>NC_081526.1:27451524-28081524 GCF_030273125.1 Centropristis striata | reverse complement strand
ATGCCGCAGTTCCATTATGTTTTCAGATACATATTGCAATGTGTTAAAAATTATCTTTCTCAATGCCAGTAGCACTGGCATAGCAGTTGGGGGGAAAAACTGATTGTCATCTTTCATAGAGCCAAAACCCATGTATGTGCTCAATATGATTCAATTACAGTTTTAATGTACTTTGTGTATACTTTGAAAATCAATTTAGACTGATTATACAGGAATGGTCAAGACATAAACACAACTTCCTAAATGAGAACCACATGAAACAAATTATAATTAAAAACTTTAATTACATAAACAGAAACACAACAATAGCATGAAGAATAATAACACCAATAACCAAATATTAAATATGTTTTTCCTTGAGCCTAGACGATTTCATCCATGTATGTCAAAACAGAAAGTTTCTATAATCCTTGTATAATGTTCATTTCTCCCCCCTTACTTTGGTGTTACTGCTTAATTTGGAATCTGGTAAAAAGAGTTGGAAGCTGGCCTTGATGTCATCCACAAGAGATATTGCATATTGTGTTGACCTTGGCATCATCCTTACAATGTTTTCCACTCTGCCTCCTCTGTCATGGGAGGAAGAAAACCAGAGAAGTGTTTAGTTTGAAATGTGTAAATCTTCATATATGGGGCATTTGAACAGGTATGATACATTGTTAGGTCTAGAGACTGGCTGTCAGGTGGGGAAAACCACAAGAAAAACACAGATTGCCATAAATGAGACCTAATTATTCAGTCTTCTATGTGTGGTTAATGTGTGAGAATATATGTGTGTGTGATAATAAAAAACAATATACACTGATAATCAAAGCACCACATGTTGGACACAGGAAATTACATTTAACCCCTTCTCGCACTGTCCAAAACACGTAAACTTCAGAGATGTGTACTCATGGATTGGCCAATGGGGGTGGGTATGCAGCATACCCCTACAGCCGCATGCCCCGACAGGCGTGTACTGCGAGGGCCCGTTCAGTACTGCGCGCAGTCCTAGTAATTGGTGTTATTCTGACATGTCCCTAAAATTCTAAAAGTAGCTTAAGTAGCTTTTTGTCACCAATTGAACAATTGGTCCCCAAAAGTAGCCTAAATTAGAATTACACACATTTGTTATGGGCCACCTTGGATTTTACATAATTTTTTTCAAATGGATTTTTCAGTTGCCTAGCAACAGTTGCTAAGTTGCTGTTTGGGGGCGGGGCTTATGACAACATTCATTTCTTCGATGTGTGACATGTGATGTCATAATGATGTCATGTGCTGGAATGCTGGATGCTGGAATGTCTGATCCTATGCTTTGATCTAATGATGATGTCATAACGATGTCATGTCAAAGGTTGTATATAGAACCAAAAGGCTTGATTTCTACCAGATGAACTAACGGACCTGTGAAAACTCGTCAAGGATTCTACATAGCAGAAACATAACCAGAGGGATACAGTTTGCCATGGCTGAAAACAGGAAACCAGGAATGGAAAGATCATCAAGGGACTTGACCATGGATAGTCTTCACCCACTGATTCAATCCTTTTTTCAAAAGTTGACATTGGAACAGTGGGGCATGATGAAATCTGGCACCCCAGATGACGTCATGAAAGTTATGTTGGCAGAGTTCCTGTTGGACATAATAACATACATTGCCCGAGAGTTGTTGACAGCTCTAAGGAACATGAATGTTGTAGAGATTGAGGAGCATGTTCAGTCCAGTCTGAGCAAGACACTCTCTCAGACATTTTCGGACATTCTGGGCGTTGAGGAGAATAGTGTCTCCTCAAAAAAATTGACAAGCTCCATTGTTACAGAGGCTGTTCAGAGTGTAAACTCCGCCCTCTCTAAAATGATGCGCAGCAAAGAGCCTGTGGTAATTCAGCACATCATTCCTCCTAAAAGACTGAATGTTATTGTGGGTCATGCCTCCAAAATGTTCAAGTCTTTCACGGAAAGGACAAAAAGCTTGTTCTCCACTCGAACACGTAGGCAGAGACAGAGTCCTACCACCTCCCAGGAGGTGCAAAAAGCAGAAGAGAAGGAGCTCACAGACACTGATGACTCCTCAGATGAGTCTGATGAAGATTTTTCAGAGGAAATGCCATCAGAAGAGTCTATGATTCAGACTGTGCATGAGGTCATCGAGAAGCAGGTGAGCAAGATCATCGAACCTCTTTTGGATGAAGTGTCGGACTCTGATTATGAGCTGCTGTGCTCTGAAAGCTCTATGGAGATTGTTATTGTCGCAGGGGACATTGTTAAGATAATTTCGGAAGAAATTAAGAGCTTGACAGAAAAAAATTCTCCTGACCAAAGTCCACAATCGGATGACAAGAGCATCAAGCCAAAGAAAGCAATAGGGAGCAAGATGAAGACATTTCTGGCAAAGCGGTTTGCCAAAATGTCAATTTATCGTGCAGCAGCTCACCTGAAGGCCAAATTCCACCAGGAGGAGAAAGTTGAGGAAAAGGAGTCAGTGCAGTCATTCAAAGATAGCGTTGACTCTTTACTGAAACTGGATTCCAAAAATAGTGAAAGTGAAGTGTTGCGGAGGATCAAAAGCATTTCCAGTGGAAAAGACCTGACCTTCACACAGGAACTGAGTGACCTCCTCTACACTCACATCAGCAGTGGGATGACACACCCAGAGAATAGTCCAGAACCAATCAGAAGGAAGGAATCTTGCCGGACAGTGGATGTTCCTGAGTCCCATGCTGACATGTATGCTTTCATCAGGACCAAAGTGTGGAACTTCCTGGGACTGATGGGCTGGTGGATTAACACTCAGGCCACCAGCCAAAGTGAAAGGGTAACAGACAGCATCGTAGAACATGGACCGCTACGATCACCCATTGGCGTTGTCGTAGAGGACAGCGAATCCTTGGCTGGACCTGTGTATGAGGAAACACAGGAAGAAAAGCAAGAGAGAACCAGAAAGAATGCCCACCTTAAAATACTCGTGGAGAAGCTGATTACACGGCTATTCCAGAAAAATAGAGTGGAATTTGCCATGGTGTACCCAGCAGCCCTTTTCCAACGTCTGTATGAGAAGATATTGGTCGAAGTCGAGGGTTCAGATTTTGAGATCAACTCAAAAGCTTTCAAAAACCTCGACAAGACCATCTTCAAAGAGCTGGTCCGCATGTGTGGCGATGCAGAAATGGTGCTGGTGAGGATAGAAAACTCAGACATCGAGAACTTCATTGCCTGCTCTGTCAAGTATCACCTGATGGTACGACCCAAAGAGAAAAACGTCGTTGTCAGGTTTTTTTCATCTGCGGGCAAGGTCATCTCCAGAGTCTGCAGGTGGGGGAGAAAGGTGTAAGTATTTTTAAGATCATAGGGTTGGGGTTATTTAGTGTTACATGAGGTTTTCGCCAGGTGCTCTGGTTCGCCTGCGTTCGGTGTCAGAACATCTAGTTCACAAGAACTAGAAAAAAAAAAGGGTACAGCAGTAACATCAGTAGATTAGAAACAGGGTTGGGGTTATTTTAGTGTTACATGAGGTTTTCGCCAGGTGCTCTGGTTCGCCCGCATTCAGTGTCATAACATCTAGTTCACAAGAATTAGAAAAAAAAAAAAGGTACAGCAGTAACATCTGTAGAGTAGAAATAGGGGTTATTTGGTTACATGGGGTTTTCGCCAGGTGCTCTGGTTCACCTGCATTTGGTAAACTAACAACAAATTTACTGAAATGAGAAAAAAATTCTCTCTCGGGTTCACGTCTGTTTTTTACTTCAAGATGAATGTAAGAAAGCTCCAGCTCCAGGTTACTGTCTCCCTGAGACCAGTGGAGCAGGGGAAAACTCACTCGATATCTCACTATGGGAAGCGCTGGATGCCCACCAATCATGGAGGGACTAATAACACCACGTCTGTCAGTAGATAGACCAATCATCTTCAGATGCAGGGGCCAGCCTGTCCCCCTTTATAAACGTCAGTATTGACCAAGCCGTCATTCTTGCTTTTTTCCCTGTGAAGATCTTATGAGCTCCTCAGCTGTCCTGTTGTCTGGATTTCCATTTAACTCTTCTCTGACGCAGCCGTCAAGGTAGTCACCGAACGTGGGGATCTGGTGTCAGATTTCCAGATCCCCTCGTTCGGTGACCACCTTGAGGGGAACCCTTCCACGTCTGTGTGAAACGCTGTGGGTTCTCAATTGACTCCAATATAAACCCGCTCGCAGCGCTGAGAAACGCTTAGAGCAGAGGCTACAGCCGTCTATTCACTCCAATAATAACCCGACCACGGCCCTACATGACGCTGCGAGCGACAATCTGATTGGAGAACCGAGGACCCTGTGCAGGAGGTATTTTTCTCACTATTTTAAGGATTTCTTTTAATGACATCGTCAACATTTCTCAACACAAACACATCAAAGTCTCACTGATAATTCAACAATTAATAGCTTCATGTTGTGGCTCTCAGTATCATTTTTTTTCTCCTTCGATTCTGAGAAATAAACTTTTATTTGTTTATTTTGGATAGCGGAAAGGCCTACATTACCCATAATCCTCAACAACAGTTGCTACGGCAATCCGCTTTGCGCTACCCGTTATTAATTTATTTATTCTAAAATAATCACCAGTCAGAATTATCTTCATAATAAGATAGTAAATGTGGCCCAGTGTTTTATGATATATTTTCAGTGAAATTGACACGGATTTCGCTACAATGCAAGTTAATGGCATGTCATATCCCAACCTGGTATTTTTTCCTATTGGTTTGTGTCCAAGTCACGTGACTTTCAAGGCTCCGGCGGTCAGAACAAAAAACATGGTGGACAGTTCTCTCATTTTTAGTGAAAAAAAATCAATATTTTGACTTTGTTTCTGCATAAAAATGGATTTTGATTACATTTCTAGCGAGAAACATATGTTTTATTTTCTAAACATTCACTCAGTGAATGTACATAATCACTTTGTGGCGAAGATCTCGCCAGAAAAAGACTTGAAATTGATATATGTTACTCTCCAGGCCAAGACCTTTCCGGTGATGGAACCTTGGAAATGACAAGGTTTTATTTTTTTCAAACCTTGGAAATCTGTCCTAACAGACTTAGATTCCCACAGCCCTTTGAGTGCTCCGAGTGCGAGATGTGAAAAAATGAAACTAAAAACACAGCGGATCGTCTTTTTCTGGCGAGATCTTCACCACAAAGTGATTATGTACATTCACTGAGTGAATATTTAGAAAATAAAACATATATTTCTCGCTAGAAATGTAATCAAAATCCATTTTTATGCAGAAACAAAGTCAAAATATTGATTTTTTCACTAACAATGAGAGAACTGTCCGCCATGTTTTTTGTTCTGACCGCCGGAGCCTTGAAAGTCACGTGACTTGGACACAAACCAATAGGAAAAAATACCAGGTTGGGATATAACTGTCATTAACTTGCATTGTAGCGAAATCCGTGTCAATTTCACTGAAAAAATATCATAAAACACTGGGCCACATTTACTATCTTATTATGATGATAATTCTGACTGGTTATTATTTTAGAATAAATAAATTAATAACGGGTAGCGCAAAGCGGATTGCCGTAGCAACTGTTGTTGAGGATTATGGGTAATGTAGGCCTTTCCGCTATCCAAAACAAACGAATAAAAGTGTATTTCTCAGAATCGAAGGAGAAAAAAAATGATACTGAGAGCAACAACATGAAGCTATTTTATTGTTGAATTATCAGTGAGACTTTGATGTGGTTGTGTTGAGAAATGTTGACGATGTCATTAAAAGAAATCCTTAAAATAGTGAGAAAAATACGTTCGTGCACAGGGTCCTCGGTTCTCCAATCAGATTGTCGCTCGCAGCGTCATGTAGGGCCATGGTCGGGTTATTATTGGAGTGAATAGACGGCTGTAGCCTCTGCTCTAAGCGTTTCTCAGCGTCGCGAGCAGGTTTATATTGGAGTCAATTGAGAACCCAGAGCGTTTCACACAGACGTGGAAGGGTGCCCTTTGCGTCAGTATGATACGTCTAGGGGTGTGACAAATCGTCGGTATTTTACGCTTTGGGAATCAATACATCAGCGTAGGGGTGTCAAGCTAGAATAGGAGAATATGATAGAATAGAAGTAATAGAATATAATAGTAGTCAATACATTAGCGTAGGGGTGTTAAGGTAGAATAGGAGAATAGAATAGATTAGTAGCAATAGAATAGAATAGTGGTCGATACATGGTCAAAGGGGTGTTAAGCTAAAATTTACACATTTTCTTCACCCAGTTCCTTTTTAACAAAACCAAATTACCAAATAGTCCTGCCTCCACTGTCCCAGATGGAGGAGTCCAATGGAACAGGTTCCATGGATGTGGGGCAGGACTTGAGTTCTTAAGGCCAACTGACTTCTCAGCTAGAATGGGACGGCCCAATTCCTGGTGCTTAACTTTTCTAAATTTGACTGTTGTCTATTGTGATGATAGGCAACGCGTTAACTGTGGAGCTCCAGTTTGAATTCTATTTATTTGAATTCTAATTCTAAACATGTAAAGAATAATCAAATAATATATATATATATATATATATATATACATATATATATATGAGAGAGAGAAAAATGTGCAAAAATTAAATATGAATCACTTCAATCCGTTCAGAGCAGCACCAGCTTTTCATTTAGAGCGATCTGAGCTCGGTTCAGGTTGGAGAGGTACATCACCATCAATATATATATATATATATATATATATATATATATATATCACCAACAGAAGTTTCCAAAGTGCATCAATGTGGTTCTGAAATGAAATAACAAACATGGCTGAATAGTGAATAATTACTTCTGAATATGCACAATAGTTACAAATTCATGCACACAAATGTCCTGAGCCGTTTACTCACAGTTTTCTCAGGCTTTCTTGCTCTCAGGTGTGCCACATCAGAGGCGAAGCAATCTTGCTGGGCTCGTTGGAGAAGAGATATTTCTGCCTCCTTGAAGTCGCTGGCGGAGGGGCTTCCCTCAGCCGCCCCATGGATAGAGTGAGCTGTAGCCTCCAGGAGTTGGCCGAAGTTTGTGAACTGATTAGCTTCGGGGGTATCTGAGACCGGCGCTGTAGTGGTGAGGCCACAGACCAGGGTTTTCCGAAGCTCATCTCCTTCTGCAGGTGAAGTGACTGGCTTCTCTGGCCACTGCTCAGGAGTCCCTAGTAGGAATGATTGGACCTGGTACCACCGGCTCTGCTTGCCTAATTCGGCAAGAGTTTTCCCCCGAGTAATGTCATCGGCGGGATTGCTCGAGGTGTCCACGTAGCGCCATGCATCACGGTCTGTCAGATCTTGGGTCTCCGCTACTCTTGTGCCGACGAACACCTTAAACCTACACGAATCCGATTGGAGCCAAGTGAGGACCGTGGTGGAGTCGGACCAGAAAATAGTTTGGCGGATGGGCAGAGAGAGCTCCGTCCAGAGCACCTTAGCTAACCTAGGTGCTACTCTCGACCTAGCAGCCAGGAATGCCATCTCGACCTTGCCACTGGAGTCCACTGTTCTGAGATAGGCCACCGCACCATAAGCCCTTTCGGACGCATCACAAAACACATGGATATCTCTGGTGCTGGTGAGAGAATCCATCTCCCGACTGCTGTAACACCTAGGGAGGGCTATTTGCGGCAGGTCTGGCAGCTCACTCTCCCACTTTCTCCAGGACTGAAGTAGATCTTCAGGTAACTGAGGGTTGTCCCAGTCTCTCTTCTTACCCCAGAGCTGCTGGACTATCACCTTGGCCCTGGTGGTATATGGAACAATATAGCCCAGCGGGTCATACTGGCTAGCCAAGACCTTGTAGATGGTGCGCATGGTGATCTGAGGACAGTCAAGAGATCAGGACTTGTATGACAAAGTGTCAGACTGGCAGTGCCAGTGAAGGCCAAGTGCTGATTCCTGAGCGTCTGTTTTCCCTTGTGCGATCCATCGCTCAGCACTGTCTGACCTTGCCTCAGGGGGGAGATGGCGGATTACTGAGGGGACATTGCTCTTCCATTGGCGCAAATCAAACCCTCCTTCAGCTAGAAGGTTCCGAAGCTGGTCCACAAGCGCTTTGGCCTCCTCCTCAGAAGTCAGACTCAACATGCAGTTGTCCACATAGAAGGACTTCTCGATGACCTCTCTGGCAGCGTCTCCAAAGTGGCTGCTGTTCCTGGCGTGTTGTTGAAGGGCAAATGTTGCGCAGCAGGGACTGGATGTGATGCCAAATGGAAGGACACGCCACTCGTAAACACGGGGTGGTTCTTGACGTTCCATATCTCTCCAGAGAAATCTTAGCAGCGGCCTGTTTTCAGGGAGAAGCCTCACCTGGTGAAACATCCCGCGGATGTCACTGCTGATGCCTACTGAATCTGAGGAGAACTGCGAGCAGGGATGGACTCAGTGTGGGTCCGGGAAGCAGGAGCTCATTGAGGTTATTTCCTCTGAACTGGAGCGAGCAGTTGAACACTATGCGGTTCTTGCCATTATGTTGCACCATATGGTGCGGGACGTACCAGCTAGTAGCCGTGTCCTCTTCAGCACCAGGCGCTAGTTTGACCACATAGCCAGCTTGCTCCAGCTTCTGGATTTCGGCTTTATAGGCTTGGGCTTGATCGGGTGCCTTCGCAAGCCTCTTCTCATTGCTTCTTAACTGTGGGAGCACGGCTTCCTTTGGCGCTCGTAACTGAGGCATGTTCTTGGTGTGCAAGAGGGGGGTTGCATACCGTCGAACTCCGTCTACCTCGACCCTCACAGTCTTGGCCTCGAGAAGGTCTATGGCCTCCTGATCTTGGCGTGATCTGACGCTAGCCCTCTCATTACGCCATGGTAACACGTCCATCTGCCACAGCCTTTCCACCTGACTGTACAGGTCCGCAGATGAAGGAAGAGTGGACGTAAAAAGGCACTGTTGCTCAGTGAAACCATGCTTCAATCCCTGTGCAGGACCCTGCAGGGTCCATCCAAGGCGTGTCTTAATGGCGGCTGGTCCTCCAGGTGGCCCAAGACGAACTGGTTCCACCGGCGTGATTAGGTGGGGGTAATCCGATCCAATGAGTAACAATGGCTGGGCCTCGACGATATGCTGCAATGGCAATCCCTGAAGGTGGCGAAACTCACGTTGCAAAGCATTGACAGGGTGCGTGTGCTTGGCCAGGCTCAGCTGTTTTGCAGTGAATGCTCCCCTGATGTGGTACAGCCTCTTAGGTTCTGTAGCAGGAGAGATGGTAAATGAGACCCATGAAGAACCTGAAGTTCTTGTCGCACTGTACGGAGAGTTATGTTTTCTGACTGTCCCTTGAGCCCAAGTCGCTGTGCAGCTGCATGGAGAAGGATAGTGCGTTCCGATCCATCGTCTAGGATCGCAAAGGCCTCCATGGTTTTGTCTCCATTCCGCAGCAAGACCTTGCTGAGCTTCAAGAGGACCTTGTGACCTGCAGCTGGCCTGTGGTGTTAAGTAGGACAGAGTCTGCAGCTTCAGTGGGGCCCTGAGCTTTCTCTGGCCTTTCAGGAACTCTCTCAGAGACCTCATGGAGCACCATTAGGTGGCGACTGTTGCAGGTTTTGCATCGCATCTTCAGGTTGCATTCCCGCGCATGGTGATCTCGACCACAGCGCCAGCATCCATTTTTCTCCTTAACCCAGCTTTCCTTCTGCTCACGGGTTAACCGCTGAAAGTTGGAACAGCCATTGAGCGTGTGGTTCCCGTTCTCACAGTAGGGGCAGTACATTTTCACTTTGTCTTTAGTGGCAGGAGTTTTCCCCTGTGCACCTCGTGTTTTTGTCTCTGTGCCGAGAAGTACAGTAGATGGCCGGACGGCCTGCTTAGACTCCTTTCGTTGATCTCGACTCTTCGGTGGGGTCTCCTTCCTTGAGCTGTTAGTGAACCTTGTGTTCTCCTCTTGTACCTGAATCTCAAATTCCAACCAGTCTGCCAGGTCAAGCAGAGTGGGAATAGGTGTCCGATATGGGTGGATGAAACGGCGGAAGCTGGATCTTAAGTCATGTGGAAGTTTCCCCAACAGCCTTGAAACGTGTGAGCCACACTCAAGTTCCACTCTACCGTTCCTGCCCAGCTGCTCCAACAGACCCACTAGCGAGCGCACTCGCAGGGCGAACAGCCTGAAGGCCTTGATGTCACCACTGGCAATATTCGGGCCATCCATCAGCTCGGCGATCCGCTGAAGTGCTAGCTGGTGCGGCTGCCCATACTGCTTGTTAAGCGCAGCCATCGTGTCAGAGTAGGGGTACCTTGAGTTACAGTAGGAGTCGGCAACCAATAGAGCTTCTTCTACCTTGAGATGATCCATAAGGATCTGGAATTTGAATCTCTCATTAGCGTCGTCGGGGAGGAGGTTTTCCAGGGCAATTTTCATCCGTGAGAACTCTCTGGGGTTTGGATGAGTAAAGTCTGGTATGGTTGGAGTGGGTCCCCTATACAGCCTCAAATGGCTACTCTGAGATGGGGGACTCGGCGATCTATGTTAAGGGCGCCCATGGTAGGAGGGGGACGATGAGCGCTCTGGCTGATAGGAGCGATGAGAGTCTCGATGGTGAGCGGAGTCTTGCTGTCTGGATGTTTCATGCCTATGACCATCGGTACTGGACCGACGTGAATATGAGGTGTCCTGCTGGGAATGAGATGACCTATCTTTCAACTGCCCCTGTGATCCCATTTCTGATCCAGGGCTGTCTGAGTGTACAGGGGTAGCGTTGGGTCTCTTTGTTCATGGGGCTGGAATAGGTCGGGTTAGCTCTGCCCTTACCTCATATCCACCTTGCCAGTGAGCTGGGACTGGTCGTGTGGGGGAGGACCGAAAGTGATACGGCAGCTCCTCTCCTTCATATCTTTGTTGTCATAGACTTTGTTGGTGTGGTGATGTGTGTGGTGGTGACGAACGCCTCGTCTGTGCCAGGTCGTGGTAGTCACAGGCTGTGGTGAAGGATGTCTGTGGCTTGGTGCACACAGTAAGTTCCTCTTCATCCGAAGAATTCAACATGTTAATCCGCTGTGAGTCTGAATCCGGCTCGAAGGACCATGTAAAATACGGTTAGCCTTAGGAAGCTCTCACCCGTCTGAACGGTCGGCTATGATAGCCCTCACCAGTTTAACTGCTGATCAGTATAGGATTCAAACACGCTGCGGGATGTCCAGTAAAAGACAGATACAGTTGAGGTTGACTTTAAGAACTTTATGTAGAGGCTTCGTCACCATTTACAGAATCCCACACACAATCACCAACAGAAGTTTCCAAAGTGCATCAATGTGGTTCTGAAATGAAATAATAAACATGGCTGAATAGTGAATAATTACTTCTGAATATGCACAATAGTTACAAATTCACCCATATGCATATTTAACTAGCAATGTAGAAATAATAAACCTTGATCTCCATAACATTAAACAAACTGTGCACGTAGATGCAGATAGAAACGTATAGCCTACAACTCATACACAATATTAAGAAAATATGTGACAAGCTCCAGAAACGTCATGATACGTGATAAATGAACTAACAAATTTTCACTTTGTAGGACCCACTGGTCACAATACCAGTCCTATTCACACTTATGAGAAGTAGCCACCATTAGCATAACCTTACACTAAAGCTAACACAACAATTAAGCTAACGAAACATGACAGTTAGCACAACCATAAATCATGCATTTTACATGACAAAACTACCGTAACATTGCACACAAATGTCCTGAGCCGTTTACTCACAGTTTTCATGCACGCACAGCACTCTGAGAAACTTCTAGCACTCCTAATGTCTGTGAAGGGCCGTCTGTGATCCGTGATCAGAGTGAGAAAAACGGCTGCAGCAGTGGGCGGGGCCAGACGGCTAGAAGTGCAGCGTTACTGACAGCTACATCAACAAATAGAACTACTAACCAGAAAAAATAGAGATTAATTAAAGTAGACTGGCCTTTTCTAACAGGGACATACCAGTATCTACGTCCACGTGAAGCATGGGGCTAGCATCACCTGTTGAGTTAGCTAGGTTGTTAGCATCTGAGCCGTTGTTTTAATCACTCGGAGAAGAGTGTGCTTTAGGTTTGTTTTGTGCTTTCTTCGCCGGCATATTGTCGCGGGTATACAGTAATAAATCGCCGCAAACAATACTTATCACTGTTCATGCAGTTAAAGGAGAATTTACAGGGTTTTACTAAAATATCGCCAGGAGCTCACAAAACTACGTGTGTCTAGTTCAGCGCCATAACCACGCCCCTTTCGTGTTAGTTTAAGTTTTTTTGTAATGGGGTATTTGTTGGGTGCGAGATTCAAAAAGTCACAATAAATGTTTCCTTTATTTCCTTTGTCTGATCCATCTCAGCCCCGATAAGTTTATTAAGTCATGAAACCAGATCGATGAAATAGATTTCATATCAACCAAAAAGGTTTACGTATAAAAAAAGTTGACAAAGATGAAAACTAAGGCCATTTTCACTATAATTTTAGTTCGTCTTGTAACCACATAATACAGTTTCAGTTAGTTGACGTTTTTTAAAATTAATAATTTGCATAGACTGCTGTTATAAATCACGCAAGTATCTGCTGTATGTGTATCAAACTTTTTAATTTAATTGCCCCATGTAAATTGATTAATCAATGCCTTTATTTGTTTTTAAATCTTTTAATGGTCTCTCTCCGCATCACCTCTCTGAGCTCCTCCACCCCTACGCTCCTGCTCGGTGCCTCAGGTCAGCTGATCTGCTGCTCCTGGAGGTTCCCAGGTCAAAACGAAAGCTCAGAGGGGACAGAGCTTTCTCTATTGCAGCCCCCGAGTTGTGGAATGAGCTGCCTTTGCACATCAGACAAGCCTCCTCACTATCCATTTTTAAGACTCATCTTAAAACCTATTTTTAATCCTTGGCATTCAACCACATATGAGACTGTGCTCTTGTTTTTAGTGTTTTATGGTTTACTTTTATTTATTGTTTTTTTTTTTAAAAGGCAAAGCTGGTTCTGTGGTTGAAGCCAGGTTGGACACACTGGAGGAGGTGGTGGAGAGATTCACTGTCAAGATGTTCCAGGTAGGGATGGGTACCTTTCACATTTGAACCGATACGGTACCGATACCCGGTACCTGGGAATCGGTACCGGTACTCAACGGTACCAATTTTCGGTACTTTTGCGTTTGTTTATGTGGTAATAAATGTTAATTTGTTTAATAATAAAATCTAATTTTTTCAATTCAACATATTTATTTCTCAAAATATAAACTTTAAAAAATATATCAAAACAATATAAAATCCAGGATGAGCAGTGCTTTATTGTTGAGTGAACGTGCATTTTGTAACATGAAGGCTGCAGTGTTATCAAAGGATGCAGAGGAGCGCTCTCAGGTGGCAAGTGCACGGAGGAGAAAAAAAAAAAAGTTGCAAGTGCACGTTTGATTTGTTGTGATGACGTCGTAGCTGTGCGCCGCAGCACCAGTCAGACAGTATTGTGGGCATAGCATGGTTGGAATAAACAAAGTTGAGTCGGGCTGCTCTGTGCACATATCGAGGATGACGCAGGAGTCCGAGGGATTTAATTTCAGCGAGGCTGTTTGGAGTAAATTGGCAGGTAATATTCCTGAGTTGAAGAGCAGAGTATTAGCGGAGGACCAGAGATGCAGCAGCTAGCTGCTAGCTGCTAATGACTGGTCTACAGAAGAATGGAGAGAGCAAATGGAGACAGAGACATTGGAGAGATAGCAGCTGGCGGCTAGCAGGCTGAGAGCCGGCTGTTCGTCTCTGCGCCGGGTTGGAAGAGGGCAACAGCTAGTGGCTAGTGGCCGTGGTGAGCAGACAGGACCAGACGAGGTAAATAAAAAAATAAAAATAGTGCGATCGTCAGCACGCTTGTTAATCAAAGACGTTAAATGAAAACAGGTTGAAATCAATGATCAGTTTAAAGTTAACGCCGTTAAGGTACCGCAACATGGTACCGTTTGATTTACATGAATTGGTACTCGGTAGTACCGACGGAATTCGGTCGGTACCTATAAAAGTACCGAATTCGGTACCCATCCCTAGTTCCAGGCCATCCTGAAATACCCAGATCATCTGCTTCACAAAACCTTTATGGACCAAAAAAACAGCAGTGGACGGCTCGTCTCTCTCTGTTGCAGGACGGAGAGATTCAAAAGATCCTACAGACATCAGGCTGTCTCATTCTAACAGAGATTCTACCAGACTAACTGAATTTCCACTCAGGGATGAATAAAGTAATTTTAATTGATTGATTTGAAACTATTTAATTTAGTGTTTATTCCTGTTTTATTTATTTTATTGTTCTTGTTCTGTTTGTATATGTGCGGCACTTTGTTGCGGCTGTGGTTGTTTTAAAGTGCTTTACAAATAAAGTTGAGTTGAGATGAGTTTTGTTTTTATGAGATGAATTTTGCTTTTCACAGTCAATGTTTTGTACTATCAAAGGCAGTGGCGGATGGTGATAAAAAATTTTGGGGAGGCGCATTTTCCTTCTGGCCAGCAAATTTTACAATGCCTCTGATTGAAGTCTGTTATCTCACATACAAGTCTCTTTTCATGGACAGCATGGCCAAAGAATTCTATGATTCAGCCTCTCCTGGGTCATGGTGTTTCTGAGAAAGGTTTTCACTCTTTTCAAGGTTGAGAAGCACCTCTCAGCTTCTGCTGTGGTCATGGGTGTGGTGATGATGATCTTTAAAAGAGTGATAGTTTCTGAAAAGACCTCCTCTAGATTGTTCTCCATAAACAGATGGAATAGGTACACTGCCCCAAAGCAGGCTCTGAACTCTTCCTTGCTGTAGATGAGACCAAGGTCTGTCTTCAGCTTGCTTCCAATGGAAGCAAGCTGAAGAGGGCATCTTCAGGAAATGACCTGTGATGTTCCTCAAACCGGAATGAAATTCAAGTAATTTTCCTGCCACTGTCACCTTCTGTTAGTGCTGCATGATTTTTGAAAAAATATCTTTAGCTATTAAGATATTAAGATATAGCTATTATTTTGACTAATACTGCAACTGTGATATGATTTGAAATATTCGAGGGACTAATATTTTTTGCATAATTTTCATAAAAAAAGAATAGAAATAGAATAGCTGGAACATTCTACAACATGACAATGATATATTTAGAATTTTATTTCAAAACACATTTCTCCTTTAACAGATATTACAACCTCAGATGAAACATGGACGATGACAGATTTCTATAACATAAACTCACCTCTTCTGCAATCCTTTGACGTTCCTCTGAACGGAGTACCCGACGCCTCTTTGCTGGCAGAGAGCCACTACTTTGCTCCCCCATGGAATGGAGAGAATTTCTGTGAAAGGACAAGGAGAATTCATAATAATAATTAAAAAGGGGGAAGAGAGATAATGATTTAAAAAAAAAAAGTAAATAATGATCATATTATTAACAGGAAACCTTATTACCTGATCTCTTGTATGTCCTGTTCGAACTGCTGGATGCTCCCTTTGATGTGGACTGAGTCTATGTTCTTCTTCTGGAGCTTGGCATAGAGAAGGTCCACCTGTGGCATAATGTGGTGAAAAAGTTCCAGAAAGAACTTAAAGTCCTGATGATCCAGCAGCATGGCCAAGGCTCCTGCCTCTCTGATGGTATTGGGGTCTGTTAGAAAAATTGCATGAGGAAACCTTGAAAATTGAATAATCTGTCACCAACAGACAACCCTCACCATTTTTCTGCGCAGATCGTTGATGGGGAATGAAAAGCAGCAGGCCGTCCAAGTTTCTCAGTTTTTTTTTTTAACAAGGTCTTTTTATTTAAGATTTTCACATTATACAAATTACAAACATAATACAAACAGAAACTAATCCCTCGTTGCCACCCCCCACCCTCCCATCCACCAGACCTGTACCGCTAAATCAAAGACAGTCATTTAATGTACTTGTTGATAGGGTGAGTCACGTAAACAAAAATAATGGAGACAGAAAGAACATATGTGAGACTACAAGTAAGAGGTTAACATGTATTACAGGGTGACATTTTCTGCTTCCATTTGGTCCACAAAATCCAAGAAAGGCTGCCAGGTTGCATAGAATTTCAAAACAGACCCTTGGAGAGAGTATCTTATTTTTTCTAGCTTCAGATGTTGCATAGTATCTCCAATCCAATGGGAGTATGAAGGAGGAAGAGGGTCTTTCCATCTGAACAAAATCAGTCGTCTGGCCAGGAGTGTGCAAAAGGCCACCACATTAGAGTTATTTAAATTCACAGCCTGTGGGGTCATACCAAATAGAGCAGTAAGAGGGGATGGATCAATCGGCTCCATTAATATTTTAGAGAGAGTATTGAAAATTGACTGCCAGAAGTGGTGTAATTTTGGACATGTCCAAAACGTGTGTAGTAGAGTTGCCGGAGCTTGCTTGCATCTATCGCAGGTAGGGTTTAACTCCGGTCTAATTTTGGACAGCCTAACCTTTGACCAGTGAAGCCGGTGCACTATCTTGAATTGTACAACTATATGCCTTTAACAAATAGATGATGTGTGAATTCTCCTGATAACTTTCTGCCATATTGCATCTGGGATCTGTTCATTTAGATCCTCCTCCCATTTGTGTTTGAGATAATCTAAAGTTGACAAATTAAATAGATTGAGAAGGCCATATATCTTACCTATAATCTGCTTTAAGTTTTTCCCCAACTTGAAGATGGAGTCTAACAAAGATGCACGGGGATATAAGGGGAAGCAGCTGGAATGTGAGGCTGTAAAGTTTCGCAATTGTAAATATCTAAAGAAGTGGGATCTAGGGATATTAAATCTATCTATTAGTTGTTCAAAAGATGCAAAGTTATTGTCTACATATAAATCTTGTAGTGAATGTATCCCACTCCTGGACCACACACCAAAGGCTCCATCCGACACAGAGGGGGGAAACATGTGATTTTTTGTTATCGGAGCAAAAAGGGAGAGGCTGTTGAGAGAAAATGATCTCCTGAACTGATTCCAAATTTTTACAGAGTATGCCACAACAGGGTTATGGGTATAATAAGAGATGGGCTTTGCTAATGGGAGTTCGGTGCACAATAGAGCTGGTAAGGAGGAGGGTCCACCAGAAGTACGTTCCAAGGTTAACCATTTAGGGGTGTTTGAGTTGTCTATATCTGACATCCAGAACATCAGTGCTCTAATATTGGCAGCCCAATAATAAAAAATTTGGAAGTGCCATGCCACCCTGAAGACGTGGTCTGTGCAATATGCATTTCCGTATACGTGGGTTTTTTTTGTTCCAGATAAAGGTTAATATGAGTTTGTCTATGGAGCTTAAGAAGAATTTAGTCAGAAATATGGGAAGCCTGGGTATACCCAGACTGCCTTGCGCGCTCGAATTTAATTTCGAACCTCCAGGCAGTCTGGAATCCAGGAAGGATTCCTAGCCCTGTTTTAGGGATCCAATCACAGAGCGGGGAGGGACGGGAAGACGATGACGCGTACTACTCGGCACTTGGAAGCTTTCCGGATCCAACATGTCTGCAGCAGACGCAAAACTCTCTTTAGCTGTAGATGGTGTTTTAAATAGTTTAGAGCGAAAGTTGAAAGGCGAAAGGTCTCGCGGCGGCTCCACTGAGATCACCGGCGTTATGGTAGCGGGGCTATTAGCGTCACTAGCGGCTATTAGCGCTATTAACTTTGCAGTTTAAAGAAGGGAGAGAGGTTATTGTTGGTACGTACTGCTGCCATTGGAGAGGAGTAAAGAATTTTAATCCAAGACACAAATTTTGGACCGAAGCCAAATTTTTCAAGTGTGTAAAAAAGGTAGTCCCACTCCACTCTGTCAAAAGCTTTCTCAGCATCGAGAGAAAGTAGAATCTCTGGAGTGTCAGATGGAGAGGGACTATACAGGACATTAAGAAGACATCTAATTTTGAAAAATGAATATCGGTCTTTCATGAAGCCTGTCTGATCGGCTGAAATAATTGAAGGAAGAGCTACCTCAAGACGTTGAGCCAAGAGTTTTGCAAGAAGCTTTACATCTGTATTTAAAAGGGAAATCGGACGATATGAACTACAGTGAAGGGGGTTTTTATCTTTCTTTAAAATAAGGGAAATGGTTGCCTCCCGCATTGTTGGAGGGAGTGAATTTGAAGAGAGTGATTCCTTAAAGACAGATAGAAGGAGAGGGGCAAGCGTTACTGAAAATGTCTTAAAAAACTCTGATGGATAGCCATCAGGCCCCGGAGATTTACCACTTTGCATCTTCCAAATCGCCTGTGTGACCTCTTCGATGGAGATATCATCTTCTAGCACCGTGGCTAGCTCAGGATCTAATCTGGGAACATCGAAATTGCAAAAGAACTCATCTAATGCGGACTCATTCTCTGGTGGTTCAGAGGTGTAGAGGCAGAAATAGTAGCGAAAAAGGCAAGAATTTATTTCCAAATGTTCTGTATGTTTTAGATCTTTTTCATCACTTATCTCTGATATATACTGATTGGCAGTCTTCTGACGCAACTGATGTGCTAAAATTTTCCCTGCCTTTTCTCCATGTTCGTATGAACTATGTCTGGACTTCAAAATGAGGTTCTCTGCTTGGCGCGTTGAGAGGAGGTCAAACTCTGTTTTAAGCAATAGACGTAGACTATATCATCCGAGGGCGAGTGGCTATACCTCATATCCAGTTTAAGGATATCATCTGTCAGCTGCTTAATGCGCTTGGTGTTGGCTTTCTTCCACATTGCACAATAACAGATAACCTGTCCCCTTAAAGTGGAAGTGAAGCGTGCATTAATTGGCACTTGTATCACTCAAATATACACGAAAAACCATCCTGCTAATTTAAAAATAAAATAAAAGTAGATAAAACCTGAGAAATTACCAATTTAATATCGTAATTTAACCTAGCTAGCTCGACAGCACGCCGCCATTTTGGAGTGACGTCAATGCCTACGTCACGGGGTTGGTTGGTTCTCTCGGCGCGGTTCAATCCATAGGTATTACCAGCTACACTACACTGCACCTACGTCCGTAATTCATTTAAGAAGAGAACCACAATGGATGGAGATGAAGTAGAAAGGCTGAGTGAACATCTCAAACTAATTGCCGAGGCTTTCGAGCCAATACGGCTGAGACCCGAGCGGTGGTCCGGAGAGAGGAGGAGGATGTGGAGCCGGAGCTCGTCTGGGCGGCGGAGCGGGTCGGCAGCACCTGGTGTCGGTGTGTCCTGAGTCTATCTGCTGTCAGGAGGCAGACCTGGACCATACCATGCATGGTGAAGCATGTGTAACAAATGTTTGCACATTTGGAGTACTGTGCCGGGAGGAGGACGTGTCGGAGGTGGCCGTGCTGTCCCTGAAGGAGGTTTCTGCCGACTTTGATTCGGATGAAGTTTTAGAGGAGCTACGATCTAAATTTGGGGAAAGTACACAGTTTGTATCCCCACCTAGAATGAGGTGATGTGAATCCATATTAGGGATGCGAGAGAAGGTGTTAATAAAAAAGGTATGATCATCCCAATTAGGGGCATAAATGTTAGCTAAAATAACTGGGAATCCGTACAGTCGACCCACTATGATAATATATCGCCCCATAGGGTCTGATACAGTGTCAGACATTACAAAAGGAATATTCTTACTAATTAGGATTGCTGCTCCCCTTGCTTTAGAACTAAAGTTGGAGTGATAGGATTGTCCTATCCATCCACCCTTCAGTCTATGTTGGTCAGTAGTGCGGAGATGAGTCTCCTGGAGGAATGCAATGTCAGCTTTAAGAAGACTAAGATGTGTTAATACCTTCCTACGTTTAACAGGATGATTCAGAGACTTCACATTCCAACTTACAAAGTTAACTATGCACCCTGAAATCATTCTTAAATTACTTGTATTAGCCATTAGGAGTCAAAATGTTCGATATTCTGTAAATGCACCCCAAAATCTCAACAAGCCAGAATTTAAAACATGGAAGACAGTCAAAAATACAACCAAATAAAGTAGGTCTGGTAGGTTCCCACCCCCTGCCACCTAACTGAACATGGCGGCTGCTATACCCTTCGTAAACATAACCACACATTAAGTGATGGTAATGGGGAACAACTTAGTGTGGAGTAGGCTGGCTCCTGCCCAACCTCATACTCAGAAGTAAAATCAAAAAGCGCAACAAGTCTTTAAGAGACTATTAATACCCGTGGAGCAGTATCTTGTGTAAAACTATTCTTAAAAAAAGAAAAGAAAAATGAAATAGATAAGAGTATGTAAAAAAAAAATATAATAAAAAAAGAATATAAATCAAATGAATAAACCTATGTCACTAGGCATTTACCTATGTACATATATCTGAACAAAGATAGCCATAGGTGTCAATTAACTGAGGGCTCATCTGTACCAATAATCTTTAAATTAAAGAAAATATACACATAACAAACCAAGTTAGGGTGTGAGGGCCACGGCACGTAGTATACTGGCCAGTGGTCTTGCCGCCTCATTCATTACAATTTTAAGGTGTCGGTGTGGGATTACATGCATAAGCACGCATAAATACAAATGAAAGTTAACATTATTGACAAAAATATGTACTCACCCGTAGTGTAAGAGAACGATATTGTAATAACATGACATTTAAGAATATACGAGTAAAAAGTAAATAAGTAAATAGTCTTTAAGTGGGATAATCAAACCGTCCACATCCTAGTGTCCATCCAAAAGAGAGGCGGTGAGTACAAAACCGAAAACAGAGTCCTCACTTCACAACTTTCGCTGCCGAGATAATAGTCTTAACGTAGGCCATCGCCTTCTCCGGGTCCAGGAAGTCTTTGTTATCTCCGTTATAGGAGATGCGGAGTCGAGCTGGGAACATAATCCCATAGTGGATCTCTTGCCGACCTCGGAGTAGGTTTCTGACGTTGTTGAACGCGGCCCGGGCCTTATCGACGCTCGCGGTGTAGTCTGGAAATATGGCCACTGGATCTCCGTTGTACCGGAGCGGGCCTCCCTCTCTGGCTCGGCGCAGTACATCGATGCAGTCCTGATAATAATGCAGCTTGACGACAATGACCCGGGGTTTTCCATTGGGCTTTCTCGGTGCAAGTCCTCTGTGAGAACGATCGACTAGAATATCCTTATCCAAACGCAGAACTTCCTTCAGTAGTTTAGAGACTGAAGCAGTGGAGCTAGAGCCGGGCGCCTCTGCAACTCCCACGATACGAACATTGCATCGTCTCATTCGCCCCTCCATGTCCTCCGTCTTCTCCCTCAGATTAGCCAGCTCTGTTTTAAGTTCGGCGACCGTCGTCTGTAGCGCGGTAACCTCACCCGACCAAGTTGACAAGCCTCCCTACATGTCGCTGATGGCAGCCTTCATGTTCAAATCAAATCATTTAGCAAACTATAGACCAATATCTAACCTCCCCTTCCTCTCTAAGATCCTGGAAAAAGCAGTCGCAAATCAGCTTTGTGATTTTCTTCAACACAATAGTCTATATGAGGACTTCCAGTCAGGATTTAGAACTCATCATAGCACAGAAACAGCATTGGTAAAAATTACAAATTACCTTTTAATTTCTTCTGATAATGGACTTGTCTCAGTCCTTGTCTTACTAGATCTGAGTGCTGCATTTGATACAATTGACCATCGTATCCTATTACAGAGACTGGAACATGTAATTGGCATTAGAGGAACGGCACTGGGCTGGTTTAAATCGTACTTATTAGACCGTTTCCAGTTTGTTCATGTGAACAATGAATCCTCCGTGCGCACTGATGTTAACCACGGTGTTCCACAGGGTTCTGTACTTGGACCAATTTTATTTACGCTTTATATGCTACCTCTAGGTAATATAATTAGAAAACATTCAATTAACTTTCATTGTTATGCTGATGATAGTTGATGATCAGTTATATATATCAATCAAGCCAGGTGAAACTGATCAACTAGCCAAACTTAATGCATGCCTTAAAGACATAAAAACCTGGATGGTCCACAACTTCCTAATGTTAAACTCGGAAAAAACGGAAGTGATTGTACTGGGACCCGAACACCTCCGAAACTCATTATCTAAAGACTTAATTAGCATCGATGGCATTACCCTGGCCTCCAATACCACCATAAGGAATCTCGGAGTTATCTTTGATCAGGATCTGTCATTTAACTCCCATATAAAACAAACTTCAAGGACTGCATTTTTTCACCTACGTAATATTACAAAAATTAGAAACATCCTGTCTCAAAAGGATGCAGAAAAAATTGTTCATGCTTTTGTTACTTCAAGGTTAGATTACTGTAATTCCTTACTGTCAGGCTGCTCCAATAAATCCCTTAAAACTCTTCAGTTAGTCCAGAGTGCTGCGGCTCGTGTACTGACAAGAACCAAGAAAAGAGATCATATTTCTCCTGTTCTAGCTTCGCTGCACTGGCTCCCTGTAAAATCCAGAATTGAGTTTAAAATCCTTCTTCTTACTTACAAAGCTCTAAATGGTCAGGCACCATCATATCTTAAAGACCTCATAATGCCATATTACCCTTCTAGAGCACTACGCTCCCAAAATTCTATGTTACTTGTGGTTCCTAAAGTCCTTAAAACTAGATTGGGAGCCAGAGCCTTCAGTTATCAAGCTCCTCTCTTGTGGAATCATCTCCCAGTCTCAAGCCTGATTTCCACCGGGCGCGTTACTGCAGCGTCACGTCAGCGTCACGTATGACGTTGCAAATAGGTAGTAACACTCTAATCAATGAGAGCATTTCCACCGGGCGCGTAGCGTAACGTTACTGCAGCGTCGCGTCATCGTCTCTACGCGAGCATTAGGTAGGACTTCTATTTCTCCGCGAGACGCTGCCAAATCGCGTGAATCTCAATAGAGCAGATCGCACCAGACAGGAAGTCCGACTCAGAATCAGCGTAAAACACTTCCGCCCCTTTCAAAATAAAACACAATACGCAGTTCATGCAGCCTAAAACTACTTCACATCAACATTATGTTATGACCGGGGCACCAGATCAGCAATCAATCAATCAAAGGGTCTCAGAGGATCGGCGACACGGACGACAAGAGACTGATTGTTGAAGTGGAACATCATACAATCATTTATGACATAAGATATTGTTTTTATAAGGATAGGTGGTCAGATCAACATATCTTTCACCTCAGAGAAGCAAAGTAAGTTGGTTTTTGTTGTTGTTGTTTATTTTATACACACAGTTTATCCATAGACTGTATAAATAGAGTTTAAAGTTTATCACGGGATCTTGCGGTCTCCCGTATGGTCAGGATTATCGCGTGATCTCGTTATCTTGCGTGTATACGGCTGGCTCGCTAAGCTGACGTGCTGCTGCTGTAACGCGCCCGGTGTGAATTGACAGATGCAGCAAAAACGCTGTGGAGACGTGCTGCTGCTGTAACGCGTCCGGTGGAAATCCCCAGTCAGTTCGGGAGGCAGACACCCTCTCTTTATTCAAGAGTAAACTTAAAACTTTCCTCTTTGACAAAGCCTATAATTAGGGCTGGCCGAGGCCTGCCTTGGACCAGCCCCTAGTTATGCCGCCATAGGCCCAATGTGTCGGGGGACACGATACACTGGGGCCCTCTTTCTCTCTCTCTGATGTCCCAATAATACATGACACAAGCTTTTATTTTCCCAGAGTACTCGCACTTTTCTCTGCTCTCTCTTCACAGGGTGTGGAGCTGTGATCCTGCTCCATCACTCCTGCTGGTCTCACTGCTGTGGATCTGGTTCGGCCCCAGGGAATGCTCCTCTCCTGGTCCACTCACCATCACTACTGGCCAATGGTGGCGCTTCATCACCTGCTGCTGTGCCCCCCCCAGAACTCCTGCTCCTCTCTCTCTCTCTCTCTCTCTCTCTATTGCCCCCCCCCCTCCCCCCCAACCTCTATCTACTCTATTCTACTCTGTTGACCTGCCCTGTACAACGACATCTATTGCACGTCTGTCCGTCCTGGGAGATGGATCCCTCCTCTGTCACTCTCCCTGAGGTTTCTTCTTCTTTTTTCCCCAGCTAAAAGGGTTTTTTAAAGGAGTTTTTCCCTGGCCGATGTGAGGGTCTAAGGACAGAGGGTGTCGTACCATGTACAGTCTGTGAAGCCCTTTGAGGCAAATCTGTGATTTGTGATTTTGGGCTATATAAATAAAATTGATTTGATTTTGATTTGATTTGATGATGTCCGCTTTCAGGCCCTCGGGATCCATTTCTGACTCTGGCTGTGACGCAGGTGTCTGCTCACCGCTGTCCTTGTCACCTCTAGCCGATGTAGCTTCGGGCCTAGCGTTCGTAGGGCCGCCGTATTTATATTTCCGGAGCTTGGTCGCCATTGAAGTAACGAGCACCGTTCAAACTTGCTCCAAGGTGTTTCGGTTACGGTAATGAAAGAGATTTACAACAAAACTGCAGAAAGTGCGCTTTAAAATAATATTATTTTAAAAAGTTAGGCAAGAGCTCAAATCAACAGGTCTCACTCCATCGCCAGCTCACTAGCGCCCCCAGTTTCTCAGTTTAACATAGTTTTATGACAATACGTCAAAAAATGTGCATTTTACAGAGATTCTCCGGGTTCAAAAACTCATGTCCCTGAATACAAACAGACAGGTTTCAGTTCGTGAAGTCTGAACCCCGTCTCTCTCCCTACGAACCCATTAAAAACCTTACAATTGTTTACAAAACATGCTGGTCCACCCCCTTCCAGGAAGTTCCGCCTTCTTAATCTACTGATTCGCCAGTCTTTATCAATACAATGGCACGTCATGCCACCTGGGCATACGATCTTGCTGCCCCGGACAAGGCCATCCTGACCTGGCTTCTTCTCCAGAACATTCAACAAAAACCTCCTGCCTTGTTATGTCTTACTGGGGATTTCCACCAGACGCGTTACAGCAGCAGCACGTCTCCACAGCGTTTTTGCTGCGTCTGTCAATTCACACCGGGCGCGTTACAGCAGCAGCACGTCAGCTTAGCGAGCCGGCCGTATACACATAAGATAACGAGATCACGCGATAATCCTGACCATACGGGAGACCGCAAGATCCTGTGATAAACTTTAAACTCTATTTATACAGTCTATGGATAAACTGTGTGTATATAGTAAACAACAACAACAAAAAACAACTTACTTTGCTTCTCTGAGGTGAAAGATATGTTGATCTGACCACCTATCCTTATAAAAACAATATCTTATGTCATAAATGATTGTATGATGTTCCACTTCAACAATCAGTCTCTTGTCGTCCGTGTCGCCGATCCTCTGAGACCCTTTGATTGATTGATTGCTGATCTGGTGCCCCGGTCATAACATAATGTTGATGTGAAGTAGTTTTAGGCTGCATGAACTGCGTATTGTGTTTTATTTTGAAAGGGGCGGAAGTGTTTACGCTGATTCTGAGTCGGACTTCCTGTCTGGTGCGATCTGCTCTGTTGAGATTCACGCGATTTGGCAGCGTCTCGCGGAGAAATAGAAGTCCTACCTAATGCTCGCGTAGAGACGCTGATGCGACGCTGCAGTAACGTTACGCTACGCGCCCGGTGGAAATGCTCTCATTGATTAGAATGTTACCTATTTGCAACGTCATACGCGACGCTGACGCTACGCTGCAGTAACGCGCCCGGTGGAAATCAGGCTTTACAGAGCCAAAGGATTTTTACTGTCTCACATAGATTCTAAAAGTCTAAAAAATATGAAACAGACAATGAAATATATGTAATCAAAGTAATCACAGTTTCTAAACCAATTTCTAAACCAAAATTAACACACAAACATAATCATTGTATCAAAATCATATTGCCTGATTTAATATAAATGCATAGAGAGAGATATTACACCCGAGGTTTGACCTTTGATAGTGACCTGCGTCACTCACAGAGACAGAGAACAGAGACAGACAACAGGGACAGACACCAGGGAGTCAAACAACAGAGAAGCAGAAATCAAGCAATCAAATGATTTACCAAAATAGAAAATAATCAATTATTTTAACAGGTCAAAGTCACCTAAGTCTCGTATGTCCTCAAAACAGTGAATGAGATCCTCCCTGTGCTCAAAACACAGTGTTGATGGCTCGGCTGTGAAAGTTCCATCTGATGTTGCTGGATGTTGGCAGTCTACAGGCCACCAATTTATCAAGAACACATGTACGCTTGGGTGATCTTGAAAAAAAGCTGGCAAATCCACCTAGGTCAGAAAAAAAAATTGGTGGCCTGTTGCATGATCAGGTTGAACTGATGTGCATAGCAGTGGATATAGTGGGCATTTGGGTACACATCTTTCATTTTCCTCTGAACGCCTGCAGTGGAACCCCTCATCACACTGGCTCCATCATACGCCTGGCAGATGAGCTTGCTTTTCTGATCCTCAGGAACAATGACTGCAAGACGCTCTTTTAATGCAGTAGCAATGGACTCGGTTGTAGCTGACTTACTGCAGAGGAATGAACTCAAAAAATCTTTCTTGCACGCTGTGTTTGTCATCAATGTAGCCTAGCACAAGCACAGGTTGGGACTGTGTGGCAATATCTGTTGTCTCATCTGCCTGGATTGATAAAAAAAATCACTGCTTTGAGCTTCTCTGATTATTTGTTCCCTTGCTACAGACAACATACAGTCCAGGAGCTCATTTTGTACGGTTTTAGAAGTACCCTTAGTGGCGTTCTCAAGGTGTTCTTTCAAAGCTCCATCCAGAGAAGCAACAAAATCCACCAACCCACGAAATATCCCAGGGTTAACAGAGCTCTCACTCTCATCATGGCCACGTAAAGCCAACTCAAAGGCCCCACAAAATTTCACACAGTCTATTATTCTAGTATGTGACGATTTTTTGTCACCTCTTCTTTGTGCTTTCAAATGCCAACTCTATAGCCCTCATCTAACTGTTCAGCATTGCTAACTCTGCCAAAAAACCTTAGCTTCAAGCTATTGTCAAGATGACTACGGCTACTTTCGTGCCGTTTGTTGTCCACAAAACTTCAGTGCCAACACTTTGAAAAAGCAAGCAGGGAAAACAATAAAAAGCATTGGTAAGGTCACATCCAGCTAGCCAACTGTGTCTGGTGTAAAACAAGTGGGAGAAGCTCCGGGTGTAACTCCGTCCGCGGTCACTTGCCTGCTGCTGGATATTTAAGTCTGGTTGGTCCGGCCCAAGCTCCTTTATCCACTTTTTTCCTCAAGCAATCGCCTCGTGAAAGGATTCTTCTGTAGGAAAATTACCAAATTTTCTTTCGCTGCCGTTCTTTCACCTGAAGCTGCCATTGTCTCCTCATAATACGTCCGACTCCGCTGTTTGCATCAGTGACCATCGCGCCTGCGCATCTAGGCGGCCAAGGGTGTGACTTTGATTGACAGAGATCGTGAATCAATCAGATTGGATGAAGAATGACATTAAAATTGCTGATTGGCCAGGGACGCAGAGAGCTGAGCGGAGGAGAATCTTTAAGTGACCAATTATAGACCAGCATGAAGACACACGCAAGCAAAAAGTTGAAGAACATACACACTCTTTTGGCCAGCGTCCCTCGTCCTTGAAACTTATATATTTACACAAAAAACATAACAAATAAAACCAATATGGAATGGGAATGCTGAAAAATGATTAGCCAGGCACATATTATGAGTGAACAGATGTCACAATTATTTTTATTAGGTAATTTATGTTTACTGTGACTATACCTGCAATTTTGATGGGGGCGGCGCCCTAGCGCCCCCTATTAACAAGCCACCACTGATCAAAAGTTTACTGGGCACCTGTATCTAACTTGAATGGTATTATTGTCTCATTCTCTTTGATTGGCACAATCCAATCATCTTTTCAGTTGTAAGGCTGCACCACATCCACAATGAACTCCTCATCATCCTCATCTTCCTAATCAATTGTGTGACCATTCTGGTTTGAAGCTGCTTTGCAACATCTTACATAGTGATTGCTCCTCCCACAGTTGCTACAGGATTTTCCAAATGCAGGACATGATTTTGGCTTAATAATCACTCACTTCTCTGCATTTTGCTGTTCTCGGGTTTCCGTTTATGACATAAACAATGACAAACCTATTTATTAATAGCAAAAACACAATATGTCGCTGAACATTGCAAAGACAGTTTTTATGTTCACTAAAGTTGTATTAAAATTTTAGATCAATCTTCAGTCAAATAGTCGTTTAGTAAATGTACAGCAATGGGGGAAAATCCTCCATCCAGGCGCTGTTTCTACCGAGTTTCCGAAATCCCCGAGCTTGGCATGTGACGTGCGTGTCATGGGTCAGCCGGTCAAGCCCCGCCTCCCGCCGCACACGTTAGTATTGCAGCCGGCCGCAGCCGTTAGTACTTGGGCAACCGGGAGGTAACCTCTGTCAAAGCTGGTCTATTAGACGCCAGAGGCGGCACTTTGTTTGGGTTTTGGTTGACCAACTTTTATTTTCCAAAAACTGACTATTTTGTTTATTTATTGGGTACCTGAAGAGGACTATTTTCGGTTGAAAGAAAGAGACTATTTTTGGTGTTTTGGTTGTTTGAATTATGGGTTGAATTTGGGACACTAAATTGTATAATACACTGTGTTGAATTGCAAATTCTTGTGTGTGTGTGTTTTGTGTTTAATGGGTCGCCTTTGGAAAAGGTCATACTTGATTTCTGGTTGTTAGTAGGGCCCATGCATGGGTAGGCATGGGTCCTGTGTAAGTTTGACAAATCAAAATACTAAGAAAATTGTCAGATTAGCTCTGACTGGCACCCCGGTACTGTCAAACCGCTACAACGGCAGCTTCAAGACAGACATGAGTGCAAACTTATTTTTGTGCATTATAAAACCTTAAAGAAGTTGGTATAAAATACCTTCCTATCTGCTCTGAATCCCTATAAGTAGCTTAAGTTAGTAACACACAAACACACACACACATTCATTACATTGGCTTACATCTATTTTCCTAGAGACCCCTGATCCTAACCCATGACACAATTTCAAACTTAGCCACACAAGAAATTTGTTTGTCACCAATTGAACAATCGGTCCCCAAAAGTAGCCTAAGTTAGAATTACGTTACGTTTGCTATGGGCCACCTTGGATTTTACATAATTGTTTTCAAATGTATTTTTCAGTTGCCTAGCAACGGTCGCTAAATTGGTGTTTGGGGGCGGGGCTTATGACAACATTCATTCCTTTAATGTGGGATGTCTTGTGATGTCATAATGATGTCATGTGTTGGAATGCTGGATGCTGGAATGTCTGATCCTATGCTTTGATCTATTGATGATGTCATAATGATGTCATGTGCTGGAATGCTGGATGCTGGAATGTCTTTGATCCTACGCTTTGATCTAATGATGATGTCATAATGATGTCATGTGAAAGGTTGTATATAGAACCAAAAGGCTTGATTTCTACCAGCTGAACTAACGGACCTGTGAAAACTCGTCAAGGATTCTACATAGCAGAAACATAACCAGAGGGATACAGGAGCAGTTTGCCATGGCTGAAAACAGGAAACCAGGAATGGAAAGATCATCAAGGGACTTGACCATGGATAGTCTTCACCCACTGATTCAGTCCTTTTTTCAAAAGTTGACATTGGAGCAGTGGGGCATGATGAAATCTGGCACCCCAGATGACGTCATGAAAATTATGTTGGCAGAGTTCCTGTTGGACATAATAACATACATTGCCCGAGAGTTGTTGACAGCTCTGAGGAACATGAATGTAGTAGAGATCGAGGAGCATGTTCAGACCAGTCTGAGCAAGACACTCTCTCAGACATTTTCGGACATTCTGGGCGTTGAGGAGAATAGTGTCTCCTCAAAAAAATTGACAAGCTCCATTGTTACAGAGGCTGTTCAGAGTGTAAACTCCGCCCTCTCTAAAATGATGCGCAGCAAAGAGCCTGTTGTAATTCAGCACATCATTCCTCCTAAAAGACTGAATGTTATTGTGGGTCATGCCTCCAAAATGTTCAAGTCTTTCACGGAAAGGACAAAAAGCTTGTTCTCCACTCGAACACGTAGGCAGAGAAGGAGTCCTACCACCTCCCAGGAGGTGCAAAAAGCAGAAGAGAAGGAGCTCACAGACACTGATGACTCCTCAGATGAGTCTGATGAAGATTTTTCAGAGGAAATGCCATCAGAAGAGTCTATGATTCAGACTGTGCATGAGGTCATCGAGAAGCAGGTGAGCAAGATCATCGAACCTCTTTTGGATGAAGTGTCGGACTCTGATTATGAGCTGCTGTGCTCTGAAAGCTCTATGGAGATTGTTATTGTCGCAGGGGACATTGTTAAGATAATTTCGGAAGAAATTAAGAGCTTGACAGAAAAAAATTCTCCTGGCCAAAGTCCACAATCGGATGACAAGAGCATCAAGCCAAAGAAAGCGATAGGGAGCAAGATGAAGACATTTCTGGCAAAGCGGTTTGCCAAAATGTCAATTTATCGTGCAGCAGCTCACCTGAAGGCCAAATTCCACCAGGAGGAGAAAGTTGAGGAAAAGGAGTCACTGCAGTCATTCAAAGATAGCGTTGACTCTTTACTGAAACTGGATTCCAAAAAAAGTGAAAGTGAAGTGTTGCGGAGGATCAAAAGCATTTCCAGTGGAAAAGACCTGACCTTCACACAGGAACTGAGTGACCTCCTCTACACTCACATCAGCAGTGGGATGACACACCCAGAGAATAGTCCAGAACCAATCAGAAGGAAGGAATCTTGCCGGACAGTGGATGTTCCTGAGTCCCATGCTGACATGTATGCCTTCATCAGGACCAAAGTGTGGAACTTCCTGGGACTGATGGGCTGGTGGATTAACACTCAGGCCGCCAGCCAAAGTGAAAGGGTAACAGACAGCATCGTAGAACATGGACCGCTACGATCACCCATTGGCGTTGTCGTAGAGGACAGCGAATCCTTGGCTGGATCTGTGTATGAGGAGACACAGGAAGAAAAGCAAGAGAGAACCAGAAAGAATGCCCACCTTAAAATACTCGTGGAGAAGCTGATTACACGGCTATTCCAGAAAAATAGAGTGGAATTTTTCATGGTGTACCCAGCAGCCCTTTTCCAACGACTGTATGAGAAGATATTGGTCGAAGTCGAGGGTTCAGATTTTGAGATCAACTCAAAAGCTTTTAAAAACCTTGACAAGACCATCTTCAAGGAGCTGGTCCGCATGTGTGGCGATGCAGAAATGGTGCTGGTGAGGATAGAAAACTCAGACATCGAGAACTTCATTGCCTGCTCTGTCAAGTATCACCTGATGGTACGACCCAAAGAGAAAAACGTCGTTGTCAGGTTTTTTTCATCTGCAGGCAAGTTCATCTCCAGGGTCTGCAGGTGTGGGAGAAAGGTGTAAGTATTTTAAAGATCATAGGGTTGGGGTTATTTAGTGTTACATGAGGTTTTCGCCAGGTGCTCTGGTTCGCCTGCATTCGGTGTCATAACATCTAGTTCACAAGAATTAGTAAAAAAAAAAAGGTACAGCATTAACATCAGTAGATTAGAAACAGGGTTGGGGTTAGTTAGTGTTACATGAGGTTTTCGCCAGGTGCTCTGGTTCGCCCGCGTTCGGTGTCATAACATCTAGTTCACAAGAATTAGAAAAAAAAAAAGGGTACAGCAGTAACATCTGTAGATTAGAAATAGGGTTGGGGTTATTTAGTGTTACATGGGGTTTTCGCCAGGTGCTCTGGTTCGCCCGCATTCGGTGTCATCTAGTTCACAAGAATTAGAAAAAAAAAAAGGGTACAGCAGTAACATCAGTAGATTAGAAATAGGGTTGGGGTTATTTAGTGTTACATGGGGTTTACTGGTATGGAAAAACATTTTTCTCTAATGTGTGTTACTCATCTTTCAGTTTATCAGGTTCATGCATGAGTGACACCCATAAATGTATGGTCACAATAGTTGTGGTTGAAATGTGATTGTTATATTATTATGTTTTTTGGTTGTTTTTTTTCATGAAAGAGACCAGGTTCAAAGGTATTTTCTGTGTATATTTTTGAAAGTGTAATTATGTACTTACGCATTTTGCTGTTCTCGGGTTTCCGTTAATGACATAAACAATGACAAACCTATCTATTAATAGCAAAAACACAATATGTCGCTGAAAAAGACATTGCAAAGACAGTTTTTATGTCCACTAAAGTTGTATTAAAATTTTAGATCAATCTTCAGTCAAATAGTCGTTTAGTAAATGTACAGCAGTGGGGGGAAATCCTCCATCCAGGCTCTGTTTCTATCGAGTTTCCGAAATCCCGACTGTCCCTGAACTAACCACGATGACGTAGTGCACTCTAGGCAGAGCTTGGCGTGTGACGCGCGTGTCATGGGTCAGCCGGTCAAGCCCCGCCTCCCGCCGCACACGTTAGTATTGCAGCCGGCCGCAGCCGTTAGTACTTGGGCAACCGGGAGGTAACCTCTGTCAAAGCTGGTCTATTAGACGCCAGAGGCGGCACTTTGTTTGGGTTTTGGTTGACCAACTTTTATTTTCCAAAAACTGACTATTTTGTTTATTTATTGGGTACCTGAAGAGGACTATTTTCGGTTGAAAGAAAGAGACTATTTTTGGTGTTTTGGTTGTTTGAATTATGGGTTGAATTTGGGACACTAAATTGTATAATACACTGTGTTGAATTGCAAATTCTTGTGTGTGTGTGTGTGTGTGTGTGTTTTGTGTTTAATGGGTCGCCTTTGGAAAAGGTCATACTTGATTTCTGGTTGTTAGTAGGGCCCATGCATGGGTAGGCATGGGTCCTGTGTACGTTTGACAAATCAAAATACAAAGAAAATTGTCAGATTAGCTCTGACTGGCACTTCCTATCTGCTCTGAATCCCTATAAGTATCTTAAGTTAGTAACACACAAACACACACACACACATTCATTACATTGGCTTACATGTATTTTCCTAGAGACCCCTAATCCTAACCCTTGACACAATTTCAAACTTAGCCACACAAGAAATTTGTTTGTCACCAATTGAACAATCGGTCCCCAAAAGTAGCCTAAGTTAGAATTACGTTACGTTTGCTATGGGCCACCTTGGATTTTACATAATTGTTTTCAAATGTATTTTTCAGTTGCCTAGCAACGGTTGCTAAATTGGTGTTTGGGGGCGGGGCTTATGACAACATTCATTCCTTTAATGTGGGATGTCATGTGATGTCATAATGATGTCATGTGTTGGAATGCTGGATGCTGGAATGTCTGATCCTATGCTTTGATCTATTGATGATGTCATAATGATGTCATTTGCTGGAATGCTGGATGCAGGAATGTCTGATCTTATGCTTTGATCTAATGATGATGTCATAATGATGTCATGTCAAAGGTTGTATATAGAACCAAAAGGTTTGATTTTTACCAGCTGAACTAACAGACCTGTGAAAACTCGTCAAGGATTCTACATAGCAGAAATATAACCAGAGGGATACAGTAGCAGTTTGCCATGGCTGAAAACAGGAAACCAGGAATGGAAAGATCATCAAGGGACTTTACCATGGATAGTCTTCACCCACTGATTCAATCCTTTTTTCAAAAGTTGACATTGGAGCAGTGGGGCATGATGAAATCTGGCAACCCAGATGACGTCATGAAAGTTATGTTGGCAGAGTTCCTGTTGGACATAATAACATACATTGCCCGTGAGTTGTTGACAGCTCTGAGGAACATGAATGTTGTAGAGATTGAGGAGCATGTTCAGTCCAGTCTGAGCAAGACACTCTCTCAGACATTTTCGGACATTCTGGGCATTGAGGAGAATAGTGTCTCCTCAAAAAAATTGACAAGCTCCATTGTTACAGAGGCTGTTCAGAGTGTAAACTCCGCCCTCTCTAAAATGATGCGCAGCAAAGAGCCTGTTGTAATTCAGCACATCATTCCTCCTAAAAGACTGAATGTTATTGTGGGTCATGCCTCCAAAATGTTCAAGTCTTTCACGGAAAGGACAAAAAGCTTGTTCTCCACTCGAACACGTAGGCAGAGAAAGAGTCCTACCACCTCCCAGGAGGTGCAAAAAGCAGAAGAGAAGGAGCTCACAGACACTGATGACTCCTCAGATGAGTCTGATGAAGATTTTTCAGAGGAAATGCCATCAGAAGAGTCTATGATTCAGACTGTGCATGAGGTCATCGAGAAGCAGGTGAGCAAGATCATCGAACCTCTTTTGGATGAAGTGTCGGACTCTGATTATGAGCTGCTGTGCTCTGAAAGCTCTATGGAGATTGTTATTGTCGCAGGGGACATTGTTAAGATAATTTCGGAAGAAATTAAGAGCTTGACAGAAAAAAATTCTCCTGGCCAAAGTCCACAATCGGATGACAAGAGCATCAAGCCAAAGAAAGCGATAGGGAGCAAGATGAAGACATTTCTGGCAAAGCGGTTTGCTAAAATGTCAATTTACCGTGCAGCAGCTCACCTGAAGGCCAAATTCCACCAGGAGGAGAAAGTTGAGGAAAAGGAGTCACTGCAGTCATTCAAAGATAGCGTTGACTCTTTACTGAAACTGGATTCCAAAAAAAGTGAAAGTGAAGTGTTGCGGAGGATCAAAAGCATTTCCAGTGGAAAAGACCTGACCTTCACACAGGAACTGAGTGACCTCCTCTACACTCACATCAGCAGTGGGATGACACACCCAGAGAATAGTCCAGAACCAATCAGAAGGAAGGAATCTTGCCGGACAGTGGATGTTCCTGAGTCCCATGCTGACATGTATGCCTTCATCAGGACCAAAGTGTGGAACTTCCTGGGACTGATGGGCTGGTGGATTAACACTCAGGCCACCAGCCAAAGTGAAAGGGTAACAGACAGCATCGTAGAACATGGACCGCTACGATCACCCATTGGCGTTGTCGTAGAGGACAGCGAATCCTTGGCTGGATCTGTGTATGAGGAGACACAGGAAGAAAAGCAAGAGAGAACCAGAAAGAATGCCCACCTTAAAATACTCGTGGAGAAGCTGATTACACGGCTATTCCAGAAAAATAGAGTGGAATTTTTCATGGTGTACCCAGCAGCCCTTTTCCAACGTCTGTATGAGAAGATATTGGTCGAAGTCGAGGGTTCAGATTTTGAGATCAACTCAAAAGCTTTCAAAAACCTTGACAAGACCATCTTCAAGGAGCTGGTCCGCATGTGTGGCGATGCAGAAATGGTGCTGGTGAGGATAGAAAACTCAGACATCGAGAACTTCATTGCCTGCTCTGTCAAGTATCACCTGATGGTACGACCCAAAGAGAAAAACGTCGTTGTCAGGTTTTTTTCATCTGCAGGCAAGTTCATCTCCAGAGTCTGCAGGTGTGGGAGAAAGGTGTAAGTATTTTAAAGATCATAGGGTTGGGGTTATTTAGTGTTACATGAGGTTTTCGCCAGGTGCTCTGGTTCGCCTGCATTCGGTGTCATAACATCTAGTTCACAAGAATTAGTAAAAAAAAAAGGTACAGCATTAACATCAGTAGATTAGAAACAGGGTTGGGGTTAGTTAGTGTTACATGAGGTTTTCGCCAGGTGCTCTGGTTCGCCCGCGTTCGGTGTCATAACATCTAGTTCACAAGAATTAGAAAAAAAAAAGGGTACAGCAGTAACATCAGTAGATTAGAAATAGGGTTGGGGTTATTTAGTGTTACATGGGGTTTACTGGTATGGAAAAACATTTTTCTCTAATGTGTGTTACTCATCTTTCAGTTTATCAGGTTCATGCATGAGTGACACCCATAAATGTATGGTCACAATAGTTGTGGTTAAAATGTGATTGTTATATTAGGAGACCAGGTTCAAAGGTATTTTCTGTGTATACTTTTGAAAGTGTAATTATGTACTTACGCCACAAGGGGGAGTATCGTTTTAGTGAGCGCTAGTTGTAACAAGGGGCTTCCGTCCCTCAGACAAAGGACAGCCTGCTGAATGAAAACAACCATTGAATCCGGTCTCTCCTTTTCCTGAACATACAGGTTAGTAATGTGTGTCGTTACACCAAAATATGTTTAGAAGCACTTTAAAACCATTCGGAACAGTGTCTGACAAAGATTAAGGAAGAAAATTAGTGTTTTATTTCGGTCAGAAACTTCTGTACACTGTAGCAGAGTTTTCAATGTAAATTAAGTCACAAGATGGCGGCCATGATGCCGTATTTTCATTTATTTCTACTGCAGCTCCTTGACATTTGTACTGTAATAGATAAGTCTGTATTTGTATTGTAATAATGTATTGTTTATAAAGTTTGATAAGTTTGTGATGCAGGATAAAAGAAGCAAGTTAATATGCTTAACTAGGGCAGGTTAACGCCATAAAAGACATGAAAATGACAACAATGTTGGTAATAGTACTGTGTGACTTAAAACAGATTAGTTATTCATATGATAATATCATTTCAGTGGTTAAAAATATAATTTTGTGTTGCAATGTGAAGGGCAAATGTGAATTAATTGAGTAAGAAGTTTAAGTGAAAAGATGAGAAGAAGACGGAAGTTATAAATTCTGTTAATAAAGACAGAGGACAGCCTGCTGAACGAAAACAACCATTGAATCCTGTCTCTCCTTTTCCTGAACTTATACAGGCATAATTATCTGTAAACAGGTTACTCATGTTTGAGGCCTGTAACACATGTTTTTCCTTCAAAATGAATGTAAGAAAGCTCCAGTCATGCCTCACATTCAGGTTACTGTCTCCTCCACTGGCCTCTGAGACCTCTGGGGGTTCTCCTTCCAACCTCACTTGATATCTCCCTATGGGAAGCGTATTGTGCCTTGTTGCGTCACCAATCATGGAAGCTCCAATAACACCACGTCTGTCAGTAGATAGACCAATCATCTGCAGATGAAGGGGCCAGCCTGTCCCCCTTTAAAAACGCCAGTAGTGAACTCAGCTGTCCTGTTGTCTGGAATTCCATTTAACTGTTCTCTGACGCAGCCGTCAAGGTAGTCACCGAACGTGGGGATCTGGTTTCAGATTTCCTGATCCCCTCGTTCGGTGACCACCTTGACGGCTACGTCAGAGAACAGTTAAAAGGAATTCCAGACAACAGGACAGCTGAGGTAGGTCACCACTGGCCTTTAAAAAAGGGGGACGGACTGGCCTGTGCATCTGAAGATGATTAGTTTATATACTGACAGACTTGGTGTTATTGGAGCTTCCATGATTGGTCACGCCTGAAGGTGCTTCCCATAGTGAGATACCTCGCTTGGAGAGAGAACCAATTAATCCTTGTAACCCAAAGTTACCTAAATATGGGGCCATCTATAAATATATGCTTTTCCCTCTTGTCATCTACTGTATAAGAGCTGTATATATTCAACTTGGACTGCAATTCTGCTGATTCAGATTCATTCATAAATGTCACATTTGTGTAATATGATCCAGAATAGAAGAATAGAAGAAAATAGAATAAAACAGTAGTTAATACATAAGTGTAGGGGTGTTAAGCTAGAATAGGAGAATAGGATAGAATAGAATAGTAGTTATAGAATTGAATAGTAGTAATAGAATATAGTAGTAGTCAGCACATTATTGTAAGGGTGTTAAGCTAAAATATATACATTTTCTTCACCCAGTTCCTTTTTAACATAACCACATGACCTTCTCAGGCTCCCGGTTGCTTCAGCATTATGGTTTTATTGTTAAAAGAGCTCAAGTCCTGCCTCATGTCCAGATAACTGTCTCCTCCACTGTCCCAGATGGAGGAGTCCAATGGAACAGGTTACATGGATGTGGGGCAGGACTTGAGTTCTTAAAGCCAACTGAGTGCTTAAACTGTGACTTTTCAGCTGGAATGCGATGGCCCAATTCCTGGTCCTGAACCTTTCTAAATTTAACTGTTGTCTATTGTGATGATAGGCTACGTGTTTACTGTGGAGCTCCTGTTTTACACTCTTTCCTCAAAACCATGCAGCAATTAGGAAACCCAAAATGACAAAGTAGTTGAATTCTAAACATGTAAAGAATAATCAACTAAAATGTTTGTAACTTAAATTTCTGTTTTGAAAATATTATTTTCATATCATATATACATATATAAATACACACATACATACATTCGTAAACACATATATCTCTTGTTTTTTATATATATTAGTAATAACCCATTGTAAATAGTTTGCATACAAACTCTTTCAGATATGTGTCACTCTAAATAGCTTGCATTTTATATAGAATATTTTTACAAAATGTAATCGTTAAATAGCAACAGTTAACATTACTTACCCATTTTATGAATACGCTACAAGGTTATCATGTTCAAGGCTAGTACTTCCCACAGCAGTTGTCAACATCCTGTTGGTAGGCTTGGCAATAGAACAGCTGTCTGTGCAGAAAACGCTTTCCTCACGCAACAGAAAAACGCATCCAGTGGGAATTGCAAAATAGAACGTGTATGCGCTGCTCACGTCTCACTCACATCTCACTCACGACTCGCTCCCATTGGAGATTGGCAGTAAGGAAACCTGTTATGAGATATTCTGAGGAAACCCTTAAGTAAGTTACTCAGCTAAGGAAAATCTCAACTCCAAGTGTCATACTGCTGGCCCCTGAAGACTAACTGGGAATCCCCACTGGGAGCGAGACGTGAGTGGCGTGTACACGTTCTATCATGCAATCCAAACGGACTGTCTCATGTTAAGTGGAGCGTAATTTGCATAGACTGCTGTTATAAATCACACAAGTATCTGCTGTATGTGTATCGAACTTATTTACTGTATGAAAATTGATTAATCAATGCTCCAGGTCTGTCTGGGAGCTTTGCCTCACTCACTATGAGTTAAAAGATATTTGTGTCAATTAAACAGCTTTCTATGCAGTTTCTGCTTCACTAAACACCACAAAAATATACTTGACATGACTCACATCTCATGCACTCAGTGGGGATTGACACATTTAATGGAATGGCATCCTATTTGATCCCTGAGACGTGCGAGTAATCGATGTCAAATATGCCTGCAGAGGGGATTGGCCTTAAGATTTCACAAGTTGCGTGATAATAAGCTGCTCCTCCTGGCTCACAGTTACATAGGTTTTCATGCTGTCCTCATTCACTGTTCATAGTTATACCTAAAAAAAAAACCCTAACATGCATTAATACGAGAAAAAAACGGGTCTAACGGGTTAAATAAGAATGTGTGAGCATTATGAACTGTTGGTGAGCTGCACTCATGAATACAACCATTTACAGTAGAATGTGTGCACATGTCATGTCTATTGTTTGCTGACTTTTGCTTCCTCTGCAAATGTACAACCTGTGAAAATTACTGTTGGAACTCCAACAGCCACATTAAAGTAATTTGCAAGCTTATAGTTATTTTTAAAATGCCATTTTCATGGTTCCCGTGCTAATTTCATCGAGACATTACTAAACCCTGTTTGGAGACTTGGCTGCCATAATCTGGAGTCCTTTCTGCTCCAGCTCTGCACTTTTGTTTGATTTGTGATTTGGTTTATGAACCTGCAGAGGCTTTAATGGAAGAGACACACACTCTCTGATCCCCATTATCTACCTTCTGCTGCACAGAGAGGCAGATAAGAGGAGGAGGAGGAGGAGGAGGAAGAGAGGAAAGAGGCTAAAAATGAGGACCAAGTCATGGCCCTCATTATCAAATCCCATCAATGGGGGGAGAAACAGACTAAGTGGGAGGCAGAAGAAGAGAGAGGGGGGTGTATTTATACATTGAAAGGATATTGTGGGATGTTAATGGCAAACTGAGATAGGGAGAGAACAGAGAAAGGGTGATTTACCAACAAAAAGAAAGCAAGGGTCACCTATGGAGCGATAGATAATAGGAAGAACAGGCCAAGCCTCTGATGTGTATGTGCAAGGGGACGAAGGAGCCCAGTCAGCCTTCATAAGCCATTGATTTACACAATCCAAGTCACCACCTAATATTTCATCTGAGCTACATTTGCAATCTCCCATCCGCTGAGGCCATGAGCCATTACCGATGGCCAAGATCACAGCATGGTGGCCCCGTCGGAGTAATGAGATAGAGAGAGGTGGAAAGTGAGAGACAGGGCAGGCAGACAGGGAGGAAGTGGAGGAGGAGGAGGAGGAGGAGGAAAGAGTAGACAAAAAGAGGGATAATGGAAGAGAAGAGGAGGACGAGGATGAGGGTGGATGGAGGTTTCTCATTGTGCCATTATGGAGCATGAAAAGGAGGAAATCAGAGATGGGCAGCGAGAAACAGAGAGAGAGAGTGATTGAGATGGGGGTTGAGTGAGAGTACAGGTAGAGAAAGACAGAGAGATATGGAAGGGAGATTGCTTTCCTCTAATTATGTCCCTTTTCACTGTCAGAGAGACGGATATAAAGCTAATTCCACCTGCCCTCCTTCTCATCCCCGTTTCCCTTTAAAAGCCTGTACTCGTTTTCTTTACCCCCTTTCACACGAAGCGTGTTAAAGGCTGTTTTCATGACACTGAAATGAACAGATGGCAATATCAGCCCATACAAAAGAGACATTTTGTGGTTGCTATCACCTTGACAACAACTCTCGACCACCCGCATGATTTACTTTGCTTCTGTTCTGTCAAAAGCAAAAGCTCCATCTCCCTCTGTCTGGCTTGGTCTACGTCTGTCCGTCCATTCATCTAACTCCCATCGGACTCAGTCTTTGTATGGTATCTGTGTTTTTCTCACATACATAATCACCATTGAAGCTCACCATTCGGCATCTATGCAGTCGGTGGGAATAGATCTTAAAATTGAAGTGGCTGCACAATACTGCTTTTGTAAGAGGGTAATACCTCTTTAATGTACAGCATGAAGGCAAACAGAAACACAACGTATAGATTTAAGATATCACAAATGTAACTGCACACATGCAAAGCCATTTCATTTATGTGCTTGAATAAAGTATGAAGCATAATCTTACCACCATACATCAGTAGCCCCATAATTGGGGGCATTTCTTATTAAAAAAGCATATTATATTGTATCTTTATGCTACAGATAAAAGTCTTAATTATTCCATTCTGATTATATTTGATTAAGTCTTTGTCTGCACACTCTCAGAAATCACACAATCTCATTGAAGGGGTAATTTCCTACTTCAAAAGCTAATTAAGCTAATCAGAGCACAAAAGCACTGGCTTTAGCCATGACCCAGCATGTACTGCATTTAAGGAGCCAAAATTGTTCACAAAGTTTCATTTTCATTCTCTTTTTTAGCAAGGTGAATTATTCCTACTTTGCCCTGTATAACTTTTTCAGTTTAAATTGAGATATTTCAATAAAAAGGCATAATGAGGTGATATGGTATCTATATTTCTATCTATCTACCAATCTACAAAGATGTAGACTTAAGTCACATGACTTGAGCTGATGACTTTAGACTTGACTCACAAGTCCACTGAGTCTTAGCATCAATGATTTGTGACTTAATTTGGACTTTTGACTGTATACCTATTTCCCAATTCATTTCAGTCACACTTGTTTAAAGAAATATATACAGCTTTTTATAAAAGACTGCACTTATATAGTAATTTGCTGGTCTTTACAACCACTTAAAGACCTTTACACTAAAGACGGTGCTCATTCACCCATTTACACACACGACGAATGCAGCATCAGTGTCTTCCCTTCTGCCCTTTCAAGATTTTGGTAAATTAAATTTACTTTATTGTTTAAATGGCATGATATTGGTGGAGTGCATTGAGACTTGTACAGGGCTCAAAATTCAAAGTTTAGGACTTGGGACTTGACTTGGGACTGCAGTGCAAACACTTGAGACACTTGGTCCTACCATTGACTATCAGCAAGTTCTTGAAAATATATGAAAATATATTAAATATATGTAAAAAAAAAAAAAATCAAATCAAAATCAAACAGCAATCAGACCATTGCATTAACTGGTTTATATGTAATGGACATTGTGGTGGCTGTCTATTACAGCAAAAAATAAAAAAATAAAATTGCAAAACTGCAGATGTGTGATCTTGCTTGCACACCAGCAATATGCACTTTTCACAGCAGTTCGGTGCACAGCAGAGAACTAAATAAATGAACTGCAAAGTCCTAGCAAGGGAAAGCCCCTCTGAACGTGCCCAGAATGAGTGGCAGGGCGCTCTGAACACGACTCTGTCTTGCCATCGCCGCAGGAACAGTGGAACCTGAACGAAGGGCTCTGATAGGCCCAGTGGGGAGGAGATTGCTCTGTCCCTGATTGGATGATTAGGGGCTGCGGGGGCTCAAATCAGCCGTTTTCAGGAGGAGAGTGGTTTGGTTAAGTGGATTGGCACTGTGTGTGCTCTGTGTGTGCTCTTTGTGTGTGTGCCCTGCTTTTGTCTTGTGTCTATTTCTGTGTTTAAGTGTGTACGTGTGAGCTTGTGTGTCTGCTTGTGTTGTGTGTGTGCACAGAAACAGGTGAGTCCAGTTCAATCAGTGAGGAACATTTGCAAAGGAAAAGTAGTGATGGAGGGACCGAAAGAACTTACAAAAGAAGGAGTGAGGACGGAGGCAGAGCTCTCAGTAGGCTGAAAAAAAGAACAGGGGAGGAGGAGGAAGGTGGTAACAGTTTGCGTGTGAGTTCAGCTAATGATGGGTTGAGGCTGCAGATGGATGGATGCATGTAAGTGATTGAAGAGTGAATAAAAATTGTGGAAAACTAAAAAATACAGCCAAAGAAAAATGGTAGAAGTGGTGGAAGAGTAGTACAGATGTTTGAACAAAGAACAGTAGTTATTTTAGTCAGCTGGGTACCCATGACAACTGAGGGACTGTGTGTGTGTGTGAGTGTGTGTGTGTGTGTGTGCGGGCTGGCTGGCTCAATCATCTGTTCACACACTTCCACTGCTGTCAGTACTCGCTTCTAGCTCTTCCAAGCAGCGTCTGTGAGGACTCAGCAGGTTTGTTCTTTTGGAACTGATGGTTGGATTACCTCGTCGTGTGAGAGCAGCTGTCAATCCAGTCGTGATCATTAAAATAGTTTCTGTCACGTTTAATTTGTACAATTTAAATCACTGGTGGCTGCTGGACAAAGACAAATCTTTATCCCACAAGCCTGCCAAAAACAATGTTCGACATGTCGAGACTAGAGGCATGAAAGACATTTCTGTACATTAGTGGCTTTAATCAAGTACAGCATTATTGTATTATGTCTCAGATAGCTGGTATTTCTCATTGTTAAGAGTATTCCGATGTATTGTTATCCTGTAGATAAGTCCTAATTATTCCATTCTGATTATATTTGATTAAGTCATTCTCCTCACACTCTCAGAAATTACACAATCTCATTGAAGGAGTAATTTCCTACTTCAAAGGCTAATTAAGACAATCAGAGCACAAATGACTCTTGCCATGACCCAGCATGCATGCATTATCTAAAATTGCTAACAAAGTTTTAATTTTCTTGTCCTCTCTTTGTGATTGCTTCATAGTTATGTGGCCTAATAATGTGTCTGATAAAGTCCAGCATGGGTTTTGTTCTCAACCTTGAGGCTTACATTATATGGCAGTGCTGTAGTTCCATGGCAGTAAAAAAAGTTTAGGCATGCTTCCACACAAGTGGACAAAAAAATTAAATAAAACGGTTACAAACAAATCCATACGAAGTAGGTTTTGTTGGCTCTATAACCATGATGATTTTCCTTATTTGTTTTAAGTCAAATCTCTATACCAAGTGAACATGCCAGTGTGGGCCCAATTTTTTTGCCTGTGATGGCCCCATGGGACCCCAAAAGGGCATCTTTGCTGGGTAAAAGCCTTTTTAAATGTTTCCAAAGTCTTGAATGTTCTAATGCATTGTGTCTGGGTTTGCAGCATCATTTGGGGTTGAACACAGCTCAATGAATTTCACCACCTTTTCCAGCAACTGTTTCTGGATGACTACAGCAATATGTACCCAAAGTAAGCTGATTTTGCTGTGATTCAATTGCAATACATTATGCTGACATTACTACATCATGATGCAGATGTGTGCAAAGTCAGAAATCAAGCTTTGTTAGGTCTGTACGCAAGACAGACAAGCTAACAACTTTTAAAATGCTTACTTTCTAAACTGAGATTGGAGACTGTCTGACTATGCTGGCTGCTTATAGAACCCAACATAAACACATTTTGCTATAATTTAATTGCAATAAAGAGATTAACAATATGCTGAAATAACTAGCAACAGCATGATTCTGATGTCAATGCAGTCTGAATTCATGCTTTGTCATGTCTATATGCAAGACGACAAGCAAAAAACTTTTAAATGTTTTTTTCTGAATGGAGTTTGGATCTATCAGAGCTGCAAAGCAGGAGATTCTCCACACTGATAGGTTTTTGCAACATAGTGTCACAAATTCCATGCTAATATGCAATACTTGTTGGTTTGGGGTCATGTGAAGAAGTCATTTCCATTCATGCTATTTCTGCACATTTATATTGACTGTGTATAATTGTATAATTCTACTATGAACACACCATAACATTCCATAACATTGTGCTAACCTGCTCTAATGCAATCTGCTAACGTGGCTGCAGATTCTAAATAGTAACTTCTGGACATTATGTGACCTGCTTGTTAATGTTCCTCTTTCTGTAGAAGTCTGGAATACTTTTTTAAACAAGTTTGCTTTTAGAAAGCTCTCTCTTTCTTGTTTGTTAGTGCATGTGTTTGTGTGTGTTTCTGTGCACGCTTTTACTGCTCTGAGCTTTCTGTGTACAAGGTTGTTGTGGTGTGTATGATGTGCCAGTAAGTGTGTAATATTCAGCTGTGTTTTCCTGTCCTGTTTCTTCACAGTAAACACCCGTTTAGTCTTTCTCTCCAGAGGGACAGTGGACCGTCTTTGTACCTACTGCTGCGATTCCTCCAGCTAATGAGCCTGTCTGACAGACACACACAAACTGCTGTACAGTCTCACACACACATATATATAGTCCTATACACACACATAAATGAGTGTGTACACACAAAAACAACTTACAAGCGCTACGTGCTGCATGGAGACACATTTCAAAGTAATGGTATGCATGTCTAATCCCCTAAAGGATTCAGAAAACATTCTTTAAGGGGGGGAAATCACATGTATCAGTCAGTGCGGTATATGTTCTGCATCATCAACACCATCAAACTAAAACTCCTGTGCACCATGTGTCTAATTAATCACATGTTCAACAAACCGGTCAGCTCGCTTGAGGGAAAAAGTGTCATTTAATCTTTTCAGCTGTGACAAGCACAGAAGAAAAACAACTATTGCCCTTAACATGGTTTTGTTCTTGCTTCAGCATGTGACTAGCAGAGTTTACAGTAATGGGGTTGTTAGCATGCATGGCACTATGCTAGTTACAATTTCTGTGGAAGTATTGTGATGCTTTTGATGTATGTGTAGAATAAGCTTTAAAGTCAGAGTTTTTCTTGCTTTATAATGAACATTTGTCAAGAGCAATCTGGTATTTTGTAATAAATCCACGGTTTACTGTTTGCCTACTGCCTTGTTCACATTATAAAAGCAGCATTGGAGACACAGAAAACATACCTGCAGACTAAAAGTCACCTTTGGGTTAAAGGTGGTTAAGTTGGTCTGTGGAAGAATTTCCCCTGTGAAGGTATTCTGGGCATGTCCACCAGGGAGGAGATCCTTGGATAGGACACACTCGAGGGGATTTCATGTCCCATTTGGCTTTGAAATGCCTCAGGACGCTGGAGGATGTGGTTAAAAAATAGATGTCAAAGCTACTATGTGCTTAGTCTGCTGAAACCAGTCCAAGGCCTGGATCTTGGAAATGGATCAGAGAAGTTCTACATCCATGGCTGGATGTCTAAAAGCAAAAAGACAAGTCAAAAGTTAGAAGATGCAGCTATATGTATAGAACACATTCTGCCCTAAAACACTTTAGATCAGCTACCACTAAAGTCATATGAAAGCTTACTGAGTACCACATACAGTAGGAGCAGTGGTCCTGTGTAGCGGGGCATGACACAATTCCTGCAGTACAGTTCATACTAAAAATATAGGCACTCAGGCTATTTTTATGCACTTCTGTATGTAGTCATGAAATCTTCATCCGGATTGAAAAACGGAGACTATAACAAAGGCCTCTGTTCTGGCTACTTCAGTGTGGATAATGCACTGAACCTGTGATGTTTTTTCGTTCTACTTTTGGAACATTTAACTTCCCTTTGTGTCTTTCTGCAAAGGGAAGAAGTTGTTTGTGAGTGCTATTTGAAAATCAGCATGCAAGGCATGCACACAAAATAAACCAAAAGACACAGGAAAAGTTAGATTTATTGTAGCTGGAATAGTTGTTATAGAGCTGAAGAAGGCAAAGGGGCAGAGCAGTGCATGTGGCAGTGCTAGTAGACTGGTAAAGGGCCCAAAAAAGACAGGGTCCAAGCTAGCAAATTGCAGATGAGGAAAAGGCTTGACGTGGCTGCTATACAGGAGCTGGCGTGCTGCAACTGAGACACAGACAGAGAACAGAATTTGGAGAATCTGAATGAATGAGCCGAAATTTAGTACAGCAGTGGATGGTAGAGCTGACTGGCTGATGAACAGAGTGAGAGGGAAACCAGGAGGCCACACCCAGCACACACCATGACCAAAAAACAATAAACACTTGGAAATAGAAACAGGAAAACACAGAGAAGAGGGGAAAGACTCTGGTATCCACATCAGGCAATTTGTTCCTTCTGGACAAGAGGTATACAAGTTCTGTTAGAACCAGTGGAAGTGAGTGGAAGTTAATTAAATATGTCCCATCTGGTGGCTGTCAAAACGATAGAATAGTGGTAAGCACTCTCACAGCAAGAGGGTTGCCGGTTCAACTCCGGCTCTACTGTGGAGTTTTCATGTACTCCCCGCGTCACCATGGTTTCTCCCCGGGTACTCCAGCTTCCTCCCACAGTCCAAAGACATGCAGCTTAGGTTTAAATGGTGACTGTAAATTGCCTGTGAATGGTTGTTTCTATGTGTCAGCCCGGTGATAGTCTGGCAACCTGTCCAGGGTGTTCCCTACCTCTCGCCCAATGTCAGCTGGGATCGGTTCCAGTCCTGTGAACAGAGTTCGGAGTTTTTCAAAATTCATACATTAGTTCTACTGTATAGTCAAAGACGGTCCTAAAAATATTCCTATATATAACCACCTCTCTTCCAAATCCAAAAACTAAAGTGTAAAACTCAAATTTATGATGTCAAGTAAGGAGTTATAGATGACTCTGAGAGCACCCATGGGGAATGTTCTGAATATATGAGAACATTTTGTGTTTCAGAACTGAAAACACTACAATAGAATACCTTGGGTATGTAAAAGAAAACTCAAACATTCTGTGGGTCCATGAAATCAGTCTCCCATTCATTGTCTATGAAGCAGCTGCAGACTTTATAAGGTGTGAGACTCACTACTCAGGTTTCTGGCTTTGAGAGAATATAGCTCATGTCAACCAATATTAATTAACTTTCCTAGGCCATGGAGATAACATATTGAAATTATTCATCTCTGCAGTACTGAGAAAAGGGTAAGAACAAGCAAATGAAAATCTTGAAAGTCTTTTCTCTGCTTATCTGACAATCTTTTGGTCTTGCTTTTTTGTTTTAAACATCACTAATCATAGCTTCTGTCCTGCTACACGTGATGTTCGGCAACATGTAGCTAAACTAAACACTAAACAGCTAATGGACAGCCTGTTTCTCAAGGCTAGGCATCGTGTATTAATATTTCATCAAACAAGTAGAAGAGTAATTTTACAGATTGCTCTAAAATTGTTAACAAAGTCAATTTACAAGGAAAGAAAATCCCATGCAACATTATATTAGAATACACATTGAGACAAGCCTGGACCAGGCAGTTGCCCTCAGGCCCCTGGCTCTTTAGGGGCCTTGGAGGCCTGTTGTTCAATATGTGACAGTCTAGTTGGGTAAGCTGATTAATTGCATCTTTCTTTGTTAGTTCGTACCACTAGAGTGAAATAGAAACTGATACTGGTAATGACCCTGCTCAACAGGGGCCTTAGGCCATCATGTCTTGACCTTCACATTCATTTTCACACTTATTTTTACTTGCCTTTTCCCCTGAAGCTGCCCTTTATACTGTATGCTACCAGCTTATATATCAGTAACACTAGTCTTTCTCTATTTTTCTTCTTCCCTTCTCTCTACATGAGTTGATTAAGACATCCAGATTCTTGCAAGTAACACACAGTTTGGAAATTAAATTTACGTGATTCTCATTTGTTTATTTTCCTGTAGTGAGTTTCTGTTGGTTACATGACCTAAACACAAACTCAAAGCTCATCATGCTAAACTGCTAAAGCCCAAACTGTTGCTTCATCACCTACAGTACCTGGGTCAAAAGTTTTTAATTATTCTGTTTTGTAAAAATAAACGAATGGACTTCTGCCAGCTAATTAGAATGAAGAATTCTCCCTGGCTACCGTTTAAAGGAAAACAACTGCCTATCCACCAATAACTGTAGACTCATACTGAACAACACGTTCAAATTTCACAACACAGACATTTTTGCATGGCTAGAGGTACATTTATTGTTTTCCTCAGTGAAATATAACCCTTGTAATGGGGGATATTAAATTCATGTGCTGCATCAGCCATGCCCTCTTCCCCATACACACTGTATGCATATGTGTGGCTGTGTGCCGTTTTGAGAGAAGGACATGGTAAATATGTATTAGCAAATATTACTGTGACTGAGAGTAAGTGTGTGTGTGGTTAATATCTGAGACTAGAACACACATAAAAGAAGTATGTATTTATGTACGTATGGCTGGTCAAAGGTTGTTTTTCATGGTTGAATAGGCCCCTTAAACAAAATACAATGACATTATCCTTTCAACATGACAATGTCCCCATGGACAAAGTGAGGTCTATGATGAAATGGTTTTCCCAGTTTGCTAAGAACTCACCCCTAACCTTACCCCCCCATCCAACACCTTTGGGATGAGCTGGAGCAGCCAGGCCTAAATGCCCAACATTACTCATAATCTCACTAAAGCTCTTGTAGCTAAATGGAAGTGAGATACCAAAGTAATGTGAAAAGCCTTCCTTGAGGAGTGGAGGCTGTTAAAGCAGCATAAAAATGCTGTTAGAATGACATTTTCAACCATCAATCATGTCAGTGTACTTTTGGACATGGAGTTACTGAACTTATCTGGCTTCATCCTGTTGTGTCTGTCCTCATATGTTTGCACTGGTGCTCCTTTTGGCATCAACATAAAGCAATAGACGAATATTTAGTTGTGCTACTTGAAATGCAACAAAACACATATAATACTGGCCCACACTAGAGGATAGCTGGGCCGATTTTGGGTCTGATTTCTCCAAATAGGCTGGATTGGAGTCTCATTTCAAATTGTAAATATTAAACATATTTTATTAAGAGCGACCTGACTGGGAAGCTTCACAGTCAAGTTTTTAAACCAACAAAAAAAAAACTTAATTTCCAGCTCATGCTGCACAATGGATAATCCATAATTATTGTACTTGATGCAAAACATAGCACATACAAGTGCAACCAGCTGATGGCAGGCCACTGCCATGTTTGTTTATTATTTGAAGTCACGGTTTTGATCATGCAAGTTTCTGTGAGATCCTGCAGTTCCTGCAATCACCACTCTGACATCATTTGTATAAACTCCAACTGTGTAGTGTGTGCCTTGACTGATTTGTTATGTGTGTGCATCCTGTATTTTTAAAATTGGTGGAATCTATTGTTATATTTGTGCTCTCCTATGTTGTGGGAATCAATTAAGATTTGAAAAACCCTGTCATTTGCACCAGACTTAACACATTCAGTGTCACATCCTGTAACACGCAGGTTTCTTCATTATAACTTTGCCAAGAAAGTTAGATTTTTGGTTTGTTTGTTTGATTGTCAGCAGGATTACGGAAAAAACACCAGCACAATTTTCATGAAATTTGGTTATGGGGTGTAGCGTGGGACAAGAACGAACCAATTACATTTTTGACTGGAATCATGGGGTGGAAAAAACAATTATTTTTGCACTTTTGTTAGCATTTCAATACAAATTTGGCCTTGTTGAGGGTCTTCACACTCCAATGGGGGCTTCTAGTTATCTATGCCATCACACCCATAAGCTTAATACATCTCTCAAAAGAATGCATGCAAAATCCTCATAGTTGCATTACAGACGATACATTATTGCAACTGTAGCAAGAGGAATTGAGCAAACAATGTCACAGCATGCCTGACTCCCCTTGAGCTATCGACTCTTATAGACTAGTTATACATGATCTGAACGGAAATAAATCACCTCTTGCCGTCCTCTCATTTGCATTTTGGCAGGAAAACAGGGTGCAGAAAGCCTAAAGATTGGGTACATTTGATTATCAGTCAAGAGGCTGAGCAGAGAAGGTTCACTTCACTGTAGCTTCTACTGTCCGGGCTTAATAAAATCTGTACGAGTAAGCTGTTTTCCAACATAATGTGCTACTTTTTAATAATCGTATAAAATATTCATGCAAAAGTGGATGATTGCTGAGCTAGAGAATGTAAATTTCCAAGTAGACTATAGAACATGAAAAACATTGAGTATGCTATAGGGTTAAAAGGAAAGAAAGACACCTGTTACAGCTATTGCCCCTGCTTTTTACTTTATTTGACAGGGCACACTGGCACTGTAAACTGGTAATAAATCAGTAAACATGAAGGGGACATTTTTCCATAGAGTGTTTGAGGGATTAGCTTGTTGGTAGATGATGCTCTGCAGCTAAACCCAGCATTATTTCTGCCTTTATTCTATTTCTGAATCCATTTTTACATATAAAAGGGCCAGTGAGATCTCACACTGGGCTACTGTACTTACCTAACCATGAAGTGTGAGATTAATCAAGCTGTCCAGCGGTGGTTTTCATGTTGGATTCATGGTGTTCATGATTGAGCACATTAGATGCAGGTGGAAGAAACTAAATAAGAGAGGAATGAACAAAGGGAAGAAAATGTGAATGAAGGAAGGAAACATGAGGGGAAGTTCTCAAGTAGCGCTGAAGTTTGAAGCTGACTATTCAAGAGTGCCATCTAGTGTTGACAGGTGGAAGTACTGGATGCATTCAGTCTTGGCCCACTGTAGGACCCAGGTTAAAAAAAAGATATACTCGTGCAGAATCGGGAGCTCACAGACAGAAAAAAAAGCATATAACCCCATTTTGGGCCCCTGAATAATAGTTGAAGAGACATTGATGGAAATGTACTTTGTAATATAAAGTAATTCTGAATTTTTTCTTTGCTGTTTTTTTCCTACAGTGTTATTCCATTAGCTGAAATGTGCTCTGAAAGAACCTCCTCTCTCTACATCCATCACTGATCATTATGGCATCTTAGCGTAATTGCCCTCCCCCTGTTGTGTGTGCACACTCGCCGGTCCTGAATGCCAGCAGTAATATCTCTGGTACAGAGAGAGAGAGAGAGAGAGAGAGAGAGGGAGGGAGAGAGAGACATATGCATAACCAGCTCATTTCCACCGCCAATCAAATTACCTGACCCAGCCGCAATACATCACTGCCAAACTGTTTATTAAACAAAAAGCCATGATTAAATTATTAATGACAGAGATTAATTAAGACCCCATGCACCACACGCACAAGCACGCTCGTAAAAAAACGTGCGCGCACAAATGCAGGCGGTGAGGCTTGCACACATACACACATAAATCCATACGCGCACATCAGCAGAAAGCTAATACACTCACATAGACAAGAGTGCCATTACCCGTTTACACACTTTTCAAGCACACGGATGGGTGCACAAACACACAATGAGTTAGAATGTGCGCAGCCGCTTCAGAAGAGGGGAAGGGAATAATTTGACGTATAACTTTTATGTGTGCAGCAGATACAGAAAGAGCAGTTTGCTGGCTGTGTAAACAGTAAACAGCACCAACAAGAAGTCAACAAACATCATTAACAAGCTCGTTGTCAGCAAACTTTTCTTGATGTTACCATGAGGGTTTGTTTATGGTGGTGCTTATGCTTCTGTAATGGTTTGTTAGCATCTGTTGCAGTTTGGGGCCCAACGTGCTTGGGTGTGTGTGTGGCTCTGTGCGTGGCTCTGTGCGTGTGTGTGTGTGTGTGTGTAAAATGGAAGTTTTGTGTGAGGTGAATATGAGTTCTCAGTGTGCTAGTGTGGTTGTGTGTTTATGACCTTTGCATCATTTTTCTTTTGGGTTTGTTTCAAAACAGCCCAGCTTAGAGGGACATTGTGTTAGGCTGTACTCAAAGAACTCAAATATTTATTTCAGCTTTATCAACAGGCAACTTGAAAGTGTATGGTCACATCGTTTAGTTATATTAAGTGATTGAAACACTCTAGTATGTAGGTATGCTTTTTTTAAATGCAATTTTAGGCAACCAAAATATTACAGTCAACTTTCATGAATTGGAAACACTTTGATAGGATTAAAGTTCCAATGCACAAATGAAGGTAACAATTAAATCATACCCTGCATTGCCATCTATTTTACTCTAAATGGGGCAAAAATTTACAAAAAGGACATCATGCTGTATTAAAGAAGACCTGAAACTAGCGACCAAGACCATAAACTCATTGAGAATGTTTACTGAGTTAATAAATCAAGCGAGAGGTAGGCTCATTTTCTCATAAACTTTAATTTAATCAGATTTGATTTTGCAACCAGTAGAGTCTCCCCCTGCTGGTCATTACAAATAATGCAGGTTTAAGGCACTTCTGCTTTGGCTTCACCTTTTAGACCAGGATGTTGAACCAAATGCTAGCATCATGCTTACAAAGACAATGCTAACATACTGATGTTTATCACGTATAATTTTTTCCATGTATATCATCTTAATTTAGTGTTTGCTAACTTGCACTACAACTGAGGCTTCTAAGAAAGATGCCATTGTTTTTATGTCATAAATCAAATTATTGGGCAAATTAAAGTTTGCATGCCAACATTTTCATGGCAACATATCATATAGTTGTTGAAACATTAAAATTGAATACAGTAATCTTCATTCCTAAAGCATGTCTCTTTGTGAAACTCCTCTTATTTTGTTGTATAATTTTTTCGATGGCAACACTGCATGCTGTTCCTAAGGCAACAGATACTTTTCCTGGTTCAGCCGTGTTTACCATCCTAAGAATAACATACTTAATGCAAAAGGATAGATATGTAGGCTGATGTATATATTAATGTGAAGAAGTTGCATGCACTGAATATATTTTCAGATGAACACTCCACACAACTGTGTCAAACATACGAAAAGCTTTGTGTCACACAGACTTCAGTCCCTTTCCCATTGTACCTACCAACATACAGAATAAATGGGCTGCAGTGGTCGGTATTAATGTACGAAATCTGCAGAGGAGATGCACATGGAGAATTTCCAGCATGGCTACCACAGTCTTACTCCACACTCATTTTATGATAAGGGAGATCTACGGCTTGAGATTGGTCCCAGGGCAGACCAGTAGACACTAGCCATAAAAAATACACAAGCTATAAAAGAATGGTAATGTGTGTGCACGGGTGTGTGTGTAAAACACAGAGAGGACAAATTTACATTGTGTAGGTGTGTGTGCGCCTGTGTGTATGTATCTAAAAGAACAAGCCTGAGGAGGCCAAAACAATCAACCAGTATCAGCACTTTATGGTGGAGAATACTATATCACCGTGACAACAAAGGCAGTAAAGTGCTCTATGCCGCTGTAAAACATTGTGTGATTCTGCAGTGAGATGATCGTTAGCACAGCTGGTTAATTGCCTGACCACTCCTCTCCTGACACACACATGCACACACTCACCGGCCCTACACCCTACATGTTTGTGTGTGTGCACAAAATTTCAAGGAAGTACTGTACACATTCACAAACTATTCCCCAGAGCAGACATAAAGATGGATGATGGATGAAGGGGGAGGCTGTGCAGTATAATCAGTCAAGGAGACACGGCAGCATTCAGATGCTGCTTGTTGTTCCAAGACAAATTCATCACACTGCAATTAGTTTGCAAGACTTCAACCCTGCAGTCTCTTTATTACTTTACTGATGCAGCCCCACACACACTGTACATGTAGTGCTTGTCAATATAGCCTCTGTCCCATTAAAAAAACTTCAGGATGTTTTGCAGTAGTGCTGTCACATGAGAGTTGAAACCTGAATAAAAACAATGCTCAAGATGTCCTCTAAGCCTTCCCTCCACTCAGAAATGTGTTTTTCTTATGTTATTGGCCTTAAATGTCTGACCTTGACTATATTGACTGTGCACAGTTTGTCTTTTTTCACTACAGAGGTGTTCACACCTGTTCACACATTCCTCTACTAAGGAGATGTCTGTGCACTTCCCTAAGATCTGAGATTCAAATGTATGCCCGGCAAGCTAGATTGGGTACGCCACAACTTTGAAAGCCAATCAAAAGCCATAGAAGAAACTGAAACCTCCTGGGCAGTGGGGACTCTATAGCACAGGGAGCGAAAACAGCCTGTAACATTGTAGCAGATACTCAAAAACGTTGGGACGTTGTCAAAGATGTGCACGACCACACCCAACAGTATTTGGTCTGCCAGTGGGCAATAGAAGCACCAAAAGCAACAGACTATGTCAGAAAATGCATCTTCTTTTTTCCAAAGAAGAAAGGAAATGTTGATAATTATAGATGATGAAACTTGAAAAATGAGTGAAAGTGACATCCAATAAAAACTGAAATTACAACTTATAGGTGCTGCCAAAAAGAATAAAACAAAAGTCTTCAAATTAAATTGTAAAGTTATCATTAATGTACACCGACCATCTGCTTTATTAGCTAGCAAGGTGTACCTAATATAGTGGCAGTGCGTTCTTCTGCTGCTGTAGTCCATCTGCTTCAAGGTTGTGCATTCAGAGATGGTCTTCTGCAGACCTTAGTTGTAACGAGTGGTTATTTGAGTTATTGTTGCCTTTCTATCATCTCGACCAGTCTGAGCATTCTCCTCTGACCTCGGGCATCTGACCACTGGATATTTTCTCTTTTTTGGACTATTCTCTGTAAAACCTAGAGATGGTTGTTAGATCAGCAGTTTGTGAAATACTCAGATCAGTCCGTCTGCCATAGTCAAAGTCACTTAAATCACCTTTCTCCCCCATTCTGATGCTCGTTTTGAACTTCAGCAGCTCATCTCCATCATGTCTACATGCCTAAATACATTGAGCTGCTGCCATGTGATTGGCTAATAAGATATTTGCGTTAATGAGCGGTTGAAAAGGTGTACCGAATGAAGTGGCTGGTGAGTTTATGTGATCTGATGAAGACATTTAATTTCACTCTAAAAATATCCCCATCCAATAGCTAGATTGCTGAGTATGTACACAATACCAACAATAAAATCAAACTAAATTAAACTAATTATACTCTAAAGGTTATGTTGAGTTATCATCTGCTGGTTGAAGACAAGTGTGCTTCACTATGACAGTACCGATGATCAACTTTTAAACGACAAGCTTCATTGACTTTTCTTTTAGTTTTGTACAACTGTTTCCCCAGTTAAATTCATGTCAACATTACCCCTCCTTGGCCAGTGCACTCAATGATCCTTGCAGCCGAATGTGCTGAGAGGACGTCCAACATGGCTTCCTATGGCATGTGACCAAACCCTAAGACAACACTGACAAGCACATAGACAAACAAGGGAAAGTACTTCCATATGCCTCTGTGTGTAGGCGTGTGTGAGGTCTGATAAAATCAACGTATTCGCAAACAGGAGAATGAGTGTTGGGCATCTGTCAGATAACTTTCTCCACCGTACATGGTTTTCTCATACGAGAGAGAGACAGAGGCATCTGTAGAATAACAACGCCAGTATCCTGTGACCTATAAATCAGACACAGTGTTAACAGTAGCTGCTGAGTGAAGGGTGTGTGTGAAGGATCATTTAAATGAACCGTTTTCAGAAAAAATCACACTACGTTCCTGTCTTTCATCCATGACATTCCCCTCTACTGCTGTCTATCCAACAACACATGGCCAATGAAATCATCTTTGTGTTCCCAGCACAGTGTTTTCTAAGAGGTCGTACTAAATTTTAGCACATTTAATATGAAAAACACATATTCAGACCTGCAACTCAAACAATTTATACCATGGCTAATATCCAAATACAAATGTTAATGCCATTACTACTTTTTAAAGGGAATATTGTGTTTATAAGATGTTTTTTTAAACTATTGCTACAGTGAGGAAGCAAAGTTGGAAACATATAATGGAGAGCTCACCAGTGAGGTCCATGAGTACATTTATTTGAGTGGTAAAAGTCTTGCATTCAAAATTTAAAAGTACAAAAGTACCAGCTTCAAAATGTACTTAAAGTATCAAAGTAAATATCTCATTGTTACATATATTTCTAATATATTATTGAATTATGATTCTGATTATTATTATTGATGCATTTATGTAAGCAGCATTTTCTTTTCTCAAGGTAGGGCTAATTTTAACTGCCTACTATATTTTTATGAGGGTTAATTAAAAAAAGAAAAGAAAAGTCTACTCACTTTAAATTAATCAGGATTCTTTTTAATGTTAAATCTTGACCTGAAAAGTAACTAAAGCTGACAGCTAAATTTAGAGGAGTGTACAATATTTGCATTAAAATGTAGTACATTAAAGTTACATAAAAAGTACCTAAAAAATTGTACTTAAGCACAATACTTACATTCCAACATTGCTATAGGGCCCTATAATATACATGCATATGTATGAATATATAGATGAATGATATACTGGACACCTATAGGTTTTGTTTTTGATTGTCAGACTAACAATTTTAATTGCAAAGTTTAACAAATGGTTCTTGTTTAACTTATTTTGCACCTATTGTAAAATTTAGAATGCATTTAGTGTCTTATCCTCTGTGAGTTACCAGTGTCATAGTGTGAGTGATACACAATACATACAATATAATCCTTCATCTTTCTGCTTTTCGTCACTGTAGACAGTGTGTGTGTGTGTATGTGTGTGTGTGTGTGTTTGTGTGTCTGTCTGTCTGTCTGTTTGTGTGTGTGTGTGTGTGTGTGTGTGTGTGTGTGTGTCGATGTGAAGTATGCATGTGCAACAGTGTGTGTGTGTGTGTGTGTGTGTGTGTGTGTGTGTGTGTGTGTGTGCGTGTGTGCGTGTGTGCATGTGTGGGCCAGTTTATGGCCAGTCAGCACTAATACAGGCACTCAACGATAATGAGTAATGAAGGGGCATCAATAACGGCCATGAGCGACATATTTGACAGGACAGCTTTTAATAATGGCCACTGTCAGCAGAGACAGACATACAGACAGAGAAAGAAAGAAAGAAAGAAAGAAAGAAAGTGATGCAAGATGAAGAAAGAGATGAAGTGGTAAAGGAAGGGAGCTGACGAGAGGGTAGGAGAGTGTTGATAGAGACAGATGGATAAAGATTAGGCAAGAGCAAAGGAGGGAGAGGTAGGGTAACAAATAGAGACAGAGAGTAGCTGTAGTGAACATGGGTGATCCTTCTATCTATTTGTCCATTTTCATACCCACTTATTTTTCTAGGGGTTTTATGAGGACTGGAGCCTAAGCTATACACTCAATACATAGATCACTAGCATATTAAAACCAAGAGGAAAAGCTGTATTCTCTGTAATGGCCAGCAGGGGGCAACTCTGCTGGTTGCAAAAAGAAGTCTGGTTGTATTGAAGTCTATGACGAAGTCCATCCCAATGAATTTATGGTCTCAATTGCTAGTTTCAAGTCTTCTTCAATGCAGCATAATGTTTACTTTGTAAATGATGGCGTAAAGTAGAGAGTAAAATTTAGAGTAAAATAGATGATGAAGCAGGGTAAGCTTTGGGGCGTGGGATTCTTGTGATTGAAATGCCTTTGTTTAATATACACAATGACACACTGTTTACATTAAAATTGCTGTGAACTTGTTTTTTGGTGTCAGTTCAGTTGCAGTTCATGAAAATTAATTGTAATATTCTGGATGCCTATATATGTCTTGTTTGGTGTTCAGTACTAAAAGACACTGTAAGGAGTCAGCTGTTGCAAATTATGTTTTTAACTTGTTTTTTTTTTTTTTTTTTAATTAGCATACCAATCAATATCACAGTTGAAGTGAATTATAAATATTTCCTGCTGACCAAGCTAGCTTGCTAGCACTAGCGTTAGCTTAGCTGATAATCGCATCCCCCTCGCAGCCAAAATGCCAAACTCAAGGTTTCAAAATCATAGTCCACAAACTAATGAGAGTTTTCACTGTGGCTATGCCCACTTCTTTTATTCAGTCACTTTTATATAAGCACATTAAGTAAGCCTGAAGACTATTATCTGAGCTTAGCATAGCACATGGATGGAGCGTTAACACAGCTAGCCTGGCTGTGTCCAAAGTCTCAGAAAAAGTGTCAGTAAGTAATGTATTTTCTACAATATCTTTTAAAGTCTTGACCCCTCCATCTTCTCAGTCAGTCCCATGTTACCTGCCATCCCGTAGTTACAGTCATGAAATAGGCTTTAGCCAACATTGTGCACGAGCAAAAAAAAAAAAAAAACACTCACTGGATAATTCCTCATCCTGATGCTTTATTTACTGAACCAGAGTTCCTTGGAACACGTCAAACTTGGTGAGAGTTCATTTGAAAAAATACCTAAGATGACACAGCAGCTTGTGTACTTAATTATTTCAGGTAACTTGCATCTACATCAAATTCTACTCATATTTGTCTCCGTTCTTGTCTGTATATTGTATTTTGTTGCACCTGTAATATATGTGCTTAGTTAGTGCGGTGTTCATATGCATACATCACAACCATTCTCAGAGCACATAAAACTTAAACTTATTATTACATTGAGAATGTGTCATTGATCTAGTGGAGATTCTGTGGCATGTTGATAATTGTGTTGTAAATATAACAGGTAGGGAAACCATTTCAATTCCCCTCATGGACTGTAGGAAATGACTCAGCTTTATAGAAAGCAAAACCAAAAGCAATTAAGACCTTTTGCAGTTTGTCACTGAAATTGAATTGTGTGAAATACGACCTAGTCATTATTAGCTGGCTGCTGCGCCATTGCCAGACACTGAGATATGTGGGTTTTTTTTTTTTTTTTTTACAAATAATTGGGAAAAGCAGAAAATGGATAGTACAATTTTAATTAGGCTGGAGCTGTATTATGTTATGTGTGCCGTAATAATAAAGAATACCCCAGCCATGCAGGGATAAAGTGTCTAATGAATGGTATGTCCATTATTACCTTAATCAAACTGATTTCACACAATTCTGGTTGGCTGGGAGATAACTGGAAAAATAATATGCATTTGTGGGAAGCTATGTCTTTTTCTCAGTGTTTGGTTTCAGGCTTTTAATGAAAGTGTCTCTGTAGCATTTTTTTTCTGGTTGACAACACCACAGACTGTCTTTGGACATGAATATGTATTTGATACATTATGTGTTAGTGTGATTGTGTAAGGGTGATAGATGGACAGAGAAACAAAGCAACAGATACAGACAGACAGACGGACAGACAGGAACACAGACAGATAAAAGCTCCATCGTCCGTCTTACTTAAAATGTAAATGGTTGTGTTGGGATTGGTTAGGGCTTCACTGCTAACGAGGCACATTGGGGTGATAGATGGAGCTTTAATTCTGAAAAGGAATTGAACTACAGGCTTGGGAAACATTAGTTAAGCACCATGACACTCTTCCCATCCATCTGTGCCTCACCACCCTCCCTTTCCAGCTCTTCTTTCCGTCCATTCTGCCACCTTGGTTTACCATTAGTCAGACACCATGTCCTGCCTCGGCCATCTATCAATCTATTGTTTCCTCCCTCTTTCCCTGCATCCACCACTTTCTCATTTGAAAACTCTTTCATCTGGTTATCATTTGTTCCTCTGTCCATTGCTCAGTTTATTAAAACTGTGCTAATCTTCTATTTAGAATAAATACATTCACTTCTAAACATGACTGTCCAACACTTTGTTCCAGTTGGTAATATATCATAAAATATTGGCTGGATTGCTGTTATGGTTCATTTGCAGTGGTAGGAAGTAACTAAGTACTTGCATTTAGTACTAAAGTACAATTTTGAGTTACTTTTGTTATGAACTACATGAAGACTGGACCCAAATGCACGACTCAGGGCCTGTTTACACGACAAGGCTCTTGGGTGAAAACGATAGATGTGCCTTTCGTTTAGACGGCATCTTTGGGGCTTAAAAGCGCAAAAAAAAATGAAACCACCCTCTAGAGTGGAAGTCCTAAAAATGCTCCACCGTTGTGTTTCCGTCTAAAGGGTTGAAAACACAAAAGTGTGCTCTGATCAGCTCACACTGGCTCTCATCGCGTATGCATTTACATAACATCCATGTGCAGTCAAGGCAAACGACAACAAACATGTTGAACTATTTCCATCAGTCAGACATTCAAGTTGCCTAGCAGCTCTGATAACTATCCAGGACTCATTTCAGCAGTTCAGCAGAAATATCACAGATAATATAACAGAACAGAGAAGGGGCATTAGTTACCTAGGCCAATTTTTGATGCACCAATTCGGCGGAGAAGTGTCTACGCATGCAGAGCTCTTGGTGGTGTTGTGTGTGCATCACAGTACCACTTAGCCACCTAGCGGGCATACATCGAATTTCACAGACTTTTGTGTCAACGTATGCACGCAGACACTAAGAGGCGCTCATCTAAATGCGGAATAAAAAGTGACGATGCAACACCACTTTTGCATTTTTTGTCCAGATAGTCTCCATCTAAACAGGGCCTCAGAAGGCAGGTTACAGTGCAACCACAGTCTTTTATTGATATTTGCAGTGGTAATGTGCAGGTTGAATGGGTGGAGTGTCTTCCCAGGATCCAACGGTGCAGGTGAGGTGACGAGTACTCAGGAACAGAATCTTTTGTTTGCCGTCCACGATGTGGTCATGGCGACGCCGCTTCAGCACATGGGGAGAACTGATGTTGGAGTTTCACTAACAAGACAAGAGCAGCACATGGTTGCAAGCAGGCAGGCAGGCAGGCAATGGAGCATGAGACACGATTTAAGCAATGCAGAAAACATAGAAATGATTTGCACACACAATTATAAACACTAGGAGATATCAAATACACTAAAGAGGCTGGGTGATGAAAACAATCTGACCACAAGTGAAGAGAAGACTGGGGGTTTTATACTGTGACGGTTGATTGTTGGATTAGGTTCACCTGGTCCTGCCTGTGAACAAAACCACACCCAGACACTCATACACACAGAAGACAGACAGGGGAGGAGACACATGAGGATCAGACAAACAGGGAAAGACAACAACAAACAAAAGGGGAAAGAGGAGCTGCCAGGCAGGCACACATCCTGACAACTTTATTATAATTTCCATTCTATGCTACTTTATATTTCTACTCTACACCAAGGTTATAATAGTTTGGGATTTTTCATTAGTTTTGATTTCCTTGTGATTTTTGTTTTTAAATTCAGTTAGTTTTAATTCGTTTTTAGAGTGAGTTTGCTAGTTTTTATTTTTTGGAAAATGCTTAGTTTTAGTTTAGTTTTTTAATACTTTTAGTGTTAGTTTTAGTTTTGTTGTAATGGGGTATTTGTTGGGTGCCAGATTTAAAAAAATCACAATAAATGTTTCCTTTATTTCCTTTGTCTGATCCATCTCAGCCCCAATAAGTTTATTAAGTCATAAAACCAGATCGATGAAATAGATTTTATATCAACCAAAAAGGTTTACGTATGAAAAAAAGTTGACGAAGACGAAACTAAGAAGATTTTCACTATAATTTTAGTTAGTTTTGTTACCACAAAATACAGTTTCAGTTAGTTATCGTTTTTTTTAAAAAACTCTAGTTTTTATTTTTATTTCAGTTAACGAAAATATTTTTTCAATTCTAGTTTTCGTTATTTCGTTAGTTTTCGTTGACTATAATAACCTTGCTCTACACTGTACTTTAATTGTAGGACAAGGTTTGTAAAATATGATCCACTGTCATGGATTAAACTACCAAAAGAACAGAAGGAAATTAAATTAATAAGCTGCAATGTGAACACATCAATAATGATACTCAAAGAGCGCAGACCTCCGTCAAGACCAATGGTGCACTCATGTGCTCCTTATATTCCCTTGTTGGAAGTTCTTCAACATAGTGATATGTTCAAGAGGTTTAAGTGGTAATTTGGAAACAACATGGACACTACAAAAATGTCTAATTTAGAGCATTTAAACAACCATTAAATGTGTACCAAAATGTTGCCGTATGTCACAATGTTACTCCATCCATTATCCTTAACCCTCCTGTTATGTTGCAGGTCAAATTGGTCAAATTGCAGAACAAATTTCACAGTTTAAAAATAAAAAAATATATAGTAAAAAGTACTTTTTCATAAAAATAAAAAAAATAAAAATGTCATTTATTTTGAAAAATCAATGTCATGTAAAACCATTGTATTTTATATGTAGGTCTTTCCAATCTACATAAAAAAAAGTATTTAACATGCATTTTATTATGAAAAGCAAGTGAATTATCCTCATTGAACCTGATCTGTGAGGTAAAAAAAAAACACCATTGCACTATTGATTGAAGTGGTTAGTCGGACCAAATTACATGCTTGATCTGCTCCCTCTCTATGAAGCATCCAGACCCCTTAGGTCATCTGGAACTGGCTTGTTGTGTGTCCCAAAAACAAGAACTAAGCGGGGTGAGGCAGCTTTCAGTTATTATGCTCCTCACCTGTGGAACAAACTACCTGTAGATCTGGGGTCTGCCCAAACGGTCAGCTCCTTTAAATCAGGACTAAAAACACTATTATTTACTGAAGCGTACTCTTAACTTTAACACGTATCTGCTCTACTCTTCTGCCCTTACTTTTTAACTACACAATGTTTGACTTGTGCTTTTTATTATTTTATCTCTTTTTTTATCCTGCTGTATCTTCCCTGTTTTAATTGACTGTTTTGACTGTTTTCAATTGTGTCTTGCTGTTTTTAATGTGTATGTAAAGCACTTTGAATTACCTTGTGTTGAATTGTGCTATACAAATAAACTTGCCTTGCCTTGCCTTGCCTTAGTCATGGAGTTATTAATGAAATATAAACAATGTTTATTGGGATTTTTTTAGTTTCTGACACTTTTGGATAATTAAACATGCCCCAGGTCAAATTGAGCCACGAACATTATTGCTGTTCCTGAGAAACAAACATAACAGGAGGGTTAACTACTTAGTACAGTTACACTTATAACTACAAACTCAGATCTGACATTGGGTGAGAGGACAATTTAGAGCCACCAATTAGACTTCAGATGCATGTTTTTGGGCTGTGGGAGGAAGGTGGAGGACCCAGAGAGACCCCACACCGACACAGGGAGAACATACAAACTCCACACAGAAGAGTCACAAGCCGAGGTCGAACCGGTGACCCTCTTGTGTGAGGCTGTGAGTGCTGACCCTGCAATGTTAATGAAAGTGAAAAATGATTATTTTGATACTTTTGTTTGTAATTTTGTTGCTAATACTTTATTTGCACATTTACTTTTACATTTTTGAATACAGCAGCATTTGTATTTTACAAATTTTGATATATTTAATAATGATTTAAGCATCAAAAGTGTGAGGTTAACTCTGCATCAGTATTCTTTTCATCATTCCTTTCCTTTCCCTAATCTAGCTTTCCTTGCCATCCTCATGCCTACAGCGTTCACCATTCATCACCCTGGGTCTGACACGGTTTCATTCTTCCTGTGTGCTTACCTTCTCTCCCCCTGCAACACATTATTCCTCACACCAGCCGTCCATCCAGCTAGTTTGATCCCTCCCACTCCTACACTTTTTCATTCCTCTTTATCTCACCCTTACATCTTTCTCTTTTCTCTCTCTCTCTCTCTCTCTCCCGACTGTCCGCAGCGCCACACCCTGCCATTCCTGCTTCTGTGTTCCATATTCTTCCCCTTTATCAAGTCTCCTGCCTTAAATCAAAACACTTGTCCCATCACCTGTCCTCCTTTACACCCCACTCTCACAGTTCATCCATACATCCTCTTCTCTACTTTGATGGTTTTCAAGAAAGCTGTCATTCTACGTGGTAGATATTTTGTCCCTCATCCTCCACCTATATTCTCTTCTTTGCTTTATCCTTCTGTCCTGAGATCCCTCTGCAGCAATTTGCCTACAATATATATTTTTATGAGCTCTTTTTTTATATTGCTGGTTTAAGCTAACAATCTGTTCCTCTCTGCTCATAGTCGATTCATCTTCCCCTCTTTCCCTCCCTCCCCTGACCCCACCCTCTCTCGCTCCCTCCATCCATCCATCTACCAGCCCTCCTCTCCTTAGTGTTACATATGAGCCAGCGGCGATATAATGATTGGTTTAAACAGGTAGTCTGTATGCATGGAGGCTCACTAAACTATACTAATGTGCGTGTTTGTGAAAAGCTTTGCTGTGTGTGTACGTGTGTGTGTGGTGTGCTCTCTTTATCACATTATCAAGTACCAATATGATGAGTGTGTGCTGCCAGGATTACATAGCTAACTGTTCAGTGGTCCTATTCTCTTCTCAGGTGCTTTATCAGGACTTTAAATCAGAGTTTATGGCTAATAGGGACACAGTGTGTGTCTGAGCATTGAGTTATTCTTGTATCTGACACATATTTTTTCCTAAATGTGAAATTAAGGGGGACTGTGTGTGTGTGTGTTTTGCATCCTTAGCAATCCATCTGGGTATAATCTGATACTAAGGTGATTCAGTCACATAGCATTCCCTATGCAGCCGTTTGTGAACCAACAGATGTCTTCTATCTCCCTGTAAAGATATAATGTTTGGCTGGGGGAAAACCAATGTTAAAGCCCAATATTTCCTCAGACTACACCAGCCAGTATCCTGCACGGTGGACAGAGTTGTGTGGCATCATCCGTGTCAATATTGGATTTCTACATAAGGTGCAATGTGACCAATGTGAGGAATAGACGTATGGAATACCAATGTTGCAAATGCAACAAGAATGACAGAAAAGGTCATTTGTCAATAGCCCCATAATGAAAAACATAGTGCAGACACATACTGTTTGCGGTTGAGGCTGCAATTTTGTTAAATTTAGGCTACAAAACCACTTCTCTAGGTTTTGGGCAAAAAACTTCCTGATAAGAAGTTACGTGAATCACATTTTTGAACCAAATTTACATATAACGTTTAACGTAAGTCAAAAATGGTTTACCCCGCTCTCCTAAATGAAAGTCTGGAGCTTTCTAATTTAGAGCATTTAAACAGCCATGACATGTGTACCAACATTTTGTTATTCCGGCTTAATGGGTATTTCCCAGTTACTTAGTTCCCATTTGGGAACTTATTTTACATTTCATTGTCCTGACACCACATGAATTTGGTGAATTGTGTATGTCACAATGTTACTCCACCCATCTATTATCCTTAACTACTTATCCAAACTCGGATCTGACATTGGGTGAGAGGCAGGGTACCCTGGACAGGTCTCCAAAATATCGGAGGGACAGACAACCATTCATGCTGTCATTCACTCCTACAGACAATTAAGATTCACCAAGTAAATGAATTGTAAACGCTGGAAGTGAAGTAGTAATGAGGACGACATGACTACCCCAAGTGACATAGTTACGTAAAAACGAGATGTGCAAAACTTGAGGCATGAAGTTCAGTGACTTTTCAATCACATTGTTTACTTTTGTTGTCATGTGGGACATGAACCCCGTTTTCCTGGGGGAAAACCTGATGTTTGTTGGACACATCCACTTCCCACCTACCTGTATCGCAAGTTACAAGTTGCAAGTTAACTAAGTTAGTTAAGTAACTATTATCAGTGTAGTAAGTACAGTAGGATTTCTATGTGACTGTGTGTTTGACAAATATTCTAGGCTGTGCCTTTACGGCCAACAAGTCCTCCCACCCATATGGCCATATAAGTCTTTTGCACTTACCCTCTAATACGACTCACAGGAGCCTTTTCTAAATCAGGCAGCATCAGGGCCTTATAACTCCACGGCTCTGCTCCACAGACTCTCATGCAATCGTTTCAGATTTTCGTTTCTTTACTTTTTTACCCTGGCAAATGGTGGAATAGACTTGTACACCTGTCTGATATGGCTCTAGTTTAACATTGTGGATATATATTGAAACACTGTTTTGTCTGCTTCTCTCTGTAATAGCTTTTCTTCTAAAACGTTGATATTTCTTCGGGGAGTGCAGTTAGTGACAGTGCTAGCACTGACGGTGGCAGTGTTGGAGCAGCAGCAGATAACAGCAAAGAGGCGTGGCTCACCCCCTCTAAACCATGTGCCCACTTGTTATCAATAAAAAAAATATGCAGTTGGTAGAAATAAGCTCTGACCTGAAAGTGAAGTAAATGTACTTAGTTACATTCCACCACTTGTTTTTCAGTATGACAAAAATACAAAAAGAGACATAATGGAAAATACAGAGAGAAAAGTGCTAACACATGGCAAAATGGTAACAAAAGAGAACTCCATCCCTGTATGCTCTTGTGAGTTTTGTATCATGATAGCTGAGTACACAAAATTCACATGTTGTGCTTCCAGAGTGGAAAACAAAATCATTCCTTAATGTCCATCAGTGGAACAAAAGATAATACTCGCTCAGTGCCCTGCTGTAGCGTTAATGTTTTCTCTCATTTGGAATAAATTAACTCAAGATGGAAAGCCATGTGTTGATCACACCATCAGCAACCAACCTGCATGATTTCTTCATCTGCTCTGACCCTGAATGTCTGCCACCAACGGCTCAGCGGTTTCATGTCCCCGACACAGCAGCATGAGAAATGATGGCACCCGGACACATGCAGGAATACTGTCTGCTTCTTATGTAGGCTAAAGGGCACCGTCTCCTCAGAGGACAGCCGGGCAGGGGCCCAACATAAGTCAGCTCCTGTGTGTGCACATCCATGCCTGATTACTCCAGAGCATTATCCATCTTCTACTGTGGGTGTGTAGTTGTGTCTATGCACCACAGTGTGTGATGGGTGTCTGCGGGTTAACCAAGTTTACAATTTGACATTGCAGACCACCACGTAGGCTACAGTATATTGAGTGAGAGAGGGGAAGCGAAAAAGGCAGTAAGAGACATAAAGGGGGGAAGATGAAAAATGAAAAAGGACTGAGTCTCAGCCCACTTTTATGCTGGAAAACTGAGAGGAAACTGCCTTTTGTTGAACTTGCTGGTAGAATAAATGAAGCTTGAGTTCACAGTTATGTGCTCATTTGTGTGAACCACTGCCTACACACGCCTACACACTCACACAGTCACAAAGAGTGAGTGAGAAAGAGTCAGACTAAGAAAGGACCTTTGATATTTAGCTTTCATCATTTGGGAAACATCTGCTGCACAAATCCAGAATAGTAAAAAAGCACTGTTTCTTTTAGCCTAATAAAACACATTTTGATACATAATCAGATAATACCTATTATGTGATATGTGCTGTACTATGCATGGATGTTAGGATTCATAAAAACCTAAAATGGAAGGTAAACTATTTAATGTAAATTTAATTATATTTATAAATGCATGAAAAATGCATTCCATCATGCATACAGGACACTAACCTTAAAGCTTCCTGTGCCTCTGTTCATCATGTCCTTTACGTGCAAAAAAGTTAAGTCCACACACTTTGCAGCAAACTAATTCAAACATGCTGCCTCACTTGATGCCTGCTGTCTGTGTTTGCTGTTAAACAGTGCCACCTAGAGGTGCAGGGAAGTATAACAGCAGTGAACATATGTTGGAAATGGATGTAAACCCCACCGCCCCCTGCTCTGTTTAACCACTCAACAGAGAGTAGAATCTGTTTTCTTGCTTCAAAAGACACAAAGACAAAGAGTGGACTTTGCGATGCTGTCCCACTGCAAGTGTTTCTGGAAGGGGAGGAAGAGGATTGTGATGTGTGTGTGTGTGTGTGTGTGTGTGTGTGTGTGTCTGTATGTTTGTGTGTGTGTGTGTGTGTACATATCTTGGCGATCACCTCCAGCCTTCCACCGTGTTCAAGGATCTGTGCAGCTATCGATTACCATCATTATTCACGATCAGCTGTCAGGTCATGACACACAGATGCATGCTCTAATGCAAAGATCGACACAGACACACAGCAGACCCTTTTGGAACACATACACACACATACACGCACATACAGTCACACATCCCTGTACTTCTACCTTTCTGAGGACCCCTCACTAATGCATTCCCGAGTCCCAATACACCTTGAAGTAAAGTTTAGGATGAGCCTAAATGTCCTCACTTCCCAAAAATGTCCTCATTCTGTTAAAAACATATTATGGTCCTCACGATGTAGCCAGTACAAACACACACACACACACACACACACACACACACACACACACACACATTTCCTTGTCATTCTATCATTGTGAGGACCCCATTTGGTAATCTTAAAGGAGTTTACTGAAAACGTCCTCCCTCTGTTGTTAAAAACTTCTAGTTCTCACTATGTAAGAAGTGCTGGAAAACAAACACACACACACACACACACACACACACACACACACACACACAGATCCTTGTACTTCTAATTTTGTGAGGACTCTTATTAAACTTCGGTAATCTTAAAGAGTTTACTGAACATATCCTCACTCTTTGGTTAAAAACTTCCACTTCTCATTACGTAGGAAGTACAGGAAAACAAACACACACACACACACATTCATTATTCAATCCAATGGAACCATAAATCAACATGTAGATCTATAAAGCCACAGACTCAATCCATCATGGATGTATTACACACACCCAAACCCACACACACTTTCCCCAGAGTACGCCCAATAAAATAACGTTAAGTCCAAGTTTATTCCTTTCCACATTATTAGAAAAGATCCACTCTCTGTCCAGGAATTGAATCATTATTTGCAATATTAAGTTACTCACACTGTGTTTCATTTCAGAATTAGTCTTCATCAAACACAGATTCTTTTTTTCCATTATCTAGCCAGTACCATGTTGAAGTTGGAGCCCACTTGTCCAGAGAGACTAGAAAACTAAAGATGTATGATAAAGCCCTGACTGAACACACATTCAAGCACGCAAACACAAAATATTCAGAACAGAGATTTCCATCAGGGCATTCTGTGTGTTGCCTCGGTGTATTAGTGCGATATTGGCTATTTCCTGTTTTGATGGCAAGTCATTTTACAGGCGGACAGAGACACAGATGGCTTGGTCACCTCTTGGCGATGGTCTGTGACTGGCGTGATTGCTGTGTGGTCTCTGTCAGTTTGTCTGCCTCTTTCTATTCCAGGGCACCACTTCTCATTCACTCTCTTCCTCCGTGTCTTGGTTTCTGCTCGTCTCTGTTGCTCTATCTCTTGGTGCGTGAAGGGAAAAAAGGGATGTGAAGTATTTTCATAGTTATCTCTGGGTGGAGAATGTCAGGTCAACGGTTAGAGCAAGTGTGCCGAGCAGGAAGTGCAGGGAATAAGTCTAGCCTTGTTTTCAAGGTTCAAGGAGATGCAATTGTTCATAGATGAAGAAGAGCTGTCAGTCACAAAGGTTAAAATAACAACTTTGATAAGATTGTTGGCGATCTGAGAGGTGGAATGAGACTGGGGAAGCTATTCATATTCTGTAATAAAACATCTTCAGAGACAGATACAAATACTAATGAGAAGAAGATGAACAGTTATTTCTCAGCACATTTCTATACTTGTAAAACTCCTGAGAGGAAGCTGGCCCTGCTTGGGAAGTTCATCCCGGTTAAGTAAATAAAGTAAATCACTACTGGGCTCACACGGTCACTGGTGAGAACTGGGACAAGAGAAACAGTAAATTGTTCATGTTTTTACAGCAGCACCACACCTAGTACATGTCTGTGCACTGGCATATCCTCTCCCACTGAACAGAAGGAGTGATTCACTCCACTTCTAACATAATATCCTCAGTAGTTGGAAAGAAATGTTACTTACTATGTGAACTGCCATTGATGAAAGTATGACCGACTTTTCAATCACATGTGATTGTGTTCGAAACTTTATAAGGCACTTGATATCTTGGTTTTAGCTCTTTTCAGAAGCGCTATTCATGAATAAATGATCAACAAAAACACACACAATTATTTTTTAAAAGTATAACAGAGGGTAATCTAAAGTTTAATTCATAGTAACCCTCCTGTTTCATTTAGTTGCCTGTTAATGGCGTCGTATTGTCAGACCTCAGGTGGGGAATCAAGAGCAGATCCAAATACTTGCATTGATCGGATTTTATTCAATGTCAGTTGTCATTTGTCAGTTGGCAAAACAACGTCTAGGTACAGGCAGGCAGACACAGGCAGACAATCCAGACATGACAGAAAGATAATTTCCAAAACTTTTTTAAATATCCACTAACCATTTAGGTCCTTTTTATTTTTAGAATTGCTGGTTGTGGGCAGTGGATGTTTAGGGGGAGTTAGCAGGTCAACAATACATGCCACATAGAAGTGGTGACATCATCTGAAAGCTGTGAACCTGAAGATTAATATGAGATGCAGCTCAGCACTGTGTGTCAAGGTGTTCTGGTTAAAAATATCTAATGAAAGTGACTGAATGAATTAATTAATTATTTATTGAAACCTATTATTGTGTATAAAGGTTCATAACATTAGTGGATACTTTCTTAAGTCCATTTCCATGTTCATCCAGGCCCCATAAATTGTTGCAGCAATTTTTGGGTTGACACCATTTGTTACACACATTTGGTGCTGAATAATGCAATTTTATTCATATCCAGAATGGATAAAAATGGTGATAAAAACCCTCCAGAATATAACATCAATATGCCAAGACCTTTGGAACAACACAGAAAAATCCATGCTGTGATTTGGGTTAAAAAACTTTAGTCATTTTGGAGATTTCTGTATTTTCAGCGATTGGATAAGTATACTTAAGGAAAAAAACGGTGGAAATTCTGCTTAAAACTAAAATAATAGTCTCACTCACATGAATTTCAGGCAACATAGTACACACTGCAACAATCTGACAAACTAAACTGAAAATACTTAAGGGTTTAAATATTCAAACTGATTGGCACAAACGACAGACGGGTAATCAGAGAAAAAGGCGGGAAAAGAACAAAGGCAGGAAGTACCAAACAAGGACATGGGCGAGGCCCCGGGCATATGACTAAAACACACACGTGTGTAAACAAAAACAACAAAGTTGAACAAAGTTCAGAACTCTAAAACTTGACAGGTAGGGAGAGACAACACTAATTGTCCGAATCCTGACACGTATCCCCTTTGCACATGCATAAGCATTATGGTTATTTGCATTGTGGACTATACAGTTTAAACAGTTTGATAAACCTTTGAGATCTTTGTAATTTTTAGTTATCAGACGTCTGGATCTTAAGCTATCACAGAGACAAGCTGACAACACTGGGGTTTTTTTTTTCGTTTGTTTTTTACTTGAAACAGCTTTTTTCAGTGTTTTTACTGGTTTAATAACCAGAGACTGTTTAAATTACATATTATGTGTTCACTATAGTTTTACACTCAGCCAGCATCAACACCTTTTATCTTATATTTTTTATTACACCTGCCTTGATCAATATCTCTATATTAAAAATTAATGAACTATTGATGTTTAATAGGAAAGGGCTTGCTCGTGGTGACAAACCCACAAAGAATTAGCACCTGACTGCAATTCGCTTCAAGTCTATAAAGTGTTTTAACATTTTGTAGCTACTTGGTTTGGTGGTTAATCTGGTTTTACAACACAGAATTGCTCTCAACAGTGTTTTGTTCAGAATCAGAAGCTGAAACTCAAACAAACCCACTTATATACTCCTCTCCCAACACCGAAAAGCAGACAGACAAATTTAGCAGCGAGCTATGGAGCCAGATATTTCTCCCAGACGTTTAGCTTTATATTTGGTCAGCTTTTCAATGAGACATGTAGAATAAAAAGCATTTGAGAAAATATCACAATTTTCAGCTTCAAGGACCGTCGGAAAACTTTAACGTTAATGTACAGTTTCTTTCCATGATAAACGGTGTAGTTCTGGCATTTTTTTAAAGAGACAGGTGTTAATAAACTTTTGTTGATTGTTTAAATGGCATGAATTTAAATTCTAACTAGGGGTGTGCCATATGGTATGATTCAGTATAATACCGTTATATTTTTTATATGATAAAAAAAAATGCATATCACGATATTGGCAACATTCCTACCTCTTGATGTAAAGACACCACAACAAAGAGCAAACTTAGACTTTTTAATTTGGCTTTTACTTGAACCAAGTTAAATATTTTTCTGCTCATGCATCGTGGTGTTCCAACATCTTCTCTTTTATTTATTTATTTACTATTATTTATTCGTCTATTTATATTTTTTTTTTCTCATGCTTTTTAATTTATTATTATTATTATATATTTTAATATTTTATATCTAGCTTTATTACTTTTTATGTTGTTATTATTATTATTATCATTATTATTTACTTAATGTTTTTGTTTTTAATTTATTTCATTCTATCTTACCTTACTTTATTTTTATTTATTTTATCGAATTCATTTCTAACCTGCCTCCAGTGTTTCCTCACTGCTTGACGTTGAGATGACGCTTCCTCAGTTTGTGCTTTGTTTATAATGGGATGGGTGGATGGAGGGTCAGGGGTGGAGAATTGGGGTTGGGCTGTGGGGGTTAGGGTGGAGGGTTGGGGATGTGCTTAGGGTGTTTGCTTATTTTTATGTATTATTATTATTTTTTATTTATTTATTCTTTCCTCTTTTTTATGTGAAGCACTATGTGTTACATTTCTTTTGTATGAAAAGTGCTGTACAAATAAGGTTTGACTGATTTATTGATTGAAAACTCAGATAAGAGACAATATTGGATGCCTGAACGATGCCTCAGTCTGTGTCTGATGGATATGTAAAGATGCTACTGTTTGCTAACACAACCCCCATATATTCTTCATAGGTGATAACATGTTATTTACATCTTGTATCCGTGCTCATAAGTGGTCAGAAAATCAATGAATGCAGGTTTAAATACAATTAGAAACCACACAACCACACACAGCATCACCTTTTTTCGTCACACTTCTGCCCACTTCAAGAGCACAGAAAAAAAAAATACATTTTTAAAATTTGCACATTTTTGTCATAAAATCATAAAATAGTGCAGTCATGTGGGGTCTGATAGTAAAAAGAGCTGACGTGGGGGAAAGGGTTAACGGTGCCTTTAATACACACATCATAAACCACGTCTTCAATGACCCACTCAAGGCCCCTCTGTGAGCACCTAGACAGTTAGTAAGAAAGGAAGGAAGGAAGGGAGGGAGGTTGTGTTGTCTACTGTAGTCTGTTGATAGCCTTGGCAGAATGATGGTTTGAAATATGACCGCTCCACTTCCTGTGCTTTGTGTCTCTCGAGTGTCAAATTCTTTCCAGCCACCTTTGTCTGTGTTTTTTATTTTTATGAGTACCCCTCCCTGCGTCTGTCTGCCCTCCGGCTTCACACACATTTCCGTTCTCTCACATCACACACACACGCACACATATCTACCTATCATCACGGACTGCCAGTATGATGATCATGTGTCATCCCCAGAGCCGGCTGGGTTATTGATCACCAGATGTAATGATCAGGAGATGCAGATGATGGCGCCACCCTCATTGATTCCCAGTGACAGTTAAAAAGCATGGCATAATTCCCATCGATCGTCTGTGACAGTGTGCAAAAAAATGGTGTCATCTACATTGATTAGCGATAAAAATATGTGGCAAAGATGTGTCATTGGTCCTCAGCAGAGGAGCCCTCTCACACACTCTTCTATTCATCATTTGAATGTATGTGGCACACGTGCGAAAAACACGTTTGAAAGAACTGAAGAGCCCCATGAAACCCATGAGTCTCGCTTAAAATATTTTAAAAAATCAGTGTTGAAATATTCTGACAAGCTGCAGATATCAACTTATAGTCACTGTGTGTAGAAAAGAGAGCAGTACTGAGGCTTTTCCCACTGGTGTCTCTGTAAAGTGGAGCGGAGCAGACAAATGAAAAGTTGAGTTCTCAACACTTACAGAAACAAAAACATGATTTCTCCTCTTTTAACCTCATACGTCTGGAAAGTGAACCATGGCTGCCACCTGGGGGATTCATGGAGAGTTTGTGAGAGTTTAAATGTATTGTCTCACCCTGAAAACACACAGTTAAACCTGAATAAACATATTACTATCATTTCCTTTGAGCTGGCTGTAATTTATATTTCAACAGAGTTTCCACTGTTGAAACATTACAGGAAATGTCCAATCATCACATTTATTTCAGTAAAGCATACTGGATTCTCATCTTTAAACCCTTAACTTTTACCCTTTAACCCTTAACCGTCTGACACAGAGGCAGAGTGCTCACTGTCAAGTGTCCCCTAGGGACTGGGCCCACATTGTTCAAAGACCGGGGGTCCCAAAATATCACTACAGTTTACATCTTCTAGAACAACTAAATATCCGAGGAACACAGATCTATCATACAGTCATGGAAAAAAAAATATTAGACCCTTGTTTTCTTCAATTTCTTGTTCACTTTAATGTCTGGTACAACTAAAGGTACATTTGTTTGGACAAATATAATGATGAAGAATGAAGAAACTGCAGAAAACAAGAGTGGTCTAATATCGTTTTCTATGACTTTATACCCAAAGGACATCATTAAAGGGGCAGTTCACCCCAAAATCAAATATACACATCTTTTCTCTGTCGTGCTATATATCCATCTATTATTTTTTCGTGTTGGTTGCCAAGAGTTGGAGATGTCTTCTGGAGAGATGTCTGCCTTCTCTCCAATAAAAATGTAACTAAAGGAACTTTGCTTACGTTCTCATGGCACCAAATATAATGTAGTTCGGTAGTAAAAAAAAATAGTTCCTCCACAAGACTGCTCACACCAAGATCTGTGGATTATGGTTAGTAACCGGGTTGTGATTTCTGGAAAGACACATTGCTGTTGAGTTTTATAAATGTATTTTTTGGCATTAACATGTGGATCCATTACATTCAGGAGACATCTCTTCGCCCAATATCTCAAAGACTTGACAACTCACACAATCTTGATTAATGAATAGCACTGACAGTAAAACTGATATTTCTAGATTAACCTATAAATCTAGGGTCATGGGGCAAACATGTTGATCCTGGCTCAACTTTTGCTGCATGCAATATGTCATCTGTTAACACCAGTGGTGGAAAAAGTATTCAGATCTGTTACTTTAGTAGTATGAAGTACTAATATCACACTGTGAAATTACTCCTCTACAAGTAAAAGTCCTGCATTCAAAACTTACTGAAGTAAAAGTACAAAAGTATCAGCATCAAAATGTACTTAAAGTATCAAAAGTAAAAGTACTCATTATGCAGAATGGACCTACTTAGATTGTTTTATAAATTCTAAATGCATTGTTGGATAATTATTATTGATGCATTTATGCAAGCAGTGTTTGGATTGTCTCAAGGTAGGACTCATTAAAACTATTTAATGTTATGAGGTTTAATTAAAAAATGTCTTCACTTTAAATGTATGATGTTAATGTGACGTAAAAAGTGATTAAAGCTGTCAGCTCAATGTAGTGGAGTAAAAAGTACAATAATTGCCTCATAATCTAGTAAAGTAGAAGCATAAAGTTACATAAAATGGAAATACTCATGTAAAGTACAAGTACCTTAAAATTATACTACTAATAAATACTAATTTGCTGAGTGACTGTGAGATCTTGTTTTATTTATTCTAAGAAAGAAAATCAGGGAAATGTTTCCTCCTGTGGCACACCTGAGTGTAAGTCATTACAGTTAACTTAAACTGTTTAGTGACTCACATCGTGCTCTCCTGTACATTATTTCCTCCTATTTTCATTGTATTCCAGTGCTCCTCTCTTTGTTCCTTCAATACATCCTTTATTCACCTCCTCCTTGATGGGTAGGCTCCATTTCTCCCTCCTCTCCTCCACACTTCCCCTATCTTTGTGATTTATACGTCCACGGTGTGTTTTCCCCCCGCTACCTAGATGAGTGCTCAACCACACACACACACAAATAGATGGATGAGCTGGTGATAGCTAAACCAGCCAGACTTCACTGTGAATTATAATCACCTTCAATCTGTGTCTCTGAATCCCTGCCCAGTTCTTATGTGAGTGTGTGTGTGTGTGTGTCAGGGAGCTCTGCTCTGCCTCACCAAGTCATGTGTGATTATCCTTCATGACTGTAAGTGATGGAGCAGTGAATAGTTTGTTCCCTGAAGGGTTGTATATGTGTGTGTGTGTGTGTGTGTGTGTGTGTGCGTCACTGTTCCTGCTTATTATTCTCTCTGTCCCCTGGTGTTTGACCCGTCTTCTCCATTCTGTTCTGTTGAGGTTTCATGTGAGCTGGAATATAATTCTATTTCCATTGCTGTCACATTGTCAATGGCAAAGCCTGTGTTTGTGTGTGTGTGTGTGTGTGTGTGTGTGTGTGTGTGCGTGTGTGTGCGTGTGTGTGCGTGTGTGTGAATAACGGGTGGTCTAGCAGTCACTGAGGTAGGGGAGGATACACTCTGGAAGCATAAATCTCAGAGAGAAAGCGAGGGAGTGCAATAGAGAGAGAAAGAGAGAGAGGGAAAGAGGTCTTTTGGGGGAATAAAGTTATCAACAGAAGCCTGCTCTTCAATACACACACAAAAACCATGCTTTCCAGCAAAATTTAAAATATATATAAAAAAAGACCTTAAAAATTAAAATCCAATGATAACTTGTCATGTGGGACAGCTGAAGCCAAAGCCCTCTATTGTGACGAAGTGTGAGCAATACAGGAATTTAATAAGGGATATGTGAGGAATACAGTCAGACTAACCTTGAGTCAAAGATGTTCCAGGTAACAATGACATTAATGACCATGCCTGTTGGATTTGTGGCTAATCAATAATGATCATGGTCAGATTATGAAACAATGGGCACAGATATGCAAAAGTTCCTATATGTAGAAAGGATGGTGGTGCCAATGCACAAACTTTTATGATTATTTAAATTGTGTTGTTTTGTGTCACTTTACATTTGTTTAGGGTTTTTTTAAAAAAGTTGTTTCCCCCCCCTTTTGTAGTCTGTCAGCAGATTTTATACTTGTGTGTCTTAGACACTCTTAGTGTCTTTTGTATTTTTTTCATTGTCATTTTGTGTCTATTTGTAGTTTTTCCCCCTTTGTGCTCATTTTGAGTAATTTTGTTGTGTCTTTGAAGTCATTTTGCTGCTTTTCAAGGTTGTTGGTAGTCTCTTTGTGGTCATTTTGAGACTCTTCCCAGTTGATACGTGTCTCTTTGAGTAACATTTTGTAGGTTAAAGCCTTCATGCATCAATGGAGGTAATGTAATCCTCCCTATGTCAGAGAACACTAAAATGAAAATGCCTTAGACACAAGTAGAACTGGGGATAAATAGACTTTTTACATGAAAGTTAGGAGAAAAAAGTCCAGTAATTTTCTAGATAAATTGGGTGATACATTTTTGCATGAAATTTCAAATGAACGGCAAAGTACAACTGTGGTGCAATCTGCAATCATGGAGTCAATGCAGTCCAAAAACAATGTTAATGGTGCCAATCTATAACAACTGTTCATGATACTGAAATTTTAATGCTCCAACAATCACATTTTTTCATGGTCAGTGGCTGATGTGTTTCATCACGTGTGTGTCTGTGTGTGTACTCCGACAGACAAGGATTTTTTATAGCCCTGCTTTACAAGTGTGTGTCCTAATTCATAACTGCAGTAAACACTGCACAGACAGGGATTCTTTTGATGTTCCAAATTTACATTTTTATGGAAATCTCTCAAAAACTAATGAAAGATAAACCTCAAAGCACCCCCAGTTTATTATCCATATATTCAATACTGTCCATCCTCATTAAGGTGAATTATCATCAAGTCATACAGAATTTACCTGATGACAGAAGACAGCCTCAGTTTTACCAAACTCCAGATCTTTCACTCACATTAAGTCCAAAGCTTGGTGGAATGTAACTAAGTAACTAAGTACATTTACTCAAGTACTGTACTTACTTATTTACTGTGACTTTGTACTTCTACTTTTTACATCTCAAGGTAAATATTGTACTTTTTACACCACTACATTTAGCTGACAGCTTTAGTTACTTGTCAGGTCAAGATTTAACATAAAAACATGATTTTTTTAAAGTGACTAGACATCTTATTAAATCAAACCGTGGGGCGGCTGTGGCTCAGTTGGTAGAGCAGTCACCAACTGATCGGATGGTTGGTAGTTTGATCCCTGACCATGGCAGCCTACATGTGGAAGTATCCTTAGGCAAAATACTGAACCCCAAATTGCTCCCGATGCTGCGTTCATCTGTGTGTGAATTAATTCCCAATGGTGGCAGCGTTTAGGGTAGTTTGAGTGCTCGTAAAGCGACTAGAAAAGCGTTATATAAGTGCAGGTCCATATATATTTACTGGTTAAAATTAGCCCTGGCTTGAGAAAATAGACCGCTGCTTACATAATAGCATCAATAATAATAATCTAATAATATATTTGAAATATATTTGACAATCTGAGTGGGTTCATTCAGCATAATGACTACATTTGCTTTCAATAGATAAAGTACATTTTGATGCTGATACTTTTGTACTTTTACTTCAGTAAGTTTTGAATGCAGGACTTTTACTTGTAGTGGAGTCATTTCACAGTGTGGTATTAGTACTTTTACTGAAGTAAGGGATCTGAATACTTTTTCCACCACTTTTTTTCCACTGTGATGGTAGTTGTTTTGGATGTAGACTGAACTAGAGCCATGCTCAGGCAGTCGAACCAATGTGTCTTTTGCTGTGTTTATGATAGAATTAGATGTGATGACAAAGCAAAAAGATTATCATAGATGAAGAGGTAACTGTGTTGTGAGAAAAGCTACCAGCCATAACACAGCTAAAGAAAAAATGAAGTTTTAAAATGTGTGGATGACAAAGAGTCTTTAAAATGGGCCGATACTGCCGCCTGGTGCATAAAACAGGAACAACAGCAGCATGATTTCACTGAAAACACCTTTCATATGCTTATGTTGCTGAGGTTATTTTTTTCCCTCCTTTCCTCTCCTCACATGTGCTGTATTTCTCTCTCTTCATACTCTCTCCCTGTCCTGTTTACCTCTGTCAAACTGTTTGCGGGTGTTTTATACGTTTGGACGGACTGATGGCTTTTGTAAAGCACTTTGAGTTGCATTTATATGTATGAAAAGCGCTATATAAATAAAGTTAGATTGATTAATTTTGATAATGAAGTTTATTAGGTGTATAGGTCATTCAAATAACACTAATCATAATGAAATGTGAGTAAATGTGTATGTCAGATGAACTATACAATGGATTACAGACTGCATATATGCGATATTTCATATTTCTGTTAAAAGCTATCATATCTGTAATACAATTTGTATGATGATTGCCTTACACCAAGACCCCTGTGGTTAGAGACACTACAGCCATGCTCCAAATCATCATAGCGACTCCAGAAACAGCAGCGTTAGGCAGTGTACCGCTGCTGGGGAAGGCCTTGTCGTGAACATATGTGATGATGGAGAGAGCTCCGGCGTAGGCCTCCTCGCAGGCCGGCTGGATCTGCACCTCTGGTAGCAAGTGACTGAACTCACCTAGAGGATCGGTAAATATCACCAAGTAAAAACTAGAGCATTTGGCTGATGACAATGCAGAGTACACGTTACTGAAACCCGGCTCACCTTTGTCTCTCAGCTCAAAGGTGTAAGAGAACGGGATGCCGGTGAGACGAGCCCAGTCTCGGCTTGAGCCTGAGTTTGGATCTGAAGGTTAAAAAGACATTTTTAGATCTTGATTTAGTCACTATGTCACCAACCTGCACTGTCAGAAAATGTTTGTAGAAATTACAGTAAAACACTGTCAAATTGCAGGAGAAATAGGGCATAAAATTAAAAATTGCATGTCACCGTAGTAGACACTTTTAATCACCGTAAAAAAAACTTTTGAAAAACAGTAGAAAACACACAGTTTTACTGTAAAAATATAACATTTTCTTGTAAAATTAATTTTTAGTCTAAATTACAGTTGTTGCTGATTGATTGCTGATGATGCCGATTTACAGTACATAACGCACTAACTGTAATTTTTTTGGTGAAGTTCTTGCAACCACGTTTGCCAGTATTTTACAGCAAATTAAACAGATTTTTTAACGGTGTATGGCTTAATTTGCTGCACTATGTAGCAAGGTTATTATAGTTAACGAAAACTAATGAAATAACAAAAAACTAGAATTGAAAAAACATTTTGGTTAACTGAAATAAAAATAAAAACTAGTGTTAAAAAAAACCCTGATAAGTAACTGAAACTGTATTGTGTGGTTACAAAACTAACTAAAAATAAAGTGAAAATGTCCTTTGTTTTTTCGTCTTTGTCAACTTTTATCATGCAGGAAGTCTTATTACATCTGTTCATTGAGACTGGGATGTCTACATGACTATGTGAGTCGATTGCCTCTGAAAAGTTCAGCACTTCACTCGAACGAAAATTCAAAACACCCAGAGCTGCAAGAGTTAATCACCTAGTTGGGGCTGAGATGGATAAGGCAAAGGAAATAAAGGCAAAATGTATTGTGACCTTTTTGAATATCTCACCCAACAAATACCCTAAAACAAAAAACCTAAAACTAATAAAAACTAAACTAAAACTAAGCATTTTCAAAAAAAAGAGAAAAAAAAGTAAACTAAAAAAACTAGCAAACTCACTCTAAAAACAAATTAAAACTAACTGAATTTGAAAACAAGAATTCACACTGAAACTAAAACTAAACTAATGAAAAATCCAAAATGATTTTAACCTTGCTGTGTACTTCTTTATTCAGGCTGCTTAGGGATAAAAAACATCAAAATGTCTCTTCAGTCAGCGTAGGTCTGATTATGTGTTAGAGGCAAAGACCAATGAGTCTTACAGAGGATTTGTGGAGATGTTCCTACAGTGTAGCCCATTCCATGCAACTTCTTCATCTCTGCTGCTGCTGCCTCACCAACTGAAACCTGCAACATTCATAAAAACTTTCAGATTGTTTCCTTGTAAACTGTTTACCCATACTCAAAGGCCTCGTTCAGACTGCCGACCAAAATCAGATTTTTAGCCCATCCAGATTGGAACTGACGCCGTTACTACAGCAACCTGTTAGATCAGTCGATAATGTGGCCCAGTCTGAACAGAGCCATATCTGATTTGGACATTTGCTAAAGACAGTGTGGACAGTCAGCCCTAAAAATTGGATTTGAGTAGGAATCTGATTTGAATCAGATTCGCTTGCCGTCTGAACGCTGCCAAAGAGAAGCAAAGATGAAAAGGGTCTACTTCGCCTATTTCAGCCTGTTCTCCCGTCAAAAATGTCAATATAGGTTGTGTGTACAGGCAGCGAAAAACAAGCTATTATGCTGACGTAGTAGTGATTGACAGCCAAGGGAAGTTTAAAAGGGCGGATTCCTGCATTTGGTTGGTGGTAGTGGTAGTGGAAGGGTCAAACCATTGGCGGATTTTGACCCGGGGGAGCGGGGTTTGCGTCCTGAATGAAAACAAAAAGTAAGCCAATATTTAACTTGACTGATGCTGTTCACGTAAGTTATGTGAATCATGTTTTTGAACAAAATTTCTGTTTTTTTACGTAACTTGTGGCAGTCACGTGACCCTTGTAACTACTTCACTTCCTGCATTTACTTACAATTACTTACTGTTTAACTGTCTTATATACATCTTACCAGGAAGGTTTTTGCCCTAAACCTAGGTCAGTGGTTTTACAACATAAATCCACAGAAACTACAGTCTTTATTTTTTTACAACCACGGACCGTACATGTGTGCTATTTTTAGAACACGCCATTATACCGCGGTATGTACATATGTGCCGTGAAACACAAGCTGCGATTCATACCTATGTGTCATAATTTGTGGTACTGACACACTCTTCTTGTTGCTAATTTTCAACCAACTTGAGTAATTGCAGTGTGCGCAGTATGCAGATGAACACTGCTTGGCTTCCCTCCATGTTGCACCGCACTCATTTGCTAACAAAAGTCTGCTGGATGATGCATATAGTACCCACACTGCAGTGACACAAGCCGGTTGAGCATTGGCAAAGATCCCCTTCCCTCTCACACTCACAAGTTCATCGTAGTTTGGTGCAGTGATCTCAGGGTGGCCATACGGCAGGAGCAGAAGTTGCCCCGCAGAGTGGATGGTGAGGAAACACAGAGTCTTGTTATCAATCTGACCTAGATATGGATAAAATGAACATGTTTTGATATCAAGATGACACAACAACTTGCATTTCTTAAAGGTGCAACCTGATGTTAGTTACCCACGTGCCTTTGCATTTCATTATTTGTATTGAAGATTGAATGATCAGCTCAGGGACATACATTTATACATATAATCTCGAAGGAAAATTTTCCATTTAACAATAGTAATTGATCATGTATTGTTTCAATGATAGATAGGTAGTTACCAACAAAGTCCATCACAGCTCTAGCCTCTGGCTCTGACCCTGCTGATTTCCCACAGTAGGTGTTTGAGCAGCTGTCAAATGACACACCAACCGCTGAGAAAAAAACAAGGTCAAGTAATTCAACACAGTTAAGTGATAAAATATTATGTTTTTATAAAGCCCTTTTATGTTTTCTCATGTCATAAATAATCATAAAATGTGCATTGAGAGAGAGAGGGAAAACAAACAGAGGGCACAAGTCTGGTCAGACTGACTACAGTCATATGTAGTTGTCCTGTGTGACCTTTTAGTTTTACAGACTAGAGTAGATTTCATGTCAGTGGAGGAAAAAGTATTCAGATCCCTTATTTAAGTAAAAGTACTAATACCACACTGTTAAATTACTCCACTATAAGTAAAAGTCCTGCATTCAAAACTTACTGAAGTAAAAATACAAAAGTATCAGAATCAAAATTTACTTAAAGTATCAAAAGTAAAAATACTCGTAATGCAGAATGGTCACACTCTGATTGTTTCAAATATAATTTAATATAATATTATTGTATTATTATTCTTGGTTCATTTATGTAAGCAGCGTTTCACTGCTGTCCAGGTAGGGCTCATTTAATCTACTTAATATACTGTTATGGGGTATAATTTGATTTGGGAGCATTCAGTTGTTGGCACATTTTTACATGACTACAGTATTTAAATTAGGATGTATTCGTTTGCAAAAAGTATTTGGCTACAAAAACATTTTGGCTCACCAACTGTAAAATGTTTTTGAAGTTATTTCGATGAGAAGTTTTTGTTTGTAGAGAAAAGCCACATACATTGTGCTGAAAATTGGTTATAAGTCTGCACATTCTGTCTGTTTGCCAGGTTTATTTTATACAAGTTGTTTAAGTCTTAAATATTTATATTCTTCACATAGGAGCCTTAAGTCACTAGCAGCTCAAGCGAAATGAAGGCTAATTAGTCATGTTGTGATTCTTGAGAGCATGTAACTCACTTCCCCAGTTGGCATTAAAGTTTCTGTTGAGGTCAACACCGTAGCAGCCGGTGCTGCCTGGCGGAGGGGTCGAACGAGACTTCCTCCACAGTCGAGTCTAGTCGAGCAAGGTTAATGAAGCGTGAAGTCATTTGTTAAGGCAAGGCACGTGTATTCATATAGTGTCACAAAGTATTCATAATCCTATCAAGTAAACACAAGATGGAGATGACACTGATGCAATGAAATGAAATGACTAAACTAACTGAACTGGTTAAGAATAATAAAATACAATTATGACTCACGCTTTCATTGGTCCAGGTGAATATGTAGCCATCCACGTTGATCACAGGAGTAACATAGACGTCAAGGTTCTGCAGCATCTGCTCCAGCTTCTTATTGGTTTTATATGAGTTCACAATCTGAGCAAAGGAGGAATTTCAATAACTTACAATTGAACTCGCTTGGGGTGAATTTGTGTATAAATTGAAGGTTTTTCCGAGTGTACAAACCTCTTTGATAAACCACTGGCAGAAGGCAGGAGAGATCCACTCACGAGCATGGATACCACAGTCCATCCAGATCACCTTCTTCTCTTTCCCCTCTGGGTTCTCTAGTCCCAGCTGGAGACACACAACATATCAATATTGTCAAAGTAACTGTGATACATGTGATACCTCTATTATTACCACTTTTTTTTTTCCACAATATTTTTTATTTTATTTTCAGTTTATAACACTTTGACATACAGCTTTTACATTCATGTATCATCATTCAGCTTCCATATTTTCAAATAGCTGCATTTAGATGGACAGAAAAATAAAAACAAACAAAACATAACACTTAGAACAGGCATGCTCCTATTGTTAAAGAAAATGGTAATCTGTATACAATTGAGTATCGTTTGTAATTGGTGTGAATTAGAACACATATATAGAAATGCAATATGAATCTGACAAGATCGGAATCTGCATTGTCCACAAAGACTAGTTATTCTTCATCCGTTAAATCTAAGTCTTTAATGTAACCTATTATTACCCCTTTTAATACTTTTAATTGGATATAGCCTAATTGGATTTTATCAGATACTTCCCTCCCAGACGGTAAAAATCTCCCAAACAACTAAACAACACCTAAACCAGATTTAATTGTACTGTAGTTCAAAATAAACCGTTTCAAGAAGCATTTAACCATATTTGGACAAGTACTTATTAATCAGCGAATGCTAATTCTAGTGCTTGCTAGCCATCTAGTTTGGTTAGCAAGGTTTTGGTTGGCAAAAAACAGAAAAAATACTTCTTAGAGTGCCTTTCAGTGTTTCAACTGTACTGAACAAGACATTTTAGGCAGGATCCAAAGTTTAAGAATGAAAAAAAAACACACACCTAAAACCTAGTTGACAGCTATTTAAATGGACACAATGGCCCTCATTTATCAAACGAGCGCAGATCAAATGTCAAACGTTCGTGTCCCGCCAATCACACCGTAAAAATTATCAGACATTGATAAATGTCGTGGCTGAAAACAAGCGTTATTTGATGTCACGCCCTAAAGATACGCCATCGGAGGACGCATTACAGCCAAAAAGAGGATTTTTTTCCTTTTCTTTTTTTTTATTCACCTTTATTAGCAACGTGACAAATAACAATAGCGAAATAGACATTTTACAGAAATATGCAGCGACTGGGATTTATGAAATAAAAAATATTTATAGTTATATCCTCAAACAAGTTCAGTGAATATTTTAAATTTGGAGCACCGACTTAAATTTTCCACAGCTTTTTGGTTGCAGCCAGGAGGTAAACAATGTTTTAAAGTAAGTTTTAATTTTAAAAGAAGAGGAATTTCTCAGAGCCTAAACATGCTTTGGTTTGTCACCATTAAAAAAACAACACAGGGCAGAGTTTAATCAGCTCCAGGCATCGATACAATACTCTAAGGTCAGTTCTCCGCCTCAGACGTGTGGACTTCATGCTGACTCAAATTTGCTTACACAAGCTGAGAGCAGACTGAGATCTGATCGTACCCTCCGCTCACGTCCAAATTGATAAATGCCGAGCCCTGCATAGAAATGATTGCGCGCCCACTTTACACACACTTTCTGTCGTACGGTTGTTTGATAAATGAGGGCCAATGTGCCATGGTTGTGAAATACCAATCACAAGGTAGCATATCCTGCTTTATCCTCTATTTTATTCTATAATGGAACCAATATTTACGAAATGAACATCATGTTGTATCAAAGAAGACCTCCAACGAGAGATTGAAAACTCATTAGGAACATGTTTACAGAGGTAATAAATCAAGTGAGTAAGTAAGAGGTCATTTTCTCATAGCCTTTTATAATCTGACTTCTTTTTGTAATCAGTGGAGTCGCCCCCTGCTGGCTGTTAAAAATAATGTAGGTTTAAGATATTTCCACACTGGCTTTACTCCTTGTTTTTTTTTTTAACCATTTCGTGATTTTGTTTGTGTGAGTGGATCTTAGATAATTAGTTGAAGCATTTCAGTTCATTACGCAGGAGTGAATGATGTGAAGAGTTTCCATGTGTCCACTACAGTGTGCCATGGTGACTGTGTTGAATACCTTCAGCAGTGTGATGTTTCTTTCTTCAAAAGTCTGTCCATAGACTTCAGATGAGATCAGCCCCGGGTTCCCTCGCTCCACATCTTGCATCCACTTGTATATCTGTATTGCAATTTACAATCAGTGTAATCATTTATTCAGATAATGTTTTTTATAGTTTTCTTTGGTCAAGGTCCATATGTAATCTACAAAGATCAAAAGAAAGTGCAGATCAAAGGGAAGAAACAATAGAGTAAACAAAAAAAGGCTCTGAATGGATTCTGACCTCATCCATGCGGTGATATTTGGTGTAGTCATAACTTCGTGTTGGTTCCAAACCGTCCACGAAACTGTGAGTTAATAATATAAATAAGATTATGAATACATTTCTAATTGCATTCCTTGTTGTAAAGTAGGTACTTGAGTGGATCTTCGGGCATGAAATCCTTTCTAAGAAAAGGACATTGTCAGATATGAAGCTCTGAATACATCCAGTGACCACACTATTACATTCCCATCAATGCACTTGCACTAATTTTGCGTACTGTATTTCTTTTTGTATATATATATATATATTATTTATTTTATTGTCTCTTTCATTTTCTAATTTTGCACATTATACTAGTTTTTGAACTTTGATGCTGCTGGAAGTGCAATTTTTTACTAATATTCTATATCTCTAATATCTATCTATCTAACATCAAATGCCATAATTAAATAAGTAGAAACACTTGCTTAAAACCTCCTTAAAATTAACATATCTTACCTGATAGAAGTCTCTAAAACGTTGCCTAAACTCAGCAGGAACACACCAAGTATCCAACATGTCAGTTTCTCCATTTGCCCCTTTTCACTTGCTGCTCACTCAGCTGTGTCACTGCCCTTCACCCTCCTGTACCTGCTGCTGCTGTCAGTTACTCTCAGTAGCAGTAATAAGTTTTATCAGCCAGTTGGCCTTGGGTGTCATATCATTGTGTCATCATGTTTACAGAAGCCTTTCTATTTTTTCACAGGCTGGCAGAGAGGTGTGTTGTGTCAATAAACGTCAGATATGAGGGATTTTGCTATTATAAATCAGTTAGATATTAACATTTATGATCACTAAAATTATATAACAGCTGATACTACAGGAAGTTAGACATCGTGTAGTATCAGCTGTAGATTGTTATCTTTCTTATGTGTTTAAATTTAAATTTGCTCCCAGCTGTCATTTCACTTCTCCAGAACCAATTACAAAACAGCAACAACGGCGTACAATTCCAGATCTGAGCTACAGGTTGTGCAGTGAGCCTGTGTTTTCCAGCGATAGAGCTAGAAAGCTATGCCTCTCCTGCTGCATTCTGCACCATCAGGAGTTGTTGAATAAATGTGCCATTCATCCCTGAGCTGTCCTGTGTGTGTGTGTGTGTGTGTGTGTGTTGTTGTCCCCTGTTTGGTCTCATGTGGATAATGTAATTGACAGACGGCTCTCATTCAGGCCAGGATAGGAGCAGGGAAAGGGGGACGGACACAACAAGTTAAGATAGTAGCCTGGATTTTCAGTCTTCGACATTTGCAAATGAGGCCATTTTAGGTTGGGAATATTTGTAATTCATCAGGATTTTGGATTCTTATCAGAGAAGATATCATTTGAGAGCTTTCAGAGAGGGCCAATGGGTGCCAAGTTTACTATCTGTTGCTGCCAGTACTATCTGAAACACAACAGGGAAGAGAAGAATGCTATTTTACGGTGAGACATGATGACAACCAACAATTAATTTAGCTTTCAAACCACTTATTTAACCTTATTCTTCTTCTTCTTTCCCTCCAGGATGCGCACTGCCACAGCTTCCAGGCAACCGGTGCAGTTATCCAGTGAGTCCAGCGACAGTGACACAGAAGAGGAGAGCCTTTTTGGGCCTCAGCCTACGAGAAGGAGGCCGCGGAGCAACCATCTGAGTCAGAAGAGCCCCGTGGATCCGTGGGCCAACACAAACAGAGCCTGTGAGTCTGCCATCAGGAGAGGATCGGACAGAGAGTTACAGGCTTTTATCAGCATGAGAGACCAGGCGGACAAGGCTACAGAGGTGAGAGAAAGTGTGTTGTTGTTGTTGTTGTTGTTGTTGTTGCATATGACATGTAGAGCATGACAGGGAATAAATACATATGTACACATCGATAAACGTAGCAGCACATTTGCTTTTTTAAATTATTATTATTAAAACAACAAAAAAGCATGAATCAGGCATTTCTGATAAAGCGATGTCTCTTTGGTTTGTATCACATGCCAGAATATAATATAATTACATATATAATGACATTTAGGCAGGAGACATATTTGTCACTGTTATTTCATTATTTAGATAAGTGTTAGTAAATGATCTATTTTTGACAAAGCAATAACTGTGATTTCATAGAAGAAGTGCCTTTACAATCCAAGATGCAGTTCGAAATGAGGGTTTAGTTTGATATTGTACGGAAGCCCTGGAGGCAACTGAGAAAAAACTCTTCTGTTTTTCTGACTTAAGAACAAATTTTAACACCCCCCCCCCCCCAGAAAAAAAACAGGTTTTGTTTTTTTTGTTAAGTCTGTGAAACAAATAAAAAACAAACATTTTTGGCAATTTGTTTATTTGTAAATGTTCACATGGTGCACATATGTTGTGTTTAAAATGCTTGGGTAAAGTAGATCTCACCTGGAAGAAAACATGAATGCTTTCAGTCCTGTTGTGATGTGGGATAGTGGAACCCCTTGTGGCCTAAATGAGTATTACAACAACAAACACTTAAAATATGATCCTATCAAAAGAGAAATACACATTAATTCAAATTAATCTGCCATAATGTTTTTGAGCCTGTTTTCAAGCCAAAGAATACAGAACTTGGAAAGGAAAAATAATCTTGCAACACTTTTCCTACCTGTTTAACCAATGAAAAAATAAGAAACTTATAATGTGATTCTGGCAAAAAAACAAAACAACAACAATTCTCTACCTGTTCTCAAGTCATGAAGGGAAAACAATTTTGAAAATGGATCACCAGAATTTTTTTTGTCATTTGCCTCTCAGGGCCTCCATAATAATATGGTGTGTGGAAATTGGATGTTTTAAAAAAATTTAGTGTGAATAAATATCAAGGTGGAGTTTTTAAATGTAGGCACATCTTGTCTGTGTAAACTTGACACACATTGACATACAAAAATATATGATGCTGAAAATTCAGCAAAAGTCTAAATTAATTTTTCTACCAGTTAGATTTTTTTTCTAATTTTAAATGTCACATTGTGATACTGCCAACTTGCTTTTTTATAATAACTGTGGCTCTCTATAAATAGCTATAATTCTTTAGAGACGTTTTAAGCAACCTGGTAAAAGTTACCATACCCCTCTGCGATCATCTATTGACTGCGTTACATATATAACCAGTAACATGGCAAAGCAGAGACCTGGAATTCATGTATGGACAAATATTTTCTTAGGGCATATAGCCCTGAGAAAATATTTGGAACTCCACACATATACTAGTACCAGGAGATTCGGTATTAGGCTACAGTAATTCAGTAATTCAGTGTTCTTACTCTGTTCCCACTGCAGCTGTACAATTTAATTTTCTAATTTGAGGAAAGGACACAAACAGGTGGCTGTCAAAGACGCCTTTGACTGACTTTCATCAGTAAATAATCTTGACCTAGATTCCAAAATAACTTCACATTTCAAATATCACATTAGAGAAAATTGAGGATAAGTGAGCCAGAACACACACCCACCTACTGTACACAGAGTACACACTACACTTTATTTAATAAGTGACCCATGCAATGACTTACTGTATGTTATATATTAGAGGGATAGAGCTTACAGTAATTGTGTATGTGTGTGTGTGTGTGTGTGTGTGTGTGTGTGTGTGTGTGTGTGTTTTCTTTGATTAGGAGGGGGTTTTCTGTATATTTCAAGGATAATCCATACAGTACAAAGAAACCTTCTTATCTTTTTCTCACTATATCCAAAAAAGCGACTTTGTGCTTGTTTTCTGGGAATGACTGGAACACAATATAAATAGTCACCACATGACTGTAGCGTACACCAGTACCTCACAGCAAGCACATTTAGAAAACTAGCTTTTCTTGATTGATTTAAAGCCCTCCTTCACTAAGAATTTACTTTTCTTCATTTTTATGTCTGGACTTTGTCACTGAAGAGGTGTTTCCACATTTCTGTACTGAAGTGACAAGAGACAGATATCTGTAAACCTCCCTGTCTGCTATGTAACTTTAGGCAGTAACATGAATTTTTATTTAAAAAAAATTCCTGCTTATAAAGCTTAACTGTATACTGTTTTGCCCTAACCTTAGGGAAGTAGTTATGTAGCCTAAAAGTAACAAACCCGGGGTGTTTCAGAACATCAACAAAGTGTTTAAAACTGCAATGTATGAGTGTTAATCTCCTGCCACCAGTAAGAGCACTTTTTTTAGAATGGTTTTTAAGGTGAAGAAACAAACTATATACTGATACTGATTGAAATGGACCCTGGACAAGCTGTATTAGGAACAATCGCCAGTAAAAGAATCCTGAAACCTCCGGTGCAGCGCAATCTGTACAGCAGACATAACTATGGCCCCGAATTCATAGAGCTGTTTCATGCCGGGACATTTACGGCTCTGTAACACCTCGCCTGCACTATGAAAGCACCCGTAGTAGGATGCCGGGATCAAGTGATCCCACCAACTTTCCGCCTCCGGATGTAGTCACAGAGGCGAAAAATTAGTGGAACTGTTGGAAGCAGGACCACTATGCGGAATATATCCCTGTTCTGCAGCATGCACAATAACTGCGGCCACCATCGCTAACTGTGCGCAGCGTCTGCCGGTGATCGTAAACAAACCGGCATCGCTAACGGTGCTTGTTGCAAACAATCGGAGGCCGCTAACTGAACACTGTACTGTTAGGGGTGGCTGTGACTCAGTTGGTAGATTGGTCAGCCATAGATCGGAAGGCCGGTCCCGGACCATGGCAGCCTACATGTCAAAGTATCCTTGAGCAAGATACTGGACCTCCAAATTTTGATGCTGTGTTCATCTATGTATGAATGAATTCCCAATGGTGGCAGGTGGCACCAGTGTGCCCTGGTAGCCTCGGCCACCAGTATGAATGTGTGTGTGAACGGGTGAATGAGCGTAGTCTGTAGTGTAAAGCACTTTGGATAAAAGCGCTATATAAGTGCAGTCCATTAACCATTTACCATGCGATAGAGCTACTGCTACTCGTCTCCTCCCACTATCCTTCCACCTTGTTCCGCGACACCGGACTGCACTATGATTGGGCACGAATATCATGACTTCGCAGGATCACAATGAACGCCCTAAGGCGAAAAAGCGAGACCTTTCAAGCAATTAGCGGGACATTTGTAGGACTGCACTATGAAAGAGGCTTATATTTCACAACCACTTACCTTGTGTCAGCCACTGCCATTTGCAAGCTAACAAGCTAACAAACAACATTAATGCTAACTACAGATATCATTCTGGTATATCATGTATAGCTGAAACTCTCCAGTGTTAACACAGAAAATCCTAACACAGAAAATTTGCACATGCTGAAACGTTTGCTGCTTACACAGCTCCCTCACTGTGGTGGATGAAGCCAGATTTCTCAATGAAGGAGACAGCAGATGTTCTTCCAGCCCTGTTTCAGAATTTATTTGGAAAACCATGCCAAACTAATTGAAGAGTATTTTTATACATACTTTAAACTGTCTGTTGTGGGACTTTAAATATGTTCTTTGCAGAAGAGCTGAGTAACTGCATGTCTGAGCAGAGTGTTGGTGAGCATGTGACGGGCTGTCTTCATGTGGACAATAGCAGGCTGCAGGGCACAGTGGGCACATTGTGTTAATAAATGAAATTCCTGAATGGAGCCTGGCTGGCCATTCAAAGAGAGTATCCACTGAACCATCCCAAATAGTGTTGTGGAACTGTTTTTAATATTAGGGCTAAACAAACTAAGAACAGATATATTACATACATGGGAAATTCAGCACTGGGATGTGGATATTTCTGTCTCAGAGTGAAAACTACATGTTAGAAAACTGCCTTTAAAGATATGCATTAAAATAAAATTCCATACATTTTGCAAGAAACTGCAGGTAAATAGGGTTAAAACATATTTCACCATGAAACTTCCAAAGTTATTTACTTACATTAAGACAATTCTTAGCTCATTGTTTTTCTTATATTATCCTATATTGTGATTGTTTTTGTAATTGTTTTGGAGGCTTTGGAGAATTGTGGAATCAGAATTTCCTTTGGGATTAATAAAGTCCTATCTTATCTTATCTTATCTTATCTTATCTTATCTTATCTTATCTTATCTTTGTGTAACAAGTTTTCTGAATTTAGGAGAAATATATAGATGCAAATAGACAATGTGTAGTAAAACAGAAACATCTAAATGTGTATTTTGGATGTTTTCATTCCACTATTGAGAAAAAAGATGTTATTGAAGCAAAATAGCCGGAAATTTTTAATGTTTGCATGAACCTAAATGAAAACACCAGTGTCCACGGACTTTAAGCAGCTGATAAACTTGACCAAATGTGTCTAACAATGGCTGAAAATCAACACTATCAACTAAACTTTCCACAAAAAGACTTATTGTTAATCTATTGTGTTTTTAGGAATGGGAGAAGCTGAATTACGACATACACACTTTGCGCTACGCCAAACGAGAAGTAAGATCTCGATGGAAGAAAATCCTGCTGCAGCTAGGTGAGACTCTCTGATATTGTCGGTTAATATTTGCTTCAGTTAACCCCACTCTGCTATAATTCTGCATATGACCACACCTTCATCTCTCTGCAGGTTATCAGTGCGAGGTGGACGCCTTGCTGTGTGTGAACAGACAGAGCCGCTTCAGTCGAGATCAGGAGGATCTTGGCAAAGCGACCGAACTGTTGAAACAGCTGCTGGAACACACCTCGCTGTTTCCTCCAAAGACTGGCCACCAGAACAGATACCTCTGTGTCATGGTAAAAACTCACACTCCTCCATCCATCCTCGTCTATGTCCATTTACTCAACAGGGTTCGTACGGGTGCTTGAAATCCTTGAAAATGCTTGAATTTAAATGTTGTATTTTTTGGATTTTGGATAAAGTGCTTGTAAATGCTTGAAATTCTTACTGTATTTCTCTTGCAATCTGACTATATCCATCTATAGACTATAGATAAGTGTAATACCATCGCTGTTGGTATGGTTAAGTGAAATCTCCCCCTTTTAGTATGTAAGTACTCATCTAAAACATGCAATTTACAACAGGTGTAAGATACTGGAAAAGCTTCAAAATTGACCTCGAAAGTACTTGAAAAATGCTTGAATTTGACCACAACTAAAGTGTACGAACCCTGACTCAAGCACTGCACTTACAATGCAGTAGCCTACAATTTTGAGGTACTTATACTTTTCTTGAGTATTTCTATTTTATTTAACTTTATACTTCTATTTCACTACATTTTGAGGCAAATATTGTACTTTTTACTCCACTACATTTAGCTGACAGCTTTAGTTTAGTTACTTTACTACTCAGGTCGAGATTTAACATTAAATACGTGATAAATTTCAAATTAGACATGTTTTTAAATTAAAACTACGACGACGTATTAGAGCCAAGCATGAAAAAATAATCCGGGGGAGGGGGGGTAGTATTTCGAGGAAAATAACTTGCAAATTTAGGAGATAAAAGTGACAAATCGTAAGGAAAAACGTAGCTGATTTATGAGAAAGAAAAGTCTGAAAAATATGAGATGTCTTTGTCAAGGGACCTGAACACACCACAGAAATTGGAATACCCCCCTTCCCTAGGTCCATTTTTTTGTTGTTGTACTTAGCAGTTGTATAAACCTCATAACAGAATATTAAGTAGTAAGTAAGTAAGTAGTTAAAATGAGCCCTACCTTGAGGAAATTAAAACGCTGCTTGCATAAATGCATCAAAAATAATAACACACTAATATTTTTGGAATATATATAACAATCTCAGTGGGGCCATTCTGCATAACAAGTACTTTTACTTTTGATACTTTCAGTACATTTTGATGCTGATACATTTATACCTTTACTTCAGTAAGTTTTGAATGTAGGGCTCACAGTGTGGTATTAGTACTTTTACTTAAGTAAGTGATCTGAATACTTTTTCCACAACTGTCCTCTTTATCTATCATGTCGCTTGTTGTTGTGTCACTCTGGTCCTGCTCTTCATCTTTCACCAGGACCGCCTGGTGTCACTGGACAGTGCTGAGGACTTTGTCAGACTGGCCAAAGAAAAATATCCCAAGAAGGTAGGCTGAGAGGCAGCGAAGGGAGGAAGACATCATAAAGGCTGAAAGAGAGGGTAAAGAAAAATGTTTAAAATGTTCAAACACTGTACAAGTAAAACATTTTTAACCACACTTTAACATTCACTGAATTGTAGAGGAAAATGTAATTCTAATGGCAAATTAAAATACCTTCTTTATGACACATCCTGTTGATTTAATTCATTTTATTCCACTGTGTATTGGTAAGTTGCACATTTGTTGTTAAGCTCGTTATGTTGTGTGCAAATGCTTTTTTTTATTTATTCAGTTTCTTTCAAAAGTAGAAATTTCAGTTTAACAGTATGTCTGCCACTCAGCTGTAGAGGATCAGCTTATTAATAAACAATGTTATCGGTGGAGTTTACTTGGTTAAAACTTTGTTTTCAGGAGTATTGTTATAATTTACAGAAAATGCAATAACATTATTAAATGTAATAAAATTGCTCTTAACCTGATTAAAAATGTGATAAATCTTCTTGAAAAAATAATAAATTGACCAATAATATAATCAAATAATTTGTAACAAGGTGGGTCTTTTTTAAAAAATATATTTTTTTAAACTGATGATGCCATCATTTTACAGAGGATGTCATAATTCAAAAAGTATGCTTTCTCCCCCTCAGAAATAAATAGAAAATCTATAAAACAGTTAAAAGTGTAATGTTAGCCTATTGAAAACACTGACTTTTGACACTGATTTCATGTTTTGGAGATGTAAACAAATTCTACGTAAATCTTTAAGTAGCAGGAAATGTTCTCTGAAATATTTTTTTCATTTGAGTCAACAGTATCTCATTGAATGAAGTGTCTCCTCTGGCATGTCTGATCTTATGATACTTCTGAAAGAAGGGTTTCAAATCAAATTTGAAATGAAGAAAAAAAGTTGGCCCTAATACTATTATACAACTAAGAACATTTTTTTATTACATATTTAATCAGGTTAAGTGGAAATGTTTTTCAGGAAATTGTTACATTGTTGGGTATTACAAACCCTCTGCAGGTTCAAAATGTATTTGGCATCGATATTAAATATAAGAAACCTAATTTAATGTCTTTCTTTATTACACCACAAACATCTCTAATACACTGGTTGTGAACTGATGATACTGATTATGTTCTTCTGTGATACTGGGTTGTTGTCTGCTCACATTGTCACTAATAAAGTGTATTTGCTAAATCCAGCAGCTGGAGGTGCTCAGTCGCTTCTTCAGACTTATGTAGCTGGCTCAGTCTCCAACTGTGTTACATATTTTGTCCAAAAGGGGGCAGCATACACTGAAATCATGTTCTAGTGGGTTAATTGGAGAATAAAGAATAGCTGGAAACTTCTGTATCACAGATGGGGCAATGCCTTATCATTATTTAACTAATGAAGATGTTTCTTCAAAAAATGAAAAAAGAGAGTGTATTAACCTTTGAAAGTGCAATTATAGTCTTGAAATGCTGTTTTGTATGAAAAGCAACAGAATGTAAGAAAACAATGTCAGTAATTAAAAATTCCCGTTCTTCATTTTCTGAGGTGCCCATTTGTTTAAACACTGGTGCAGGATGCAAATGATAACGTCTCATTTTGGCTTTTGAATAACTATGAAGAGTTAAAGTGCATACACACTGTACGACACACACCCATTTGGAAACCTGCACTATCTTCAGGTTCAGAGAGCGTGTGACAGTCCTCGAGCAGTTGATGATTGTTGCACAGCGCACACACACATTCATGCTTGCGCGCACACATGCACACAGAAAGAGAGAGTTTACTCTGACCCAGATATTGTTCTCTCCAAGGCCCCTTCCCCAAGTTTGGGAAACAGATGTGGAACTAAAAGACTGGAGGGGGGGAGTTTAGGGGGAGGGGAGCAGTTTGGGAGGCGGACCAATAGTCTGGCAGCACTGAAAGGCATTGTGCTGCTTGCACCTTTTTCTCATTATACCACTGTGTATATGTGTGTGTGTTTTAGATGGAGTAATGCTGACATCATTCTCTAGACTTTCTGAATTTGAGAGAAAATCTGAAATTCTGCTGAATTTCAAAAGTACAGTGTACACTCGGGACAGATCAGTGATCTAATATGGACTGCACAAAGATGACAGAAGAAAGAAGTGAATGATTGAGAGAGTGATTGTGTTTGATGTTGAAGTAGAAAAGTTGGAGAAGAAAGAAGAGTTTTCACAATATGGTTGCTGAATGTCTTTATGTGTGTAAAACCTCAGGAAACACTGCTCATCCACATATGTGTGTGTGTGTGTGTGTGTGTGTGTGTGTGTGTGTGTGTGTGTGTGCGTGCTTGTGTGCATACTTGTATGTTCTATAGTGAGGACCGGAAGATGGAAGTTTTTAACCAAGTGGCAACCTCAGAGTATGAGAAGTGAGGCAAACCAGGAAGGTTGCAAAAGCATTTTTGGTCCATCCATTTCAATATGATGTTAATTGTGTAAATAATAGCCCCATTTAGAGGAAAATAGTAGAATCATATGATTTGGGGCCAGGCTACCTTTGATTGACAGGTGGTTAACAAGGCCAGCCGTCATCAGGAGAGATGCAATGCGTATCTATGGCAATGTGTCAATAAAGTTTTTTAAAAAGAACTTTACCGGTTTGGTCTCATAACTTTGACCCCTTCTCTGTATTTTCACTTAATGACAGTTTATTTGAACGTTTTGTTCAGTAAAAATGTCTTGTTCAGCGTTTGGTTGGACAAACAGACACTCCAAGGAGTCGCTGGTCAGTTTACTGAGGTAAGTAACATACATTTTGTTTTTGTTTTTTGCTAGCCAAAACTAACATCCCAGTTAATGCTCCAATTAATGCTAACATGAATTAGCAGCGGCTTCTCTCAGTCAGGTTGAGGTGTAGAGAGGCTGTAGTCAGTGATCAGATCCATCTCGCTCCTCTACAGTCCAGATATGGTCTGCTCCCAATATCCGAAACAAGATGGCACATGTAAATGATGACACATGTAAAGCAAGATGGCGACGAGCGTAACGCTGTACTTGATGCCTCAAACGGGCAGTCCACAAACCAATGGGTGACGTCAAGGTGACTACGTCCATTATTTATACAGTCTATGTTTTTAACCAACAGAGTGAGGACATTTTTGGAAAATGAGGACATTTTGGCCAGTCCTCACTTATTCAAAGTGTTTGAGGGTTAAGACTTGGTTTCAAAGTTCAGGTTACAATTAGGTTTAGTTTAGGGTTAGTGTAATGGTTAGGCATTAGGCTAGGGAATGCATTATGTCAATGAACAGCCCTCACAATGATAGAAGTACAAGGATGTGTGTGTGTGTGTGTGTGTGTGTGTGTGTGTGTGTGTGTGTATGACATACTGCCAAAGGCCAGTCAGTGGTCAGGGCATGCAGTGCATTATGGTTATTCAGACTGCGGCTCCTGCTGATGGCCATATATTTTATGAGAGCCTCTAGTGGGGCGTTGTCCTTACAAACACACACACACATGCAGGGTAAGTGGTGAGCAATGGTTTTCTCATCGTCGCGTTGGGTCTGTCCATCTAGTCTTCATTCCTTCTTTTCATCTTTATTCTTTCATTTCTAGGTTGTTCCAAAGGTCTTGGTGTATTAATGTAATATTCTGGAGGGGGTTTCAGCCATTGATCCATTCTCAATATTTCAAAAAATGGCCTTATTCAGCAGTATATCTGTTGAACAAATGGTATCACCCCAAAAACTGCTGCAACAAATTATGGAACATAGTTGAGCATGGATTGGAGTTTTATATGAAGATTTGGGGAATAACACCTTTTCACTTTCTTGCCTAGTGTTAGATGAGAATCTTCTTATGCTCTAAATGTGTTATATCAGTATATATAATAGTATACAGAGATAGCAAGTTAAGAAAATTAGCAAGGATGTGAAAAGAACAAATGTGATAAGTTATAGCCTTTTTTGTTTCTCTCTTTGACCACAATCCTATGTCAATTCATCTTACATGTCAGGCAGTTTATAAACATGACTCATGAGGTCAGGACCTTCATGTTTATGTCCAGATACAAAGCACTTTGCTGCAGTGACGAATTGTCGACTTAGTTAAATATCAAAGTAATCATGAACTGTGGAGTGCCCGTTGGATTTGGAGTTTATACAGTTGACTCAAACCAAAACGATTGAACTGATCTACTGATTGGATTAGCACATAAATAAACATAGGTCATCACGGTGACTACATACATCTTCCCACTCATCCTGTTGGAGACTAAACATGGTTCTTTATCACTGCATATTCCATTAACACTTCTTATGTCTGCACAATCAGGAACCTCTCAATATACACTCAGTGATACCCTGACACACTGGATTAGCAAGACAATTTATAACTTGTGCATAACTGTTGATACATTTACAGTATTCAGTGACTGAGGCGTGCAGAGTCTGATTTTGCGAACTCAGTATTTGTATACAATTAATTGTTTTCCATGCTTGCAGCATGGCTCTATGGTACACCGCCAGTGTTGGCTCAGAACCAAATATCTTGGCAAATATTGCAGTTCAACCAATAAGCATGAGGTCGCTTTGATGTACCTCCATTAACCCTATGGAGTCTCAGGCTGTTTTGGCTGTTTTTGACTTTTCAATAGTACATACCTGTCACGACCAACTCTGGACCCAAACCCAAATGCACAACTCTTAAGACCAAAGTTTCAAAATAAAGTTTTATTAAAGAAAATAAAAATCACTCTTTACAGAGGAAAACCATTACACTATTCTCAGAAACTAAAACTTACAATACTAAGGTGTGACTAAGAAAAAACAAACGAACAAATAGAAAATCACTCTTATTAGGCTAAACTAAGACTAAGAACACAAACAGAAAATCACTCTAGCAAACAAAGTATCAAAGCAATAAGACATGGTTCTCTGACACGGGACAAGACGAACTGGCACAGGACAAAGGGAGACACTGACTATATATACACACAAGGTAAAGGCACAGGTCGAAACAATCAGAGCGGAGATAGGTAATCCTAAAAGTGGGAAAACAGACGAAGGGAGAAAGTAAAACTGGGAACAATGGACACAGACAGGAAGTGGAATCAAAATAAAGCAGGAAATCAAAAGACAACATGACACAAAACTGAATGAATTAACTTAACACATTTTTCTGGACATGACAACACCACTTTAAAAAATTCTTACCACGCCACATTGGTGTCATTCTTTTTCAGCACAACCTCAAATAACCTAATAGTTATTTGTTCACTCTGACTTGGATCAACATTTTGAACACAAACAAAACACACAAAATAACATAAAAACTGGATTCTGAATGTATTTTTTTTACTTTCAAAATGCAATCATGCCCAGTAAAGCACTTTAAAATGTTGCAAATGAGAAGACAGGGTGCAGATATGACATATAGGAGGTAAAATGAGGATAACATCTGGTTTTACTTGGCCCATCATAATCATCAAACAAAAACTGGCAAGACAGTACTTAGAGGCAAGTTGACAGCAGGGCTCGATGCTGCTTTGTTTGTACGCTGTGATATCATGAAGAAGTAATGTGATCTGATCATGCGGCCTGATCGCTGACTCCAGAGGATTCATTCAGTTTATGTAAAGGCACGTCTTAAAGGACTGCAATGCTTGTGAAACCCTTAAGGCAAAATGGAATTATGCAGGTTAAACTTGATTTACCTTTAGTTTTACTCAACCAGGCCATATGCATTTGAAAATACCCCATTTGAGCTCCTCTCAAAGCCTCCACTGTTTATCTCAGAGAGTCATTTATGATAAGACGGTGTTGACAGCAGGGTTTCACACATACACACAAACATGAACAGACATATGCATACATGCACACACGCACACACACTCAGTAATTTGTCGCGGATGTTTAGAAAACCAGGCCCTGGTGTGTTGACCTCTTTGACTTCCGACAGAAAGGTCAGAGGTCAAGAGTCTGCTGAGGAAAGGCAACATTATTATGTGGCTTTCAAGTCAAATCCTCAAAACCACAAATTTAATATAGTCTGTTGTGAGAGGCAGATTATAGTATTATAGCCCCAGTCTATACAGTTTTAACCGCATTACTGTGAAGCAAAAGCAATTAAAACCAATTTTACCAATGCCTTTGCAATGACTGTTAAAACTTTCTAAATGTATGAACATTTGTTAATTCTAAGCTGCTTTAACCTTTTTAAAAAAATATTTTTTACAATTCTGCAATGTTTTTACTGACACCACAGCCATGGAAAGCACGCTGTTCTCGAAATCACTTTCATTCTTAGCCTTTTTTAGTTCAGGGAGCAATAATGCGCTCATGCTCACACACACACACACACACACACACACCACAGATGGGTTGAGCAAGCCATTGGGCAGGGCAGGGTGTGTTCTACAGCATGTCTGTGGTCATCAGTGGTGGATCAGTAATTACACAAGTCTACTGATGCTCTCGAAATATCCTGATTTATTCCCCTCAAATCGAACATGATTAAAGGAGATAAACCAGAGTTTTAACGCTGTATGTATACATATTATTACTGTCGTTGTTGTTCTTATAACTGCATTGTTAAAGGGTTACTGTACTGTATTTGTAGGCCTCAGGTTCCTGCACAACTGACAGCTGAATAAACACGGTCGACCTTAAAGTTGGAATAAAATATTTTTTTACCTCTTTTCATGAAATGATTGTGACAATGTGATTTATTCTTGACAGATAAAGTGTATATCTTCTCAAAATGTTATTAATCAATGTCTTCCAATGAAAATGAAACCACAATTAACAGAGGATTGTGTCTGAAAACAAAATTATTCCAACTGTATGGGCGACCATGTAATGACACACAAATCTTATTAAGGAGCTAGGCTGCTCCATTTTGAACCAATAATCAGCATTGACATGGAGGTAAAGGATACATCCAGATGCAGAATATATATATGTCTATTAAAGCATTCATTGATGTGGTTATGCGTGTTTGAGTTGTCTCACCCAGCTGTTGAGGCCATGCCCTTCCCCCCAACCTGCCAAAAACTCATTTCAACATGTGTGTGTATCCATTTCCCTTGCTTCCACAAATCATAGCACCGATTTGGACATAACTATTATTATTTTTAGATAATGATGGTACATTTCAAGGGAAAATTATTTTCTTTCTGGATTATGGTCACTTGGTTAATGTTGTGAAATGAAACATAACTACTTGGTAAGGTTTAGTAAAGGCACTTTCACAACCCGAGTCTGTCCCAATCAGAGTGAAATTGATACATTTGGTTCGTTTTGTATTAAATCTGGTTTGCTTTCACTGTGCAGAAATGTAAGCGGACCAAATAATAAAAAAAAGATGGGGCTTGTATGAAGGTGGAGTGCTGGAAATCTACTCACAGTATTATTTCCTATTGGTTGAAAAGTTGGCGGTAAAGAATGTAAACAAAGCAACATGGAACCGAGTGCAAACCAAGTACCATTAATTATACCGGCCGTAATCTGTTCTAGTGTTCACCAAACTAATGTGGAGAGAAAGGCTCGGAACGAGCTCCTGTTGAGGCTCCAGGTCGTCAATAATGTGTTGATCCATTATTTCCAACGTGCTGCGATCAGACAGCTGTAGAATCAGAGAAGCCTTGATGCTCCAACCACCATCTGCTTCTATCAGGAAGGTAAATATTAAGTTATTTTGAGCAATATCGTTATCGTTGATAATTCTGCAATGATAAATTAAATTAGCTATTCATTTCCTTTAATTGGGTCAGATTCTGGTCGGATTACATTCACAGTGGAATCGAACTGCACTAGGATCCATTTGGAAACGGACTGAGTCCCTCTCTGCAAGTGGTCTTGGACCAGTTGTTTTGGCACCAGAGTAAAAACCGTTACGAAATGTAACAAGGATTTTACCACAACAGAGTTTAAACACTTAAACAGACTAAACTTAGGGTTGTGAAAGCACCCTAAGAGATTCTGGTTCAGGTTAAAAAAAGGTATGTTTGCTTTGTAAATTAATTAATTAATTGTCATGTGACTTTTAGGAGACCAGACTGGGGAAAAATCATAAAAATCCTTGTGTGTATTAGTGTATGTAAGAAAAACAAATAAAGAAGGACATAAGGAGAGAAAGAGGGGAGACAAGAAAGCACAGACAACAATGGGTAACAGCAAGGAAAGAAAAAACTGAAAATATAGTAATGAGTAAAGATTCTTTTTGTCATCATCATCTCCCCCTGGTCTTCTTCCAGGGCAAAGTCAGACGGTGATTCACTCCCCCATTAAGATCACCTGGCAGGGCTTTCTGTCAACACTCATCTGATCACTCAAACTACCTGACCTGCAGCCGTAACCACAAAAAGTCCCACGCTCAAACCCACTCATGTTCACCGCTGCTTTTCATGAATCAGAGGCTGGATCAGCAGCTTGTACTGATGGCGTATAGACTGTGTTCATACAGACAGAAGAAGAAGACTCCTTTTGTTGAAACAGACGCCGCGACTGTGGATGATGTCATGTAATGAGGGTGCAGATGGAAGAACGGTGGCCCGGCTTTTAATACACAAAGACCAACAAACAGACAGGTATACCCGCTATACAGCATAAACATATGGTGCTCTTTACTTAAAATAGTCAGTCCAGTCCAGTGTTTAGCACATCTCCACCAGGCGTGTGTGTGTGTGTGTGTGTGTGTGTGTGTGTGTGGGAATGCATGTGCCACAGCTGGGAGTTCAATCGTAGAAAGCGGAGAGTTAGTGTCCCCTTGTAGAAATAGAAGCAGCAGCTCTGGAATACTAATAGAAATTTAATTCTGATGCCATGATTCTGTCCACCACAGGATCAGTCAGACCAGAACAGTGACTTCACGTTCTATGTTTGTCTCTTTAACAGAGTTTCCATCAAGTATTTTCTTTCTAATTATGCTGTATTGAATTAGAAAAGAAGGCAGAAGAATAAGGGGGTAAAGAAAGAAGACGTCCTGGGTTCAGATTCGGATGAAAGCCGGACAAAATATATGACTTCATGACATTCTTGCTATACAGAAATGCTAAAATTAAAGAAATCCTTAAGAAATTATGCAGTGCTATCCTATGTTTCATATTGTCAGCAAAAGCTATGAAAAATACCTAATCCAACAAATGTGCTAGTCCATCTGTTAGGATTTACTGAGGTCTCTATCCTGATACCATATATCAAGGTTTAAGCGTCTTTGGGTTATTGAAAAGCGCTATATAAATTCAATGAATGAAGGTTATAATAGTTTTCGATTTTACATTACTTTTAGTTTTTTTGTTTTCAATTTCAGAGTTAGTTTGCTAGTTTTTATTAGTTTATTTGAAAATGCTTAGTTTAATTTTTAGTTTATTAGTTTTAGTGTTGCTTTTAGTTTTTTGAAATGGGGTATTTGTTGGGTGCGAGATTACACAATAAATTTTGCCTTTATTTGCTTTTATTATCCATCTCAGCCCCAATAAGGTTATTAACTCTTGCAGCTCCAGGTGATTTGTGAATTTTGGTTCGAGTGAAGTGCTGAACTTTTTGAAGGCAATAAGCAGATTCACCAATGTGTTCCTGTATGAAAAAAGCTGACAAAGACGAAAACAAATGACATTTTCATTATAAATTAGTTAGTATTTATTTTTATTTCACTTGTTGTTCACTTGAAAATGTTTTTTCAATTCTAGTTTTTGTTATTTTGTAAGTTTTCGTTAATATTTCGTTAATATAGGTACATGTCAATTTGTTCCTTTTACAGTCCCATCTCTTTAAAAAAATTGGTCATAAATACATTGATCATTTTTTTAAAGGCTGGGCAACTTCCTCAAATAGTTGGGCACTGTCATTTTAAGCTTGCATCACTCAAACAAGAGACAATTGTATATTTCATAGGGACTCTTTCCAGTGGTGGATTAATACATATTTGGTGCTTTAGTGAGCATGTACTGCAACCAAAATGGAGACTCAAAATAACCCAAAGTGCCCGATTTCTCCACAAGGAACATGGTGCAACCTTTTAATTTACTCATAACTTTTGGACAACAATGAAGGTGTATGGCAAAGTGTATGGCTGTGATGGTTTAAAGACAAACAGAGTGGACAGCTAGCTGGTGAAGAGCGCTAAACATAAAGACTTTGATATTTTTTTCCAGAATATAGTCAAGGAAAAACAACTAAAAAGAGGGAACATATTTAACTTGGTGATATGTTTCGGGTGTGTATCTGTTAATAATGGCACTGCAGAATGGTTTAATTCTATAAAAAAATTGGTTTGGACATCATTTCAACGAGAGGACACAGTAATAGAGTACACATGGAGGAAGTTTGTAAGCCGAAGTATCAGGACATTCAGACTCACACAACTTGTTCCCTTGTTCTTCTGTTCTGGCTCACATGTTGGACGTCCCAGTTTAGCTGAGGATGTTATTGCAAAAACACCAAACTGCCTCTCCAGCTGCTTGTCCAGTCTTTGCTGCACTGTCTGCGGTCATCCCTAACAGCAATGAATTTATGTCATCTGTTTTGAGAAAAAAAAAGCTAAAGGCTCTTATTGTTTCTGTCCCATTCTATCATGTGTACTTGTCAGGACTTTCATTATTTTCATTTTAATTAATTGTATCTATGCTACAAACTGTTTATTGTCAATAAAACTCACAGTCTCAACTTGATTTAGATGAATATCTTTGGTGAGCCTCAAAGCTCGTAATGTCTCGTAATGTCTGCCCAAAGCTGCCAGACATCACGGATGATTCATCAATCATGATGTCTGATCAAAGGCCTAATCATTTTTATATCCATTCATCATTTCTTTTATGCCTTTCAGCATGCTACAGATACAACATACTGTTGAGGAGTAGAATAATCTTTTGTAGTCCTTTAATTTGCAGAGGCTTCCATATCCAAACCTGTCATTTTTATAGGTTTATATGAATGATAATCTAATCACTTTATTTGCATTATACGTTATTATTCATGTTTTGCGTTTGGAATTAGATAATTGTGTGTTGGAAAGTAAGTAAAGTGATAACAGGCAGGGATTTGTGTAGCACCACTGTAGAATCAATGATTATTTTTATCTTCTAAAAAGGTATTAAGACAAATATTGTTTACTATCAGACTAAAAACAAAGTGTATTTCAGAGAACAAAACAAGGAATAACTTTATTAAAAAAAGAGTGATCTGACAGTTTTATCAGCAAACATAGTAAGTGAAACATGTCCTGTAGTAGTATAGCCAGATGCTCCCTGAGGATATGAATGAGACCATAAAAAAGGTTGGCGCAGACAGCCACACGACTACGCACACCTAACGTTGGACACGAGGTGATTGCAAAATCTCTGAGTCTGTGTGTGGGTGTGTGTGTGGGTATGTGTGTGTGTGTGTGTGTGTGTGTGTAGGTAGGTAGGGGGTGTATTTTTGCTTGGGGACACTGGGATATGTATCTGCCTGACTCTGCAATCCTCACTTTCTATGACTCACCGCCCAGAAATCCACTCTGGTGGGTCTACACACACACTCATACACACACAGACATGACAAATACTGGGCTTCCACCAATATGAGCTCATTGAAAAACAGCTGCCATTTGCTCACAAAGTTCAGATGAGGGGGAAAGCCTTGTACGTCTTAGTGCCTGTCTGTCCCCCTATCTGACTCTCTATATTTATGTCTATACAAAAATATATATGTCTATGTCCAGGTCTGTAACACAAGTCTCACATCCCCTCTTTCTGTCTGTATACAGACAGAAAGAGGGGATGTGAGATATATCTGACTTCAGTTAAAGCATATTTCAGGTTTAGTACAACTTTGATCTTTTACAGCTTGTTTAAATAAAAAACTGTAAGCCAATGATTGTGCAATAGATGTTAAAGAGCTTCCTTACAGTAATAAACACAGCACCTGATTGGTTTTAGAGTCAAGAAATCAACCAGAAGCTATCAAGAACGGTCGATGGCTAACAAGACATTCAGTGTTGGATTTATCATTATGGATTTCTCTAAAAAGAGACTGCAGTTCAAGGCTGGTTGCAAAGCTTCTGGGGGGAAAAAGTAATACTTTCTTCATATGGTACTTGTGAACTCATAAATATGACATAAGAAGGTATGTACACAAGATTCTCGGTGTTCATCTCGTTACGTTGTTGGCAAGAAGCCACTGAGGCTAACAATTTAGCAAGCTAGTGTAATATGAGATTTATTTTGTTTCATAATTATTTTAATTAAGTAGACTCTTTTTCTTATTTTCAATTTACTTGAATAATAATATTGATTTGGGAATTGCATTGAAATTTGAGAAACTGTTGTGGTTTTTCTTGGCTGCACAACTAAGTTAATGGTCGAAACATGAACTGGTGCCTGTGTTTTCCTTTTTACCCACAAACCAATACCCATGAATTTGTTAACACTAGCGTTAAGGCAGGAAATGCTAACCCATAATGGTCGTAGCGAATAGTAACATTTCCTTGTCGCAATACATTTTGTAATATTATGAATAAAAACTCTATACAGCCAATAATATAATTAACCATTCACAGAAAAAAAATGGACAACTGGGTGGCGTCCATATAGGCTCACCTCGTATACACGGTAAACACAAGCAGATTTCAATGCACCATGTCACTCACATGCAGCGATCCACAATATTTATCATGTTTTATTATATACTTCAATATCTTATACTACCTATCAACCTGAAGCTGACCATATAGAGTAGGTTACAAATAAGTTCTATTTTAGCATTTTGAAGCAGATTGGTCCATTTGGATATTTAGATGTGCAGCAGCAGTAAATAACTTTATGTCCTAGATAACATTTAAACATTATAAACATTAAATTTGCACAGTGCATAAAAGTTGCTGAACCTGCTCTATGCTCTATGATGTTTTGTTCATTTACAGTTATCACAAAGTAACTTTATCACACAAATCCTTTAATAATGTGTTTGTTCACATGAACAATGAAATCACAATGCAACCACTTGCTTGGCCCTGTTCAAACACTCGCTTATATCTGGTGCACGTCTGTCTAATGTGCTGAATGTGCAAAATATACTGATATAAACCAAACTCAGGGTGCGGATAGAGTCTATAGCTCGAGGGCCATGGCCATAAGTGAGTCAGTATGGAACATTTTAATAAATAAATATTCTGTTTTTCATTTGTGTGTGTGTGTGTGTGTGTGTGTGTGTGTGTGTGTGCATTTCCGTTGGCTTAGCATCCTATCTGACTCAAGAGCTTTGCTCCTCCCTTCCCTCAGGGAGGGTCACATTAGACACACACACACACACACACACACACACACACACACACACACACACAGAGGTAGAGTCGTCATAAAGAAGGCTTCCCTCAGTGTGGTATGGTTAAATGACAGAGCGTGAGTGCAGCGGTGGTTAGGCAGAGGAGCAGAGGGCAAAGAGGAAAGTAGAGTCAGCTGCTCCGACATGAAGGCACAGAGGGAGCGATACTAAAACCACACCTAGGAGCCCATGAGGAGAACAACTGATGAATAGACGTGGATGGAAAAAAAGTTCTTAGGAGATCTTATGCACACAGATTTATCTAAAAAAATCTGCAAGAGGCCGTGCTGGTTCCATCATGTGCAAACCTCATGACAGCTATTTTTACTCCAAATCCAGTTTTTCCTCAAGCTTAAAGTTCATGTTATCCATTTTGTGCAGAATAACACTTTAGTATGTCCTTTTAACACCAGCTGTGTGATTTCAAAACAACACATGCATTTCACATACAGTTTTTTTTTTATTTCTATTCTTGAAACAATAGAAGTGCATTATTTTAAGACCAATGCTGGGAACTGGGATATGAGTGTGTGTTTGGTTAGGAGCGCGTCATCTAAAATCCCCTTTTACCTCTAAATTTTGAATTTCCTTTCTTCTTTTTTCTGTCACCTCTAACCTCTCTGCCTGTACACCCTCTCCTCTCCTCTCTCCATACCTAACTCCTTCTCCTATCCACTTTGTGTGAACTCAAATCAGTGTTGATACAAGACTTACGTATATGAAACCCCCCTCTAATGACCCACAGTGGGATCGCAGTGTTTAAGACAACACAGCGAGGGAGTCTTTGGTTTGTTATTGCTGGCGATGATTCATAAAGCCTTTAGCATCATAAATGAACCATGACTGGCTCTAGGTCTCTCTGAAGGCCTTCACATTCTCACTGACATCATGTTGGATGGAGACGAAGGGGAGATTTAGTTTACAAAACTGCTATATTACTGAAATTAAAAGGTAGTTCAAGGGACTCAAAATGTTGTTAAAACGACAACAGATATGATTATTTTCATTTATTCTTTACCTGCTATGATCATTAGTGTCACCTAGGCCTTGAGGCTGTTTTTATTTGTACTTTTATTACTTACTGACTGAAAGAAATGCTCATTATTTCTCCCAAAAATCAAAAGGCTGTCTTTTATTTTTGTCATTTTCTGACAGAATATGAAAACTTCTTGCTGTACTGTTCTCATTGTTTTTTGGAAAAAAGGAGTATTTCTTGAACCCGAGGAAAGTTGGCAGGCCTTACTTAACAGACTCCATATCTTTTGTGTAAAAGACTGATATGGAGGAGGAGGGAGAGATGGGGGCAGGCGGAAGATGAAATTAGAGAAGAGGTGGAGGAGGGAGAGGAGGTGAGAGCAGAGGAAGTGACTGAGGATAAGATAGATGTCTGAAAAAGAAAGACAGAGAGGAGGAGGTGAAAGATGGGTGGTGGGGGAGGAGGAGGAGGAGGAGGAGGAGGAGGAGAGTGACTCTGATATACAGATTGTGGATAGAGGGCTAGTCTGGCAAACTTCCTGCCCTGTGACAAAGCTCGATCTCACGCTCTTTTCTTTTCTTTCTCCGTCTGCCAACTGAGAAAAGTTGCCAAGTTCGACCATACAACACTCCAACTCTTTTCTTCCACTTGCTTGCATGGTCATCATCTCATTTCTCTTTTGTATCTACTCCATCTGCAAATGGAGTCTCGTGAGGACTGCATGATGATTTTAGGTCAGGGAAATTATGGTCATTAGGGGCGATTAAACTTGCATCTACTGTCTTCCAAACTTCCAAAGTACATTTTAATTAAAATAATATGCAAAGACAGGCAGCACTGAACATGGAAGATGATGGAAGAAGTATTAAGATCCCTTACTTCAGTAAAAGTGCTACATATAATACCACACTGTGAAATACTCCACTGCAAAGTCCTGCATTCAAAACGTACTGAAGTAAAAGTACAAAAGTATCAGCATCAAAAATGTCCTTGCATGTTGTTGCAGTTGTTATACATATTCTAAATATATTATTGGATTTTACAATATTATTATTGATGCATTTATCTAAGAAGTGTTTTAATTGTCTCAAGGTAGGGCTTATTTAAACTACTAAATATACATTTATAAGGTTTAATTAAAAAAATATATTTTCATGTTGAATTAAAAAGCTGTCGGCTAAATGTAGTGGAGTAGAAGTATAAAATTACATAAAATGTAAAAACTCACATTAAGTGCATGTACCATAAAGATTTTACTTAAGTACTGCACTTGAGTAAATGTACTTGGTTACATTCCACCACTGGAAAAGTTCATACAAGTTTAGATAGACTCTTGCATATTCTATTTCTACTCTATTTTCTTAATTTATGAGTAAAAATTAAAAAAGTGAATTCTTGCTGTTCATGCTGTTTCCATTAACACTGGTGTGTCTTTACATGACTGATGACTGTGGCTGTGGCTGTGCTTTGAATTCAGGTTTAGATAAAGTCTGGGTTGCGGAAACTGTTTGTCTTTGTTTGTTTATGGAAGAGAGTATGAAGCCACAGAGAGAAGCAGAGGAAGAGAGAGAGAGAGAGAGAGAGAGAGAGAGAGAGAGAGAGAGTAGATAGAAATGAAGAGCACAGGGGAGGAGACGAGTAGATAAAAGGGGAGAAAGAAGATAAAATATGACAAATTAGGGCAGCATCTGTTCCCTTTGATGTGAGGAAACTCTCAATCTGCTTTCTACCTAGCAACCCCAGTAGAAGGCTAATTAAGTGTTTATCTCATTGGCTAACAGCCAACTCTAGGAGTGATGGCACTCTCGCACACACTTTTTCTGTAACCCTGTTAGAACCAGGTCCAATCCTGCTGTTATCGTGATGTATTAACTGGGTGTGACACGGATTCGCATGCAGTTACAGAAGATACATGCAAAAGCACACACCCATTCACAAAGGCCCACACACGCACATATAGAGACATCCACGCATCCAGTATTTTTTCTACAGTGGCTGCCAGGCAGATAGAGTGATTAGATGTTTCAGCTGAAGGATGCATAAAAACAAGGCTGCTCAAAGATCATCTTGGGTCATCAAGACAGGGAGGAGGACACTGATTACAGACAAGAAGAGGAAGCGACAATGGATAAAAAACAAATGGGTGTGGATGGTAATTGAAGGAAGCAGAAGAGAGAAAAAAGAAAAAGTGTGAAAGAAAAGAACTCCACGAAAGCAATAAACACACAAGAGAAAGGACATACAGTAGAGGAGGGAAACAGATGCTTGAGAGGGGAGACAGAGAAAGAAAAAGACAGACTCCTCTGCCAGACGATTTGGACACATTTCCAGTACCTCACTGCAGCCCTCCTGTGTGGCTCTATGAGTGATTGTAAATGTGTGTAGCGTTGTGGTTGGCAATGGTGGCGGTTTCCATTAACGTGAGCAGGGAAGCAGAATGGGACAAGTTGAAACACATAACAGATCCACCAGATACCAGATGTACATCTCAGCTGGATCCAGACATGATCCGGAGAGATAAAACACTATAAGTATATATTATAACTACAAAACATGTCCTATCACAGCCACACTGATAAAAATGTTTCTTGAAGCCCACTTCATCTATTTAATTCTAATACTTATTATAATATCTTATATAATATCAAGTTTGCATTTATCTGCTATTAGAAGGTATAAAGATAGGTGGAATTTAGACAAAGGTACAAATATTAAAATAAAACAAGTTCCAAATGGCCTGTGGGGATGTTATGTTCAACATTGATATATATACAGTCATGCTGAAATTTTTTTTAGACCACCTTTGTTTTCTTCATTTTCATGTTAATTTTGATTCCTGGTACAACTAAAAGTACATTTGTTTGAATAAATATGATGACAACAAAAATAGCTCATAAGAGTTTAATTTAAGAGCTGATATCTAGCCATTTCCCATGGTTTTCTTGATAATGATTTTGGTTATTATTAAGAAAACTATGGAAAATGGCTAGATATCAGCTCTTTAATTAAACTCTTATGAGCTATTTCTGTTGTTGTTATAATTATATTTGTCTAAACAAATGTACCTTTAGTTGAACCAGGCATTAAAATGAACAAGCAATTGAAGAAAACAAGGGAGGTATAATATTTTTTTCCATGACTGTATACATTACAGGCTAATTCACCTATGTTAGCGTACTTTTGCAGACTCCAGTAAACCTAAGGCTAACATACATGGCAAAATGGTTATACGGTTTTAAAGATGAGATTAGACTCTAGTTTCACACCACCTAATTAATTGGAAACATAAGATGGTCACTTGTATTAGTAGTTAGTGTGAAATTTTGATTGAATGTTAGCCAAGAGCCAGCCGATGTGGGATTCAGTGAGCTAGCTATTAGCACTGTACAGCCCTGTGTTATGTTAAGCTCCGAGCAACATTGCTAGCTAGCTTAGCGTGTTAATTTTACACAAGGTGTCACTAACATAAGTTTGTTGGACTAGTTCTGCACTAGTGGTGGTAAAAACATTAGTTGACAGGAACCATTGCAGTTAAATTTGCTTCGAGTAATCTCATCCAACAGCTAGACAATCGTTAGTTAGCTCACTAGCTAGCATCTTAACTTGGAGCAGACATAGGCCTATGTGTGTGTGTTGGTCTCGGGGATATTAAGTTGGGAGTGGGCTCTCCCACATTGTTTAATCCACAGCCAGCAATGCTCCTCTTGTTTTATGAGTTTAAAAAAAGGGGAAAAAACGACTCCTCCTGCTAAACTCTGAAGGTACCTGGTGTCAGATTTACAAATACCGTATACTCATCGTTTCACCTTTTTACTCAGAGCTCAAAGCTTGTCAGACCGTCTTCTCTTAGTAACGGTTGCTAAGGTATGATTGGACGAGGAGCGTTCAGGGGAGGATTTTTGCGAACTGTCAATTAAGTACAATTTAAGTACAAAAGAAAAAACGTAATGGGAAAAACACATTTTGCCAAAATATATTTTTAATTAGCCTGAAATATTGTCTGTATATAAACAACAGAAAAATCATTATGTAAACACTGGATCAGATGCAGGGCAGATTTACTATAAAGTGTATGAGCTAAAGAGGGAAAAGGAAAATCTTTTGGTGAAAAAAAAGTTCATGTGACAAACCATGTGAGCAGGCCTGGGACTCTGGCCTGGAAAAGAAAGAAGTTGGATGAATGAGAGAAACAAAATTCTTTCCTGAAAATACCAGTGAGCATATATAATTAATAGCTGTTACAGCATGCCTTCGTCTGGTCTGCGTGTGTGTCTGCTGCTGCGTGCCTATTTGCTTCCGTCCTCTTGTCTTCAGCATGGCACCATGTAGTCACAACCTGCCTCTCCCATGTTCTCTGCCTCTCACTGTTCCCACACCCCTCTGGAGCTGTGTGAGTGCTTCAGGTCACGTTACCCAATATGCACTCTGCAATATATCAACTATTGCTGTAATAGTAGTAGGCCCTTCCTGTAAGACACAGTGTTTTTTTCAGCAGTGGGGGTAAAGGGTTATATTTGTCCCCCGGATGGTGTGCATGTGTAAATATCAATCAGCAATTTTAAAAAGTATAAACATTTACACTTGACTGCAAAAGAAGCTTTAGAGACAGTTTTTCCCACAGGATTTGTGAGACTATGATGGGGGGACCCAAACAAAGTAGGGGGGGTCCGGGGGCATGCTCCCCCAGATAATTTTTTTGCCCTAAAAGCCTAAATTTGGTGCCTCTAGTACATTCTAATGCCACTATTCCATCTTAATCATTGAATATTTTAATGAATTGCGGTAAAGGAGAATAAGCGTTCTTCTATGTTTTATTTAAGGCATCGTACTTTGACAGTCTTCTTGTAAATGATGTGGTGGACTGTGATGAATGAATTTAGCAGAAACCCTGAGATGTCATATATTGTTTCTGCAAAGTGGGAATGTGTGTGCATGTGTGCAAACAGCTGGACCAAACCTGCAGTGTCCGTTGTGCTTTCAAGTAATTGCACGAAGCAACATGAGTTGTCATGAGGAGATGTGATCTATGGCAACAGGGGTGATGTTGTGGTTGGCTTGGACCATTTTCTCATATGACCTTTGGACAAGATCGGGCATTGTTGCTCTTTTACACAGGTAGCACGGCAATATGAGGAGTTGCGCCTTTGTAGGGCGTGCAAGAGGCAGGACATGGCATGGAAAGTAAGCTGCAGAAATTGCGGTGTTTTGTTTATGACCCCCACTTCTTCATCCTCTGAGGTTACTCTTTTGGTTTCACATCAGAAGCATGACAGAAACATCATCAACGCCCACTTCATCTTGTGAATCCTTTGGAAACTGATCTGCTGCACTGACGCATGGGCTCCATCAGAAATTAAACAGACATGTAAGGTGTGCAAGAGGCAGGACATAGTATGAAAAGTAAGCTGCAGAAATTGCAATGTTTTGTTTATGTAGCTGTTTGCTAGTTTGGTCAGAAACAACCAAGTCTCTTGTCGGTCCTTTAATTTGTTTGACCGTTTTGGCAGATGCAGAACCTTAAGTTTCTTGCCATCGCTCCAGATGGGCATTTTCATTGGTAACCTTGTGTAAATTCTCCCTCGTCTTCATCCTCAGATGTTAGTATTCTATTACCATCACGCCAGAAGCATGACAGGAACATCATCAACGCCCACTTGATCTTGTGTATTCTCTGGAAACTGATCTTCCACACCAATGCATGGGCTCCATTGGACATTAAACAGACATGTACGCCAAAGAAGAGTTTCAGATGCATTCTCATACTGGAAATACTTTGGTTTAGGTGAGACGTTGCGCCTGGGTAGGGCATGCAAGAGGCAGGACATGGCCTGAAAGTAAGCTGCAGAAATTGCCATGTTTTGTTTATGTTTTGCTAGTTTGGACAGAAACAACCAAGTCTCTTGCTGGCCCTATAATTTGTCTGACCAGTTTGGCAGATGCAAGACTTAAGAGTTAAGTTTCTTGCCATCTCTCCAGATGGGCATTTTCATTGGTAACCTTGTGTAAATTCACGCCAGGAGCATGACAGAAACATCAACGCTCATTTGATCTTGTGAATCCTCTGGAAACTGATCTGCTGCACTGACGCATGGGCTCAATGGGACATTAAACAGACAGATACCAGGGAGCTGGCAGGGTAACGTCTGTTTAACGACGAGTGCAACTGTTTCAAATTCTCATACAGAGCTTCTCTTGGAAAAGTGTAGACCAAGTTCAGGGCTGCAGTGCATGTGTAAAAGGGGTTTGACAGAAGGGCTGCAGGATGTAGGGGGCCATTTCGGGTCAGGCCATTTCTCTCATTCGGGTCTTGGAAACAGAACAGACAGCCTGTGTTTGAATATTGCTGATAAGCTCATTTGCTCATTTAATGTGTAGATTTTCTGCAAACATATCTTGGCATTAAATCTTTTGTAACAGCAACCAGTACCAATACTGCCAGAAAGCTTTTAGAGTTACTTTCTGTTGATAGATTTTATTGTTTTTCTTTCTTTGCTGGTCTGGAAGCATATCTGACTCTGACAGAAAAGAAACCATGGAGCAGGTCACTGGGACTGTTTGTACAGCCACTCTATTTTAAGCCCACACAATTACACATCAGAAAAAAATCATGTTTTGATAATCCCCTAGTATTCGAGATGGATTTTTTGGACTACAGCAATGACCAATGTGAGGGATTCGCAATTTGTGTTTTTTTGCTTCATTTTTATTGGTGAAATCATCTGGATGAACCACAGTTTGTGGGCAAAGAGAGACGTTTGTTTTGAGTGAGAGTCATTTTACAACGGACATGTGTTGTTTCAAAAAACAAAGCGATAAAATTGCAATGTCTGAGGCACACTCACATGCCCACACACACAAACGCACACACACACACACAAACACACATACACGACCAGATGTGTCCATCTATGGTGGCAAAAGTGTTTCAGAGTCTACAGAATGTGAAACAAAGTGGTGAATCATTGTTATTCTTCCAGACATAATTCAACAACTCAAACCGTCTTTCCCTTTGTTAGCCAGTCTGATGTTGGTTGTTAAACTGCTCTAACTTTGAAATGCAAACAGATACAAAGAAGCTATCCAGGTATTAGTTGGATTCAGTCACTGCAGTCTGGAAGCTTAAAAAAAGGTATTCATTCTTTCTGTTTTCAGCCTCCGGTAAGGAAACATGAATGACATCATAATAATGCTGTAACAAAACAAAAAACACACGGTGATTTGGTTCACCACTCATTCAAAAATAAGTGGCTTTAATTGGAATCTGTGAGTGGGGCATGAGTGTGAGCCACTGGCTAATTCTTTCCTACTTCATTGTTGATCAATCACAGATGTGATGCAGAAGGTAACCATTGTTTTATGTTGTGTTGTTTTCTGTGCTGCATCACATAGCATTTGCCAGTTTATGTGTGTCACTTATGCATTTCAAAATGTGTAGGAATTTTTCAGGCCAAACCACTCAGAATGGAGGACAAGATGGACGCAACAGGAAACTGAGTCAAAGAGAAAATCAGTTATTGTTGCCTAACACTGGGTTTTAAAAGTTTCTCAAAAACAATGAAAAACTTTGACTTTATGTTGACTCTACAGTTGAACTTACTTGACTTAACTGCTGGACTGCAACATACTGCAGATGGAATTTAGAGGAAGCATTGGCCTGTATTTTAATTTACTTTGCTAAAGCTGTTTTAAAGTGTGTGATGTAATGTTAAAATGAATGCACAATAGCACCGACCCATAATTATCATACTTTATCAATATAATTAGACTGCAACATTAATGGTAATAGTACAATAACTTCATTTTGATGGATTTGCTCAAATCAGTGGAATCACTCAAGGGCCAAAAGTAGATGCAAATTTAAAGTCAATTCGATTTCAAATTTAGTGAACTTTTCTGCTTTTGATGATGATCTGTGTTGCACCATTTACTCACTTTAATCCTCCTCTGTATCAAGTGCCCCATGAAAATCACTTTTGTACGGTTTTTAGACATGTCTTTTGACAGACTGTTCACACCCAACAAAATGCTAGTATAGGTAATTTGTGCAAGCAGTGTCAGGGTTCAGATGGGGAATCATGAGCAGATCCAAATAACTTGTAGTGATGTGGTTTTGTTAAAAAAAATCGGGACAGACCAGAAGGCAAAAACAGAGTCCAGGTACAGGCAGGCAAAAACACATAATCCAAGCACGACAGGAAGAGTACTTTAAAAACAGGAAGGATACAAAACCAAACAAAAACTTTACAAAATCACTCTAGTATAAACTTTAACTAAACTCTAGTCTCACTTACGTGGAAGTCAGGCAATATGTACAACGCACTCTGACGATCTGACAAACTCAACTGAAAAGACTTTAGGGTTTAAATGCTCACACTGATTGGCACAAATGAGAGACAGGTGAACAGAGAAAAAGTCGGGAAAAGAACAAGAGCTGGAAGTTCCAAACAAGGACAGTACAAGAAAGGCTGTGTGAACAAAAACAATTTTAAGAACTGTCATATTTCACAGGTAGGGGATGACAACACTAATTGTCCAAGTGGGAATCCTGACTAGCAGCTTATTATCACTTGACACTTGACCTTTAGTGGTCATAGTTAAAATGACAAGGTTCATGAGGAAGATAATGTAGTAGAAAGTAGGGATGGGAACAATTAAACGATGATCGATTAATGGCTGTTAAGAATTTTGTCGATCACGTGGAATTTTTAATCGATCTGTGTATTTTTTTATTCATCCCTGACTGTGTATCAGTATCACTGTACTGAAACACGCCGAGCGTTCAGTTCTGCGGCCGTAGGTCAATAAGCCAATGAGCTGAGAATTAAGTTGGATAAAACTACAGTTTGAAAACTGAAAATTGCAAAAACAATTATAAAACACACAGAAATACAACAGTATTCATTTGCGCTAAACAAGCTTAAAACCTTGCTAGCATGAATTACTAGGTGTAATTTTATCCAAAACTTATTTAAACACAAAACACATTTAAATATGAAGATTACTGTAAAAACTATACCTCATGCCTCTTCGGGGCTAAAACATAAAACATTGAACTCCTTGACGTTATCTTTACAGTTTAATCTCACTTGATTTGGTTTTATGATCGACAGGAAGTCTCTTTTCTTCCTTTCAAAATAAAAGCGTCTTTTACTTTGACCATTCATGCATGTTTTTATACCTACTGGACCACAGCGATAAATTGATTAATTGATCATTAACATGATAGATAATAGAGTTGGCTTTTTCCAAATGCCCGTCCCTAGTAGAAAGAGCAACAAACACAGGACCTTCACCCAGGAGACTGCTGTCCATGCCTCGTGTGAAACCAAAAGACAGTGATGTGTTATTTTAACTTATGCATTTAACAACAAGGCTGTTTATTTATTAGACTTAAAAAGCTAAGAGAGCTTGTGGAACATAGAGAACTTCCTGCTTGAACATTGAACACATTTCCCAGCTGAAACTATGAGAGCCCAGTGAAAGCTTCATTCAAAAACCTCAATAGAAGCTTTGAATGTAAAAAAAAAAAAAAAGTCTTATACTTTAACTCTCACTGTGACTGGAAACTATTTCTAGTTGCACATGATCCTCCCAGCTGTGACATCGATGACGTGGCATTTGTCCCTTGTCATTTTCCTGTCTCTCTGCACCATATATTATCAGAAGGATTAATAAAGAAAGAGAGAGTTTCAGGAGAGTGGGCGCCCTGCCCTAAGTCAGACAGGCGCTCTTCTGTTCTGATAGCGGAACAGATATTTGGGGGCAGGTCACTGAGCAACATCAAAAGAACTGACCTGATTTATCCGTCCTGGTTCAGTGGACAGGTAGCGAAGGAACAGAGGCTCTTCTAATGATGTAGCTTCTCTAAGGACATAAAAGGAACCAAAACCTGCTCTTGATCTCATCTATTTACTGCACACATGCACACACACGTATACTTCTTCACTTTGACGTTGTAAAATGTAATCCACCCTCCTCAAAAAAGATCTTAACGTAAAGGAATTCATACCGTTAAATCCTGTTCAACCAATGAGGACAGCCCTGTCTCCTAGAAATGATGTTCCCATACAACAAAACTGCATCCTGAATTGTGTTTCAAGTAAAAGTAAACCGACTTTTACCCAGAAGACTGCTGTATGTGGCCCTTGTGAAGCCAAAAGTGAACAACAACTTATGTATCAGTTTATTTACATAATGTACTTAATTTGTGTCACTCACAGAAGGAATTTAACTTACTTTCAAAGCTTAAGTTACGTAACAAACATACTTATTTTAACCCAAATCATTTTCCTAAACCTAACCAAGTTCCTGATGAGGATGGGGCCTGTTATATGCTATTTATATGCACAAATCTTTGTCCAATTATGACTGATTTATTCAACATTTCCATTCTTCACCCTTCAGCTTTCATCACCCTTTTCTTTCAACCATTTCCGTCTTGTTTCATGCTTTTTCCTTCGTTGTCTCCATAATTTCCCCTTCTCACCAAACAAAGGTTTCCTTTTCTGTTTATGGCATATCCAGATGTTTAGTAAAGGAACTGAATAGTTACAAGCAACAGAAGTCAAAAGAGAATACAAATGAATATGAGCACCAAAGATGCAATAACACATTTGATCATGTTCATGATGAAGTATATGTACAATACGGAGAAGCACACACACACACACACACACACACACACACACACAAACACACACACACGGATTAGTATACGTTACATCAGCATGAACACACATCCCTCACTCACTCTCCGGTGCCCCTGTCATAACAGCCCAGTTGATGTCTTTCCAATCCTACTGGAGTGTCTAGTACAGAGCCATCTGGAAGTGTATGCATTTCCCAGTCTGTTTCCATTCATTGGTTTCCACTCAGACCAAACTGACTCATGCAGGTTATGATGTAACACTCATATTCAGAAAGAGGTAGAAGAAAAATAATGCTGCAATTTTATTTTATGCTACTTTAATACACAAACCTCATCTAATATGGCATTGGTTATTGAATCAATACCGTATTGAGTTTAAAACTTTGACAATATTAAAAGATCAGTTTAATTTGTGGCACACAACTTTCATTCATTAATTCATTATCCTTGACAGTTTATCCGTACTCGAGCCGATCCCAGCTGACAACAATTAAACCTAAGTGCATGTTTTTGGACTGTTGACCACTACACCCCTGTGTAACCTGGCACACAACTTTGTAAACCAAAAGAATTTGACCACAACATGTCAGCCTTACGTGTCCCCACTGTTTATTATAGGCACTATTTCCTTGACAGAAAGTAGTTCCGGCACCATATGGGACTTATAGTCGAGATTAGTTAATATTATATGAAGAGACTTTCTTCCCACCCTAAAATGGCTTATTAGGATCTATATTAACCTTAACTATTAGGTGGTGACTTCTAGTGGCTGTAATGGAGCAAAAATGTGAGCATAAACAGCGACAAAATTCACGTATGGAGGAGGTCAAGGCAGATAGAAAGGTAAAAAAAACACAGGACTTACATCCAGGGGACCGCTGCTTGTGTCTTACTGCGGTAACTCTGTTGATATTTTCTAGGTGGTCACTTATTTGGGAAGTCTCCTCAGTAAGAACAATACATGCAGCAAAAGCATCAGGCACAGTAAAACTTGTAGTGCATTCGCAGGCCTTCATCTGGAAGTCAAAGAAGTAAAGCCTAAAAACCATGTTTTGAATATATACCAGCAGTGTTAAATCAGTTCTGCTGTATGGCTCATAATGCTTGCAAGTGACTTGAAAAAGATTAATGCTTTCAACAGTGAATGTCTTCAGAAGATATGGCGCATCTCTTGGTCAGAAAAGCTCTTCAATGAGTAGCATATGCTCAGAATGGACAAGCACTGCATTCATAAAGTAGGCTTGAGAAGGGCTCCACCTGGACAGAGGAAACAAGGGAGGCCAAAAACAACCTGGCATGATCTGTGACCTCAGAGAAAAGAAAATGGCTAATGTAACCTGGGGTGAGGCACAACAGGGAACTAAGAGGAATAAGCAAAAGTTAGAACTGCGGCTGCTTCGTTTAGGTATGAGGATGTGCTGATCTCCTGCCATCTGTAGGGGCGCTAATGTAGGAAAAGCTCCTGTAGGTCGTAAACTATCTATGTGGTCTCATGGGATGGGGACTCGTTTGTAAGATATATGCATATTTTGTGTTTAAAACTATTACATTGAACCATCAAACTGACACTAACTGTACAGTGTCAGGCTGTTAACTCCAAGCAACAAGCAGAGTCACTCAGCTGGGTGGATAACCTGTGTGGCTCCTGCTTCATCTCTTTGGTAATGCAACAAATGTCATAACTGTAAACTGTTTGAGCTCTGTTTTCCCCTGTGGCTGATGGATGGAAAAAATGTGATGTGAGACAGGAAGATATCCCTCAACCTCCGATCCCACATCGCAGTGTTCTGCATTTAATGTAGTCATGATACTTAACTCTACCCCAGAGCATAAAAACACACATGCAAATAGGTTCCTTCACTGCTCCAGCCAGGACACACACACACACACACACACACACACACATACACACACAGCTCTTCCCAAACATCTCCATCTGTAGTTATATACCTCTAATTAGAACATGACTGGGTATGACTCAGACGTTTGAGGGAAGTCATCATTTCCCAGCTCTCCCGACTTTCCATGCCCTCTGTGCTTAGTAACTGTTTTTCTAGGATATAATAATGACTCAACCAAACACATTTCTGCACGATGCAGGAGGTTGATTTATTTCATTCTTCTTCTCTTTTACTTTCTGTCACGTCCCCCTCATTCTTCCATTCAGCCTGGTTTAACCCCCCTCTCCTTTCCTCTTGGAACTTTCTATTCTGTGATCAAGTTTTGCCTCTGAAATTCCTCACTGGTGTTTTGGGGTAACCATAGAAACCCCAATCTGAATCTCCCTTAGCAACTAAAATGAGATTTATAGCTTCAAATGGAGTTGAGAAAACAGTCAATAATAACAACTGTGGAATCCACTATATTCTAATTTTACTAACTTTCATTTAACAATATAAATCATATTTTTTATCGCCCGTAAGCACAAAAATAAATATTCGAATAAAAATAATTTTACAGGAAGAAAATGTTGCTATTCTCTTGCTTTTTTTCTCAGATATGTTTTGTTTAGAAACATGCACATACAGGCAAATGAGGATGTTAAATATTTCCAGGTCAGACAGGGGACAGCAGGGTCAGACGGGTCACTGTCTGGGCTCATACATCTTTCTTAAGTAGCCCAAAGAGCACTTTGTCCATTCAACCACTAATTCGTAGTCACATTTCTCATTCTGCCAGGCAGCTTACAAGCCAAACCCCTTCTTTCCTAAATAACCAAAGGCAGAAAAATATATAATTCTCTTTGAGGAGATATTTTGTATTTTGTGGGAATGGACACCTAATCTGGGAACCAGCAGAGTTTGATGTTTGTTCCCAGACCAGCACCCAGATTTCAAACATAGGTCCAGACTTAGGAAAACAACTTCTTCTGCCATATATAGTGATGACGCTTCAGTGGGAACATTTAACTAATTTTCAGCCAGTGCACGGAAGTTAGGAAAGTGTTTTTCCAGAGTCTGGGTCTGAACTAAAACAGGGCATCAGTAAGATTAAAATTGGACCCTGAAGTTGTTTTTGAAATGGTATGCAAAAAGTCAGATATCTTAGAAATGGCAGTTTGGGATTTTTGCAAACGTACGTTGATGATGCTTGAATGTTGCAAGTAAAATGTCACTTAAATGTCATCATACTGACGTACGAAAAACAGCTGATTGAAGCGGAATAAAAGATGTCAACACTTCCAAACTGACATTTCCATTCCTCTTGTACACTCATTGATCATGATTCACCAGTCAAAATGAATGAGTGCAGGGGTGAAATGGAAAACTATTTGGATACCTACCAGATACCGTCAAGATGGACTTAAATCATAGTTAATAATAATATTTTATTGCAGACAGAAGATCGAGCAAGAGTGTCAAATACACAACTGAACCACACTGGACAACCACTGCAAAAATCATTTTACGTTTTACAAAAAATCGTACAAAGATATTTATTAATTCAAAACAACACTCACCTGCCCCTATGTGCAAAAGGTTGCTGTAATTGTTTCTCCTGTTTATACTGGTGGCATGGCAAGATGCATCTTGTTAAAGCGATTTCAGTGGGGACAATATCCACAGTACAATTTCAGAACAAAATTCCCTCCAAAGCTCAGCCAATGCTAATATCAGGGTTCAGCAGTCTGATTTATTGAGTGTCGGCCCAAAGGCAACATACAGGGCTGAAGGATGTGTTGCATCAGGTACCAGTGAGACAATAAATAAGATCCAAGGAGCCCAATTTCAGTAACAGATTTGGGAATTTGAAGGTTTCTCAGAAGCCAAAATTCTGCAAAATGTCAGTTTGACGTGGCTTCAGTCCAGTCAAGTAAAAATCTTCCAGGAACTTGATACTATTTTGTTCAGAGGACATTTGGTACTAAAAAGAGAAACTTTTATGATTCCTATTTGATATGACTCAGACTGCCACATGTTCCTTTTGATGAACTTCAGAATGCATTTTTCACAGAACAAAGATTTTAGAAACCTCTTTGTGGTCAGTTTGGACAGGGGTAACAACTGTAAACAAAAACAAAACAAAAACAACAACAACTGTTTCAATGAACACTGAAAAGTGAGTATTGATTTGAGATGTATTCCACCCTAACTCAGAGTACAAAGCAGTGTGTATTAACTTATACTGCTTAATTTTGAATTTCCATTTGAAAAACATTTTTTTTACTCACCTTTTTGAACAAAAGCCAAAAACAAACTATAAAAAAACCTGAATTCAGGAAACAAAAACCTATACATTACAGGAGTATATCTACCCAATAGTAAATATATATTTGGTCTGGTCAACAAAAATCTATCAGATTTCAAGCTTACTTTTATTAAATTTACAATTATTTAATACATATAGTGTAATGGTAGTCTACACATAGGTCTATGCATTTGTATGCATAAGGTTCTGGTTTCACGAAGTAAACAAGTTTACATGAGATTACAACAGCGTGCAGTCTCATCAATATACATACAGAAATTTTCTTCTATAGTTATACCCTGTAATAGCACAGAAGTTTGAAAACAGCGGCTCTAAGAGTCAGTGCTGTAAATCCATTTGATCATTATTAGACGCTGTGGGTGTCACTGTGAAGAATATACTTTTATGGTGCTGTTAGGATACAGCACAATTTGCATCCGTCTGTGAGATCTCTAGGCTGTAACAAACACAGACACACACACAGACACACACACACACGCACGCACACACACACACACACACGCACGCACGCACACGGACACACACAGACCACCACACCCCCTTGAAACTTCTAACTTCCTCCCGTCCAGCTCTGGTTCCCTGCGGGGGTCGACAGCCCAGCGCATTATGGTCTGTCACCAGGAGATAAACCAAATGTTGCAGTGATGACATCATCTGTCTGTTTGTTTATGGGGGGTAAGGGGGAGATGGAGAGATGGGACAAAAGGAAGAGGGAGGGATCGGGGACATATGAGGAAAGTTGGGTGTTGGGAAAGAGGGACAGTCTGCAGCTACAGTAGAAAGAGTGAAACAGGATGTATTCATGAACCCTGAATAAGCAAATGTAACCTATTTTCCCCCTTAGTTTGTTTAGCCCGCAGTATGTTCTCTGAATAATCAAACAGTCACAGTTAGTTTGTACTTACTGGATGTTTGCTATCAGAATGCAGCTGCTTAGTCTATGGATGAGCTTTTCAATTAAATGCAGCTTCCATCTGTGTATTATTTCTTTGAAGTTAACAGATCAGTACTGCTTGGGTTAGTTTGTTTAGTACATCCCCCAAAAACACTCTCATTTGAGATCTCAGGAATTACATAACAACATTTAGGGGATCTGGAGAATTCTCTGCATGTCAGGGTAAAGGCCGAAAACCAGCATTGGATGCCTGTGACCTTTGATCCCTCAGGAAGGACTGCATTCAAAACTGATGTGATTGTATGAGGGATGTTACATGGGAGACTTCTATAAACACGGTTCCTCACTGGAAGTAACAACTCTACCGTGTAACCAGTGTTTCTGGATGAATTTTTCATCTGAGCTCATCTGACGCAAAAAAGGTGGAAAAGTGTGCTGTGGTCTGATGAGTCCACATTCAACAACGTCTTTGGAAATCATGCGTGCTAAAGAGAAAAAGGGACCATCCAGATTGTTGAAATGCCAGTATCTAAGATGGTATGGGGGTGTATTAGTGTCCATGGCATGGCTAACTTGCACATCTGTGAAGGCACCATTAATGCTGAGAAGTACATACAGGTTTTGGAGCAACATATGCTGCCGTCCAGACAGCATGTTTTTCCAGGGACGTCCCTGCTTATTACAGCAAGATGGAGTCAAGCCACATCCTGCATGTGTTGCAACAGTATTACTGGTCTGACCTTCCTGCAGTCCAGACAAGTTAAGCTGGGGAATTTTTAAAATATTTAAAATTAAAAAAGGTGTCATTTCTACAGACTTATTTGTCAGTAGAAATTTAACAAGTTCTAATTATTTTATTGAAAAATCAATTCTTTCATTGAACAGAAACACATGAATGTTGAGTTAAATATTACTCGTCTGCCCCGACTCCACCCATTCAAAAATTAAAGTAAAATCGCCCCCCCCCCCTTCAAAAATCTCCAAAAAGTCCCATTCAAAATGTTAAATGAAAAAAATGAAAAGAGCCACTCTCCCTCCAAAAAAGTCCCATTCAACATGTAACTGTTGAATTGAACATGTGATGGAGGAATGCACAGTGCATGTGGGGGCGTGGCCTCACTAGGGCTTGATCTCATTAGGGGGCGTGGCCTCAGCAGCTCTGAGAGATTCAAGTGTACTTGCATGAAATCTGGTTGTTTTAGTCAAAATATGTTTTCCCCAACTATATTTAAGTTTCCTGTTAAGGTCCAACCTTCCATTTTGTAAACTCACTGTTTATTCCTGTTAATTCCCATAAATTCCCTTTAATTCCCATGACAAGTTGCCAACTTTTAAAAATTACCTGAATTTTGCAACTCTAATCCAGACCTGTCTCCCATTGGAAATATGTTGCATGTTATGAGGCACAAAAAACAAATATGGAATCCCCAGATTATTGAGCAACTGTAGTTTTGACAGAATTTCACTTCAAATCTTTAACAATTAGTGTCCTCAGTTCACTGACAGAGCCTTGTTAATAGAGAAAGTGATGTAACACAGTGCTGAACATGCCACTGCCCCTAACTATGTGTTTGTCAAAAATGATCAAGCAATGGTAAATGCACTGCGTCTATACATCGGTTTTCTAGTGTTTGCGCTTTACACTACAGATGTCGCTCATTCAGCCATTCACACTGGTGGCTGAGGCTTCCCTAAACAGTGACACCATCGGGAATTCATTCATACACTGATGAACGCAGCATTGGGGGCCATTTGGGGTTCATCTTTCTCACTTCGGCATGACGTTTTACATTTCATACAGCTACCCAACTTTTTTGTACCTGGTATACTGCCATTCAGTTCTAACACAGTAGCAACTACAGGAACAACAACTTAAATGTATTCTTGAAGTCAGATAATGTTTAAATGATCATTTTGTAAATATGGTGGCTAGCTATAGTGAAGCAGGTTTACTGTATTACTTCTGACATTCTTAAGATGAAACTATTGATCAATAACTGCAGATCATTCTGAAGCATATAGTATTTAATGTAAAGTAGAGCAGGTGGAATCGGATTTGGACAAAATTGTACAAAAATTCTTAATCACTAACAACGTTTGTACAGTAATGTTATGCATAGAATGTTTAACTCTTGTGTTGTCTTAGGGGTCAAAAATGATCCGCCACTATGTTTAACAACAGAGAAAACCCCCTTTTATGATCTTTTTACAACTGGAAACTTCATGACTTTTCCTAGAATGACCCCAACATTAGAAAAAGTAAAACATTGCCTTTGTTCATATTTCCATGAAAGCTGTACACCAACAGGATACAAATCTTGTTTTAGGGGTCATTCATACCACAAAAACCTTAAAAACCATGCATGCATGTGGACACGTACTCACGCATGCTTGCAAAAATATTATGTTTACACCTATGAAGTACCTTTAGCAATAAAAATATGAAAAAATAAACACTTTAAGTAAAACACAAAACCAAAAATGTATGCTGTAATAGAGTAGATTCCACTGATTTAATCCAGTTGCTCTGCACTGTAAAGAGGGAAAACATCAATATATATACATAAGTTTGTGATGAGTGACAGGTTGTTTCTTCATTCAAAATAGATTTGGGTTTTTAAATTCCATCAAGCTGCTTTATTTAAGGGGTTTAGTGAACCCTTAGGACAAGTGGTGCATACAGAAAGTGAAGTCAACACAAGGGTTGATTAGCTGTCCATAATGCCACAGCAGATGACAGTCAGTGGCCTCTTTTGTTAGCTTGATAAATAACCTGATAATCACCTTTTCCACATTAAAACACAAAAACAAAAGTCTTCAGTCCCATGACAATAACAGTGGAAGTGGTCCATGAGGTGTACAATGACACACTTGGAAGTTTCCTGTCTATCCTTAATGATTGAATGGTAAGAGATGTGAATCACTCATATCTGTGGTGGTACTGCAGCTAATGGTTGTGGAGGTGGTTACAGGCCATGCTGCTCTCACGCTCTCTTGAGCTCTCTGGTGATTTTCCCTGCACGCCTCCGAAGCTAATGGCTATGAGTAAGGTCACACAGAGGGGGGCAGACATCACAGTCCCAGGGGGTGGCACCCACACTTATACTTTTTTGTATTAACTATTTGATCATAATTATAAAAAGTAATCTGCATCATAAATGCTGCTCTAACACATTCTACATACTCCTTATGACCTGAAGTAAAATATTCATATTTTAATGCAGATCTGTATTTTAATATTGTGTTCCAGTGGTGGATGATGTATTCAGATCCCTTACTTAAATAAAAGTACTAATACCACACTGTGAAATTACTTTACTACAAGTAAAAGTCCTGCATTCAAAACTTATTTAAGTAAAAGTACAAAAGTACAAGCAAGAAAATGTACTTAAAGTATCAAAAGTAAAAGTACTTATTTACTTCATATTCCAAATATATTATTGTAGAGCTCATTTTAACTTCTTAATATACTGTTATGAGATTCAATTTTAAGAAAATGTCTAATCTCTTTAAATGTATGCATTTTTTTAATGTTAAATCTTGACCTGAAAAGTAACTTGTCAGTTATGCAGAATGGCCCCACTCAGATTGTCCAAATATATTATTGTATTATTATTTTTGATGCACTTATGTAAGCTTTAATTTACTGTTTTCAAGGTAGGGTTAATTTTAACTACTTAATATACTTTTATGTGGTTTAATTAATAAAAATGCGTAATAATTTAAAATGTCATGTTTTTTATGTACAATCTTAACCTGAAGTATAAAGTTATATTATTTATTGATGCTTTTATGTAAGAAGTGTTTTAATTTTGTAAAGACAGGGCTCATTTAACAACTTATTATACTGTTTTAAGATTGAATTAAAAAAGTCTAATCACTTTAAATGCATCACGTTTTTATGTTAAATCTCGACCTGAAAAGTAATAATAAGTCAGCTAAATGTAGTGGAGTAAAAAGTACAATATTTACCTAAAAATGTAGTGGAGTAAAAGTAAAAAGTTATATAACATGGAAATACCAAAGTAAAGTACAAATCAATCAAAATTGTACTTAAGTACAGAACTTAAGTAAATGTACTTAGTTACCCTCCACCACTGATGTGTTCCCATACATGACAATTATAAAGAACGACCCTGTAGAACTAACATCTGTGTACTGGGAGACAAATGTTGACAGTAGCTGCCCCTGTGGCTTCTGAATGTATGAAGGATAAGAGGACGATAACTCAGCCTTCTCAGTCCCACAGTGATTTATGCCACACTTGAAACCAGGTCGGACCAGTTATAAATACCGAGATGTTTGTTAAGATATCCAGAACTAATCCAGCTAAGAAAAGTGTGGAGTCTGAACTCCTAATCACTCCATCTTTCCTCAGACTGTGACCTCATCTCCCTGGAGGAGGGGGGTGGCTGGAGAAAAGAGGAAAAGCAGGGGGGAGGGAAAGAGAAGATATGTTGACAGAGATTAGGAATGTATTTCTTTCCTTTTGTATGATTCAAGCTTGTTTTCTAAGAAACCCTTATGGTACATTAAGGACATAAAGTGTAGACTGATAGCATGATCTACAGATCCATGTCAAGCATAAACAGACACAAAGACACAACTATCATGAGAGAATAAAGGTCAATGCATGACTAAACATATGAATGCTTTTGGATAAATCGTGTTGGCCTTTCCCCTTCTTACAAAGATGAATATGTCTAATGACTCAACGTTTAACCCTTGCTTCCTCTTTTTTCTCCATTTCTGCCATTGTGGGTCCAAACCCATCGCCTTGATATAAAAATGATTGTGTTCTGTGTGATGTGAGCGTCCTCACCAACTCATAAAAAAACATATTGAAGTTTTACTACCAGGAAGTTTCATTAGAACCTCAGAGAATGTGGTTAAACCCGGGGATGAAAACCAGGGAAGTTCCATGATAGCAGAGTTCATGCTTGATGGATTTTACATATAAACTGAATGGACAGAAAGAAAATGCTACACTGTAAAAAACAAAACAAAAAAAAAACCCTGTTGTTTTTACGGTAAAAAAACAGCAGCTGTGGTTGGTTTTAATATTATGGTAAAAATATATTAGCACTGTTGATTTCACGTTTAAGATTGCCATTTTATTCCATATTTTACTGCAAAAAATAAAGTTCTTCCATCAAAAGAAACGTTGTTTTGCCATATAATTGACAAGAAAATCCTTTATAAATGCTGCATAAATTAAAGATTTTACCATTAAATATTACAGTATATTTTTGTTAGAGATATGGTGTCTAGTACATTTAACAGTGAGAAAAAGTATTTTTTATAAAAAGTAAATGCAAAAATGATGGCTTGTATATATATTACAGTATATTTTTGCTACAAACACGTTGCCAGTGTATTTTACAGTGGAGTAATGCATTTTAGTAGTAGGCAGCTTTGAACCTGTTTGCTTTTCCACAGGCCCTTGAGCCACGTCATTACGTCACGGTTAACGTCCTACATGTCTCTACAACACATCTGTGCTGCTCATCTTGATCACTATGGACGCCAAATACATTCTTATTAATTATTGTAAGCTAACGTTAGCACGCCAGCTTAACAATCACATTGCAGTTAAACAAATCAAATAAATAAATGATACACGGTTTAATTGGTCTCTCTCAACGGCACTAAGTTGGTCTTGTTGGTCTGGTAGCCCCGCCCCCAGCCTGTGACATCGCGGTTCGCGGTTCGAGACCAGCAAAGAGTTGGTGCCGCTGTTGAAGCAGGTTTCCTGGCCCTGGTTGAAAAGCCCTGTATGTGACATGATGATTTTTTAAATTAAAGTACATGATGATTGCCTCAACAACTTTAGAAACAATAGAGTTCAGGATTATACGATCCAAATTTTGACAAGAAAGAAACAGCTATAGGATCAACTTTGATAAATTGCATGGCACTGCATACTAGGTCTCTTAGGGCGGTGATTATCAACATTTTAGAGATGTGATTCTGCAGAATAATCAGGCTGGTTTTCTACCAAACTAACATTTTCTTAATGGGTAATTTCCCCCACAACCATCTGGTGACCCCCGGAAATGATCTTGCAACCTCCTTGGGGGTCCTGACCCCCATGTTGAGAACCACTGTTTGGAAACTTCCTCGCAGAAACCTAATATTTTACTACAGCAGACACAATACTAAATGTGGTTAAAGTAGCTAAATGGAATAGACATACAGATAAGGGTATAGTTTGTTAAACTTGGAGAACATCAAAGATGCAGTGAGTGGGTCAAATAGAGGAATGCAGGACTTTTTAAAATGGGAAGCCTGGAAAAGAATAGTGTAAGATGAGAAGAGCGAGCCAGCGGAGACTGCACTGGGATTTTGCAATAATGTGAGGAATGGCCAATTATTCAGTGCAAGGACACTTCATGATGCTAAACCACAGTGAGCCAGAGAGAGAGAGAGAGGAAAGAGACAGGATTAGACCGGACAGCACCAAAAGAGTAACTTTTTAAGAAGATTTGGAGAAGACAGGGGCTTAGAAAGAAAAAGTTGGACAAAAACGCACAGCAGCTGTACGGAGACCTTGCAGCTGTGACCTCTTTCCTCTTTCTCAGAGTGATCAGCCTGTGTTGTGTAATGCAATCAAAGTTACAGTACGATTTACACACTTCAGCAAAAAACTAGCTCTGCCCAAATTTCTCAACTCTACTTTCACTCGCGTCACATTTGTTTTTCACCCACTACTCCCAGGATTATTCATCTCTGTCTATCAGACTGAAACATTCTCCAAACACTTACCCTTTACTTTCATTTTTCTTGTTCTTAAACTTTCTGCTTTACAACTTAATTTCTCCCTTTTTCAGATTTCTTTCATGCACTCCCCACTTTCCTCTCATTTTCTCCTCCCAGCTCAGGATATTTCCAAACATCCAAACCAAGGCCATATCTTATCTAATCTGTTCCGGTGTCTGCAAACTTTCTGATAAATCCCAGTTGAGAAGTTCACTGGAGACAAAATACATAAAACTTTAACATTATTTTTAAAAATCATACACTGAATGTCCTGTACAGCAAGACGCTTCTACATCCTCTACATAAGGCCTTTCACGGTCTGAGGTTTAATGCAGATAAGCCCAGTACAGTGTCCGCTTTTGTCCCTGTCTCCAACCAAGTTGCATGCTGGAAATGAATGTCACAGTTTTCATTGTGACCATCCTGCGTGATTCGCTTTTAATAGCAAATTACCACTTAAAACCAGCCTTTATTACCATAAGAATGTTGTATATTTAAATGTGGAGCCACAGCGGGCGGTTAGCTTACACAATAACCAGATAATGGCTTTAAACTGAGATTTCCGGCTTCATCAACATTCATTCCAGCATCCCAGTAGCAGAAGTGGTTTAGAGATGGCAACCACAGGGAAATTATTTCACTTTGGTCGTAGCGTGAGGGGGTGAAAGACAAAAACCTTTCTAAATAAATGACGATGAAAAGGCTACTTTACCTTGCTTTTGGACAAATGTATGATGTCAAAGTCTGACATTCTTGAGGAGGGAAAAATCAGAGAGCACGACAAGAAGCCACCACCCAGTTAAAGTATTACATCTAGTGGTTTGTTGGTAATGAAACATAATTTTAATTACATAAGATGGATATAAATATTATGACTTATGTCATTATTAGAGCAATGGCAAATATTGTTTTCCTCTCCTCGGTGCTAAGGCCTGAAGTTTATTGTCCCCCTGCGGTACAAATTTTGCAATTTTCTGTTGTCACGAGTTTAAAGTTCAAGTTCAACACAGAAACATAACACTGTCAATGCCTCCGTGGATAATGAGAAAAGCACTCAAGGTGTAAAATTGCTGTCAGTAATTTATCAGATGACCTTTTCACCTCTTCACCTTTACGTGACATCAACTTCCAACAAACATGTCCATATATAGATGAGTGTTTTCTGAAGGCTTGGGGGGGAGGAGGTGGACTATCACAGGAAGATTAGGTGAATATTGAGACAGATAGACAAGCAGTTTACACTGTTAGTCTGTAACTGAAAACATATGCAGAGCCTCTCAGCTCAGATGTGATGTGATGTTGAGCTGAAAACACAGTAAAACATGAACAATGCTTCAGTCAGGATGACCTGAACGAACGTCCTTTCAAATAAAATGACTCAGAGAGGTTCATACTGACAGGAATACATGAGTTTTAGCAGTTCTCTCTGTTTAAAAAAAAAAAAGAAAACCCACAGACAATATGTGTCACAGTATGTTCACATGCCAGCCAACAGATTTCCCATGCATGGGACAAAATGCAACAGATGGGTGCATCAAAATAACTTCCCTCATAATGGATCACTGTGTGGAGGAAATGCTCAGTATAAAACAGGGTTAGCATAAATGTCACGGTAGACTGAAACGATGCCAACACGACATCTGTCTAACACCTCGACAATGTTTCTACACTCCTTAGATTTCCTGACACACATAAGATAACCCACATGGCCTCGGATCAAGATCCTGAACCTCCTTTTCACCACTTCTTGATTGGCTTGAGTTGCCAGCTGCCTGGAGATTAATCTGTGTTGCTGCTCCAACAGTTGAGCTCATGACATCGCAGAGGAAATAATGACACCCAGAGTGTGGTTTTTCACTTTTGTGATGGATAGATCGCCCTGAAGGCAAAGTGTCAATGCCAACATAGTGGGTTGCCATAATATTTCGTTTTCAGTTTTTATTTGACTGTATTGAGTTGTCTGCATCATCATTATATTGGACATTCATTCCAAAACTTGGCCAAGGGAGTCCCAAAACATCCGTTTCTAAGCCAGGAACACAACATGCATGACTGTTTCAACCTCAGAATTGTCTAGAATTGACTAAAGACATGGCAGGAAGTTTGCAGTCATAGTGAAGAAAACCTATGAGTGACTAGGCAAATACAGGCATTCCTGTATGTTTCCATTCACAAAGTGGTCACTGTTTGCAATATTTACAACAGAAAATAAAACCAGACCTAACTATTGATCAAAATCAAGCACAAATGCCACCAAAAACGGATACACTTTGAATGAATCCAAGGCTTTTCTCACTAAGTGGAACAAACAAAGCAATCACTTGCAGGAAAGATGAAAAGCTCTCCTCTCTTGACTGAAACTGGACAAACAGACTTAAATTGAGCCGATGACAATGAATCCAGCATGCACAGGAGAAAAGAATCAACTGATAAGGAAGGACAGAGATGCAGCCAGAGAGAAAAGAAAACCAAGAGTGAAAAAAATAAAATTGATCTCTTGACTTGCACATTACAGAGCTTGGCATGCATCACAGAGGAATCATTCCAATAAAACTCCTGGACATATAAACACTTTCCAGACATTGAAACTTTAGGCTACTGGAGACTTTCCAGACGCTGACGCCATTGACCTAATTCCTGCAGATCACTACCCGGACTGTGTAAAACCTATAGGCCAATATACTGCACAGCATCAAGGTCCTTGTATGATTGAGCTGCTTAGATAACATGACCCAGTAAAAAAGCAACGCTCGATGACGATATCACACAGCACTGAAGACACAGACCTCTAGACTTCTGACAGTAGATATGATGTGTAAAACGAAGCAGAACAGACTTTCCTTATAGTGAAAGAGATTTACACAGTCTTGTGTTCACATGTGGTGAATTATCATGTGGGACAGGGGGGTGTTCTTACAGTGTGTTCTTACAGCTGTAAACAGAGAAACATGAAGTATCTGGTTAAAATAAAATATAATAAGTCTGGCTCTACATGCATAAACACATGGTTTCCTACTTTCAAACACACCTGGGACTGTTCAGACACAATTCTGGCAGATGGTTATAGACAACAGTAAAATTATAGAAGGTTTGAGTAGTTTACTGAATGATGGTGGTGTTTTTTTTCTCTTTGGATGACATTTCGAGAGAGAAAGAGAGAGAGAGAGAGCAGAGAATAATAGAGCTTTAACATATGCAGCCACGGTTCTACATTTTAACCAGGTGGGGTAATAAAAATCTCCTAATGGGGCTTTGCCTCGCCTTTATGATTTCAGTGTTTTTTCAATTCAATGTTTATTTACCTCAGTGTTGCAGGTTGCATGGAGACACCCATGGTATTTTTAAATTATCATTCTCTCTTACCTCATAGCTTGAAAATACTAAGAGGAAGAATTATGATCTGGGGTTTGAAACCATCTTTGTTTCGTAAAAAGTTTGCCTCATTTCTTCTTCTTCTACGTGCTGCGTGGGTAGTCGGTCTCTTTGTTGGACCTCCCTCCTCCGGCTGAAGGCCATGCCCAGATAAATCACTCCCACAGCCTGGTAACCTGCACAGTGGGGCCGCAGACCGGAGAGGAGCGGACTGATCCGGGAGGGTTGTTGCGCGGCTGAGAAAATAAAAAGAGTTGCACTGGAACCGACTTCTCTCCGTCCCTGGTGAAATAAAATTTGCACAAGGAGCACCTGTAACCAAAATAATAAGCGAGATTGAAACAATGTCCGGCGGCACCATAGCAAGGGTGCTGGTTGCGCTCTGCATCGGGAGCGCGGTGAACTGCATGCCCAAAGGGACGCACAGGAGTCGGCGACAGCCGCAGCAGCATCAGGTCTCCTCAGTCTCTCAGGGTAAGTTTCTCACATGAATTATTAGTCGCAAGAGGAGTGTAGTGTAGCAGTAAGGTCACTTAAGGGAGTGAGTTTTGGGGGAATTATAAAATTGCAGTTCATTCAGATAATATATGTTTGTCGATTTGGGCATCTTTGCAACTGAAACGATTGGGAACCCCATATGTGAGGCAATTCCTTGTGTATTGGGTTAATTAAAGCCATAAAAAAAATCTCTGATGTTGGAGTCACTGGATTAACCTCGAGTTCATCCCTATGTGGATGTTATCAAAGCTTTAGAGAGAGAGAGAGAGAGAGAGAAAAGAAATAAAAACTTTTTGCATCAATATCTAAAGTTGGAAAGGAGACAAAAAGAGATGTTTTTGGCATGTGAAGTCATGAGATGTGAACAAAGAACAAGCCTGGTGGGGGGAGAGAGAGTAAAGGTGGATAATTCTCCACTCTGTGCAACTGATTTATTACTCAGCCCTGGGGGCCTTTGAAGTCAACTTAACACATCCAGGGTCAATTTCACAGACATGGGTGGAGTCTTGTCCCACAATAAAATGTTTATTCCTGAATAAGGTTTGCTTATTTTGGTATAAAAGAATCTTTTGTCTGTAAACCAAAAATGCTGGTGTGTGTGTGTGTGTGTGTGTGTGTGTGTGTGTGTGTTTTGTAGTCAAAGTCAGGGTTAGAACATTTTCCAGTGGCTTCATTTATCTTTCCACTTTGCAAAAAGGACATGGTAAGCAGGTACAGTGTTGTGTGTGTGTGAGGGTGGAGTGTTTTTTCTATCTCTCACATTTTCCCTACACTGTATGTGTTTTAGTGTAGGAGCAAAGGGAGTGGTGTGTTTTATTTGACCCCCTGCTGCCTGATTATAGCTTGTACCAAAGCCTCATCAGCTGTACTTTCTCTGTTCTCTTTTTTTCCTGCTGTCAGATGGTTGTATGGAGAACGGTCAGTTCTATGGTGTTAATGACCAGTGGGAGCGGCCCTATTTGGGAAGCACTCTGATCTGTACCTGCCATGGAGTTGCTGGCATCAAGTGTAAAAGCAAACCTGAAGGTTAGTTTGTGTGTGATTCCCACATTAACCCATCTTCATTTCCATTATCCTTCAATAAAACACACATACAACACATTTCCATTGTTTTCTCCCTGCAGCAGAGGAAACGTGCTTCGATAAGATCAACCAGCAGTCCTACACTGTGGGAGAAACCTATGAGAGACCCAAGGATGGCATGATCTGGGACTGTACCTGTATTGGATCAGGGAGGGGCAAGATCAGCTGCACCATTGGCAGTAAGTTTATGGTTTTGTGCTTTCTATGGGATCCTGCTGTACAAGGAGTTGCCCTGTTGCCATTTACTGTTCTAACCCCAGACCACACATCCGAACTCATGTGTTTCTGTGTATATCCTGATCTTCCAGACTCATGCCAGTAAACTGGTTAATCTCCATATTCTCCACAGCTGATTAGCAACTGGTGTTGTGCAGCTGTAAGCAGTTAGCCAAGTGGTTAGATAATGGGAGAAATGTCTGAGTGTATGTTTCTTTTTTCCCCCTTTTGCTTTCTCTCTGTGAAAACACACACATGCATATCAATCTTTCTTTCTAAAAGTATCCTTCTTTCCTCCGTCTACCCAGACCGCTGTCATGAGGGCGGGGCTTCATATAAGATAGGAGACACCTGGAGGAGACCCCATGAAACAGGAGGCTACATGTTGGAGTGTGTCTGTCTGGGTAACGGCAAGGGAGAGTGGACCTGCAAACCTGTGGGTGAGTCATTCAGACAGCCAATGACTAACAGATGAATGTATGGACCGAGTGGGAAAAGTGCTTGTTTTGCAAGAAAAAATGGGATCATGGATTTTTATGCAATATTCATTCTTGTGTTTCACATTCGGGAAATGAAAACACTTGATTTTTAGTGTATTTTTTGGTTTAGTTGGGGAAAAAAAGTTTTTAATTGATTTAGTAGCTCATGTTTGTGTGTCTGTTTCCTGCAGCTGAGCGTTGCTATGACAACTCTGCGGGTTCATCCTATGTTGTTGGGGAGACGTGGGAGAAGCCGTACCAGGGATGGATGGTGGTGGACTGCACCTGTCTGGGAGAGGGAAGTGGGCGCATCACATGTACCTCCAGAAGTAAGAAACTCTTTCTTTCTCCTTTTGTATCTGTGTATCTTCTGTCTGTACACATGTTACTCTACTTGTTCAAAAACACACAGGACAAACTGGGTCATTAACAGCCACACAAGCAGAAAATTCAATTAAATACTGCACTTTTGAAAAAGTCACATGTGTCATTACACATCAGCCTAAATCTCATAGAAAACCACAAAGATACTCTCGCCTTACTGGCAGAGCTAAAGCCAAAGTGTATCTTGCGATTTGTTGGAGGATTTTAACAGGCTGTGGAGGAAATGTTTACCAGTTGTGTTTCCAATTAGGACCATTACTTGCGTCCTTAATTATGCTGGCTGATGTAACAGTTGAAAATGAATGTTATTCCCTGATGGCTTGTAGTCGCATGCAAGACTTCAGGGTGGCCTTTTGCAGCGGAGGTTATCAATAATATGTTATAAAGCATTCGCTCAACAAGTATGCAACAAAGTCCCAAGGCACAAACATGGAAACAGCTGTTGGCCAGGAGGAATCACTCTCTACAGAATCACTGCAGAGTTTTCAACATGCACTCTGCACATTTACATAAAAGTTTCCCATCCAAAAGTGCCACATTCCTGTCTGTCATGTCCTTTCCATCTATTTTTAATGAGTTCCTCTCACTTACTTCTCTTCTAGATCGCTGTAATGACCAGGATACTCTGACCTCCTACCGTATTGGAGACACCTGGACCAAGACAGATGCCAGAGGCCACTTGCTCCAGTGTCTGTGCACAGGGAACGGCCGAGGGGAATGGAAGTGTGAGCGACATGCTTCACTTCACACCACTGGTCTGGGTGAGGAATGATAATATCCCTGTCTGTTTTTTCTTCTTCTCTCCTGCTCTCTGTGCAGAGAGAAGAATGTATACCAGAGACAGATGCTGTAAAGAGGGAGAGATAAAAAGTGCCAAGTGTTGAAGTGAGAAAGACGTGTCTTGTAACTCATGACCATGACCTCATGTGAAAGAGAGATGGGGAACGGGGAAATGAAGAGGGTGGGATGAAACATAGAAGAGTTAGTGGGAGAAATGTGCTTGAAGTGGTTTGAAGTGATTATTGGGTGTGATACAGAACCATATGGTCGTCATGAGTCAGGGATAGTAAATAAACGTATGTCAGGACAGTCCGGCCGAGGACGTTGTCTCTCGACTCCAACTCCAGTCTTACATATTAAGTTGCTGATCAAACAATGATTGGTGTAAGCAATGATTGGTGCATTGAAGAGAAAGTCTTGGTCTGACCCTCAATTATCCTCAGACTGATAGTCAATGGATTCCAAGATTGCTTTATAGGTAACTTTTAATTTGCAGTTTTTATGTGATGTTTTTGCTGCCACTGACCTGGATCCAATGTGACTTTCCAGGCACTGGCTCCCGTGTGGTCACTAACATCCAGCCTGCGGTTTACCAACCTGCCACCGTGCCTGAGCTTCCTCAGGACGGACCCTGTCGGACAGATTCAGGACTTTCGTACTTCATCGGCCAACGCTGGATGAAGACCCAGGGAACCAAGCAGATGATCTGTACCTGTCTGGGCAACGGAATCAGCTGTGAACAGTGGGGTAAGATTCACAGTATTCACCATAAGTAGCAATAATCTATAGGAATGTTCACTACTGCTATGCAACCCAACAATTGAATGAGCTCTGGGTCATATTTGCATGTTGTCATATGTTTTGTCATAGTTAATGCATTTGTTTGTGTTTCTGTTTTCACACAGATGGACCAGCTCCAGTGTATGGTGGCAACTCCGGAGGTCAGCCCTGTGTGTTTCCCTTTGTCTACAAGGGAAAGACCTACCACTCTTGTATCTCTGAAGGAGCACACAGTGATGGACAGCTCTGGTGTTCCACCTCCTCCGACTTTGAGACAGACAAGAAGTATTCTTTCTGTACAGAAAAGAATGGTGAGAAATGTGTTGAAAATTATCAAAAGACAGCAAAAATGTAGGAATTTCTAAATTAAATTGGTAGCTGACATGGGGTAAACAATACAAACAACAAAAAACTTTTTTTAGAAAGTTAGAAAAAAGTTTAGAAATTTAGAAGAGTGCTGGAGAATTTACTCAGCTGCAGTTGATTAATGCTACACTTGGCTTGTTAATATGCTTTACATGTATGGCTGTTCTTTAAATAATATCAATTTGACATTTGAAGAATGACAGTGGACTGTCTTTTCTTTTGAGAAAGACCAACAGTGTTGAGTCTTTTTCTTGAAAAATGATTTAGTTAATCTCCTTAGACATGTAATGCTAGCTAATGTTAGCACCCGGCATGGGGGAAAAAAGGCAGCTAGCCTAGCAGGGTAACGTTAATATAGCATGTTAATAAACATTTTAATGGAGGGTGCAACTACTTTCCAGTTTTGACCAGCTGTCTGTTAAACATAAAACAATTTTAAGGAGAAGACTGTAAAGGTCTGAATTGAGACCTAGTATTTTGACGGTTGGGGGGAAAAAAGCTTGTCTTGTCAGTTTGTAAGGCTAACCTTAGCTTAAACAATGATTCAAAAAATGGGGGAAGACGATTATTTTGTAGCTACCTTCCTTATTGTATAGTATATAAGACCATAGAACTCTAACACCGAAGAAATTCAAGTGTGTCATTTCACTTCAGTTTTTCTGAACTGTTAAGACAGAAAACCCTGATATTTACAAAGTTATTCATGCATGAGAGGATGTTTCTTGATGAAAAATAACATTTGTCGGCTTGTAATTCTATGAAACTGATTTATTTTAGAGATTTAATAATGGTGGGTCATTTTTGACCCTTAGGACAAGGCGAGTATGCAGAATGTTAAGACTACACAAAGGTTAAATTAACCCTGCCCTCAACAAGCAACTGCATCATATCTGAAGCTTGTGGTTGTGAATAGTATAAACTGTGAACAATATACATTGAACCATTAAAACAAGAGTTGTATTGGGGTTTGATTATTGATAAGTTATAGTGATACCAATGAATATGGTTGTGTTTTTAATTCAACAGTAATGGTGGCAACACGAGGCGGTAACTCTAACGGTGCTCTGTGCCAGTTCCCCTACCTCTACAATGGCCGAAACTACACTGACTGTACTGCAGATGGACGTAGAGACGGCATGAAGTGGTGCGGCACCACAGCAGACTATGATACAGAACAGCGTTTTGGCTTCTGTCCTATGGCTGGTAAGTGTTTGTGTGTGTGAGTGTGTTTGTGTGATGGAGAGAGAGAAAAGGAAGGGGACAGAGGGACTCCAAATGTTGGCCCTGGAGGTGTTGGTGCTGTTTGAAGTTGTGTACTGAAAGCAGATTTAGGTCCACGCTACATAAAAGTTAACAATGAAATTTAAATTAAATTTAGAAAACAAACAGGGGAACTTTTGAAACTCATTTTCTGACACATCAGTTTCCAAATATTTGCCTGCATGCAAGTAAAGTTTGCTAGACATGGGGGCCCTAATTTGATTAGCATGGCTAATTGCGTTGTCCCTCCCAGTCTTGAGTGAAATGTAACTCCACCAATAACATAGCCATTGTATTTAAACCATTCTTTTACAATGAAAAGATTAGATGTGTAATCTTATTTCATTTACATAAAGGCTATTATCAGGGTGATTTTGAAAACGAGACAGAGCTGGTGGCGCAGACAAAATCTAATTTACAGTTCTTACACCTTTTTATTTACAGTGCATCCAAATTCACATTAAAGTCACTGACTTGTAAAGAACCATGTTGTTGTGTTGTTTAGGTGTCAATTAGGTCTCCATGGGTAACAACAGAGGCTGAAGCCAGTGAAACACTAGGGGGTCATTGACACTGCACTAATGTCTGTGAAGGAGTAATGAAATGGTAATGATGAGACCAACATGCCATTAAACAAAGATGTCTTTAAAGGGGGAGCCAAGTTAACTAATGTCTTTTTTTAACCAAATTGTTTGAATTGACTGTGTGTATTCAGATCAGATGGAGCAGACCATAGTCTGCAGCAGGCTGTAAAATGATGGTACACAGTGAAAACATCTCACTATCTAAGATAAAGTAATCTTTAAATTCTGGAAAGAAAAATGAGGCACTGGATTTATTTTATCTCACAAAACATAGATTTTGTAGTTGCAGTGTGGCAAGAAAGATAAGCTTATCTATCTAAAACTTGAAACTCTTTTCAGCCATGTGCAAAAGTTTAGAATTATAATCCTTGTGCTAGCTTAATGGACTGGACATAATGGATTTATGTTGGGGTTTTTTTTAAGGCTTTGATCTTCTTCAAAATTCCTTTTATAATTCATTCCTTTTACTCCAGACCTTTGGGCCGACACCCTGTTGTTAACAACACCCTGTCATGATTTAAAGAGGGACGTTCATGGCCTTTAGCCGGTGTCAGTGTGGGCTGTCCGTGTTAAACTCAGTCCAGCAATCAAAGCAGCAGGAGGTCGTTTATAGTGGCATTAATGACTTCACAGGGATTGTCAAAACAAACATGGTCCTTGAGATGTAAATGGCAGTGTTTAAAGTCTGGAGCCCCTACAGCACCTGTAGTAGTCCTCCGGGAAGATGTTGGATAAGCTAATGTGCTGTCTGCCATGTGTCCTTAGGATGGTTATGCAAACAGCCCCATTTACATCATTAGGTTCATTTTTTTCTCTACCTCATTCATCAGGTAAACTCCAATTCAGCAACTTTTGGTTTTCCCTCTGTATCTCCCAGCAAACTACGAGGTAGTTCTGAATCTATTTTGCCTGGAAGAAATTGTTGTAGCTCCATGGGCTGCTGGCTGCAATGTCCGAACAGCCAGTTAACTTTCAAGTTGCCCTTTGTCAGAGTCATTTAACCCATGGTTCAATTACTATAAGAAAGTGTTGATTTATGTTACAGAGATACATTTAGATGTAGGTTCTGTGGATGTCAAAAAATATTGAAGCAAGTCTAAAGACTTTCCATGTCTGGAGAACAGACTGATTTTAAATTGTGAAAAGCCCCTAATCTCTTTCCAGCTATAAATATCTGGAAATGATGAGCACACGCTATGATCAGAAACCACATATGTTCTTGCACATAAAGTTGTGCTGTTTTGCTTTAACACATGACCAACACAGTTCAGAGAAAAACTGGATTTTATCAATTGACTAAGGCTGGGAGGAATATTAATTTGAACAGCTTCCATACTGTTACACACCTTTTTGAAATAATGATTTAAGACTAAAAATGTGCCATCTGTGACATATTTAAAGAGAAAGATATTTTTGATTTCTTACAATATAAAATTATATACATGACCCCCAGCCTGGCCACTGAATATCTCAAACCACCGCCCAGGGACGAAACTATTACATCCCATGCCCTAAAAATCTCCAGTCCCTGTATTTGTGCCACTATACCAAGTCCAAATGACTCCCAAGTAGTAGATAGTCTGGCTCTGGTCCAGATTCCGCCTGACATAGAAAAATCCAGGCTCAGATCCAAGACAGCAGATCTGCCCTTTATCTCCACCTCCCTACCCTATATGGACAGTTAAACACATATGTACATGGGCAAGCATGCATATCAGTTCTGCCTGCTCCTCTAGCTCTACGGCACCATCGTTAAAGGAATGACAGTCATTTAGTCTGCAACTGGCTCATCTGTTTCAACAATAAATGCTATTTTTTGCAACCATTGTAAACATGAAGGCTTCCTTGTAAGCTCTGCTGCTGTAATCTTCCTGTAATTTAGATACAGGTCAACATTCACATAAGAGTTTAGAATCTACTGCTCATTTTAGTCTGTTTAACAGTCACCAGGCTTGTACTGAGGATACATGGTCCCAAATAAACAGAAGCACTTTCTTTTCCACACACACGCACGCACGCACACACACACACACACACACACACACACACACACACACACACACACACACACACACACACACACACACACACAGATTCAGGTCTGTGCTTGTCATACTTTCACTTTTCTGATGAAACCATTCGCTCTTTTAATCACCAGAGAACATATGGGGAACACACACAGTCATTCATACACAAACGGACAAGAAACAGCTGTTTCTGGCTTTCAATTAAGAAAAAAATCTTCTTCATTTCTATGGACACAGGTGTTCTGTGGTGGTTGTATCCTCTACGGCCTCATGTAATAATTGTAGGCTAGAACCAGTGATCTCCAGGGGGGGATCAGTCATTATTATTATGTCTGTTTTCATCTCCGGTGTGTGTGTTGCTAACCACTTTGTATGATGTATTCACATGTTTGGACGCATGCCTGCACATCTGATTATTTTGTGTTGTGTAGTTTGGTTTGTGTGTATGAGTTTGTTCCAGTCCAAATCAACGTCAGAGTGAATAAAGATCACAACACATTAGTATGCACTTTAGTAACTGGTTTTGTCTTCTGTGTTCCAGCTCATGAAGAAGTGTGTACGACCAGTGAAGGGGTGATGTACCGTATGGGAGACCAGTGGGACAAACAACACGATGTTCTGGGTCACATGATGCGTTGTACCTGCGTCGGCAATGGCAGAGGAGAATGGAGCTGTCTTGCTTACTCCCAGCTGAAAGGTGTGTGTAACAGCCAGAGACAGAAAAGGTTAAACAGAGGAAGAAAAGATGATGTCTCCCTGTGTTGGGTAATAATTAGAGAGGTATATTAGAAAGAGGTGAAAGGTCACAGCTGATATAATTACTCACCTGCTATAAGGTTAAAAGTGAGGCTGCACACCTGCACTTTATGACGCTACAGTTGCACCTGCATCACACACCCATCCATCCACACAGACACACACACACACACATAGTTCACACATAGAGCAGATGTGCAAAAGCAGTAAAGTACAAAGAAAAGTTTAGTTTGGCCTTTTCACCTTCATGTTGGTGCATGTTTTAATATATCTGTTTCTGTTTGTCTGTTGCAGACCAGTGTATTGTGGATAGTCTGACCTATGAGGTGAACCAAACCTTCACCAAACAACATGAAGAGGGTTACACGATGAACTGCACCTGCTTTGGACAAGGGCGTGGTCGCTGGAAGTGTGATGCCATTGGTGTGTTAACATGATTCTAGTTTACATGTTTTGTAGGCTGCTCTATTTAATCTGTGTTCCATCCCTCCCAATTTACTTGCAAACATTCATTTGTTGCACTTGCTCTGATTATTCTGTGCTTCATACTTGGATATGCACCATCAATTTGCAGTGCTTTTTGAAAAATGTAATAAATGTTAATAATTCACAGCTGCAGGCAGTGACATGCAAATAATTATTTTTGAATTGAGCAGCATTAGTACAAGCTCCAGAACTCCAGTCGGTGATTCCTGTTGCATTACTTGGTTTTATCTGATTCTGCCTTCAGATCAGTGCCAGGAACCCGAGACGAGAGCCTTCTATAAGATCGGAGAGTCTTGGGACAAAGTCATCCAAGGAATCATGTACAAGTGCTATTGCTATGGCAACGGCGTTGGAGAGCTCAGCTGCGAGCCCCAGCAGTCCTACCCTGGTAAGATGTTATACTGTATATACATTTGTCGCATTTGCAGTGGCTGTCGGCGCAGCTCTCTGTCTTCTGAACAGACAAAATGCAGTGAAAGGCCATGCACCATATATGACAGTGAAATGCGAGAGACTCTCACACTGAGAGAAATCAAACGAGAGCACATAAACAGTCACATATCAGTTATGGAGTGTGATGTTTCACTGCGGCCGGGGCTCAGTTCTTACACACATAGTTCAGTGGAGTGGAGGAGAGACAGACAGCAGAGAGTTGATGGCAGCTTGTTGTGCATGAAAGCAAAATTAAAACACCTATGCGACAGCTGACAAGAGGATAAGTTCATATCTGGATGGGTATTGTGTCATTATTGCTCAGTAACCGATACAGATCAGTTTAATAATGTCTTGAAATCTTAGGGATTGGATGGGGACATACCTGGTTTTCGGCCATCTGGCCATCAATATTGCAAATTAGACATAAGACTTTATGGCACTGTCCCACCTGGTTGCCTTTTTTTAATGAAAAAAGGTCCTGTCTCTTTGACTCCTGATCGTTTTTATCATTTAAATTAGGGGGCCCCTCTCACCATCTCATTATAGTGTTAGCAATTCATTGAAGCTTTGGTTCTTTTAAAAGGAAAACCAGGCTGATGCCTTTATGAATTCTGGTGTTGTACAAGATAAGGAATAGACCAAATGTTCACAGGGTTCCATCTTCAGTAAGGATGTGTTCTGTAATATGGATGGTAAAATGAGCTAAAGTTTACAAATTGCTCTCCAGCCCCTGCAGTGAAGAATATTTGTTTAAGTCACCTCAAAAGTGAGGCCCTTGACTTTGATGTGAAACAGACAGGGCTGGGAGGGGGTGTGATTTCCTCTTTTACAGATACACCCCCTACTTTAAGCCTTTGTTCTTGCTAGCATGTGGTACATCCCCTGTGCTGTTGCCACAGCTGTACAAAACACCAAAGTGCACGTGTGTGTATACAACCCTAACCCCCTACACACACACACCTACCACTTGTGCACCTTTAAAGCTTATTAAACACTTCAATCTTTTGGATTTTAGCAATCACTCTAAGACATGAGGTTCAATTTAGAGTTTAAGCCCTTACCTGCATCATTTAGAATAAATGCATGCTTCATTACACAACATTATGCAGTCTGTGATGGTTAAGTTACCTCACTCCCGCTGACTTGAAACCAAAATTGGCTAGACAGCATCACTGTATGCCCACTTTTTTCCACAGTTTTGTCTTGACTTGAAGTTCTCTTCTGCATCTGTCTGTTTCCCTTCCCAGGCTTTATTATTTACTTGTTATTCTGCCCCCCTTTTCATTACAACTGACCATTCTTCATCCCAGAATAAAACAATATATAGTTTTTTCCAAATCCTTTCCTATTTCATCTAAATTCTTGGTAAAAAGAAGAAAAAAAAAAGAAAGAAAAGTGATGAGCAATGTGATGGGCTTTTGTAGTATCTATTTGCTGTTACATTTTTTAAATGAATGAGGCTGTGAAGTTATGCTCATGATGAAAAAACTTGAGGTCTTGCGTAAAGGAACATTTGAACAGTTGCTTGCTCTGCAAGGCCTTCGAAGCAGGTTGACGGGAGATACAAAATGTAGGGCACTATTCCTCCGTAAGTGGCTGTAATAGCAACCAGCTGTGAACTTGCCCTGTGTGTGTGTGTGTGTATGTGTGTGAGGGTGTGTGTGTGTGTGTCTAAGCATACAAACTACAGCATGCAAAGATTTAAGGGCAGCAAGAGGCAAATCCAGACTCCCAAGTTAGTTGGCTTACTGGCTAAAACACCATAAAAGGTAAAAATGGAAAGCCCAAGTGAAGGACGTTTTAAGCGTTTTTCACAAGTCTCAGATTTAGCACTACCTTGATAAGATCTTCTAAAAAAAAAATCTTGTTTTCTTTTCTGCCGTCTGCGTTTATGTCTCCTTGTCTGGAGTGTAATTTAATCTTTAATCTTTTGGGGCAGTTCTTATTGTTAGGATGAACATTACTTCCCTTTACTGTGCCTTCCTTATCACCACGTTAATGTGCAGCTGTCTGAAGTGTGCAACGTTTTTCATTTGCGTCCCACATCTGATTCTACGTAACCCTTACCCTCGCCAGTGGCCTGTGGGTCTGTGGGTCTGTAATAGGCAGTAATTGGTCCCAGATTGTTTTTGAGGTTTGTGTATCTGCAAGCAACTTCTGGTTAACCGAGCCACTTGCTCAGAAACTTTGATTACAGGTCTGCTATTTGGAAAAGTGGTTAGAAAACCTCAGTTCTTTATAGAAGCTACCAGTTTCTATCAGCACAGCTTATGTCAGAAGTCTGCTTGCCACATGACTTCTGTTTACATTAACGATGACTTGATACCCTTTGTTCATTTCCGAAACCAGTAAAGACAGTTCAATTTTGAGCTTCTGCTGATAAAGTTTTTCTTTCTCTGTAAAGCCCTTTTGGTAACACTTTATGGTGGAGGAATGATGTCATCTTCATCCATGTTGCCATGGTGATCCTTGTCGTTGTCCTCCAAAGTAAATACTTTTGGTTGAGCTTTGATCAAATAGAGGATAGATGAGACAAAAATCAGATTGTTATGAAGATATATCACACATTTCATTACAATTTCATGACATTTTGCAGATACAAGTTGTTCCCAAATCACTCATATGATTTGTTCCTTCCCATGATTTGCTCACGCAAGAAATTGCGATCTTGCTCAAGATCCTTTATTATTTTTTCTTATCATTGGATCCTGGCTTCTAGAAACTCCACTTTGGAGATTGATCCTTAAAAACAAAAATGAGACCAGGATACAAAAAAGATTATGATTCGATAGTATTGAGTGAATCAGTGATTCAACAAATGAGGTACTTGTACTTGTGCTGTCTTTTTTATTCTACCACTGAATGAGAGGGAACCAAAGATAGATCCGTTTTGTTCAAAGGTGTAACCCATCACTTGTTCATTGCAGTTATTATGTTCTATAAAATATTAACTAAGTGTAAAAGGGAGGCACATTTAGATAAGGGAACATGTTCAACTACCAGTGAATTAGTAATGATCAAGATATCACTTCAGTATGGGGAACATATTCTAAGTAACAAAGACTTAATTTTGCGTTATTTGGACTTTATTAACACTTGTAGTTTTGTTTTTTGTTCTGTAAGAACAGACCATATTCATTAAGTGGTATTAAGGGAGAATAACTATTGTTGTGGGACTACCACCTTATAAACTCCATACAAAGTAAAGAATATTAAGATCACAACTCATATACAACAACTTCCTTCCTTACTACTAATAAGCAATAATTCTGAGGTATTGAGGGAAAACTCTTAGTTAATGGCTTACTGGTTGTATAATAAGGCTCATGCAGAATAAGGCATTAATAAGTACATCATAATGACTAATTAAATGCCGATATGTTCCGCGTAATGTGATTCCCTTGATGACATCTAGTTTTGACCGCCACAATAATTTTGCAATACAGAAACCAAATTTACCCAGTGTGCTGTCAGTGCAGTAATGACACAATACACTTGTTAGCTACTGTTATCTACCAAACTTCCAACTGCACAGAAATCCAACAACATACAATAATGAACCCAGGACTGTTTAATGTTGTTTGACAGCATGAACCACGACTGGAGGTGTTCATTTAAGCAATGAATCCCAACTTTCTAGGCCCAAAAGGGGCTTTCCAGCTAAATAAAGTCTGTGATGTTTAGTTATCAGCTTGGCTTCCTTGTTTTCTCACAGATGTTTGTCTGGATATTGTCTGGAGTTGCCCTTTGACACATGTAGTACACAACAAGAAAACAACTGAGTCTCTTGCTGTTCCTTGATGATTTCTGCATTGGCCCTTACCCGGCAGAAGTTCCTGAAGTCGTTTTTCCACTTAAACTTTTTCGTTGGCGTCTTTGTGCAAATGACCCTTCACCTTCCCCCTCGTATTGTTTGTATTCTTACAGTTTAAAGTCAGTCACATGATAGAAATGTCATCAACATGGCCACTGGCTCACTGTGAATTCTCCAGACAGTGACCTGCTCTATTCACACATGGCATTACACAGTTTGTGCTCAGAAGCTGGCAGGGTATAAATCCTTTTAGTGTACAGTCTGGACACTTGCTTTCTCACATACAAACTCCTCTGGGAAATGAATTGTTAACTTAATAACTTCTCTTGAGTTTCACATTTAACACATGGGTTGTTTTCACAGTGAAATGAGTCTAGTATATTTGCACTTACTCTGTGTAAACTCTCCTTAAACTAATGCTGCTCTTTCACTAATGAACTATGCCTGCAGCAAAATGTCTGTCCAAGAGAGGGAGGGTTAGAAAACACGATGAAATGGAGAAGGTTTAAGAGAAGAGAAAGTAGAGTAAAATGCTTCTCCTCTCCAGCTGTTGAAATCTGGGCTGGAATCTCACAGGGACGTGCTAGTTTTCCCTCACTCTCTGTGTTCTGTTCAGAAAATACTCTTGCACACCAACTGTTGAGCTGGGTTATGTAAAACTGCAGAAATTTATCGTACAAGACACATTATCTCCCCATGTTACTATTTGGGTCTGTTTGCCAAAGTTAATATTTGACTAAGATATTGGATTTTTACAACATTGAAAATGTGCAAAATCTGTGCATAATATCACATTATGATGATATCTTTACAGTGGACAGTCAAACTCTGTTCTGTTTTGTTCTATATAAATGCTCAACCCTCTGCCTTTGCTATTTTTCTCTCTCAGGTGGTAGCCGTCCTGTCCAGGTGATTATAACTGAATCTGCAAACCAACCCAACTCCCACCCAATTCAGTGGAATGCCCCCCAGTCTGCTCACATCACCCAGTACATCCTCAAATGGAGAGTGGTGAGTTTTCTTCTTGAGCTTCACATTTAACAAAGAAACAATTCCTCGTCTTACTGATCTCTCCACTCTTGGATCCTCTATTGACACGCAGCATGTAACACTTGCTCCTTCATCACATTTAACAGAAAAACACTCACACCGCATGGAGAGAGGTGATGATCCCGGGCCATCTCAACTCCTACACCATCTCTGGACTGAAGCCAGGCATCACCTACGAGGGTCAGCTTATCAGCGTGTTGCGGTTTGGACGCCAGGAGATCACACGCTTTGACTTCACCACCAATTATGGATCATGTGAGTTGGTGGAGTTGACTGATCTCAGTGTTGCTGCATTGTTGTTTAATAACAGTATGTATTGATATGATAATCAGCGATAATTATAACAGTAAGTATTGACAGTTTAATTGTCTACTTTTTTCATGCATACTGGTTTAGGCATGTTTTTTTTTGTTTTTTTCAAAATATTTTTATTGTCAATTTTCAGAGTAACAAATAAAATACATACACAAATAATAAAGATAATAATAAAAGGCAAATAAATAAAAACTAGACACAAACTATAACATGTCAAAACAGAGTATACACAATATAATGTCAGAGTCGAATGTCCACTTAAGTGTATCAAATGTCACACGATAATAATAATAATAATAAATAAATAAATAAATAAATAAAATAAAATATAGTTGAATAAATAAACAAGACAAAAAAATAAATAAATAAAAAACTTGACACATACCAAAACAAATTACAAACAAAGAGGCACAATATAATGCCAAAAGTGAGTGTCCACTTGAGTGAGTCAAATATGTCAGACTAGGTACACTTTAGGGGGGTTAACTATATGTTTCAGGTGCTCCAGGATAGGTCTCTATACACCATAGAATCTATGTAGGTTGCCGAATATCTCATATCTCAGTTTTTCAATTCCTACCAACTCCCTTAGCCAGGCTTCGAAGCATGTTTTTTTGTGATAAACCGAAGGATGAGGCTCTGGAAAGATGCTTGCAAGATTATGAAATAGATATCTTCTGTACTCTTTTCTGTTTGGCTACTTAAATTAATTTTTACTTAACCAGGAACTCCTCAATGTAATTTAAAGCTTTTTTTTTCCAGAGTGTCTTGGACAGCGTTGCCAGTTCTGATCTCAGAAGCAGCAAGTAACCAACCGTCTTATTTTCCACCTCTGTCTTTGTCTGTTTTCTCCTGTAGTGGCAACATCACAAGGCGAGACCACCCAGCCACCGCCTGTGGTCGCCCTCTCAGAGTCGGTGACCGAAATTACCTCCAGCAGCTTTGTCGTCTCCTGGGTTTCCGCCTCTGACACAGTTTCTGGTTTTAGAGTAGAGTATGAGCTCAGCGAGCAGGGACAGGAAACTGGACAACCCCTGGTGCTAGGTAAGTGCAGATACACAAAATCAACTGAACTGAACACACATACAAAAATACTGCTAGGTTTTGTATGGATGGTGGCAAACAAATTCCTTATCTATCAGAGAATGGTTGTATTAGATGATATTGTCTTTATTGAGCTGCTTTAAAATGTTTCAATGTATAAAAAACATGTTAAACCAATCGGTTTTTCCCTATCAGACCTTCCCCACACAGCTACCTCAGTGAACATTAATGAGCTTCTCCCTGGGAGGAAGTACACTGTCAACGTCTATGAGGTTACAGACAGCGGACAGGACAACCTCATTCTTACTACTTCACAAACCACTGGTTAGTAGGCCCATACACAAACTTTCTCTTATTTCATATTCACATCTCCCTTTTCTGATGTTTCTTTCCCATTCTCACTAAAAATTCAGCTGCTAGACGGAAATGTTGTTAGGAATCCCAGACCGTTAAGCTGCCTAATGAACACATGCGCCTGTGACTATAAATCACGGGATCCAATAAAAAAACACTGTGGTTGTAATTCCCCCTCTCACACCTCATTTGTCCCACAGCACCTGATGCTCCTGTTGAGCCTGAAGTGGATGAAGTGGGCGAATCTTCTATTGTGATCAGCTGGGACAAACCACTGGCTCCCATCACTGGTATGCTATGACATGTCACAGCCAAATCTATCACCATTCTGTCTCTAATCTGAGCCCCCGCCTATTCCTCTGTGACTGTCATGCAAGCACAATGAACCGTACGGTCTTTTCCTCCATGCAGGCTATCGAGTCGTCTACACGCCATCATTGGAAGGCGAAAGCACAGAGCTGACTCTCCCTGACACGGCAACATCTGTGACTCTGAGTGACCTTCTACCTGGGAAGTCGTACAACATTAGTATCTATGCTGTGGAGGACAGCCTGGAGAGCGAGCCTATCTTTGTACAGGTCAACACAGCTGGAGACCCACTGCCAGGTAACAGACTTAAGATGTGAAAAGCAAAGTCGATCTAATTGTTATTTGGAATGGTTTTAATCTGAGTAGACACTGAGACAGAGCAAGAAAGAAGAAGAGAGTGTCAGGCAAATCTTAAGACCAGTTGGGTAGATTCCTGGAGAACCAGTAGTCACAACAATAATAATCGCCGCCATGTGCATGAACACAGCGACAAGAAACACAGCAAGCTCTGCTCCTTCCATCTCGGCATCTCCTTCCTTATTGTTTGCGTTTGTTGTGTCTCCTGCGTTAAATCCGTTGCATATGTGACGTCACGGTCGAAACTTTCACTAAACGATTACGCAACAATAGAAAACCATACGTCACCTCCAGAGTCTCTAAATTCGTCTGGGGCCTTTTTTTGTAATGGAGACACGCCGAGTGAGCAGCGATTTGAGAGGGCGTGGCCTGAGACTTTCCCATCGGCCACTTTTTACTCTAATTATAACACGCCTTATGAAAGTCCATACTTCCAGCCGTGTGTGTATATTTAGGCTTTTTTATTTTAAATGAAGAATTCACCAGCAAAATTACTATTTTATATCAATTTTCACCCATGTAACCGTGAATTCAAGAAAACATTATTTTTAATGCATTTGCATGCTATCACAATGAATGAACGATCCAGAAATCAGTATAATATTCAGCAATATAATTCAATTCAAAATTGACTTTTTTTCTGTAAGAATCCAAAATAACACTGCGTGAGTTACTGATATGAAAATGTTCATTTTGTGATCAAATATTCGCCACCAACAGCTCATATCTTTGTCTGTGTCCTCCAGCCTCTAAAGAGCCACTGTACACTTACAAAGATTTAAGTGTTACAGAGTAATATTTGTCATAACAATTGGGTTTTTAAAAAGTACCATCAATAGGATAAAATGCATCTCTTGGAAGAAACTGCTGCCACACCCTCCAGATACTATGAAAATGATTTAACCAAAGAAGCAGACAGTAATATACGCTGTGCGAAATTGTATTGCAAAAATTGGCCCTAATAGGTGATTCGATCCTTAAATATCATCATTTAGTAGACATCACACTATGCCCCTCTGCTCTGCTGTGTGTTCATATGAATTTCACTTATTACTCTTGTCATAAGGGCTCCCTCCAGAAACAACCTGCAAATCATCCTGCAGCCTTGTCACTGATCTATGTAGAAGTTTCCAATTCTTAAGAAGTAAAGAGTTTTCCAATGGAAAGTGAAGTCATTGAGTTCACAGCTGTTGGACTCTTATTCTGCTTCACTAGAGTTATGTAAAACTTTTCAGCCTGCCAGGTCGAACATGCTGTTGGGCCAGTTGAGCAGATGCTTGGAAAAGTGTGTGCATGTGTGCTTGTTTGTACAGTCCGTGTGATGGAATAAAGATGCATGACCTAGTTTAGAGTTTGTGCTGCCATCTTCGGACAGACGAGTGAATCTCCCTCTGCTGTGGCAGATACACACTATCATACTATCGATATTTAAAAAAAAACATGTAAAATGTTTAGTTTTAACTTAATGTCACAAATAATCATCATCAACCTATTTTTTTTATTTTTTTATTTTTTTATTTTTATCAAATTCAAAACCCTCCACCTTTTGAAGCAATTTGCTTGCGGCATGTTTCGCAGATAAAGTCGTGTTGCTCTTTATCTGCAATCTGAAATCCAAATCCAAATACCTCTAAATTACAGAAAACATTGTTTTTTTTCCTTAGGAATTTACTCTTGCTCTTTTTCAACCAGCACTGTGTCCACCTTAATTTATGACCGATAAACTAAGTCAAGGCAACATCAAAAGATAACATTTATATATATATATATATATATATATATATATATATATATATATATATATATATATATACTATATATATATATACTATATATATATATATATATATATATATATATATATATATATATATATCGGTATGGCGGTATTGTCTCAACTCCATATCTCTTTCTAAAATATATGGGTATTACTCATAATACCAATATACAGGAGGCAATATCTCTTTCCTCTTTTCTTTGCACTCTTTTTTTACTGCTGTTTATGATATAAATATATGATTATGGGTCCTGCCATCCAGTCTGTCCAAAATATGAATCAGTGTCATGACTTCCTTTGAAGAAATTTTTATACAGTTAATTTGATTATGTATATATAAACCAGCCTTGGCTTTGATCTGCAACATAAAAAGCAAATACATTGAATGATGTATCAGAGAGCCATGAGGTCATGGCATTTAATGTAGTTCTTCACATACCTTACCTTGTTTAGCAGATAATATTCCAAAAATGACCCAATAAGTTCTCCATTTTATTGTCTGTTTATGGTGCGAAGAAGCATAATTTGCATAGTAAGACACTTTTTAATGCTATTTTTTTCTGTCCACAGAGGAAGTTTCTTCTCCGACAGACCTGCAGTTCTACGAGGTGTCGGATAAGAAAATAGTTCTGACTTGGACCGGCCCAGGCACCTCCGTCTCAGGTTACAGAGTCACCGCCATGCCTGTCGATGAGTCTGGTTCTCCGCAGAGGGAGATGACTCTGCCCGTCAGTCAAAACTCCTACATTGAATTGTCCCACCTGCAGCCTGGAACACTGTACCGCTTCAACGTCTACACCATTCATAACGGAGAGGAGAGTTTACCACTTATTGGGGAGCAAACTACAAGTGAGTATGACAGATACCCATTATGGAAATTACTATACACACTGTATTATGATTGTGAAAATGGTTGTCTGAACGATCCACATCTAACAGGGTTTATTGATGTCTCTCTTTTTAGAGCCTGATGCTCCAACAGATATCCATTTCGGCAACATAACTGAGGACAGTGCTGTGATGTTGTGGTATGCTCCTCGTGCCAAAATCACCGGCTACCGTCTCTTCCTCACCCTTGAGGGCTCTAACCCCAAGCAGCTGCGCCTGCCTGCCCGCCTCACTGAATACACCATCCTCAACCTGAAGCCTGACACCGAGTACAAGGCTACCCTCCATGCAGAGCAAGACAACACACTGAGTGAAGGAGAGAGTGCTGTATTTACCACCAGTGAGTATCTGATGTATACTGGGGCCGCAAATGAGGATTGTTTTATTGGCAATTAATCTGTTGATTATTTTCTACATTAAACAATTAGTTATTGGGTCTCTCCCACCCAGAGGTCAGAACACTGGGAAAAATGTTCATCATTGTTTTCCAAGATGTTTCCACAATTCAAAGATTTTCAATTTACTGTCTGACAGGTGGAAAGAAACCTGAAAATATTCACTTTAAGAAGCAGGAATCAGAGAACTTTGACTTTTTTCCCCCTGGATAAGATAAGAGATAAGATATGACTTTATTTTGGTCCCGCAGTGGGGAAATTTAGTCATTTAGTCACAGCAGCTCAAGATACAAAAAAATACATATAATAAGCCATATACATACATTCTATACACATAATATACATACATTTCTGCTATTTGGCATTTATTATTAATATATATTTTTCTGTGTTTGTTTGTTTTCCTGAAACTACTTTGCATTTTTCAGATATTACACATTATAATATTGCATATTATAGAAAATTATAGGAAATTACTCAAATATATTAAACAATTATCCAAATATGTGGCAATTAATTTAATAGCTGACAACGTATTGATTAATCTTTGCAGCTCCAATGTATTTACAAATAAGTATAAAGCTTTGGGGTCAGTGTGCATGTGCCTAAAGGCTACATGTGTTTTGGAACGTAGAGTTGTCCAAAAATTGGGTTGGACTGATAGAGGGTATGGTTCTATTATTCAGCGATTTTAAAGTATCATGTGTTGTATATGTACAAAATACTAGCTGTGGTCAGCCTATTATAAAACCAAATATATTAGTAAAAGTAAAGGACACTGGCATTTTCGATACAGTGGAGTGGAAAAAATCTTCTGAATATACATGCACTCATATGTGAATCTTATATGTTGACATGCCATGACCCAGTGATCAGAACAGACTTTTACCCTCTTGTGTTTTTGCAGATCCACCAATGGGCAACGCCCCTCATTACAACACCGATGTGACCGACACCTCTATTATAATCTCCTGGACTCCAGTTCCCCGTGTTGGATACAAGGTATACACACTGCTAATATATAACATAAGAAGTGTTTTTTATACCCTACCACACACATATTCATTAATTTTTTCTCAGTCTGTCCAATAAAATGAACAGCTAGATGGTGTTTTTGTCTTCTGATGCAAATTATTTCCTTCAGTTTGCTGCAGAAAGCCCATTACGGTTATCCTTGGTTCAGTGTTGGCCCCATTAAAGTTATATAACATGTGAACTACAGACCTCAGACTTTGAATCTGATTGGACAGAATATGTCACACCAGAGATGAGAATGTTCTGCTTGCTCCTATGTTCTTGGGAAAACATTGACATCCGACCTTTGCCTCCTGTACCCCTGATCCATGTCCCGCTCTCTGACACTGTGTGCATCTATCTTACAGCTGACAGTACGACCCAGTCAGGGCGGAGAAGCCCCCAGAGATGTGACCTCTGAGACGGGAAGTATTTACATTTCTGGCCTGACTCCGGGTGTGGAGTACACCTACAGCGTGCAGCCAGTTCTAAACGGCCAGGAGCAGGGAACCCCAATCACACGCCGCGTTATCACACGTAAGTAAAAACCAGTTAAAACTGACTGTGTAACTTTTTTATTCTTACAAGGTTCTTTTTACAGCCTGCTGTTTACTCTGTTCCCCCAACGTCTTTTTATGTTACTTGTTCCCTTCTCCTCTGACTCCCCTTTTTCTTCTCCGTCTCCAGCTCTGTCTCCTCCTACTGATCTCAACCTGGAGTCTAACCCAGGCACTGGAGAGCTCACAGTCCAGTGGAACGGGGCCAGTACACCAGGTACACACACACACCTACATACGCAGGACAGATTTATTCGCACTGAACACTACAAATAATTAGCATAACACTCAATATGTTGCCTATTTTATGAGATTTGATTAAATTGATTGGAGGTTAATCGATACTACTTCGTACTGGGTTATAAGATAGGATAAGATAAGATATTCCTTTATTGATCCCCCATGAGGGAAATTAAGGTGTTGCAGCATCTGAAGTACAAAGTAAATACAGATTAAGGTAATAAACATAGAATAATAACAATGAAGTAAAATAAAAATAGAATAAAGATTAAAAAAATATATAAATAGTACAAAATAAACATACAAACAAACAGTCAAGACCAAACTAAAAAAAAAATAGTAGTGCGAACCCGTTAAAGTGGCAGTGAATTGGAGAATATATGTGCAGGTTTTTAAATGTAAAACCTGCACTGGAAATGCAAATTAAAACATTGCTACGCTGATTTGTTTGAACTCTTGGCTGTGAAACATTATTAGAATTTCACTGAAATTAAATTAACTCTTAATGTTCCTCACTGATTCATCATCTTCCGTTTCTTCCTCTCACTTCCCACCCCACGTCTCTCTCTTCCTTCTTATTCTCAAGACATCACTGGCTACAAAGTGACATGCACTCCCACCAATGGGCAGCAAGGAAACAGCCTGGAGGAGTTTGTGGAGGCAGGTCAGAACTCCTGCACCTTGGATAATCTCAGTCCAGGAGTGGAATACAACGTCAGTGTTGTGACTGTAAAGGATGATATGGAGAGCACTCCTGTATCAACTACTATTACACCAGGTGAGGTCAACTCAGAATCCTGTCGTTTTAACAGGTTTTGAGACTATTAAGGTATGAATATTTAATGTGAAAAGCCAAATGAAGTATGATATCAGAGACTCTGGTATGATTGTAATACTTTTGTTAAGAAAACTTTTGTGTAGGATGGTTCAAATTCACATATTATGTTGAAAGTTAATATTTTAGAATAACACATTAACTTTCATCATTAACAGATACTATCACTGCTCTAACGTAGTCATGCAAAACAACAGTAGGACTGTTTTGCAACACTAATGCTGCACTGCGTGTGTATATATTAAGACTTTTCAATGGAGCAGCTTCATTGAATAACGGATGAAACCTCACTAGATTATAATATATACCCGGAAAAGCAGCCTTGCATTAGCTCTTCCATTGGTCTGATATGCTGAATATCTCACCCTACTGGAAGCCAACCGTTTTCCTTACTCACCATTACCACTGCTCCTCTTTTTCTTTTCTTTTTTTCCTGTCTGTTTGTTTCCTCTTTCCGGCCTTTTTGTCCAACCCATTACCTTTCCTTCCACCTTTGCCTCTCGTTGTTTGCCGTTTCTGTTGTCTTTTCTCTTTCTGTCTTCTCCCTATCCAATCCTCCCTCCACCTATCCAGAAGTCCCTCAGCTGACAGACCTCACCTTCAAGGACGTGAGTGACACCAGCATCAGTCTCCGCTGGTCGCCGCTCAACACCACAGCTGTCACCGGTTACAGGATCACGGTGGTGGCAGCCGGCGAGAGCGTACCAATCTTTGAGGACTTTGTTCATCCAACAACTGGCCATTATACCGTGTACGGATTGGAACCTGGTATCGGCTACGACATCAGTGTGATCACTGTGACGGAGAATGGCGAGAGCGCGCCCACCACAGTCACTCAGCAGACATGTAAGATCAACTGAACCACAAACATTCACTTAACTGCTAACATCATTCCATTTTCTTCTATGTAGAGCCATTCAGTGCAGATAGAGAGTCACAAATCACATTGTGTGTGTTGCGTTATATAATATAATAAGGTTCCTATTAACCCTAAGACACGACTCTTCAAAGCAAACCTTTTAAGTTGCTGATGTAATTGCACAGCATGCTTTGTTGTCAGTTTAATAATCCTCTGTGTGTATGTGTGGACCATCTGGTTTTAGTTGCAGGGTTAAATCATACTGAGGCTCATTTCGCTCCCCAATGCAAACACTGCTTGTTCTCTCACTTTTAAGATGTCGTAAAACTTCACATGGATTTACACCGACACACATAAAACACACTCTTCCCTAAAATAAATGGACCTGTGAATACTTTCTCCCTTATTTGCCTCTTCACTCTTTCAGAGTTATAAAAATGTTGTGACCTTTTACTTGAGTCATAACCAATCCTATAAATGTACCATCGAAAATGCTTTCTAATTCAAGTTTCGCCCTCTTTTCAATAGCTGTACCAGCACCCACTGATTTGGGCTTTGGCCAGGTTGGACCAGACAGTATGGAAGTCACCTGGACCGCTCCTCATGTCCCCAACACTGGTGACATCAACAGCTATCTCATCAGGTACAAGAATACACATTAAATGTTCTTAAAGCTTAGCGTCTTCCTGATATAAGTACAACGACATGTAAAAAACCTAACACAAATCACTCCTCATCGTTGGTATCCTTATTATTCAGGTATCATCCCATTGACGATGAAGATGACATCACAGAAACCAGTGCAGAAGGCAGAAATACCAACGTGGTGCTCAGGAGTAAGTTACAGCCAAAACAAGAAATACACAGCAACACACAGACACACAAACAACAACGGTTGTATTTATGTTTTTTTTTACTGTCCACAGACTTGCTGCCTAACACAGAGTATCTGGTGAGCGTGGTGTGTGTGTTTGAGCAGAGAGAGAGCTCTCCTCTCGTCGGCACCCAGAAAACAGGTGAGTCGAACATGATCTAAAACTCAGTAAAAATCATAAAGCAAATAAGCTTCATGGCAGAGAGGCTTTAAGTCTCATTATTAAGGTGATCTCTTCAATAGTATAAGTCTTTTTAATAATATAATAACTCACCTTTTAAAATCAGCAGTTTATAAAGTGCTTCAACAGAAAGCAGTTAATTACACAGAGAATGATGCCATACGGTTAAAAACAACTCTTACATTATAAGAAAAACAATAAGAGACAGAGCAGGAACAAACACAATATATTGTCAGATACACAGAAAATAAAAGGTAAAAGGAGTAAAAAAGTAAAAAGTGAAGAAATAAAAAAGTGTGGTGTGATAGACAGCATTACATAAAAGCAAGTGTGTAAAAGTGGGTTTAAATTTTTTATGATTTAATTTTTTTTTCCTGGACCTTCATTTATCTTTAATGTTCTCCCAACCTTTTTCAGCTCTGGATTCACCAGTTGACCTGCGTTTCTCCGAGATCTTCACCAATTCCTTTACCATCCACTGGCACGCTCCCCAGAGCAAAATCACCGGATACCGTATGCGTTACCAGATGGCCATCGGTGGAAGGTCCAAGGACGAGAGGCTGCCCCCGTCCAGGAGCCACTTCACCCTGACAGGACTCGCTCCAGACACAGAGTACTTGGTCAACATCTACGCTGTAAGCGGGACCAAAGAGAGCGTGCCACTCAGTGGGAAACAGAAGACAAGTATGAAATCCTCATTTAATACTTGATTTGTTCCAATTACTCACCATGTTGTTATGATTTTTACAACTTTGTTTTTGTTTCTGACTCTTCTCTCTGTCTCTCTTCAGTCTCTGATGCTCCCACAGACCTGGAAGTGCTAGACTCCACCCCCACCAGCATCACTGTTCGCTGGGACGCCCCACCTGTCACTGTGCGCTACTACAGGATCACTCATGGAGAGTCTGGTGAGTTAATAATATTAACTTTAGATACATTTGAATTTTTTTGCAAAGAAACATTTTTTGTTTTGTTTGGGGATTCCCGTCACTTAATCTGTTCATCATTCCAATTCAATTCAATCCAATACAAAGTTTACTATGTAACGAATAGAAACACGTTTCCTTGCCCAGTGAAAATCTTACTTTGCTTTCTGTCAGATGCCAGAGAAGACAGATTTTTTTTAAAAATAGGATAAAAAAATAATAATATATGCAAATATATGTATGTAAATATATATGGTTTTGCAGAGAGAGGCAGGTACAGATATAAATAGTCTTTAAAGTGCAAGTTGTGCAGTATGCTGAGCAATAGTGCAAGTCAGACGTGAGGTAACAGCAAGTTGTTGACCAAGAGGTAGTGCAAATATATTCATGAGTGCAAAAGTCATAATAACTGGATGGCTTGTACTGGGTAAATAGCAGGTGAGCTATTGTGGGGTCTGATGGCAGAGGGGAAGAATGAGTTCTTGAGTTCTCTAACATTAATCATATTTATACTCTTTTTATCCAGGAGGCCACAGTAATCCCAAGGAGTTTGTTGTGCCTGGCTCTCAGTCCACTGCCACGATCAATGACCTGAAGCCTGGTACCGACTACACTATCACTGTCTACGCTGTGACTGGTAGAGGAGACAGCCCCGCTTCCAGCACTCCAATCTATGTCATGCACAAGACCAGTATGTACACACACACACACACACACTTTCAAAGACAAAACACCCTTTTTTAAGTGATAATCCTGCCTCCTTATGTTTCCACTCACTTTCTCCTCTTCATCTCTCCTCTCCCAGGCGTCGACTCTCCCTCCGATATGGAGGTGATGGACGTGAAAGACAACAGTGTCACAGTGAGGTGGAGCCCTGCCCAGGGGCCAATCAAGGGATACAGAGTGACTGGGGTTCCCAGGAATGGACAGGGACCTTCTTTCACTGAGGAGGTGGCTCCAGGTATGGTGTTTGACCATATACTGTCATGGAAAAAATGATTAGACCACCTTTGTTTTCTTCAATTTCTTGTTCATTTTAAAGCCTGATAAAACTAAAGGGACATTTATTTGGACAAATATAATAATAACAACAAAATTAGCTCATAATAGTTTAATTTAGGAGCTGATAATGATTTTGGTTATTATCAAAAATATTTTGTTGTGATCATTATATTTGTTCAAACATATGTACCTTTAGTTGTACTAGGCATTAAAATAAACAAGAAATTGAAGAAAAAGAGTGGTCTAATATTTTTTTCCATGACTGTATACTGTATAGTATTTGTCAGTATTTTAAAGCTTCTTCTAGCTTCTCAGTTTAGAAAACTGTCTTTTTCATTCCTGTTTTTGAATCTCTTTCCTTTCTCTATTCCAGACCAGACAGAGATTACTTTCTCAGGACTGATGCCCACAGTGGAGTATGTTTTAAGTGTGTATGCTCTTGGACAAGATGGAGAGAGCTCTCCAATGGTGGTGAATGCCTTAACAAGTAAGGTTTACACTTTCCAGAGAAGAGATTTGTGAAATATCATTATTTTCCACATTATTTTCAACACTGACCTGTCCCTTACTCCAACCCCCACTACCTTGTCACCTTTTTAGATGTAGACCGTCCCAAGGACCTGACGTTCTCAGACATTGACTCCACCTCACTGCGGATCACCTGGGACAGTCCCGAGGGAATCGTCACATCTTACAGAGTCTTATATTCAAGTCCAGAGGAGGGTGAGAGAGAGCTGCGCCCTGCTCCCCGAGGAGATGCTGAGTCTACTACTATCTATGGTCTGCAGCCTGGCACTGAATACACTGTGAAGGTCATCGCTTTGCATGATGACACAGCCAGCACACCACTGGTCGGCACACAAGCTACAGGTAAGGAAACGAATTAGGTCGAGATGTCTTATACACTCATTGAAAAAATGATTAGACCCTTGTTTTCTTCAATTTCTTGTTCATTTTAATCCCTGGTACAACTGAAGGTACATTTGTTTGGACAGATATAATGATAACAATAAAGCACATAAGAGTTTAATAGCCATTGTATATTTATATATTATAATAGCCATTATGTATTTAAAGCCATTTTCCATGGTTTTATTGATAATGATTTTCGTTATTATCAAGAAACCATGGAAAATGTCTAGATATCAGCTCTTAAATTAAACTTGTATGAGCTATTTCTGTTGTTATCATTATATTTGTCCAAAAAAATTTCCCTTTAGTTGTACCAGGCATTAAAATTAACAAGAAATTGAAGAAAACAAGGGTGGTCTAATATTTTTTTCCATGACTGTATGTATGGTGAAAAATGTGATGCAAAAAAAGTGAAAACTGTCTCTTCTGTTTCATTCTAACCCTCTTTTTATTTCCTGTCTCCCCTCAGCCATCTCATCACCCACCAACCTCCAGTTCTCCCAGGTCAGCCCTACCTCTTTCACCATGCGCTGGGCTGTACCGGGTCAGGAAAACCGACTCAACGGCCTGACAGGCCTCACAGGCTACCGTGTGGTGGTGAACCCAAAGAACAAGAGCGGGCCTACCAAGGAGATCAACTTGGCCCCAGACACCACACAGGCTCACATCTCTGGACTCATGGTGAGTGTGCTCCGTCAGTCTGAATGAAGGACTGTCTTTTTGGTCTGTTCTCATCTATTGAAGAGAATTTCTAAAAATTTCACATACCCTGTCTTACATTAACGTCAATTTAAAAGCAGATTAAGGTTGTTTTCATACCTTCCAGCAGTGGCGGAAGAAGTATTCAGACCTCTTACTTAAGTAAAAGTACTAACACCACACTGTGAAATTACTCCACTACAAGTAAAAGTCCTGCATTCAAAACTTACTGAAGTAAAAGTACAAAAGTATCAGCATTAAAATGTACTTAAAATATCAAAAGTGAAAGTACTCATTCTACAGAATGGGACAATTTAAAGTGTTATATTCTACATATTCCAAATATCATTGGATTATTATTGATGCATTTAAATTGCCTCAAGGTAGGGCTCAATTTAACTACTTAATATGCTGTTATGAGGTTTAATATTAGGAAAATGTCTAATCACTTTAAATTGATCATGTTTTTATGTTAAATCTCAACCTGAAAACTAACTAAAGCTGTCAGCTGAATGTAGTGGAGTAAAATGTATAATATTTACCTCAAAAATGTAGTGGAGTAGTATAAGTAAGTAAGTATAAAGTTACATAAAATGGAAATACTCAAGTAAAGTACAATTCCTCAGAATTGTACTTAAGTACAGTACTTAGTTACATTCCACCACTGCCTTCCAGATATATATTATAAGAGAATGAAAATGGACTTGCAGAGTGTCCATGAAAGTGAATGTTTTAAAAAAAACTGTGCAGTTTTCACTGACTCACACATGTGGATACAGTCCTGTGGATACTGAAGTCTTTTTTTCTCTTTTTCTCCATCTCTCTTAGGTTGCAACTGACTATGAAATCCATGTTTATGCCTTGAAAAACTCTCTGACCAGCAGACCAGTCAAAGGAGAGGTCACTACTCTGGAGAGTGAGTTTGTAACTCCTAAGTTGTGAAATTCTGACAAATGAATGTGTGGTTTTGATACATGGAAACAGAGATAGTTTGTTGTTGTTACACATAGTTCTTGGGTTGTGCAAAAAGCCACTGTTATTGTTCTTTCTCAACCTTACTTACCCTCTCTTTTCTTGTTTCCCCTCAAGATATCAGCCCCCCTCGTCGTGTGCGTATCTCTGACGTAAATGACTCTTCCATCACCCTGACCTGGCGCTCCAAGACAGAAATCATCTCTGGCTTCCTGGTTGAAGCCACGCCCACCACCTCCTCTTCAGGCTACACACCCATTCAAAGGACCATTGGCCCCGACTCACGCACATTCACTATTACAGGTACACAGACATGAGAATGTACAGGAATGTAAGAATAATATAAATTGCCTTTAGCATTGTGAACCCCAGGAGAAACAGCTGTAGCTAATCAAGCTCCTAATAAACTGAACCAAATCATAACATGACATTCTTTGAATTGTGGCACACAATCCCTCACTAACCTGTCACTGTGTCGTCACTTCAGGTCTGGAGCCAGGCACCAATTACAAGATCAACATCTATACACTGAAAGGGAACGGACGCAGCGCACCTCTAACAATCACTGCCACCACAGGTAACCATTAATCTCTAATATCCTCCAAGAGTACTACATTACTTAAAGTTTGACATTTTACATGTTGTGCCATGATAGCAAGAACAAGATATTGCTCTATATGCAGTTCATTATACAACAACAAAAAACTTCAAAACAAAAGACTTCATCAATGTGGAATACATTCTAAGAAAACAAAGTTGATAGCAGCTTGATCTTACAGCAAAATTATGTTTGTTGCAATTTTGAGAATACAATATCACAAACTGGCATTATTATATCATCACTTTTACCTGTGAATAATGCTGAATGGACAACGTTCAATAAAGTCATGGAAAAAATTATCCGACCCTTGTTTTCTTCAATTTCTTCTTCATTTTTATGCCTGGTACAACTAAAGGTACATTTGTTTGGACAAATATAATGATAACAACAAAAATATTTCATAAGAGTTTAAGAGCTGACATCTAGCCATTTTCCATGGTTTCCTTGATAATAACCAAAATCTTTATCAAGAAAAACATGGAAAATGCCTAGATATCAGCTCTTAAATTAAACTCTTAAGAGCTATTTTTGTTGTTATCATTATATCTGTCCAAACAAATGTACATTTAGTTGTACCAGGCATTAAAATGAACAAGAAATTGAAGAAAACAAGGGTGGTGTAATTATTTTTTCCATGACTGTATATTCAAATCAGTATTTGGTTATTTGCCAATGTTGTGTCGTGCTTCAGTACTAGCTGTAGTTAGTATGTGTGCACAAAAAACATGTATTTGAGTGTTTATGAGTATTTAACTTTTTTTGTCTCTTGCAGCTAAACCAGTGGTCATCCCACCCACAAACATCCGCTTCACCTCCCTGAACCCGAACAGCATCTCTTTCACCTGGGAGCCATCACGCAGCCCAGGGGTCACTGGGTATTATGTCACCTATGAGGAGGCCGGAGGTTTGCCCCGAGAGCTCATTCCCAGACCACATGCAGGCCAGAGCTATGCCATTGTTAATGGTGAGTGTGGAGCATGACATTTACTGTACACAACATACATGAAAATACAGTGATTAAAAACTTCTGCCCATAATAAACGTTCATTACTTTTTTGTGTATTTGTTGTGTTTGTTCACAGGTCTGAAACCAGGAACAGAATATGTCATTAGGATTGTTGCACTGCAGAATGCTTTGAGAAGCACACCTCTGGTGGGCAAAGCCAGAACACGTAAGTACCCCCATCACCCACCTGTTAGCATGAATTACTCATGGAAACTTTAGAAGATTGCTACCATGTTGAACATAGTAAAGACATTGTGACAATTTCAAAACACAGCTGAATGTTGCCATATTTTTGAGCGCAAGGCTCTGCTGCCCTCTACTGGCTTTCTTGTTTAACTGCTGCTAATGTAGAATTAAATAGTCCATGACTTTGCTCCACAAAAAAATCTGCACTTGTGAATTCTTCGGCTGGTCAGTACTCATAATGGGCAGCAACTAAACAGCTAGAGGCTTCTTTAACCACATAATCATCTGTGGTTCATAATATCATTACCAGAGCCAGTTGACACTTATGTGTCTGTGCTTGTATGGCCCCATTAGATGCTCCTTTACCCTTAAATAAATCTTTACTATATTTTTTGGTTTTCCTTTTGAAAATAATTTTATAACCTACTATTTTTTTCTTTTGTATTATTAGAGGCAGACAGATTAGCACAGTGGAAACTCAACAATCTTGTGTTCTAAACTGCTGAAAGTTAATCTAGTGGAGCCTGCATTCTTCTAACAGCTAGCATACACGTGTCTGTTGTCCCACAGAGCCAGCTTCAGATCATCTATTGGTCCCTGAGCTGCCACAGCTGCCTGTTCCTCACCGTCCCACCACTGACATCCTGGATGTTCCAGAGGCCTTCGATGACAAGATGTAAGAACCTGCTAAATTAATCTGAAATTACTATTAATGCATGACCAAAACACCTAAAATACCTGTGCAGTCATTCAGTGCTCACCCCTCTCTGTTTCTTTCTGTGTCCAGTTTTAACAACAACCATGTTCACTTGACTGGTACTAGTGGCCAGAACCAACCAGGCCAGCAGGGCCAGCACATCTACACCGAGTTCCAGAGCCTGGGCCCTAACAACGGACTCCATGGCCCCTTCAGCGGACCCAAAGAAGGCCAGAGACCCACTCTCAGACAACCTCTGATCTATATTCCTGTAGCAGGCCCTGATGGAAACAGAGTACCCTTGGTCAAGGTGTGTGACACTTAAATGATCTCTTGTAAATGTATGTGCCTCAATAAAATTGTTTTAGTTCACACATTTTTTTAAATCCAGTGTGCTTAAGATTGCTATTATCTTGAGTTCAGTTCAGTCTCAGCTAATCTGACATCACTTCAACTGTCTTTGTTTATATCATAGAGAAAGATGGTTGGCTTAGACATGTAGTTTAGTTCATGAGTATTGTATTTTTCTTATTTAGAAATGTAGAACGTGGACAGAAGCTGAACAGCAGAGTTGCTAATACATAGTTGTCAATCATTTAATATTTAACATAAAATTTAAATGCGCCACTTTTGGTGATTTTATCCCGTAGGTGAGCGACGGTCCCCTGCCAGGTATGGCGTTTGGTTTCCCTGACAACGAAACAGAGTTGCCCCAAGAAGCAAAGACAATCACAACCCTCTCCTGGTCTGGTATTCCCCATACTTCAGAGTATGAGGTGTCCTGTAATCCTATTACACATCTGGAGGAACAAGGCTTCCAGGTATACACACACACAAATATCGGCACATGCAAACACATATTTACTGCTGGAGAAGTGAGGATCACTAACTTTCTTTTCCTCCATATAGATGCGTCTTCCTGGCACCTCCAACAGTGCCACACTGATTGGATTGACATCTGGAGCTTCCTATAACGTCGTAGTAGAGGCCATGAGGGGCGGGGCCAAAGAGAAGGTTTTGGAGGAAGTCGTAACCGTTGGAAACGCTGGTACAATAAATATAACATTTAAATCAAATGTTAGAGAATATTGTGTTTATGGTCTGTCTTTGTCAAGGTAAACTACTACGATCAGTTGGTTTTGTTCTAAACACGTTTGTTCTTCCATCTCTTAGTTCCAGGTGACATCCCACTGACGGCCAACCAGGATGTGTGTTACGACACATTCACACAGACCTACCACGAGGTGGGCGCCGAGTGGGAGCGCATGTCTGAGACGGGCTTCAAGCTGTGGTGTCGCTGCCTGGGGCTGGGCAGTGGGCATTTTAGGTGTGATTCATCCAGTGAGTGGCTTAATAACCCTTTCCCAGCATGCTTTGCAAACACACCATGGAATTAGAAATAATTCTATGTGATTTACTCAAGAGGAATTTATATTTAATAACAAATAGATCATCAGTTTTGTGGATTATAAAACTCTAAATATATTTTACATCATACACTTTATAAATTCCTCAACTAGTTCAAAAGCCATAGAATTGTGCAGCTCTATGTGCAGCAACAATGAAATGACAGCATGGGCAGCCATAGCAAGAGGCTATTTCATAGCTAAATTCACCATAAAGATGGTCATTTCTTTACCATGTATGAATCTATATGAAGTCTGCCCATGTTGGTCTCTCTGCTCCGTCTCTGTAAACTGTGAAAACATCACAGGCAGCAGAAAGCTAAGCTCAGCTAACTGTCCAGCAGCAGTCTCAGTTATTGGTATTGTCCATACAGCTAACATGACAATACCAGAAACTGAGGTCACCATCCACTCACTATAGGTGCAAATCCACTTCACTGTCTCTGTGTTTCTGTGTGTATGGGACAATATTTATATTCAACTGGGAACCAGTGAGACTCACTCAGGCTCTGTGTAATTAGAAGGATGTTCTGTGGAATACAAATGGGTTTTATATGTGTTTTCAACTGTGTAAAAATCAGTTTCTGTGAGTGCTGTGAATCTTATAATGCAGTTTGAAGAAGAACATTTTTCTTTGGCTGCTTTCTACATTAACTAATGAACTTTTCTCACATTTCCACTCCACTCTCCTTCCTCTATGCTCTCATTCTATTCACCCTTTGCTCTTCTTGTCTTTGCCATTTCAATCCGACCTTCCTCCTCCATGGCATCCTTTATACATTTTCCCACCTTTCTCTTCACCTCCTTTACCTTTTCTTTCGCTCTCTCTCTCTCTTACTACTTCTCCCTCCTTCAGAGTGGTGTCACGACAACAATAATAACTACCGCATCGGCGAGAAGTGGGATCGCCAGGCTGAGAACGGTCACATGATGAGCTGCACCTGCCTGGGCAATGGCAAGGGAGAATTCAAATGTGAACCCCGTAAGTACAGATGGACACACACACACACACACACACACACACACACACACACAACTAGACATAGACTCATTGACTATGTTTGCATGCACACTATTATTCCAAATACGGTTCATGTGAACTGCATATTCCCTTCAGGTTCCAGAGTAGGCCTTATTCCAAATGCAGCATTGCCGGGATATTGTTTTAGGCATTTTTTGGACATGTAAAGAGAGCGTTCAAAACGTGTGTCTCAATTTGGGTTTTTACCACAGTTTGTGACACGCGGGCCTCCTGCCAGTAAACCAAGAGTTTACAAGGTTGGGGTAGAGCTGCATGCCCAAAAGCCCACATTTCTGGTCAGAAGGACAAACAAACCTACTTTTAAACATTATGAAAGACTTGGATATATCAAAATATAGCAATACCGACATTTCATGAAGGTGGTTAAAGAAGTTAAACAGGGAGGTTGTGTTTGCACAAGTGGAAAACTTTGAAAAACATCCTATTTTGACACATATAAGTAAATAGCACAAGTAGCTCCAGCTGTTCAACTTTTAAAGTGTGATAACAATGTGGTACGTTCAATGGACTATGCATTGCTGAATGCAAACACGAATATTTATTTTCATTAGCCATGTAAAAAGCTTTGATGCAATATTGTCTCTTTTGGAAAAAAGACGTAAAACCTTGAATATTTTGTGCATGTAAACAAATGTAGTTATTGAGACGTCAGGCTTGCTGGTTAGTTAAGTTTGGTATATTTCTTCTTTAATCTTACAATAATTTCAATCATGGATACTCAGTTGCCTATTCATGTCTGTTAAGAACTGAACTGAGAGCGTATACTGATCTTTCATATGTAACTCTCACTTTCCAGATGAGTCAACGTGTTATGACGATGGGAAAATGTACCAGGTGGGAAACCAGTGGCAGAAGGAATACCTGGGAGCCATCTGTACCTGTACCTGCTACGGAGGACAACAGGTGTGTAACACTGTGTGTCTGTGTCAGTGGTGGAAAAAAAGCATTCAGATCCCTTACTTAAGTAAAACTTCTAATACCACACTTTAAAAGTACTCCCCTACAAGTAAAAGCCCTGCATTCAAAACTGACTGAAGTAAAATACAATTGTATCAACATCAAAATGTGCTTAAATTATCAAAAGCAAAAATACTCATTTTGCAGAATGGCCCTACTCAGATTGTTATATTTATTCCAAATATATTATTAGATTATTTGTATTGATGCATTATGTCAAATCTCAACCTGAAAAGCTAGCAGCTAAATGTAGTGGAGTGAAAAGTGCAATATTTTGCCTCTAAATGTAGTGAAGTAGAAGTATAAAGTTACATAAAATGGAAGTACACAAGTTAAATACAAGAACCTCATTAAGTACAGTACTTGTGTAAATGTACTTCGTTACACTGGTCTGTGTAATATGTGTTATATGTGATAATGTTCATGCATACTATCATGGGAACTGTGTTGTGGAGTCCTTGTGATCCGATTGTGAGTCAGTGTGTGCATTAACCTCTCCCATCTCTTCAGGGCTGGCGTTGTGAGAACTGCAGAAGGCCAGGAGCTCCGACTGACGTGGACGCTGACCTCCTTCAACCTGTTCATTCAGATGTGTTCGACCGGTACAGAGAAAACGCCCTTCGCAAACTGGTCAGTGTCTCACCATGAGTTTTACTACAAATATTCAGTATCAAATCCAGCATAGTTTTCTGATCGTTCCGATTCAGGATGTTACTATAACTCCAGCCAAAACGTATAAACCACAACCTCTCTCCTCTCTCTCCTTCGCTCCTTCCAGAACATCCAATGTCCGATTGAATGTTTGAGGCCGGAGCTGCTCGCAGACGCCATCAGCCCCTCAGATTAGAGAAGAGGGGAGTATGAGGAAAGGAGGGTGAAGAAGTGAGACCCCTTACAATGTCGCTACCACTTCAAGAAGGAAGCCGCCTCCTGAAGACATTTCCAACAGATCTGTGCTTTAAGGGTTTTCCCCTCACCAAATTTAAGTGCCTTAACAAGACTTTTCTACACCAACCTCTGTGCTTTTTCAAAGATCTGCCCAACTTTTTTATGTTGGTTATAATTCTTCTTCAGTAGAAACATCTTCATCCACTGAATTTTTGACACCAATCTGTCAGAGCACAAATCCTGCTGCTTTGTTACTTCCACCTGCCTACCCCAAACATACTGTCAACACACTCACACCAGATACAGTATTGTTGTGTATATTTACTGTTGCATTGGGACTTTTTATAGCATATCAGAACATTCCAAGACATTCTCTTGCTTTGACCAAAACAGAACAAAACACACCACTTAAAATGTGTCTGATTTTGTATAATTATGTTCCCTGTTAGTAACTGCAGCCACATTTCCCCATGATTTTGAGTCTCACTGTGAGTAATGTATATTCATAAAAATATTTAGGTAATGAAAGAATGCATTTCCAAATCAGGAGTTTATGCAAAGGAATTCCAAAGCCATACAGTATTTACATTGTTGTCCAAAACAACTTTTACAGCACCTGTGACAACTCGAGTGACTGAGACAGACATGACAGTCACAGTCAGATTTAGAATAAAATCTATCAGACAGCTTTATTAACTTCAATCAGCACTCTTTAGAATAAAGTGGATTACAATTGTAAAAGCTATACAAAACTGTAAGTGTCCTGTCTGTCTCTGATGAGTAATGGGTCAGTAAGAGTTCTCTTTAGATTGAAAAACAATCAACGACCAACTTTCCTTAAAAAGATAAGCACTGCTATTTTTAGGTTGGTATTAAAACAAATGTTACCTTGTTATTGTTACAGTTTTGGCTCCTGAAGTCACCATGTAGACGTAGTTCTGTGATCTGCAATATGGGTGTTTTCTAAAATACACCGATGAAATCTATAAAGCAAAAGCTGACTGACCAAAAGTGAAACTGTTGTTTCAGAAATGTATTGAAAATGAAAAATCTCCATTTATTTCCAAGTGAAATGCATTTTAATTACATAAATGTTTGTATTTTTGTTTATTTCTTAATTCATTTCTTTTATTTATCCCTTTTATTCAGGCATTTTGTTCAATGCTTTTTTGGGGTGTACACTTTATTTTTGATTAACTTGTTTTTTTATATTGTTGGTGCCAAAATCTGAACTACTGTGGACTGAATCTTTTTAATAAACTGAAAAAATCCTAACCAAATGTTATCAGCTTTTTGTTGTGGAAGAATGAATATTTGCCATAGACTGAATATAAATATAACCTATATATATATAATTTTTAATTTTTAAATTGTAAAATAAAATTTGAATTATATATAATTATAAATATATATATATATATAATTTAAATTTTATTTTACAATTTTAAATTTGAGCAAACATGTGGAATGAACCATTATCATTTTATATGTTGATTACACTTATTAAGCTAAGCAGTAGAAGTTTAATCCCGAAAAAAATTACATATATATATATACATATATTTTAGATTTTTAAACTTTGAAATAGGCCAATTTGACCTGCAACATAACAGTAGGGTTAAGTAGTTTTAATAAATCCTGTCTTTACAAAACTAATGTGCTTAGATAAATGCATCAATACAAATAATCTAATAATATATTTGGAATAAATACAACAATCTGAGTGGAGCTATACTGCAAAATGAGTACTTTTACTAATAATACTTAAAGTACATTTTGCATCCTGATACTTTTGTACTTTTACTTCAGTAAGTTTTTAATGCAGGACTTTAACTTCTAGTGGAATAATTCAAATCACAGCTCAAGACTCACTTGTTTAGATTAGCCTTTTCTGTTTGACCTTGCCATCCTAATTTTTGCTGTTTGTTGTTTTTATGTAGCTGATTGTGTTCTTGTTTTTATCTAGTGATTTTTGCTCTGTTTGTAAGCTGACCTTGAGTGACGTGAAAGGCGTCCATAAATAAAATGTATTATTATTATTATCATTATTATTATTATTATTAATAATAATAATAATAATAATAATAATAATAATTTCACAGTGTGGTATTAGAACATTTACTCAAGTAAGGGATCTGAATACTTCTTTCTCCACTGGTTGCAACTATTTGTAAGATCTGAGTGTGCGTCATGTTTCGATGCCAATCAGGGCTCCCAAACCAGGATCCGCTTATCATCAGTCCGCAGTTGTTAAACAGACGTATACAGTGACGCAATGACGTCGCTCTGTAGCCTGTGGAAAAGCAAACAGGTTCTGAGACGGTTCACAAATTGAATCAACTGCGAACCAGCTCCAGCACCAGACCAGCAAAAGAACAAGGTCCTTGTTGTTAGAGAGATATATCAACAGCTGTCTGGAACACAGGGAACAGTTCTTCCCTGAGGTGTAAAGGAACGTAACATCATGCGTTCTCTCATTGGTTCTGCGGGAACAATTTCCGGTTGCGGCATCGATCCTTCAGAATAAAATGGCGGGAACTCATTATTGAGTGAAATTTAAGTTTACTCGATCACTAAATCTCAGAATAACGGTAATGTAAGAGAGGGATAACATGCTCCTACAATAACCTCTCTGTTTATTTTTATTGTGCTGTTGCCACTGAACATCTGCACTGATCTGTTAGCACTGTATCATCCATGTAGTTATTCATATACTGTGAACTGCACTTTATTTATACTATTTAAACTATTTGCACTACCTACTGCTATCCGCTGATAAAAAAAACAACAACAAACAAATCCTATTGTATTTATTTATACATATGTATTAGCCTACTGTTCATATGGACTTTATTGATCTGGTTAGATGCTAAACTGCATTTCGTTGTCCAAGTACCTGTACTGACAAGAAAGTTGAATCTAATCTAATCTAATGCTAAATTTACTTCCTAGGACCAATACCGTTTGATCTTAGTTTTACATAATTGTACTATGTAATTTATTTCAGCTCTTGTTAATTTGCACGAATACAAAAAAATATTGTGGGCTTTATTAAACTTGTTACAGGCCCTTAACAATGAACTTTTAGACTTTTAATGCACAAACATTTCCCGAATCGAAATGCTCTCAAAATGAGAGCAGTGATGCTGCTTTTATTCTGAAGAAATCAGAGCGGAAGTGTTTAGTTCCGCTGAGAAAGCAGCGAGTAGGATACAAGATAGAGAGTTCCCCGTTAAACCTCCTGAATACAGCAAATATGGAAACCTCCTCTATTGACAGTTTGATCCTGAAGCTCCACGATGTGAACGCGGTGAAGTTTGGAGAGTACAAGCTGAAGACCGGCATGATGACCCCCATTTATATCGACCTGAGGGTCCTCGTGTCGCACCCAGCGCTCATGAACCAGGTAAACACGTGTTGTTCTCCCCACAGCAACTTTAAATGTCATGTGGTAAAATAAAACATGAAGCAGCGACATTATCCAAAAGTGAATGTTGTTTTAGTCAGGCTTAAAACTAAGTTGACTTGGCATTAGTGTACACGTGTGAGTTTTTGGTCCAGACTGATAGTCCAACAATTACAGCATGGACTTTAAGTTTTTCAAAGAACTCTCTCTTTCTGGGACAATGACTTATGCAAGATAAAGCGTAGATAGATAGAGTCGATGGTTGATTGTGTGCTTGGCACGAAAATACAGTTGCAGTGGTTAAAATGTGTTTGTTACAAACCTATAGGTTAGTTTACAGCTCAGTCTAAAATAGTCTTAAACTAAACATCCTGCATTGTCTTAGTCATAGTTGTTTGTACCATCAACACACCATTGTTGTATGTACAGAAAGATAAAAAAAATAATTCATTAGCCCATGGATGATCATACCAAATGTCCCAATTATATATGTTTTTAGTCTCTCTCTGATCAAACATCTTCAGAAAAAAATATTCCACAGCTGAAGCATTTGACACTTATGTCTGATTTTTGGAGGATCCCATCCCTTATCTCCACTAATATAAAAAACATACCCAAGCACATGAAGCACAGTCAGACACAGGACACACATGAATGATAGTTGTGCGTAAGTATTGAATCCCACATTACCACATGTTTAACTTTGTGCTCTAGCTGCTGACTCAGCTAAAGTGAGACAGGTTCTTTACATGTCGTGCTCATCCAACAGCACCATTCAACAAAAAGTTCAGTATAATCTGCAAGGGTTTTTTGTTTAATGTTGAGCAGGTACAACTATGTAATCCACATACTTCATCAGTAAGATTGAGAACATCCGGTCACAAATTTCTCCTGATCCTCGTCATCTTCCCACTTCAAGCAATAATCTGGCCTCCTTTACGCAGTTTCAAACGACTAACATCCTAGCACTAAGTAAATTAATCTCCCGAATGAAATCCTCTACCTGTGTTTTAAATACTGTCTCTACAATTGTTTAAAAGAGGTATTCCACATTGTTGGTCCTTTGATCTTGTTGATTATTAACAGTTCTCTGACTTCTGGCATTTTTCCTAACGGTTTTAAGCATGCGATCATTCATCCTTTACTCAAAAAACCTAACCTAGACCTTCTACTGCTCGATAATTACAGACCCATTTCCATTGAATTATCTGACACCAACCGAAAATCCACACCTATTTCTCTGCGCAGATCGTTTGATGGGGAATGATGAGCAGGAGACGTCCAAGTTCTCAGTTTACCATAATTTTTTTACAATACGTCAAGAAATGTGCATTTTACAGAGATCTCTGGGTTCACTCTACATGTCCCTGATACACACAGACAGGTTTCAGGTCATGAAGTCTGAACCCTCCTTTCCCTCGAATCAATTATTTATCCTCACAATTGTTTACTCAGACATGAAGGTAGATTTCTTCCAGGAAGTTCTGCCTTCTGGATCTGCTGATTCGTCAGTTTTAATCAGTATAGAGACACGTCATGTCACCGGGCAGCAATCTTCTCTGCCCTTCACACTGTGTCCTGACCTGCTATCAAAACTTGTTAAGACAAACATTCTGCCTTGTTTTGTCTTACAGAGATATAATTTGGAGACAAATATAAAATATATATTCTTCGTGATTTATAGAATCTTACTAAGTTTAAGCAGTTGGGATACATGTATTTAAAGTAATCATAGTTTTAAAACAATATTAGCACATCATCATTGTATCAAAAGCATCTTACATGAGTAATATATAAATGCATAGAGAGAGGGCACACACGCGTACGCATGCATTTGATAGTGACTGCGTCACGCACAGAGACAGACAACAGGGACAGACAAGACAGACAGAATAACAAATTATTTTAACACCCTCCAGCATTGTAACTCTGCCAACCTTGACAATCTTCTGAGTTGTCTCAAGGATGTGAAGAGCTGGATGTCACAAAACGTTTTAAAACTCAATGAAAATAAAACTGACATCATAGCCTTTGGTCCAAAAAAATCATCCAACCTGCTTCAAAGCCAACGTGGTCCCCTCTCCCTGAACCTGAAGCAGGCTGCTAAAAACCTGGGTGTTATGTTTGATGCTGAGCTTTGTTTTGATGCTCAGGTAAAAAGCACTGTAAAGTCTTGTTTCTTCCAGCTTAAAACAATTTCCAAAGTTGGATCTTCTTTATTCTGACTTACACAGGGTTTTACACCATCACTCAGAGCTCCCTCCACAAACTCCAACTGGTGCAGAACGCTGCTGCCCGAATTTTAACAGGAACCAAAAAATATCACCACATAACTCCAGTTTTAGCAGCTTTGCACTGGCTACCCATTTTAATCAGAATTGATTTTAGAATAATTTTACTCACGTTTAAAGCTGCATCACTAGCCTCTTTTAAACCCCTAAAACTTTCTTTTATTGCAAAGCCTTTTTAACAACTTAATCTCTTGGTTATTTTTCTCCCCCAGCTCGTGCCACTTTCTATGTTTTGGCATTTGTAATTCCAACTTGTCTGCATTGCCCTTTACTTTGCTCTGTTGTTTTATTGTAATTTTTTCTGTCTTCCACTATGTTTTTATCTCTTGCCTGTAAAGCACTTTGTAACTTTCTTAAGAAAAGTGCTATACAAATAAAAATTATTATTATTATTATTATATAATATGCTCACAGTGTGATAAACTCAAACTCCCAAGTTAGAAGCTTTAATTTGAAAATAATTAACATTAATGGAAAACAATGTTGGAGACAAAGCATCTCCTTGCCCTTTATCAAATTGTTGGGAAAACCATTCATTTATCTGAACAAGGGCAACAGGTGCTGATCAAGAGACTTTACGATGTGAAACAACTTTACATTAACACCAGAGTTTAATACATTTATTCAGTCAAACAATATAGTGTCAAGAAATCTGAATCAAATATATAAAACAAACCCATTAACTAAAGCCTCAAACGATCATGAATATGTCCTTGACACAGTGTCAACAACAATTATCATCAAATCAATGCAAGAAAGCTTAATCCTATTCTTGTTTAGGTCATTTATGATAAGTTTGCTATTATTTGATCATGCCAAGTTAACCTGGTAGCATTAAAAGGTTTCTTCAAAAAGCAATCGTCTGAAAGTTGTCGGTTTATTACCCCTTCAAGTCTTAGAAAAGTGGATCTCATCATCGAACAATCTTATGTGGTTTAAACATAATTAGGGACAGTCACTGAAAAGTTAAACCTACTAAGCGTGGTGGAGAAAGACTTCATGTGCCTGCATTGTTTCGAGCCCTCCATAAAACCCTTTTTCTTGTCTTATTTGCAGGTGTCGAGTCTCATCTACCAGCGAGTGCTAGAGGAGAAGCTGCAGTTCGACACGGTGTGTGGGGTTCCTTACACAGCCCTGCCTCTCGCCACAATCATCTGCTCCAGAAATGAACTGCCGATGCTCATCAGGCGAAAGGAGGCCAAGGACTACGGTGGGTGGCTGGAAGGCTCGGGGAGCTCTGTTTATCCATTCAGGAATATTGGATTTATTTGTAAATTGCAACACACACAAGAATGGCGTTGTTGCATAACTGTCCCATTTCGTAGCACTTTAATTAGGATACGTAGCCCAGGTTAATTTAAAAAGCAACCACTGACTGCAAGATGTCTGGCTGATAGACATGCATTTTGGGACACAAACCATGCATTTTTAAATGGAATATAAATGTGTTATTTTGTTTTTTAATGTGGTATTTCTGCATATTTGGGTCCCTGAACAGTCTTGGAATTGCATAAATTGGGTATCACTGGAAAGCCGAGACTCTTGTGTATTCACTGAGCCAACCTTTATTCATTTGTTATTATATTAGTCACCATAGTAGCCATGCCACTGTAGTGAGCCAATTTTTTTAAACTTGACATCCCAGTTTAAAATGAGCTTCTGTGAGCTTTAGAATAATCACAGCCTGAAACGTTACAACCACAAACTAGAGAGCTAGAGCATTCAGAGGATGTCGCTTTTTCAAGGTATAATGATAATAAGGTGGTTTCTTAGCAATTTCCAGAAAAAAAGTACTCCCCATCAAATTGCAAAATAATATTGTGTTCCTCTGGGCCTTGATGTAAATGTGATATTTTGAGGGTTCGTAGTAATGAATTATTGAGTGGTCAAATAAGGTAAATATATATAGCACCTAATTAGTGTAACAAATGGTAGCAACACCAAAACTGGTGCATCAACTGAGGCATAATTGAGCTTTGAAATATACCTTCATATACCTCCATCATGATGTTCTAAGCTCTTATGCACTTTCACAATTTTAATTGACACACAGTGCTGAGTTGCATTGAAAAGTAAAAGTTTTCAGGTTCCCAGCTTTCAGATGGTGTACACCAATTTTATGTGTCACCTTCTGTCGACCTGCCATCTGTCTAAAGACCACCTGTCCCCCTCTCCCCCTTTTAAAAAGGGGGCTGAATGCTAAGGGGTTATAAACAGCGGACATCGACCTGCAATCACAGCGGTGGGTCAATCGCTGATATTCCTCGAGCGCTGCAAAGCTGACAAGACAATTCTTGGAAAATCACTGAGCTCATAATCACAATCACATAAGCTTCATTATGTAACCCTTCTAGGAACCAGGCGTATGGTGGAGGGCTCGTTTCGTGAGGGGGACACATGTCTGATCATCGAGGACACAGTGACCAGCGGCACCAGCATCCTGGAGACTGCTGAAGTGCTCTACAAAGAGGGACTGAAGGTGCAGTATCAAAAATGACAGTAGAAACACTGGTCCATCCAAATAGATCTTTACTTTGACAGAACTCTCCCCCTCTTCTCCTGGTGTGGCAGGCAGGAGGAGGCTGCTCTCCACATTAGTGTTAATTTAATACAATACATGCCTTTACATTGTTGTAAATAGATACACATTCATAAATAGTTTGTGTAAATAAAAACACACAAGATTTTTTATTTCATTTCAATTTCAATTTTTTTGAAAAAAACAAACCGATATATCGGTTGACTGATATTATTGGCAGATATCAGTATCGGTGTATATGCTGTCTGATATGTGCCGTGATGAAAACTTTTTTTACACAATATATAATGCAGAAAATGTTGCTTGGCAGGATTTAGAAATGGTATAAGCTATTAAATTTCTTTCTTTTTTTAAATTGTCAGCATTTGACAATAGGGAGGTTTATTTAGCTATTTATTTTATTTCTATTTATTCTTTATTTTTTCATTTACCATTTATAAAATTGACTGACAATGTAATACATTGTTAAGAAGGTTAGGAATCTGGCTTGTAACTGGAGGGTCGCCAGTTCAAATCCCAGGACTGACAGGTCGAACCTATCTCCCTATGGGCGCACTAATGGATGGGTTAAATGAGGTTTAATTTCCCCAGTTGTGGGACTGATAATCCACGAATCTTAAAGTTTTATGTTTGAAAAAGGTACAAATTGGTGCACAATCCACATAAAAAAAGATCTATTTTTTCATTCCAGCTTAAGAAATTACTATATCGGCCACCATATCAGTTATCAATTTCCCGCCTGTAAAATCAGTATCGGCATCAGTCTCAAAAATCTCATATCGGTCGACCTCTGTTCAGTAACTTTGAGCACTTTTTCATTTTGTGAGTGAGAGAAGGTCCTGTAACCATGTGTAGTTTGGAAGAAAACATTTAAAAGTTATGTAAGTGTTTATAATGAACATGCAATTGAATTTCACAATAAAGAAATGTTACAAAAATGTTTGCATGCTCATTTATAGTTCTTTGAAAGACTGGACAGACTTCTAAAAAAGCAGGAATTGGACAAAACAATTGGAATCATCACATCTCTAATAATAATGTTACAAAGACCAGCAACCACCTTTAAAGCCAGTGGGTGTTTCCATCTCTTCATGGTTCTAGGTGACAGATTCCATCGTGCTGATGGACAGAGAGCAGGGCGGAGTAGACATGTTGGCTTCTCAGGGAATCAAACTCCATCCCATCATCTCCATGTTCAAGCTGATCAACGTGCTGCTGGCAGCCGAACGCATCGACGCACAGACCGCCCAGAGCGTCCGCAAGTTCATCCTGGACAATAACACGTTCAGGTACAGCCGCGCGGTTTTCAAACCTAAGATGACGAGTATAGTTGGAGTGTTAGCTTGTGTGTGTGTGTGTTTTGAGCTCTACTCTCAGGTAACACTGCAACTTGCCTCTTTCAGCCCTCAGGACAAGAATGGAAATGGTGTTCCTGCCAGCAAGAAGCCATGCAAGGAGCAGGACACAAGGCTGAGCTACGCAGACAGAGCCGCGCTACCAAGTATGTGGATTTCTAAGTTAGTAAAATGTTTATATAATTTACAAAGTATCTTTGCACCCAACTTTAAAGACCAATGCACTCCACTGTCTTGGCCCAGAAAGCATGATTATAGCGATCTTTTTAAAGCATTTGTATATTTTATATCAGTCGTTTTGGTCAGAGGTGGTGCTACTTTAACTCTGAACCCCAAGCAGTTTCTGTTGTGGAAATTACAGCAATCAACTTCACATAGACGACTAAGGAGACTCAGATGTTTTAAGTTGGAAGTAGTTTTTATAAATGACTCGTTACAGTTCTGATCAGAACATCCCTCAGCTGCGTTATATCTCCTCAGATTATGCTGATGTTAGGGGTTCAGCTTCGCCCAATATGGATAGTAAAACTATGCATACTTCTAATTAGTCATTGAATATGCATGAACTACAAACACCTCTCTGTTTGCACAGAACACAGATAGAAAGAGACGAATGCAGCAGATCAGCTTTGAAATGGAGGAAAGGTCAAGCCTGTGACAAGATGCAGAATTTGACATTTTCATGAAACTGTTTTGCTCCTTTTGCATTTTACTCACTGTGGCCTTGTTTTTCACTGCAATATAGAAGTCCTGCACCTCTATGGAAACAGTTTGTGCTTGAAGTAGGAACAACTCAAAACTGTCCTTTATGCAGTATAATACAGTGAAGTCATAAATAGGAAAAAAGCAAGTGGAATTTCTTTGATCATTTATTTTTTACAAAACCTGGAATATCATGAAATTTATATATACATTTTTTTTCTCTCCAAATGTTAACATTATTGTTATACAACTTCTCTCATCCTCTCCTCTCTGCTCTGTGTAAACAGTCAGCAGTAACATTAATTCTTGTCACGCGACTTTTGGTTTCAGCCGAGTCACTCACGGCTTCCTAGTTGCACTTCGGAGTGCAGATTTTAATTTTGTTGGGGTTTTTTACCGATTTTTTTTTATTTTTTATAAGCTATGTGGAATAAAGTGATTCTGATGAAATACTACTATCTAAGCTCATACTTGGTTATTTTTCCTGACAGAACAGTTTTGTTCAAGGATGATTAAGAAACACATAAAACAGGTCTGTAACACTGTCAAATTTAATTTAAGAAATTTCAGACACATTCGAAATCAGCTACCACTAGATGCTGCCAAATTATATATCTACTCTCTACTCGCTATCTATATCTCTCTCTCGCACTCTATGATTTTTTTCACATGTTGCATACTGCATTACAAGTTGGTCACAAACTGGAAAAACAACAGTTGCTGTATAAACAAGCCATCAAGTCATCATCACTGCAATATAATTCAAAAGCACAAACTCTTGACTTTTGAAAATTTAGTGTGTCTCGCGATGTTAGCTTAGTGTATAGGGTGATTCATAATCTGGCTGCTCCTCCGTTAAAGGAGTCATCAGCACATTCGTTGGTTTTACATCTAAAATAAAATCATGGCTTAAATCCACTCAATCGTGCACCTACCAACTATAAACTCAAACATTAGCTCACTATTTTGCAATCTCTTTAGTGTTGTATTTTAACATTGTTTTGTGTTGCGTCTTAATACTGTGACTTTACTCTTGCTGTTGTCCTGTGTTGTATTGTGTTTTAAGAGTGTGAAACTTTGTTGTTGCTGTTTGAAAGGCTTGTTTGTTTGTGTTTAGATTTATGTTATTTGTTCCTGCCCAGGGACTACAGATGAAATTTTGCTGGTAGCTAATTCTGGTACGGCTGAGAGCCATGCACTGTCCCTGTTAAATAAATTAATTATTAATGGTGTAATTTTGGAAAAACATGCTTTTCAAACCTGCCAGGGGGTTGCAGGGTTTGGATGCAGAGCTTTAATCCGAGTTTGTCCCTCCTCTTGTCTGCAGACGTTCATCCTCTGGCGTCAAAGCTGCTGCAGACCATGGAGGAGAAACAGTCCAACCTCTGTGTTTCTGCTGATGTGACGAGCAGCGAGGAGCTCCTGCAGCTTGCTGACTCTCTCGGCCCCAAAATCTGCATGCTGAAGACCCATGTGGACATCCTAAAGGTTGGCGTGAAACCCGTCTGTATTTTACAAGAATAATATTTTCAGGACTGATTATCTAATGCTTGTGTGTGCTCACAGGACTACACAGCAGCCTTCAGCCAGAAACTGCAGGCTCTGTCTGAGAAACACAACTTCCTCATCTTTGAAGACCGCAAGTTTGCTGATATCGGGAACACCGTGAAGCATCAGTATGAAGGTGAGACGATTAAAATTCAAACTTGTATGAAATTCAGCTGTCACTTGATTTTAACAGTCTTTTTTTCCAACAATTTTTATTGGTGGGAGGAATGAATACACAAACACAGCGCTTGATATACAGTTATTTTTCAAATTTTTTCGTACCCCCTCTCCACCCCCCCACCCCTCGAACTAATCCTCAGAATAATTGAGAAAACAAAAACAAACATCAAAAAACAGTACATTAATAGACAAAAAATAATCATTTAAATATTTGAGGGAAAAAAAATGCATACAAATAAAAATGAAAATAAATAATAATATGATTAATAAGATAAAATAAATGAAATAAAAAAGGGAGAGAAGGAAATGAAAAATACAAAAAGGAAATATATATATATATATATCTCAATCAGTCAGGAGGAAGAACGGTTAAATCATTAAAGTATGAGACAAAAGGTTGCCATTTAACAAAAATGCTCACTAGATCCTCTTAGTGTAACTTTTATCTTTTCTAATTGCAAAATTGACATCATGTCTCTCAGCCAGGCTGTTAATGATAAAAGTATCCTTCTCCTGGCTAAAAGTGTTGCAAAAGCAATCATGTCAACCTCATTATACAGGTGCATCTGATTAAATAGCCCTAACTAAATATTCGGTGCATATAGATGGATATACTTTTCAGGTGCCAACATTTCCATATTAAACATACTTTTTAAAATTGGTCTTTTGTAAAAATACATTTATTTGAGACACTGAATTCTAGGTCTTCATTAAATGTAAGCCACAATCATTATAATTGGAAGAAGTTAAATAAATGAAGACACATGAAATGATCCATTCTGTGTGTAATGGATCTATATAATGTTATTTCCACCTTTTTCATTTAATTACTGACATAAATAAACTTTTCTACGATATTCTAATTTATCGTGATGCGCCTGTAGGTACAAGGGAGGGGCTCTACAAGACTTCCAAAACTGGCAAGAAACGGGCACGGCTTAATGCTGCACTATTTGAGAATAAATCCGAAATTCTTAATTTAATCAATTTTAATCCATTTCCCAGGCGGTGTGTACCAGATCTCGTCTTGGTCCCACATAGTGAACGCCCACGCTGTGCCGGGGCCCGGGGTGGTGAAGGGCCTGAGTGCTGTGGGGAAGCCTTTGGGCCGGGGCTGTCTGCTCATAGCACAGATGAGCTCCCAGGGCTCCCTGGCTACTGGTGCATACACACAGGCTGTGGTAAGTCTGTGCAGATACTCTGTCAGGCATGTCCAAACTATTCCATAAAGGGCCATGTGGCTGCAGGTTCTCCTTTCAACCAAGCAGAAGCACAACATGCACAAGTCATTCAATCAACTGATCTCAGGGTTTAAACAGCTGATCATTTGAATCAGGTGTGTTCTTGATTGTTTGGAATAAAAATCTGCAGCAGCATGGCCCTTTCTGGAATAGTTTGGACATGCCTGCTCTATGTAATCCATTGTTCAAGGTCCCAGGTATGTCAGGTGTTTCTCTCTGTTTGCTCTCCAGCTGAAGATGGCAGAGGAGCAGTCAGACTTTGTGATCGGGTTTATCTGTGGCTCGAAGATCTCCAAGAGGCCCGAGTTCATCCACATGAGCCCCGGGGTGCAGATGCAGGCTGGAGGTAAATCTGACTCACATCAGACACTTCTTTATTTCTTATTTAGTAGATGTTTTTTTTTTTTTTCAGAGCTGTATCAGTTGACAGATATTATCGGCCTATCACAGGCATATCAGCATCTGTGTCTATGCTGTCCATATGTGCTGTTATGGAAACTTTTTTTTACACAATATATAATGCAGAAAATGTTGCTTGGCATGATTTAGAAATGTTCTTGGCTTTCTTTTGTTTTTTCTCGAAGTCAGCCATTGACTGACACTGAACTGTAATGACGTTTATCAACTATTTATTTTATTCTTATTCTTTATATCGTTGGTTATCATTTACGTAATTGGCTGACAATGTAACTGTTTCATTGTTTGTATAATAATGTATAACAATGTTAAATATTACTTAAAGTTTAATGTTTGAGAAAGTTGTCTGGGAACCTTCTGCAGAGTGGTGGAAAATAAGTGCACAATCCACATAAAAAATATCTATTTCAATACAGCTCAAGAAATGACTATTTGCCACCATATTGGTTCTTGATTTATTAATTTTCCCTCTCTTAAATCAGTATCGGTCTCAAAAATCTCTTTTTCTTTTTTTTCTGACAAAATTTGTAATTCACAATTATTATAATATTTTATATATATTTTTTTTTTTTGTTATATTTTATGTTATTAAATGGAAACTCAAATACTCTGTTGAGTACAAACAATACTTTTATGCAAACACACTTGTTAGTATACATACTAAATGCACATCATTATTATTCTTTATTTATTCATGAATTTTAGATTATTTCGACTGATCGCAGCTGTGATATAAGATAAGATCTTCCTTTATTAGATAGATTTCATTTTCAGTGTTACAGAAGCAAAATTAGAAGGCAAAGCAATACATCAATCAAATCACAACAAATAGAAATATTAGGAACAACATAAACTTCAATCACACCTTTTTAAATGTTTTGATTTTTGAGGAAACATAACAAAACAGAACTAAGTACCTGTGCAGCCCGGTCAGATTTTTACAATCAGAATTAAAAAGTCAGAATTTAAAGTTCTTAACAAATCTTAATTTATAATAGAGAGGCTTCTGGTGCTTTTAGTTAGGTTAAGCATTTTTATTCCAATGTGAAAGAGCTGTGAATAAATTCATATACTTTGCAAGTAATTGCATGATTTTCCTTCATTCGTCTTTTGGACTTTTTTGCCAGTATGGGAGTGTGAAATGGGTCTTAAATTGTATTCATTATGGTCTTAAAAAGTGTTAAATTTGATTTGAAACCTGCAGAGACCCTGATTTATCTTTGATGCCTTAAAAAGATTTTAATATCTATTTAAAGAACTTTATGACTTTGCACTCTGCTCCCTTTGTGCTGCTGTGACTCCTCTTTGACACAAGGAGGAGCTGTAGTACAATAAATGTTTGTTGGGCCTGCTGTTAATACTCAGCCTCCTGTGTTACAGGTGATGGGTTGGGCCAGCAGTACAACACCCCAGATGAAGTCCTCTGCAACAAAGGCTCTGATGTCATCATCGTGGGTCGGGGTATCCTGGAGGCTCCTGATAGGCTGGAGGCTGCCGAGTCATACAGGAAGGCGGGCTGGGAGGCGTACACTAAGAGACTGGGCCAGGTTGGCCAATAGGAGCTCAGGACGGGCATCTGCATCAATGCATCTCATTTAAAATTGACCCTACAGCTCTAACAAGGACTCTGCTCCTAAGACCTTCCAGTTTTTTCTTCTAAAAGTTGAATACATAAAAACATATGTAGACATGTGTACACTGCACTGCCACATGAAAATGCACAATCACACAGTTCTGCAGGAGCTACCTGGCAGGTTAAGGGGATTCTAATGCAATTGATCTCCTTTGATTCTGTCCGATTAATAAGCTGCTTTAACTGTGATCTTCTGATTCCCTCCTACTAATGAACTGCACCTGAAGTCCATCTGCTAAGGTGCTTCTGAGCAGGTTTAAACACATTCAGGAAAAGGTTTCAGGGTTCCTTTAAGATAGAGTTGACTCCTCCTGTCCAGGTCAAAGCATGCAGAGTTACAGATGAGATGTGGGTTACTTGGAATAAATAGATTTTTCTTTTTTTAATTAGTTGGCTACTAAACTCCCTAGGATGTGTTTGTTTAAGTAGGAATACAAGGAGTCATTTCCATGATAAAGACTGCAACGTCCAGTCAGGCTGAAGCTGTGCTTTGTCACCATTCCTCTGTGAGCTGAAATACTAGATCACAAATTATAGTACAAATAAGAGTGGGTATGGTTTAATCATTTTTTTAGTGGTTGTATAATGTTTAATGTTTGTAATTCAGGGCATTTTCTAGCACACTTTTGTCCAATCTAGATCTGAACATCTTCCACAAGATCACAGAAATGCTAGACTCGTAAGAATCTTTGACAGTCATTTATTTTGAACAGGGAAACCTTCAGTATTAAATAGATTTTAAACTTGTATGTACAGTTGGTTAAATCGCACACATTAATGGGGAGAGGTTCCAAGGTTTCAACTGTGGTTCTGACTTCACCATGCTTTTTTAAAGGGAACGCAATGATTTTCATAGGTCTACTACAAAATAAAGGCTTTGAGTTTGCCTGATTGATTGCAATGCGCTGAAGAGAACATGAGAAAAAAAATGACCATTTAAACAGTGTTCAGCCTGTTTGATAAGAATTTTTCAACAGCTTGATTAATTGTCTGGATGATCTGTGTGAAGCCCCTCACTTGTTTTTTGATGACAAGATGAGAAAAAGCCAATTGCAGCCTGGTTTGTTGTCACAATCGTCTTGATTAAGTCCAATGTCTGCCGTCCATATTTAAACAAATACTGAGGTGAGGCAATCCTTTTTTAAAGAGATATAAATTCAGTTATATTGTGTCATTATCAGTTGTTTTTTTTCTCTAGAAAGAGTTGATTAACAAGTTTTGTTTAGACAAGACAGACGTACCGTCAGTTTGTGACACCTCCCTTTAAAAGTACACAGATTTTTGTTTCCTTTGTCCTGGAGTCATGACAGTTAGCAGGATTGCATGTAGGGAAGTGGCTTCATGGCATGCTCTCACTTGATTCAAAGGTAAACTTTAAAGTTTTTGTTTGGCTTTTTCCCTCCACTTACTTTGCTATTATGACAGAGAGAAGAAATGCAGTGTCGTTTTAATTTCCTAAATGAGACTTGAATACTTCAATAAATCATATGTTGAAAGATTTTTCAAGATTAATCATTTAACATTCCTCTAATGTACTACATATATATAATATATACCTGTAATGATAATACTATGCTTGTGTTTGTTTTAAAATCATCCTTGAGGTGGAAGAAGGGAGATGTATATTTGTTATTCCAACTTAAAATCAAGTGTTCTTCAAATAAAGTATATATTATTATTTAAGGTATTACAAAAAGTAATATTTTGATTACTGGATAAAACTGGATTTTGCAAATATCGAGTTGAGTGAGTTGTGAGATTCATGAGCACCAGGGACAGAGAATTCCTGACTTTTGGTCCAGGGGTAGGCTCTTTAGGCCATCTGGAGTGGTTCCCTGTGGCTGTGACAAAAAGTTATGTGAAATAAAATGGTTGTCTTTATATATTTTCATTTATCATTGGCTAAAGCACCGCCTTAACCTCTGAATTTTGCCAGCTTCAAGTCTAGTTTTGAGTTTCCCTAGCTAGGCTAGTTTTCGATTCCAAACCTCTTGAGATATTTCTTCCATGTCAAGCTTTCCATTAGCACTCCTCGCTACATTCTGACAGCATCATATTAATAAATGCTCATTAAGACCTTTTAGTAATGTTGGTAGGCTAATTTAGACTTAGTAGGCTGTTTTTATCTTCATTGTACGGCTCAAAATAATGTTTGTGGCTCCATTCTGTGAAGGTTTCAGGTTTGTTGATTAGAAGCCCAAGGGTAAACCCAACTGGAGAAAGAAATCTAGTCTCAATGCAGCAGGCCTTTATTTAGGTCACAGGTAGAGTTATGTCTTCTGTCATAATTCACATTTCATCTTCTACAGAAGTTGAACTTACACTCAACGAGTTCTATTGGCCAGTTACCAATGAGGTGGACAGGCCAACAGCTGTTCAAGTCTCGTTCGATGATTGTGATACAATGTGTGTGTGTGTTTTCCTACAGGTACGTATCTGTGAGTTACAAAGCTGAAACAATATAAAATACAGCTTGTATTCACATCTTGCTTCTGTGATAATAAAAACTGCTCTTACAGGCTTGTGGGAAAGAGGAAAGCTACAGTGGAGCCAATTATCTGAGTTATTGGCCTTATGATTATCCAAATATAACAATTTCAACATTATTACCCTTTTTTTGGCCAATAATTGCGCTTTTGTCAGTAAAGGTTGCCGACCCCTGCATGAGTCAAACTTGAATCCTACAATTCCCATAATGTAATGCCACTGGATCCTTCATTAGACCTCCCCTGTCTGTTAAACACTCTTATCTTTCAACCTCCAAACCCTCCATTTTAAAGTCAGCCTCAAGCCTGATTTGAAGGGAAACTGACAATTTTCAACCGGCTCTGTATCACTACAGCATGAGCAGCAGCCTACAGGACATGCTGCAGCACCTGGAGCTCTATTCACCTCCTGGCACATGTCTGCCTTTTCACATCATCCCACATAGTTTTTACAGGTGGCATAATGCCGGCTGAAAATTGGCAGTGCCCCTTCGGTGTCATTCTGGTGACATCTTCACAGACTCCTCGAGGGCAACAAAAAACGCTATACAGCTGTTAAGCACCAACCACGACTCATAAATAGTTGTTAAGAGAGTTTAGTCTGTTTTTTTTTTGTCAAAATGGAGAACTGTCTCTTTAATTCCAAGACATGCACACTCTTAGACTGTGGGGCCGAAGGAGGGGTCAGTGTTGAATCAGAGGGGCATATTAAAAAACAGCAAGGATGGCCGTCCCGGTGGCTCACACCGGTAGAGTGCTTGCCATGTATGCCATGTGCTGCAGCGGAGCCGGGTTCGAATCCGGCCTGAGCTCCCTTTGCCGCATGTCTTCCCCTCTATCACCCCCTTTCACTCTGTCACTATAAATAAAGCAACAAAAATGCCAAAATAAAATAATCTTTAAAAAAAACAGCAAGGATGATATTTAAGCATTCAAAACCTTTATTTTAGTACATTTGGGCGATACAAATACATTGATTGAAACAATGAGACGTACCAACAATAACAATTTTTTTTTTTTTACGACAGTGACATTTCTCATTTTTGTGCACAATTTCTTTTTTTTATTTTGGAAGTGCAGTACAGTGAGAATGATCTTTTATATTTAGACACATGCTTTTATTGCACAATTAAACTATTATACAATGTACACATTCTGGGTTCCTTTTGTATACAATTAGCAATTGTTTGAACAAAATGTAGATAAGAATTGTTCCGTGTAGAACGTTGAGTCTTATTAGTTCCGGTTTTGGCACCAGCGCATATAATTGTTATAAATTGATCATTTTATTATTGATTTGATACAGGGGCCAAGGGCTTCTTCACAGGGGCAGTGGCCCCTGTAGGACCTGTGTAGATGTATTGCTACTTGTATAACACATTTTGTGAGAATTTCAATACAATGTGTAAAAAAGCTTAACACACTTCATGTGTTTGACAATTTGTGTGTTGGGAGGGGGCGCAGAAAGTCAAAGGAAAGCAAGAAGATGGCGGCCGTATGTCCCGGTGTCCTCCATGACCCTTCAGTAAGTAACCTATCCATTCCTAGTTTATATGAATGTATCTCACCAAACTGTAAAGTGTAAGGGGTAAATTCATGTATATAATCTACCAACTAATGATGAACATCACTTTTTACTCAGCAGGGCTGCCTAGCTATGCTAGATAACTTCAATTGTGATCTTGAAATGCATTTGTAGTTTATTTATTTCTACCTAACTACTGAAATTACACAACATAAAATTCAGTTAGGACAGTATAGTAAACAGTCACTCATTTTGGTGATATCACCATTAAAGTTGGACAAATAATGTTAGCTAACTAGGTTTGAAGCAATTCATTCACATTAACACCGCCATTTTTATAGCAGGTGAACCACAGAGTTTGGGTTTGAAAGGCCGCAAGTTACTTACTAAGCGGCTAAACTCATACCGTTAGCCCCGTTACATTTTTAATGCTTTTCTTATAACCATGAGCAAATAACTACCAACATTTGGAACCAGAGCCGTTTGCCCGTTGTTTTTCTACGTTACACTGACACTGCCATGGTTGCTGTGTGTTAACCTCCACCACATTTTTCGAACCATCTGCCGCTAAGTGCCAGCAGCACTGTCCAAAAGGCCGCAACAAATTTTCTACAGCTGGGTGTCTGCTTATTTAAATTCAAATCTATAGAAATAGAATTAACACATTTTTTTACACATTAATGTGTTTTTATAAGGACTACACAGTTTGTGTTGTGTATTTAACACAATCACTGTGTTTGAAAAGCCAACACAAGATTTGTGTTAAAACTCTTAACACAGTATTTGTGTTAAATATAACACAAAATGTGTAGTCCTTATATAGACACATTATTCTGTTGATATTTGACACAACTTGTGTTAATATTAACACATCTGTTTTCAGAGTGCAGTAAGTTTGTAAGTGGTCCAACCCATGCAGCAGTAACAAGATCTCTGATTGGCTCGCTGTCATTGTTCATGTGTGGAACTGGTTCTGTTGTCACTTGGCTAATTACAGCTCTTTTTTATAATTGATTATTTAATGTACTACTTTAAGTATTATTGATTTAAAAATCCATGGATACTGATTTAACTGACTATTGCACCACTCAAAAAGTCATTAGACCAATTCCAAAAACTTTCACAGACTGTCATTATTCAAGTCTTGGTCCTCTGATTTCCTGGGGACGTTGTAAATTATACATTAGTGATTACTCATGTCTCAGGGTGGATTCCCTCTTTAGTGGCAGTTTGATCCCCCAAACATTTTCCTGTGCCAACACCTGCAAGAATCCACAGCCAGCTTTTCCCAAAAGTTGCCTGGCAGGGTGAGTCAGCCATCAGCAGAGAGTCATTTGCAAGGCATATCATATGGAAATGATGCCCGAACAGGCGCTGAATGGGACATATTGCTTCGGCAGGTAGCGACGTTACAATGCGCCTTTTCACACATAAACACAGGCACAAAGGTCAGAGACGTTGCCTGGCACACAGGAGGAGGGGGGGTGGGGTGGAGGGAGGGGGCTGTGGATGGAGGGGGGGTGGGGGGGTGGATGAAGGGGAATTGCTGGTAAGAATAATGCATTTTGTGTGTGTGTGTCTGTGTGTGTGTGTGTGCGCGCGCACACGCACCCCTCCCCCTTTATGTCAATATTGGATCACCGTGCGACAGGTGTCCATGCGCCCTGAGGATCCTCGTTTTTATCCATGAAGAGAGAGAGAGAGAGGGAGAGAGAGAGAGAGAGAGAGAGAGAGAGAGAGAGAGAGAGGGGGCATGTAGAGGTATAAAAGGTGTATACCTGTCACAAACCTCACACATTCAGCGTGCGTAAAAGAAGAACCAAGCCTCACCAAGCGTGCGCATTTTGGCCTTTCCTGCTTTGCTTCTTCTAAAGGTAAGCTGCTCCAGTCCTTTCTTTTTTCATTCACTTTATCCATTCTTACAATTTGTCTACTTGTCTTGTGTTCTAACTAACTTCTTCAAATCTTTCTCCAAAGGTCACCTGACAGCTCACAGAGAGACTACAGCTGTTACACGCTCTGTCTCTCTCTCTGGATCATCGGCACACTGGGGTCATTTTTGTGACTTTTTCATGTCCGTATTTGCTTCACGTTGAGCCTCACGTACAATACCTGAAGATGAAGTTTTGTTCGTTCGGCTCGCGTTATGCAGGTACGGGTTGGCAACTGGAAAAGACACAAAGGTTTTTTTTTTTCATCATGGGACCATCACTGTTGTTAACACTGTCAAGCCTGGGTTGTTTCAAACTTTATTTAAGGACCAGGGCCAGCTATGTGAGCTAAATTATAATAATGAAAGTCTTTACTAGCCTACCATTGCTTTGTCTAACAACATAGTTTCTGTAACTGAAGCGCCAGGTGTAAGGCATGTTCCACTGCAAAGATAACCTTATTTGCATACAGCTGGCAGCAGGTAACGCTCTAAATAAAAGCCATGTCAGGCTGGGACTGATGTTGTCTGATTGCTGGAGTCACAATCATTCATCTTAGAAAAGTAATTTCTTGACTCATTTGAGTAGAAAAGATTTGTGTTGACCAAAGAAAAGCACAGAAAGAGTTAACAAGTCAGAAAGTCTGTAGATAAAAAGTTTAAACCCAACATGTGTTTTCTTGTTTATACTGAAAAAGTAAAACCTGATTCTGAAGCCAGTCTAACATCGCTCCATATGTTCATGTAAAACCTGCTCGCTAACAGATATGTGTAATGATACTGCAAGTAAGAGCGTATAAACCTGTAACTGACAATGGGAAAGTGTCCAAGTGATGATCATTTACAGTTAATTCTCACCTTTATGAGTCTGTGTGAGCTGCCCCCTGGATGATATCATCATGCTCTGAAAAGGTTGACATTTACAGGGATAATAATCTCCGTATCTCCCTTCGCTGCTTTCTTGATAATCATTTTCCTGTTGGCACATTCATGTTGACAGCGTGTATTTTCCACCGGGGGCCTATTCATTACTGTCCATCTCGTACGTCATGAGCTGAGGCTGCAGGCGAGTGCCAGGGAGCACAGAGATGGGCTTAATGGGAGGTTATGTTAATCATTAACTAAACATTACACACAGCAGACATCTGATATGGGCCATCTGTCATCTGGATGCTATAATGCAGCATTCAGCCATCACACATTTGCCATTCATTATATTTATTGTTCCTTATGTTTAATAGTATACCATCCTCTCAGGGCTTTATGTGCCATTCACACAAACACTGGTGTTTTCCTTTATGCAGTGTTTTGGATAATAATTTAGTGAAGTCGGTGTTGCAGTTATATTATTCCATACTATTCCAAATTCAAATGTCCATTTCAAACTGATAAAAGCAACACAAAAAGCTGCATCTTTTGTATCTAGTAGGAATAAAAAAAGTGATAAGCAGAGTAACATACACTGACAAAACACATTATATACACACAGATTACAATCCTTTATTACATTTTATTTCAATAAATGATTAATTTGTCTGCTTAACCAATTCAGTAAAAAAAGTTTCCTCTGTAAGACTAGGGTAAAACACAAGTGCTTTAACATTGAAACATTTAATTTATATACAGTATGAGCCAACAATGACACGAGTAAAACATAATTCCCCAATAATCACTGTCTGAAAATCATTATGTCATACAATTAAAAGTCATTTTTAATCTCTTTGTTGCTGAATATGTTGTCCCACATGTCTCCTCCTACAGTGACATCACTAATATCCAAGCTAAAGTTTGATATGTTTCCTGTGTTTGGCCCCTCCAGCAGATTATTAATTATCATTTGTAATACTTATTTAATAGTTATTATTAACATTATTTTTGTTTCCTTGCTAAATCCCCCAAACAACGTAGGTATCATCACCTCACAAGAGACATTATTTTAAGGCCCGCCCAGCATGTCACTCTTTACCTGAGAGCCTATTTGCCTCTGCATTAAGCTCCAGTCAATATTTGTTTAAAGCCAGAGGAAGGGAAAGCTCACACTCCTCAGTATCCTGGTTACCATGCCCCGATTTAAACTGACTGTCCCAACTGGTCCTACTGCTGCTACACCCTTCCTACCAGCTCAAGGAGCCGTCATCATTTGTTTAGGATTCAACGTGGAGGCTTACACAGCTGCCTATTTTTTCTAAAAAAACAACCTCAAAGTTCCTAAATGTTTCTCTGAGTAATGATAATAACAATACTTTTTTATAGAGCGCTTTTCAGAGTACTCAAATACACATTACAAGTCAAAAAACACGACTTAAAAACATAGTCACACATTTAAAGTTTAAAAGTCACACAAACACAGTGAGAGCAACAAGAAGAACAGACGTAGAACACAAAACTTAAAGCAGTCACACAGTGAAAGCAGTTTTGAAAAGGTGAGGTTTTGCAAGTTGTTTGAAGGTGGGCAGGTCAGTACAGTCACAGATGTTTAGTGGATTGAAAATAAAAATCACAATTTGAAACAGTATGAAACAATTGGGAAATACTTTTTTGAATACCATGTAGTGATACTTGCCTTTTTTAATATGCCTGAAAATTCACCCTTTCAGTGTGAGTTTAAAAGCAACATTAGAGAATTGAAAAGTTGAACTAAAACAACAGAAACTCAATGAAAATTTCACTGGAAACCTTTTGATGATATAGTTACTCTCATTTTCTTTGTTGCCAAAAACAGGTCCAATTTTTCTCCTAATGCTATACCTTTTGGATGTCTGTATGACTTTTTTTTCAACTGTTTGGTCAGCTGATATTAAAATACATGGTTGCCCATAAAGTTGGAATAATTTTGTTCTCAGACACAATCCTCTGTTAATTGTGGTTTCATCTTCATTGTGGTATGTTTGGAAGAGATTAATTAATAAAGTTTTGAGAAGATATACACTTAATCTGTCAATAACAAATCACATTGTCACAATCATTTCATGAACATGAGTAAAAAATGTATATTTTATTCCAACTTTATGAGCAACCGTGTATATACAAAGTATTATTTGGAAAAGAGGCATTACAAAAATGTTTAAATAGAATAAAAATATGTTTCAAACATAAACTCCCTAATGTCATGTACTATTTACTGTGTGTTCACTACTGGCATTGTGCTTATCCACATTATAATTCTTCTCCTGCTACATGTATTAAATGTCTGATCCTTCCTCTGCTACTCTTCCTGAAGTTTCTTCTTTTTTTCTGAACCAAGAGTACTGTGACCGAGGGCGTATGTCTAAAAAAAACCCTCAGATGGGTGATTTCGTTCAATATATATAAAATTGACTTGACCACCAGGAAACCCCAAAGCTCACCTTCTCTTATTTCAAGACTTGTGCTGCCCCGGCTGTGACCCTATGAACTGTGTTCTGCAGGGCCATTCTGCATATCAGCACCATGTATCTGTACAGCAGCAACATGATTACATTTGTGCTGCCTGACAAACTGTTTGCTGCTCTTTGTAAATGGTAGAGTGCTTCCCAGAGGCTGTATTGTGTGTGTGTGTGTGTGTGTGTGTGTGTGTGTGTGTGTGTGTGTGTGTGTTGCCTGTGGGCTGTGTGCTGTTTCCTCTGACAGTTACTGATTATGAAGAGTCATGCAAATGCCCTAGGCCTGTTCCCCCTCCTGGTTGGCTACTCCTTACCTTTGCTTCATGACTCTCTGATGATAAAAAAAAGAGGAAATCAATAGAGCTAATATTCTCCCTTTCTCTCAAGCAAAAATAGTCTATTTTGTGTATATTCTGTCTCCTTGTACACCCACCTGCCAATTGCTGTGTGTGTGTGTGTGTGTGTGTTTGTGTGCGTCTGTCATCACAATTCAATACTGATTGTCTTTCTATGTGCCTGTCTGCCTCAACAGTGATAACTCATGGACACTAGCACAGAAAAAAATATGATCATCTATAGCATTCCTTTCTGTTTTTCTCTGCAGGTATAAATGCAGCTGCCTGGGTGTCCACGCAGAGATCAGCGGGGACAAGTGGAGGCGGTACGAGCAGATGTCCTGCTCGCATCATCCTTACCTGGATTAGTCTCCACGGTAACCTTCCACCTGAAGGAGGGTATTCAGTGCAATCTGTATGTCACTGTGTGTGTGTGTGTGTGTGTGTTTGTGTCCGTGTGCACATATACAAACAGTCACATGTGTGTATGTGTGTGTTCTTGCATGCAAACATGTTTGTGTGTGTGTGTGTGTGTGTGTGTGTGTGTGTGTGTGCAGGTGCATTCAATGACTATTCAAATAGTTAGGACTCACCCTGACCCAGAAAACAAAACCTCTCTCAGCAGTGTTAACACACTTCCTGCCCTGTTGAAAACCAATATATACAAGTACAAACATATACATATATGTTATTATGTTTCGTAAAATGAAGAAGACGTTGTTTTTAATATTAGGCCATACATTTTTAATATTACTGGAAGTAAAAAGGACAATGAAAAGTTTTTGACACAAATGTAAATGAGACATCTGTTAGGCAGTGACTATATTGTGAAAACCACATCTACCGTAGTATGATTTGCATTATGGGGAAATCATAATGAATTATAAAGCATTTATGAAGCCTAATGAATATTCTCATAAAAAATACATAATGCTTCCTGGTGCACTATATCTACAGTCATACGTGTGTTACCAAAAAACTTAATTTGACTACTGAGCAGAGTAAACCAGCTTGTGCAGAAGTGTGTGTATCCATTCAAATGTGAATGCACTGTGTGAGTTGGATAAATGAATAAAAACATCAAAAGTTTTATGATTATGATAATGATGCCATGATATGACACTCAAACCATGTTTGGATGGTGGAAAAATATGAAAAAGCTTGAAGGAAGAGGGACAACAGAAGTCTGCACACAATAATAATAATAAATAATGACTTATTATTACCTTTATATTTAAGAATAAATCATGTTGGAAAAGTTTTTGTTTTTTACTGCTGTGTGTGGTGTAAAATTACCTAATTTACCTTCACACGACCATGCAGCCCGATCAGATCACAGATCTCAGTACATGGCTGCTTGGCAAACCATTAGGTGAAAATAACTGTTTCTGATGGATTACAAGGATGCTCAATGATCAAAGTATGTTAATATTGCCAAAGTGCACTACGCAACTTAAGTGCATTTAGCGTAGAAAAAAACAACAACTTCCTTTTCCTGGAATGTAATGGTTAGCTATTTTATCTAATCATCTATTGTTGTATAACTTCATACTAGTTTACATATCAAGTTGGAGGGAAAATCTCTTTATTTTCAATGAAACCACATGTTTCCATCAAGTAATTTCTAAGCGCATTTTGAAGAGTTGCATAAGAAAAATTTTATGGAAACACTTAAATTCGAGACTTGCTTTCGAAAATGAACAGACATTTTTTTTTCGCTCGCTTGAGGTGGTTTATGTCTTTTCGAAAAATGATTAATGCGCTAAACGGTAGATGGAAATCCTTTTTTGCGAATAAGTTATGACTTAGCAGACATTTAACTCACATGACTAATCAGCTGTTTCCACTCCCACATGACAGAACAAACAACAAAGTTGCCCAATTGAATCCAATTCCTGAAAACATATTTTCTTTCATGGGTGTCCGATTAGCAACATATTAAAAAAAAAAAAAAAAAAAGTTTCTCTCTTGCTCAATCTCTTCTTGACATTCTTCTGTTTATTGCCACCTTCTGACCAAAATACGTTTATGCAGCTTTGTTTATTCGCTCTATACTAAACCAGTTGCATTACATCACACCACATTACATTGTGTTTATATTTGTTTCTAAGCGTTTATCTACCATACTTTGATGGAAAAACCTGTTTGCTTTAAGAGTGCTATAAAACTTAAATAAACTCCAGCAAAGTGTATAGGTGCATCATCACACAGGTAAGATTAAGATGCTTGAAAAATCTTGAATTAAGATTAAGATTAAGATTTCCTTTTTTAGTCCCACAACAGGGAAATTTCAAGAGTTACAGCAGCAAAGTGGATAGCAAAAAACAATAAATAGTAAACAGCAGTGTAAACTAGAAATATAAGAGAGGTATTAGCAAACAAACAAGTAAAAATATAACGTATCAACAATTAATAACATAAACAAGTAGAAATATAAAAAGTATTAACAATTAAACCAAAATAAAAAATATATTTTTAAGGAATATTATATACAATAGACAGTCACTGAGGCTTTGTGAGCCTGGGATGAGAACTGGATCATGCTTCTGGGTTCATTCTTTGAGGCAGCAGTCTGTGTCAGGCCATCCTCATAAACGTTTCATATGATTTCCTTTTGAAAAGTAATGCATTGGAATTAATAGATATTCCACAAAATATTGTTCAGTGAGGAAGCAACATAATGTTAAAAGCTACATAATTCACTTGTTGGTGTCGCTTTGATGGAATATATGTCAGAAAGTATTTTATTTTAGAGAAGAAAATAGTTTTTCAAGCCTAAGCCTGTTGTTTCCCCCTAACCTTGGGATATTGGAAGAACTGGAGGAATGATGGGACACATAAACAAGCATCGGAACACATAAACAAACTACTTTTAAAATATAGGACTGAGTTGTTTGAGCTTGTGATACTGTACCTGCATCCTAAATGACATGACATCAGTGACCAGTAGATATGTCATGGAACCAGTGAGAAGAAATGAATGGGTTTTTATGCAGCAAGATAAGGATTCAAAGTAGAACTGTACTGACTCTGTACTGGACACTGTCCCTGACTCATGCAAATCCCCCGCTGGATTTAACAGGGAAATGAGGGTGTGTGTGTGTGTGTGTGTGTGTCAGAGATAGAGAGAGGAGAGAGTTTAAGGCCCTACAACTAATCTATCTTATCAGACCTTGCAAAGAAAGACAAAAGATCTTTGTATGTGTGCTACTACCTCAACTTCTTAGTGTGTCTACATACATGAAAACATGTGTGTGTGTGTGTGTGTGTGTGTGTGTGTTTTGTGGATGGATGCATTACGTACACAAATGCACACTCACACAACATCTGTGTCTATATAAGCCTCCTTTTTCACCTGCCCAGGCCCATCACCTGCTCTGGAAGCTAGGCTCTGGTGGCACACACACACACACACACACACACACACACACACACACACACACACACACACACACACACACACAAGAGACACACATGTAGAGACAAGAACAATGAATGGGTTAACAGAAGACAATGAGAAAGCTGTTCATACAAGTAAACAGCTCACACATGCCCACAGGTGGACAACACACACACACACACACACACACCAAACGTATACTTTCGAACATTTTTGGACTTGAAAGATTACATTGACTTTAATTCATTTCCTGGAGACCTACCCGAACTTTAACATAACATCAACTTTAACCACTGACACAAAAATCAGCTTAATCCCACACACACACACACAGTTGTGTTATCATCATGTTAGAGGACATTACATTGATTTACATTAATTTCCTGGAAACTAAGCTTAACCCTATGCCTAACCATTACTTGCCTAACCCTCACTCTTACTCTAACCCTAAACCCAATTTTTACCCTAAAATGTAATGATTTACATAATAGGGACTTGTATTTGATCCCCATAAGGAAAGTGAGTCCTCACAACATGACTGTGGAAAAAGATGTATGTCCTCACAACATGACTTTTATATACGACCACCATTTTATTAGCAATATATTACTATCTTAATGCTTGTTCTATGAGAATTAAATTTCCCATTATATTAAGTCTCAGCCAACCTTGATGTAGTACACACCTTAGCCACTAGATGTCACCAGTGATGAAGGAAAATACATTCTCTAAAATCCTTATAAAACCCTGTATGCTGTTTTAACACTGGTGTATTTGAAAAAGTATGAAAGACGAAATAACAGCATGAGAATATAACACATTTGTGATCACCCTGATAAAGACAGCTTGAAATTTGTACTGTAAATGTGGTTCAGAACTGATTTTTTTTACCAGCGTTCAGTCAGTTTATCAGTGCACAAAAATCATCACATGAAAATAAAATGTTTCATCTTATTTGTTTCCTGATTACAATTATACATGCTGTATATATGGAAAGGAAAATACGTATATATTAGAAGTACACTTGGCTGTACACAAAGAGAAAGAAACAATAACAGTAAATTATTAAGCACACAAAAGAACAATGACAATGACAATCATGCATAGTACACACACCCAATTTAAACGACAGGTCTACAAATATAGTGACCAACACTGTCCAATATTTACACTTATTGATTATAATAATATTTTCTGGAGCTTTGAATGATGTAACTATTTTGAAATACAAGGGGAGATTATATTCACATATGAATAATTCAGAAAAAATCGATAAAATGTCTTTGATTTGTCTGGTTAAAAACCTAATTGGACACTGGAAATTGGAAATAAGCTAAAAAAAAAAAAAAAAAACCCAAACAAACTTAATTTAAAAAGGAATTGAAAAGATATAGATATTCCGACACCTCCTTTGTTTGTGTTGTTTTTCCAGTGTTATATGGTGTCAGTTCCTATGGATCCTACATTTTATTTCTCATTCTCATGAACTATTATGTCTTATTTCTAACGATAAAATACTGTTCTTCTTTACATTTTTATGTTTACAATGTACGCCCAGAGTAGATCAAAGCTCCAGAGCACACCCATCTCCCTGTCTTTCTTTGGAGCGTAACTCACTCCCATCTATATGAGCCCTTTAACATTATATATCATTCTGTAATTTGGGAAAGAATGCTCTTCATTTATATGGCCATAAACAAGGCCATACATTTAGGTATGCAAAGATATTTCAACCATCCTCCCAAACAGGGGCATGTCCTCCAGATGAAATTGGCCCCTGTCTGCGTGGCATGCCTTGGCCCTTTCCCCACCTCTAGTTTAGGATCCAGTTTACCTTCAGCAGAGATGGAGAGAAAGAAAAAGAGAGAGAGAGAGAGGGGGGATCAGCTCCCAGAATGTGTCTATTATCCTGCCACACCAATCAAACTGTTGTGTCAGTGCGTTACCATTGTATGGCCCTGGGTCCGTTTGCTCCTGACCATGGCTGCCATATTGATGACTAAGTTAGTTTGGGGCTCTGAGGACAATGGCGCTCTGGAGCCTCCACAAAGCGCCAGGCTAATGCTCCCCTTTCAGCTGGCCCGCTCAGCTGCTGAGTGTGCAAGGCTGCTGGGCAAATGGAGTGGCTCCTATCCAGGGGGCCTGGCCCTATAAAAACACAGGCGAGGGTCTCTCCCCCGACATTGATTATACTGGATCTGTCCCACCTCAGTACCGTCTGTAAGTATACCAACACACAGCCTCAGACTGGGGTGGAGCCCGACAGCCACCAAGATGCTGCACATACTGATAGTTAGACAGCTAGGGATGTACTTTAAATGAGACTTGCTAAAAAAAGTAAAATCATGGACTTCATAGTGTTGCTTTTTGGGTAGAATGGTTTATATTTCAGCAGTCCTTTTAACAGGGAAAGCTGGCAAGATGATGCCTTACTGGTGTGCTTGTGCTTGGGCCTGGAAACATCATTCAATTATTTTTGTCACACCAGTAATTTGCTATTTCAGTAGTTCGCAACTCTCACTGGAAATAAGTAATTCTGTAAGGAGAAGATTTCAGATTGTACTGGAGGTGGCATGTTTGCTTTTAAGCTATCATTTACAGATATTGTGGTTTGCTTTTGTGGCATTTGTCATGTTACAGGTAAAAATTGTACACAGGACAGTTTATAAGCAGGAGACATGTCTGTGGTTTTTAACTGACTCTCTTTAAAGGCAGCAGAGACAAATCTGTGCTGTAGAGAAATGGAAAGATGATGGATGAGTGGAATTTTTCACTTTTTGGTGACACATTTGGAAAGTGACCTTAACGGATATTTCTTTCCAGAGGAAAGGTGCAACAACCTACCCTAAATATACAAGCATGTGCAGCTTTTTTTCATCCAATTCTTTTCAATGAGCTAAAACAAATAAAATGCACTTGTGAGTTGATTTAGATGAATGCTAGCATTAGCTTAATGGGTTAAAAGTCTCTTGTGATGGTTTTAATCATATTTGTTACTCAATCGCTTACATTAGTCTTGTTAACACTTGACCTGCTCAGAACATTCATCTTGTTATAATTTTGATTTGATTTTCTGACTATTAACACTGACTGCTTTTACCTGTGTCAGAGAGTAACCCCTAAGGGAGAAGCAGCAGCCATGAACACTCAACAGATGGAGCAGATGGGCCAGTTCAAGATCACAGTCTGGGAGGAGGAGAACTTCCAGGGAAAGCGCTGTGAGTTCATGCTGGAGTGCCAGAACATCATGGAGAGGGGCTTCAACAAGATCCGCTCCATCAAGGTTGAGAATGGACCGTAAGTCCACATTGTTGGTTATCTTTTTTCCTTCTGCTCTCTCTATCTAGTCCTAAATATTCCATACATCATGGACATAACTTCCCTTTCACCTCTTGACCTTTACTGGATTTTTGTGCATTCTGTGTGTATTACGATCAGTTTATTGCCCATTTCTGTTCAATGGGAGTATAATGTTTGTACAGGTTCAGTTTCTGTAATCTTTATAATAAGGGTAGATTTGAGTGAATGATTTGCTAGAATCTGGTTAAATTTGTTCCTATGAGAGTATTATTGAAAGTAAAATGTTTACAGTATGTTGGTCTTCCTCAAAAATCTTATTAAATGCACTGCTACTGCTGTTTAAAAATAGCTTTTTTCTGCCCGTAATAATAGCTAAAAAAATCACATTATTGCCTTTCTTTTTAGATATTCCAATTTTATCTGCTTGAAAAAATCTAATTAAAACACACATGACTCAAACACTGACTGGACTCAACAAGTAGAAAAAGCAGAATAACAAAAAATCATAAATTACAGCCTACGGTGTTATTGCATTGCTATTTGGCATGTATCATTTGCATGTGTGTGTGTGTGTGTGTGTGTGTGTGTGCATGCATCCAAGTGTATCCCTGTTGTGTTATGAGTTGGCTGTGTGCAGCTGCCGGCTGTGAGCCAGAATGGCTGACTGACTGGCGATCAGATAAAAAGCCCTGGGTGCAGCAGCAGCAGCCGCAGCAGTATTTAATGTTTGCTTTGTGCTCCCAGTGACAAAAGAAGCTGCATGTTGCTTTCACTCCAGGCCGTTCTCTGGGCGTTGGACTCTATTGTTTAACAGAAATGACAGTTTCAGTGTGGTTGCACTAAAACATGTTTTGCATTAAGTGGCTCGTTATTATTTAATGTATTTTATTAGATAATTTCCTTTATTTACATTTTTTTTTACGTATTATCTGCTCATTTAACCTCAACATTTCTTTTTCTATTTCTCCCCTCTCTTGTCTCTCTCCATCTCATCTTTCCACTGTGTAGTTGGGTGGGTTATGAGTACCCAGAGTTCCAGGGACAGCAGTTTATCCTGGAGAAGGGAGACTACCCTCGCTACGAGGCCTGGAGCGGAAACAGCAGCTACAGAACCGAGCACATGCTTTCCTTCAGACCCATCAAGTGCGCTGTAGGTTACCAAACCTTTCACCACTACTACTACTACTACTCAGCCTCTGACCACTGCTATAGCTGACTTACTTCCCTGCTCTTCTTCTCCTTTTCTGCAGAGCCACAGTGACAGCAAGGTGACCATGTACGAGTGTGAGGACTTCCAGGGCCGTAAGTTCGAGATGTGCGATGACTACCCCTCCCTACAGGCCATGGGCTGGTGCAGCAAGGAGGTGCCCTCCATCAAAGTCAACTCAGGAGCGTAAGTTATATTGTACATTATATATTCCTGCTTTTCCCTTCTGCAGCATCCAATCACCACCACCATATAATTTTGGTCAAACACATGATAAAAATATGGAAAATCACACACAAAAAACACATGATATACAAACTCTGTCTGGGGCATGCTGCCTCAGCAGAAAACTATATATTTCTATATATTTCAGGTCTATAAATGTATGTTTGAATGATCCTGATCTGTCCTCGCCTCACCCTCCACCCCCCCACCCCCCTCTATCTCTTTGCAGCTGGGTGGCCTACCAGTTCCCTGGTTACCGTGGCTACCAGTACATCCTGGAGAGAGACAGACACCAAGGCGAGTACAGAAACTACAATGAGTACAGCACCCAGGCTCACACCAACCAGGTGCAGTCCATTCGTAGGATCCAGCACTAAGCCTTCACTCTGCCTGCCTGACCCAACCTGAAAAAACAAACTCTCCCTGAACCCCTTCCTCAACTTGAACGCCGGACAGATCGCTGTCACAGAACAGTAGATGGACAAACTCTTTCTATCACTCTGTGGCTCTGCATGTATGGATATCTAAGTACCTACTTCTTCTACCATGCTAAAGCATGTTCTTGAAATAGGAAATAAAGGCTTTTCTTCAAAACTAGAGGCTGTTTGTCGGTATTCCTTTTTCTTTAAACAATGAAAATGATCTACATAATTAAATAAATCCAAATCTGATTGGCTACATTGAGCTGCCAGTAATTTTGCTCCTCGGTTATGACAATCATAGCACAGGTGCACAAGCATTACAAAATCAGAGCCCCTTATTCTCTTTGAGCTTCATAGAGCAGGCTGTTATCAGAGATAGATTTTGCTTTGTATTTATTTAAAGGACATATTTAGCCTTTTAGTGAACATACATGGAAAGATTTGATTCAAATCTCTCTGTTAGGCTTTAGGATGTGTAACATTGTTCTTGTCAGACTGTATTCTTATTTCCAATAAACAAGAGCACGAGATCACAGTTGTTCTTTTATTTGTTCTTCAAATGTTACAATGGAAGCAGTACACCAGCCAGTAAAGCAAAGAGCTGTCAGAAAGAGCAACAGATAATTTGGTTGGCCATGTGGAAACCATGCACTGTCTGTGTATTTGCCAATTAAGTACCAACAAGGCAACAAGCCCTCCAACCCATATGACCATATAAGTGGTTTATTCCAATATTAATGAGCAATTCCTACATTAATGTCCTGACCGTTATCATGAGATCAACCTCCACGCCTAAACATAACAGTTAGTTTGGTTAGGTTTAGGGAACAGGACACCTGGTTTAGGTTTAGTAAAATAATTAGAAATAGAAAACCCTTTGGGTGAAATAGTATATTTGTTACTGATACTGAACTTATGGTAGTAAACCTGTGGTATTCAACATATGTTTAGTAGGTTTTCAACAGTAAGTTTGTAAGTTGAAATAGCTCAATGTAGACTTTTGGATCAAGAACAGAAGTCTCCCCGGGTCAAAGTCTTTTGTGTGTTTGAACCATCCATTCACCATCTTTTTGTTTTGTGGGAGTCAGAAGTGACCATATTTGGACAGAAGGGAGGTTACCAGCCTGGTGGGGCCAGGTACCACAGAGCAAACATTAAGTCACCAGCTAATGTTAGCACTTACTAGCTATTCTGGTTAGCAAGGTGCATTTGTAATTCAAAGTGTGACATTAATTGGCTTGCTACTGGTGGATGCTCATTTTTGGACAGTGAAACACAAGATAAAACAAAATGTACTCACCAGAAACAATAAACAGTCAATTACTTTGTGTAGTCAGTTTCTTTTTGTCTAACCGAACACTGAGCAATTCTTTTTTACAGTTTACTTTGATGAACGTAAAACGCAATATGAAAGGATCAAAGTTCTATATGGGATCATAATTCACAAAATGAAAACATGCTGTGTCGAAGAAGACTTGAAACTGGTGATCAAGGCCATTAGCTTATTACGAAAATGTTTACTGACATAATCAATCAAGTAAAAAGTATGGTCATTTTCTCAGTGGTTTAATTTCCATAGTGATATGTTTGGAAGAGATTAATACAGTTTGAGAAGATATACACTTTATCTGTCAAGAATAAATCACATTGTCACAATCATTTCATGGAAAGAGGTAAAAATAAATGAATACATAAATAAATAAATAAATATATATATATATATATATATATATATATATATATATATATATATATATATATATATATATATATATATATTCCCACATTATGGGAGACTGTGTTATTGGATTTCTTTTTGCAACTGGTGGAGTCGCCCCCTGCTGGCCATCAGAAAGAATACAGCTTTTTTTTCATGATTTCTTTAATTGAGGAAACAACAATTGAAAAAAAAAAGCATATGAAATACAATGAATACAAAAAAACAACATGGGACAAAACAACTACAATACTGTGGAAGTATAATCAGAAAATAAACAGCAAATACAACTTCAGCCACAGTAGGTCACATGATAAGAATATAGACATACATACATCTACTCTCTCTCTCTCTCTTTCTCTCTCTCTCTCTCTCTCTCTCTCTTACACACACACACACACACACACACACACATACACACACACACACACACACACACACACACACACACACACACACACACACCGCACCTGCCTGCCCCGGCTCAATACAGATGAAAGAATATGATTTAAGCTAGCTCTAGCTTTAAGGTAGTTCAGCTTCCCTCTACAGGTTATATATGTACACTTCTGTTAAACAGTCAATGATTGATAATAACATCCTCTGTGAACCATATATGTCCAAAATATTAACTCTCTGTGACTAACTAAACATTTCTTTTTTCATCCTTGTGAGGTCTTTTTTTATAGATGTATTTGGTGTCAAAGGTTTAAGCTGCAACTACTGAAAACCAACATCAGAAAGAGGTCTTCAGTATTATAAACAGAGTATACACTAGAAATGTATACTTTATGTATAAAAAAAACCCCATAAAGATTGTCTTTTCTGAATTAAACTCTGATTAACACACACAGAACCCTGTTCATGTATTTTAATGATTTCCCCCCCAATACAACTACCTCCTAACAGTCTAATAGCTGAGCATTTGTTTGTTTATTGTAATGTGGAACGTTCATGTTTATCTTACAGTCACACGCCGGGATCCTGGAGTGTGTTTACCTCCACACACACTCCTCCTGTCGGTCCAGGACGTGGGATTCCGTGTTACACGCCCACAAGCCTGCACCGGCTAACTGTCCCACACCCAAAAAAACAGGATCTTTTAATAAATGTGTAACCATGCACACACACCTTTCTCAAATATACATTCCTGTGCAGACTGATTAAAGCAGCTGCACCGCAGCTTATAGAGGAGTGACACTTGAGCAGTGTAGTGAGCTGCAAACTCTGGTACCTGGGCCACACAGATCAGAGCTCCAAGGTAAGTTCAAGGCTTTACACAGGAACTTTTCGTTGAGTCTTAATGACAGCTATGAGAGCGTTGATATTTCTTTCTTTCCTGAAATGTTACAGTAAGTTTTTAACATGGAAGAGTGTGTTAAACAAATGAAATTATGCTATTTAGCTTGAATGTTTATAACCATTTTATGGAGCTGTTGTATAACTATAGACAAACCTGAATGACAATCTTAAATTAAGATGGATGTTTGTTAATGCTTTCATGTCATACATGCGTCATCAGATGCTAACTTCACTCTTTTTTGACCTTAACTATAAAGCCTAAGTGTTCCAGTGTAATTATGTATCTGTTTTTTCTTTCTATCAGTGGATTTCTTGCCTCATGCTGATCACTGACCAGAGCTTACCCACATATTTATCTACCACTGCATCAGTGGACATAGTCTAGCTTTCGAGGCTTGTTTTAAGTTGCCTGCGACTCTTACTTGGACACAGGCAGCTAAAGCAAGTCTGGGACGCCAGAGACACACCTACAAAGCCCAGCCATGAGGAACTGCTGCCATCACATGAGTGGAAAATCCATCTTTAAGTCCAGGAGGAATATACAACTTCCTAATTAATTCTGCATTGAAATTTTCACAAGCCTGATATTGTGAACAGGTATAAACCTGCCTTCTATAACTATTTAGTTAAATAAACAAATAACCTGTCAGACAAATACATAGCCTCCAGTATACTCTGTTACCTAAACTGTGTGTGTTTGCATTTGTGCTTTTCTGAGCTCAGTCCAGTCAGGTGTTACATTGTAGAGCAAAGGCTAAAATAGATGATGAATGATTAGCAGACTGTTTTAAACTAAACTTTACAGAGTCGACACAGAGGGCCACACATGCAAAGTATGATTTGATTTAAAGGGACAGTGTGTTGGATTTAGAGGGAATTTATTTGCAGAAATGGAATATAATATGTATGGTTATATTTTAATTATAGTGTATAACCTGAAACTAAGAATTGTTGTGTTTTTGTTAGAACGAGCCCTTCATATCCACACATGGAGGGAGCGGGTTGTCTTTCTACAGTAGCCCAGAACAGACATCCTTTAACGTTTCTACATTCCCTAAAGGCCACCATAGGTTCTACTACATGCTTGGAAAGGGAGAGGTTTTTAGCTGGTTGCAATACGCAATCTCTCCACTAGCCGCCACTAAATCCTACACACTGCTTCTTCAAAGGGGAAAGTGGTTTTCTGTTGGTTAAATGGATTGTAACTTAATTTCAATGTATTTTTCTCACTCTCAAATAACTTTTTTGCAGTAAAATGTTTTATTTGACATGTTTATTAAGTTCACTTTAAAACTTAGATTGATGATTTTTTTTTTAATGTAGAACTTTTCCAAGGAACGCTGCAATCTTGCAGAACTGAATGTGAACTGGGTCCAGCATTAACACTGATCAGCTATCTCTATATATCCTGACACACAGATTGTAAAAGTCAAACCTGATGTTAAACCACACAAGATACCAACAGAGATGCACACATGTCATGGTTAATATCAGTGTTGGAGTTTTTTTTTTTTTTTGATGCTTTAAAAATGAATCTAGCCTTTTTTTGACACGATTAGAATCACTAGAGTTAAGTACAGACAGGTGTAAAGGTATGATACTCAACAAACGTCCCCAGTCAAATTAATGTTGTATTTACATGGTGCACACCTTAAAGATACAGTTTACCCTAACACCAAAAACACATTTTTATCTTAACGTTATCTATCAATCTAGATTGCTTTGGTGTGAGTAACCAAATGTTAGAGATATCTGCCTTCCCTTCAATATAACAGATCTTTTTGGCACTTTGTTTGTGGTGCTTAAAGTGAGAATAAAATAAAAAATACAATTAAATGAAATAAAATTGCAATACAATAAAATGTTATTAAAATATTATACCATTAAATAGAGCTAAATATAATTAAATACAATTGCAATCTAAAAATAAATGAATCAACAGCAATGTCTTTTCCCACAAAAAATGCTTGCAGTATTTTTCTGCTAGTAAAGTTCCTATTTTTAATTTTGCAGCTGAACTGTTCCTTTAAAACATTAATCATTTTATTCATGGACAAACCTTTATCATGCAGGATTTTGGCACACTCATATATTACACTATAGAGGAATAAACTTAATGTAATAATGATAATAATAATAATAATAATAATAATAATATAGTATATATATCTAGTCCTAGATTGATATTTGTGATGTAATAAATCAGTTTCTAACAATTTAACACTGTGTTTTTGCAAATGCCTCATATATTGTGTCTGTGATGTGAAATTCATACCTTTTTTGATTTTTTTTTTTTTAATTGTCCTGGGCTAAATCTTTGTGGATGGAGAAAAATATGGACTTAAGATACCAGGCTATAACCATATTTTTATAACAATAATTTCAGAGGCTGTGTACACTATATCACACATTATGGAAAGTGACAGCTACATGTTGAGCCTGATTCTACCATATGGGCCAAAAGAGAACAGGACAATAAACCCCATAAAGCCTCTGAAAAACAGCAGATTTAGAAAAATATGAGCAGACATGATAACGTCAGCGAGCATCAGGAGCTGCCACGGTTTTTAAAGTTACAACCTCATTACCCTCAGATTGAGGCTGTATAACCTTAAACCCACAAACAGAAGGTTAGGGGGTGGATGTTCTTGCTTTCTCGTGTGCACTGAAGCGTGCTTCTCAAGGTAAATATTCTTTCCCCCCACATGAAATAGGTCTTTGTTGTTTGCCAGGAGGTAAAGAGGCGGAAAAGTGAGGAGGATCTGAACTGGTTTCCATGTCAAACACTTCAATTCACCATAGAAACTCAGATCTTAACGCGGAAACTTTATTAAACTGTGATGGTGGATTGATAAGGGCCCAATTTCTATCGGCCTCTTTTTATTGTGGGCACCAGGCTGGCTGACAGAGGTAAATTGCTCTTTTAATTAAAGCAATGCACCAGGGGAAATTGCTGTCTGAATATTGTCTCAGAGATGGGGGCCAGTGACAGTTGCCTGGAAACTTCAATCTGTCCACCCGCATTTATTCCAGATCACAGTTATGAGATAAAGTTTAATAAAAATCTTTTCCTCCGCCACCAACCAAATGAAATCCAACCCATTCTGAACAAGTGAACACAATGAGACAGGACTGCGGAGGAAACCTCATGTTCAACATGTATCTCTCAGGTTCGTCGTTTTATATACCGTAAAGAATGGAAGAAATAGGCACTTTATATTTCTTTACATTTGTGGCGGGTGTCGCGGGGCGCTGGTGCTCCGTCTGCAGGGCTCAGCATTGTTCAGCCTTTTCAATCTCAAAGCCCGTCTGCTCTTTTGTCGGAAATCGGAAATCCTTTTTCCTGGACGCGTTTCCTGGCTTCACGGAGAGGAGACCGCAGGGACGACACGCTTCTTGCATTAGACTCACACTGGACCTGGAGACAATTAGGAATTTTTAAAAATGCATTTTTACCTTTTCTTGAGATTCTGCAAATTTTAATATTTTTTATTTAGCTTTAATCGTGCGCACCGGTCTGCTCCATTTACAGCATCTTATTATTAATCATTTTATAACAGCTGTTCTCTGGTGAAATATTTTCAGTCTGAAGTTGTTTTTTTATTTCAACATATGTGAAATTAAGTTCTATAAAAATCTGGACTGAAATAAAAAAATATTTCAGCCAAGCAATATTAGAAAATAAGCTTTAATTTATGATTAATGGATCATAAAATAAAATATTAGCAGGCTAACAGGATGGATGGAGAGCTGATGATGCTGAAAGTGTTTCTGTTTTCATTTCAGATCCAACAGAAAATCTGTTGAAGGAAAGCAAAGGAACATCCTGGGGTCCAATAAACACAGGAGTGCAGAAAGGTAAGAGAAGGAACTGAGATGAAAACATAATTATTTCATTATCATCCCCATGTAGAACACACTGCAATAGAGCTTATTATGGTATTAAAAATACTTAAAATACCATGGCACAACATTGTGAAATAATAGAATAAAATAAAATAAAATAACTGTGGTCGTTTTGTTAACCATGGTAGAAAAGCCTCTGATGCAGGATTAACAAAACTGTTTTGGGGAAAAACAAAATAAAATTGTAGGAAATAATTTGAGGGACCAATACATCTTCAATAAAGCTCCCACAGTGATACTAAGAATGTCCTAATAATTAAAGCAGGATTAAAATGTGTTAAAATCGCATTTTATTTAATTTCTGTCATGGGTTTAGTCGGTATGTAATCAATAAAAAATACAGCCTACTTAAAGATACGCATTAGATTTGTATTTTTCATCTTTCTTTTTCCTTTTCACCTCAATTATTATTATTATTATTATTATTATTATTATTATTATTATTATTATTATTGTTGTTGTTGTTGTTGTTGTTGTTGTTATTAATATTTTTTTTTACCACAGTGAGAATGTAACTATAAAAAAATCAATATAACATTAATCACAAAAAATTAAGAAAGAACAGCATTTCTTTATGCTTTTGATTGGCAGCTTGCATGTTTGATGCTCACAGATAATATAGAATTTGTTTTTAATTAATGAAGTTATTCCTGTCACCCTATAATGGGCTTTGCACCCCAAAATTTGTCTCATCCATCTTTAGACTCAAAACTGAATCGTAGATAAGGAATAAATAAATTAAAGTACATTAATAAATGATAAAATAATAAAATAAAAATAATAAAAATAAAATAAAAACGCAGATCCCATCTGCCGTCCGTCCACAGCTCAATGACACTGTGACAGAATGCTAATATACACATTACAACATGAACAATATTTTTAATAAGAAATACAAGCAGTATGAAAAATATCTGTTAGTCTATAAATGAAAATAAATAAAATTAAATAATATGTACTCGACAAAAATCTCTTAGTCCCTACATTATATTTATAATTATGAAACAATACCTTGACCAATAGGCTATATTGTTGTTTAAAAAATACACTTGATATGATGATTTGAGATGTATATAGCTTATCCAAGGGAAGAACTATTCTGCTCTAAATGCATCGAAAATGGACAATTTCTAAATTATATTAATCTGGTGTGTTAGAAATATAAATAGTAGCATACAGTTATTTATTTAAAGCATTTTCCTATTAGGCTCAAATTGTATTGCCAATATTATTATTTAATACAACTGAATAAATGTCAAATCCCCCGAAACATTTTGCACAGAGCGTGCCAATATTAGGCTATATATGATTTTCATGTAGCTTCAAACTAATATTTCTGGTTTTACTGGTTTATTAATAAAATGGATGTGATTAATGAAATGTCCCTGCAGGCAGCGGGCAGATCCAGCTGTGGCAGTTCCTGCTGGAGCTCCTGTCTGACAGCACCAACATGTCGTGCATCGCCTGGGAGGGCACCAACGGAGAGTTCAAGCTCATCGACCCGGACGAGGTGGCCCGGCGCTGGGGGGAGCGCAAAAGCAAACCCAACATGAACTACGACAAGCTGAGCCGCGCGCTGCGCTACTACTACGACAAGAACATCATGACCAAAGTCCACGGCAAGCGTTACGCCTACAAGTTTGATTTCCACGGCTTGGCGCAGGTGTGCCAGCCGTCCACCACGGAGCAGGCCATCTACAAGTTCCAGGGGAACTTCTCTCCGATTCCGTTCTCCGGGATCTCCAAACTGAACCTGGTGGCTCCCGGCGTGGGGCCGTCGGGCTTCTCCTACTGGCCCGGAACCTCTCCGGCGGCTCTGTACCACAGCCACAACCTGCAGCCGCCGGGGCCCTTCGGCACCGTGTCTCCGTCCCACATCAGCTGCGTCAACAACATCAACAGCCTGACTAACATCAATAACCATTACAACTGACTCTTAATGAATCTTAGAGACACGCTGGAGACACATAGAAACGGAGAGGTGACAGAGAGACGGTTTTGGTAAATTGCAGGTAAAAATATTAAATTAATTTGGTTTGAAATTAATGTTTTACACACGTTTCAACAACATTTAAACGTGTCGTTTTGGAGGTGTAGTCCTGGTGCTGCTGAGACGGGTTTATGGAAGCAAGGCGTCTAAAAACGTGTACATAAAAACAAAAAAAAAAGCCAATAATAATACTAATAATAATTTAGCTCTTTTAAACCTTTAAACGAATACATTTTTTCCACGGGCGAAATAATAAATACATCAAGGGCCGCATATCCAATTACGCACAGTGGTTTCAAACTTTTACGCGCGTTTTTTTTTTTTTTAAATCACAGCATATTAGCTATTACTGAGCCATAAACACCAACGATTTCAGTGATATTCTGTGAAATTAAATCGGAAATCAACAGTTTACGTGTGGGAGAGAGGTAAATATAGAAAATAATAAAAAATCAAAATAGATAGGCCTATAATGAAATACAATTTGCTTGTTTTATACCCATCATTCCTTTCTGTTCCTTTGCTGTGTCTCATCCTCCTCCCGTGCGTCCTGTGGGTGTTTTTACATACAGGTGGCTTTATTTGCAACCACATGTGTATTATTACATTTATTATTGGAGTATTGGCGCCATCTTGTGGTTTAGAATGGCATAATGCCTGGTCGATTATTGTTTCTTTTTTTAAAACCTAAAAAACCCATATTGTCACTTAAATCATTGCTAAGAAATCAGAACACCCATAAACATGCCCATACAATGAAATCAGATGTAACCCAATTGCAATAAAAAGGCTCTAACATGAATATGAACTGTGAAAACTGTGAATTCATGGAGTACTGTGTAAATACTGTAGAGCAGAAACAGGCTCAGGCTATCGCTGCTTTTTAGTGATTTTGGAGTGAATTACATTGCGTTCATTCACACAGCTTCTTACTGTAGTTAAAACAGCTGTACCAATAATAAAAATAATGAAGTAAATAAAAACAGACTGTTCTAAATACATTTTGTCAGTACGTGTGTGTCTATGTTCACAACATGTGGTTTGTATTCCTAAAACACGCCTTTGAAAGGTAATAAATAAAATGCTGAGGTTAGAAAAGAGTTGTATAACAATGTTAGAAGAAGTGGTCACTCATGTTGGATGTAGAAAGTGTTGGAGTGTTGACGCAAACAATTATAATTTACCAGCTGATTCAACCCAGATTATTTGCCTACTGTGACTATATTACTGTAACAAAACAATAAAACCTATACTTATGTTTTTTAAGGTAAGCTGTAAATGTGTACCTGGTCCAACAGAGTTTCAGTGTGTCACCTTGTTTGCCCATAAAAAAAAAATATAGAATATTTAGCCAATCATTCATCCATCCATATAAAGGTCCACATACACACAAATGCAATACAGATGTGATTTAGGTATAACAGGTTACAAGTGCAGGTAGATAATGTGACAGGAACAAATCCAAATCTGCTAAAATAAATGTTTCAAAATTAAATAAAAAAAAACCCCAGAACAATTCCCATTTATTGTTGGCTACTGGTGTATTATGAAATTTCAGCACCATTGAACACTTAATGGACAACAAATCTTCAATGTAAGAACACAAACAATTACCTCATATTTACATAAGGATTAAAAAAGTAGTCATTATTTGTTCTTATTTAAGCTAAAGTGTATGAGTATGGTGTAGTTTGCTGCTCATATACTGCAGCATAGAGTGGTGATAAAATGTGACAGTAGATGTTATCAGCCACACTGGGGCGCTACAACTCCTCCAATATCACAGCAGTGTTTACATAAGCAGGTGATAACAGAGTTGATCTAATATAGATCACAGAGGCGTCTGCAAATAGCACATTAACCCTAAACCTCATTTTATGACAATACAAGTCTGCAGAGATTAAAGTACGTCTGGACGGAGCATTATCATACAGTTAAATGGACATGGGAGTTTTATGGCCATTATGTAATGGGATAAAGACAACTATAATAGCTATAATAGGTCATAACTGGAGAGCAATGGCAGACTCAGGCTGTCTGAGATGCAGGGGTGAGCCAAATAAAATTGGGGCCAGCTGCATGTGGTGGGGCACCGGCACAAAGAAAGAGCACACACGGGCAACTTAACCATCTCAATCTGCACCACAAGGGCCTCAAATGAAAACAACAACAACCACAAAAAAACACCTCCCAGTCCCCCATCAATAAAATGCAGCACTATGTTAATGAATCTTGAGGACAATTACTACAATGAGTCTGTACTGTCTTTTAACTCCGTATGCCTTCACATATTATGCTCTAAAATTTATCAACAGACTATAATAAAGTCATTTTCAGCATTTTCGGCATATTAAAATTTTACCATTTTTGACAAAAATCGACATACAATAGTATTTTTTTGGTCCCATTTTTGGACAGCCCATAATATGGTGTTTTTCTGTCATTTCTGGAAAAACTATGCTCCAATATATATATATAAATATATATATCAACAGACTATAATACAGTTATTTTCAGCATTTTTAGGCTTTTTTAAATATAACCATTTTTGACAAAAATCAACATGCATATGACTTTTTTTTTAAATTATTAGACATCCCATAATATGGTGTTTTTCTGACATAAATGGACTATACAACTAATATGTATCATCAGACAATAAAAAAGTAATTTTCAGCATTTCTAGGCATTTTAAAACTTGACCTTTTTTTGCTCACCATCCTCAAGTGACAGGTTAGTAATTCACTGGATCTGCCAATCTGCCACACCAACTGGTAGACCACTATCATCTCCCAGCTGCGTGCTTTAACATCAGACGTGACAACAGAGTTCGATGCTCTTGCAAAGAGAGGTTGAGGGTCTCCATTTTTACCATAAGGCCAAATTATTATATATATTATAAATTATATTATATTATTATAAATATATCACTGGTAAACATTTTCATGTGTTTGTTAAAAAGTCACACTAGTAACAGAACTGAAACAGAAATTAATGTTTTAATGTATAAAACAATGTGTTCATAAAGTTTGAATATAAGAATAATTCCTTATTCTGCCAGTGCCTGGGACCTACGACCTCTAGGGGGCTCTAAAAACACATCAACTGTTGCCACAATCTTTCTTCTTCTTCTTATATATATATATATATATATATATATATATATATATATATATATATATATATATGCAGGAAACACAAAGAAATTCACCAAAAGTGTAACATATGGCAGTTATTGATAATTTCACTCAAAAAGGATGTATCAAAGGATGGCTATTGGCATAGTAATAACACGGTGTGTAAATTATGTAACTTAAGAGAAATAAATTACTTGCCTTTGTGACTTAAGCAAGATATGGTAACACTTTATTTTGGAGGTGTCTACATGAGAGTCACACAAGCCTGTCAGAAACATGACATGACAAGTATCATGAGTATTAATGTTACTTCAAAGTGTCATTAATGTTCATGACACATCCAATGTCATGTTAATGACACGCTCATGTAACTCCTCATGACGCCAGCCACCTATGGTAAAATCGCCTACATCCTCAGTTGATTAGATCATGTGATTTTACCCCTTTGATATAATGGCCTATGTCAAGTGTGTGACTTAAGCGGATTTATTATGCCTAAGTCAAAATAAAATGGAACAATTTTTGAACATGCATTTGTAACTTAAGCAAGATATGGTAACACTTTATTTTGAAGGTGTCTACATAAGAGTGACATGAGCGTGTCATAAACAAGACATGGGATGTGTCATGAACATTAACAACATTAATGCTCATGACACTGGTCATGTCATGTTTCTGACAGGCTTGTGTGACTTTTATATAGACACCTTCAAAATAAAGTGTTACCATATCTTGCTTAAGTCACAAAGGCATGTTCAAGTAATTTATTTCTCTTAAGTTACATCATTTACACACAGTGTTATTACTATGCCAATTGCCATCCTTTTTGGGCGAAATGATCAATAAATGTCACATGTTACACTTTGATTTTTTTTGTGTTTCCTGCAAAACTTAAAATTAGTCAGGCGATTATTTTAACTGGGTGACGATATATATATATATATATATATATATATATATATATATATATATATATATATATATATATATATATATATATATATATATATATATATATATATATATATATATATATATATATATATAAAAATCTTGGTTGTTGGCTGTGTCTATAACGATAATAATGATGGGAGGTCAGGTGACCGGAAATTTTAAACAGCGGCATGCCAAAACTTTTGCCGGTGGAGTCTGGACTAAACTTTACTGATGCTGTGGAGGACTTTTTCTAGCAGAAATACAGAAAGCAGACCGGTGCATAAGGTAGGCCGGGGTTTTTCTTGTGCGTTTTTTATTGCACGTACAGTATGTGCTAGCGAAATTTATTGCCTTATATGTGATGTGATAAAGAGCTATTCCATCCAACTCAATGGCATGTGTCGCTATTTTTAAAGCTACTGTAGCTTGTTTTGTATTGTAACGCAGCCGTCAAGGCCTCCGCTTGTCGTCACTCTGCCTGAGGAGAAAATACCGTGCTTGCTGTTGTTTATTTGCTTGTGACTGACTGACTTTGTGAGTTATTGACATCCTGTCACTGTTCCAGTTGCTCCTCCTCAAAATGTAGAGAGACTTCAGTTGTCCTTGTCTCCAACATGTTGTGTTTATACAATGAGAAGTAGGTGACATTGGTTGTTTTTGGAAAAGCTGTTGTATCTTTGTGTCTTTGGCCAGGATGTGTGAAATAATATGATAGGTTACATAGACTATATGTTTATATAATATTATATTTTTGATCACTGTGTGAAATCAATCTAAAGTGTAAAACTATTGGTGGAGATGGGACATTATGTGCTTTCACCATGATCTACACATAGTATGCTAACTTGATATTGTTGCCAATGGCCCAGCAATCATGTGGTGTAAATCCTGTATGACAGAAGATTTCTACAGGTGTTTATATTGTCCTTCAGGTCTTAGACTGTGGACAAGGTTACTGTGATAGCATGCCTCTCCCCGTCTTGTGAAAGCAATATCTCTGCAATTGCTACTTATTAAGCCACTTTGAGTACCTTAAAAAAAGCGCTATATAAATCAAATGTATTATTATTATTATTATTATTATTATTATTATTATTATTATTATTATTGTCTTGAGGGAATTTCTTAAAATATAGCACACATGTCCTTAGACTCACGGATAAACTGATAAACCTCACAAAATATGTTTTCGGCCATAATGCAATAATACATTTAAGAATTGTGACAAAATGTATATAAAATCACTCGTAGGACTAAATTATGCCATTTGATATCCAGAGGTCAAATGTCAACTTCACTGTGACAAATTTTGCAAAAAAAAAAGAAATAAAATCTGCCCATTTTTCAACACCTTCATTTAAGAACAGAGAGGGAGACGTTTGGTTGGATTCTGAATGTATCTAATCTTGAAACTGTGGAGGTTGTATAGATCTTCTGATCTGCCAGGCTGAAGAGGGTGTGAGGCATCCAATTTTTAGAGTTTGAAACTTCTTTTAAGCAACATTTAAATCTGAAACATTGTGTAATGTCATGGCTACATGAGTCTGTACAGTACAGTCACGGATGTAAACTGCAACTCGGCTGATTAGCGGAGAGGCACTGAACTGCAGTGGTAACTCTAGTTTAAATAATGAATCATTTGCATTTTATTCTGTTGGTGTGTAGTGCTTGACTAAAATGATAGACCCACGTATAATCACTAAACAGGTGTACCCATCAGTTAAACCTGGTCTTATTCCCAGGTCATACAGTATCTACATTTGTGAGTGGATTAGTGGGAGGACGAGGACCTACCTTCTGGAAGTGTACTTCCACATTAGAAATCCACCTTTCAAGGTTTTCTTCTAATTATATTCCGAGTAATGAGAATGGATCGGTCAGCTTTGACGGAGAAACAGAAACCGGAAGTATCTCTGTGGTGTGTGTGTGTGTGTGTGTGTGTGTGTTTGTGAAACAAGAGAGTGGGTCACTCATTCACATTCACAACAACAATGTTTGTGCATGTGCACTGTATATCAATAGGAAAGACTCTGGGTCGCTATTGACAACTGAATCTCTCTCTCTCTCTCTCTCTCTCTCTCTCTCTCTCTCTTTCTTACTGTTCACATGTGTACTAGATAGAGATTGCTAGTCATGTGTTAGGACTTGGGCGACAGGTATCTATCGTGGAAAAGTTGTTCGCCCCCTGTGGACTTCTTAGAATCCCGTAGTGTAAGCTCCACAGGGATTGAGTCACTTCCACAACATTATAATCGTCCCTGTTTTCTCAGCCAACGGCCCTGCCACTAATCTCCTGTGCCTATTGTTGCTGCTCAGTACTCATCCTCTCTGTTCTTGCGTAACAAACTAGGTGGGTGTTTTCGCTGCGAGCCACAGGATTAACAGTGTGAATGTAGAGGACCGAGGAGCAGGAGGAGCAGGAGGAGCAGGAGGAGAGGGAAAGAATGTCTTATGTTAATAATGAGCACTTATGTTGGAGAGGGAAATTCAGTTTGCTATAGGAGCATAATGATTAGTCTTGGTGACTCAAATCAGACTTCAGATAAGTGTGCGCTGTCCTCCATTTGGACATTTTCTTTGTTCGGATGTATTCATGACGAGACGAGTCAGTGTGTGGGCAGTCAGTCAGTCAGTCAGTCAGTCTGTAAGCCAGCCTCAGGATCAGGGCTGGTCACTGACTCAATGAAACAACTTAAGGTAGCACACTAACATGTTATAAACAGAATCAGAAATCAGAATCATAAAATTATTTATTGGGAAATTGCTTTGTTAGCAATCAAGTGGTAACCTCCGAAAAGTGCCTTAAACCTCTTTGGTCTAGTTTCAAGTCTTCTTCAATACAGCATGATGATAATTTTGTAAATGACTCTCCCATTAGGACTAAAATATTTGATAAAGCAGGGCATGTGTTTTAATTTAGGAAACCTTGACCCATTCACAGTGTGTTTTCAGTTCATGAAAGTTAACTGGAACATTTTGGTCATCTAAAAATGTAATTTGGCTGTACTACAAGACACTCTAAGGAGTCTGCCTTACATTTTGAATTACAGATGCACCTTGCTAACCATGCTAGCTGGCTCACACTAGTGTCAGCTGATAACTTGGCGTCCTCCTACGCAGCTCCACCCTCTCGTCCAATTATAGTTGCTTCTGGTTCCAAGAAACCTAGTTGGCAACAGCCAAATGTCTAAATTGAGGCTTTAAATCGGAAGTCTACAAACCAATGGATGACGTTGTGGTGGCTACGTCCCTTTCTTTTATACAGTCTGTGATAAGGACCCAAGTTGTATTAAATAAAAAAAAAAAAATCTATCTATCTAGAGCTATCTTGGGAATGGTCTATGTTCATAACTGAAAGATTATCACAGGCTCTTTAGGTTAAGCCAAAATTACATTTGCACTTAAATGCAATGTGGCACTATTTTTATTCTTTGTATTACAAAAATAATGGATTGTTTTTCATTTAAATATCTAGAGGAGATCAGAAATATAATTGTAACATTATTTTTATGAGTTGATATAAATGCAACAGGTTGTGTTACTGTAAATGGTCATGTGATACTGTCTCATAATGATCGCTGGCCCCTGAATCGAACAGAATCAAAGTCTTACTGCGGCACACTTGATATTGGCAAATATCGCATAGTGTCCGATGAATCCGATGAGTAATATCGTGTTGTGATGAAACCCGTTATTTACACCCCTATTGAGCACAATGGTTGTTTGAGCTAAATACTAATTTGTTGATGTTTCACACATAAGTTGACATGTTCAGCATCTTAGTTTGGCCTGTTAACATGAATATATTAGCTTATGAGGAAAATAAAGCTTGAAAATAAGGCATGGTATTCTTTTTATTTAATTTATTTTGTTAAAAGCTATTCGGTCATGATAAGTCAAAACATTGACCTGTTGATGGTGTGAGATTCAAAGTTCACTCCATTCAAAAGTTATTGAGATCTTTTATTCTGGACCAATGGCTGTAACCCATTTTCCAAAAAAAGCTTTACATGACCACAAGACATTTTAAATGCAGGTCACACATTTCAAATTGGTATATGTCATGAATATGTTTTATACTTCTTTTGATGTCAAACTCTTAAGAAGTGAAGACAATATAGAAGAGTAAATTGGGATTCTTTTTTTAATTTTTAACAATGAAATGTTTCCGGTTTTGCAGCCTCATAGTACGTCAGCATGAGTTGGAGAAAACAAACAAAATTGAGGCCAAAAGTACATGTTGGAGGGCTATAGTTACTGCAAACAACTTATATAAAAATCACTATTATTATTGAATTATATTATATATTAACAGGTATATGTATGAGTCACATATTCAAGGAAAATATAAATCAGGTCTCTCTTAGTCCCATAAGAGTCCATTATTAGGACAGAGGGTAAAGCAGTCGGTGGGCTTTGCGTGGCTGTGTGAAGTCAGTGAGTCATTCTTCCAGCTGGAGAGAGTGGTAATGAAGGCACTGCTAAATTAGAACAACACACCTACACGGTGCTGAAATAGACTTGTGAATAAGAGGGAGAGATGAAGAGACCAGGGGAAAGGTGAGAGAATCAAAGAGGTTGGGAAAAGGGAGACAAGAGAGGTAAAAGAACACAGAGAAGAATTTAGACCGATGTCTCTTGACCTTTTTGCAGAGTCACTCGTCTGCATGAAAAGACCCAGATTCTGTGAGCTAAAACCAACAAGGTAAACTCAAGCTCTTGCGTGTATTTATTATTTCCCAATTCCCAAGAATAGACTACTTTCCCTAAGACATTGTGATTTTACCAATACTGGCACATGGATGTGTGACATCACTTATCTGTCTTTTATTCCAGTGAAAAATAAACTGAACATCAACAAATGGAAGACAAAAATCACCCAACCTCCCTACTATGACTATGAAGATCATGCGGCACAAGCTTTTATAGAGCCATTTGGTGTTATAATGCTCTCTCTGCAGCTGTTTCCATTTACATGATTTGAAGCATTATCAAAAATCCATCAGACTACATGCTACGCAAGCAACAGTCTGGTGTTAAAATTATATAAGAGTGTCTCAAATGTGGCGACACGAATGCTCAAGGACAGGAGAGCTGTTACTGTTCTCTTCTGAAATGTTAATTTGTCAATTTAGGTAATGGTCTGGAACTGGAGCACCTCTATACTTCAGATATTGCATGTTACGTAAAGCTAAATGGATGAATAATCGTGCAGATTCATGAGGTGTGAAGTGATTCACGGCAAATTAAGAAGAGGAAATAACAATGAACACTGTGTAGGTGTGTGGTGAATGAAAACAAGTCCTGTCCTGAATTTGTTTCATATTGTATAACCACTTAAATGTAAATATAAAGATGTCAAATAAACAGTGTAGGGTTATATAAGACATACAGTATGTATCATGGCAGCAGATGACTCATTCAATGGGCTGCACTTTAAAGTGAATTAATACTCTCTGGCTGAGTTTTCCCTGCTGAGCCGGACTTCACTACGCTGTGTAGAAGCGAAGCGAAGCTGCTTCCCATTGCAACTGTGCACTGGTGTAATCTAGTTAAACAGATTAGCAACAGGGTGGTTATGTAGCAATAGGACAGCAAAATAGACATAATCCCCATAGGGTGTTCCTTCACTCGCTCTATATATGGTCTGTTTTCCACTCAGGTCAAGCTGACAAATATTGGGTCAGAAAGAAACCCTTATAAGGAATGTGTACATACTGCTAACACACTTAATTAAGGTATAAAACAATACAAACTTTTCCTGGAAGAAGTATTTCATTGATTTCTAGAGTTTCAGTACCAATACATCAGTGTCAAAATAATAGATTACAAGCCAGAGTTCTGCAATCAGAATCGTACTAGTTCCAGTACAAGTGCTAGTATTTTCGCCAAGGTATAATTAAATGATCAGTTATTAGTTCTGCAGTAGAAAGTCCCCTGTGAGACTATAAGGGCAGAGTGTACTTTTGGCAACAAATATAAATCTTAAATAATTTCATTTGGTAATGTTGGAGCAAGGAAACTAATCCTGTTTATGTGGAAGTCAAACTGCACCAGCAGAGAGTTGATGAAGTTCTCTAATAAAAATAAGACTCAAGTATTTGAACATGTACTAGAGTGCCTCAAGGGTAGCAGCTTGTAGTGGCCTCATGTTGTTACTGTGTCACTCTTTATATGTATTTTAATTTGCTTGTATTATCAAAGTACTATGATTGTTTTTTGTTTTTCCTTCACTGTATTTGTGAAGATAATTGTGCCTAAGTTGCTTACATGATGTACTATACTAAATTATAGTGAAAATCTCACAGTAAAGGTTTATACTGTTAGATTTGACTGTTCTGACTGCAATTTACTAACTTCAAACTACTTAATACACAGTTAGACAGTGGCTAACAACCTGGGGTCAGACTCCTCACGGTCACAAGATCAATCAGGAATCAGGAAATGTCTTTTTGTGGATTTGCTAACAACTCTTAGACATCAGAAGCGTAATAAGACTTAGTCAGAAGCCAAAGATGTTTGGAACCACTGATTTAATTTTTAACAGTTTCATAGGTTCATTATGTTTTGAATTTGTACTTTGAATGAGTAAAATCTTGTTTGGAAAAGCAACTCTAAACTAAAGCTGTTTAACATATATAAAGATAAACATAGACAGTAAATAGTGCATTTGTTCAGAAAGAGCATTTTCAGAAGTGTAGTTGAAGTATAAAGTAGAATAAAGTGTAATTACTAAAGTGAAGTACAAGTACCAAAAAACTATATTAAAGTACACTACTTAAGTAGATGTACGTAGTTACTTCTCACCACTGTCTATCACTTGTATTCATGGAAATATAAGATTTTAAAAAAATTAAGTAGCTACCTACCAGGGCTGAAAAGTGATGCCAATGTGGATGTGCCAAAACCTGCAGTTCCGAGTGTGGCCACTGTAGGCTGGCTCTAAAATCAAGTAAATCCCATAGACCCCCATGTTAAAATGCCCAACATTACAGCAGAAATAACCATGTTTTCTATGGAGTAAGATAGCTGTCATAAAGATATGTGCATTATTCCAACTATTCGTATTCGTAATGTTAAACATTTGTATGTCAATAAAGTAGTTGTACACAAAATTTTGCTTTCATATACGTGTGAGTGTGAGAAATTGTTTGGGTCAGGATTGTTTTTCTGTGAGTATGAATCTAAAAGCTGTGAGTGCAATGTCTTGTGAATACAACTCTAATTTCTACGACTACGAAGTCTTCACTGTGAAAATGAATTCAAGTTTATGGGTACGAGTAGAAAATTGTTAAAATGACGTCACGTAGGTCACAGGGGAAAATAAGCTCAATTGAAGCATCACAGGTAAAGTCAGTGTATATCCAATATTTATTTCATAACCACATGCCGATGACACTAAGTTAGTGCTAGTATTACTAGCATTAGAAGATGGCTTGAGCTATTTAATTGGTACTGACCTGCAAAATATGAAATCATTAATGTTGATCAAGATACTACTTTTATAGATTTATAAATTGTGTCAATTGGTGAATAAATCTGTCCATCGTATAAGTCCGGTTTCTTTTCCTCCTCATTGGCATGTCATTAGCTTGCAACTAGGGCAGGAGGTCTGTTAGTCCATGAACTGTATAGTATTTTAGAAAAGTACAATTTTATGAAATAAATATTGGATATACACTGACTTTACCTGTGATGCTTCACCTGAGCTGGTAGCTCCACCCGCTCCACTGCTGTCAGTCATCTTTGGCTTTGGCGCATGCATGTTTGGAGAAATCGTGCTTTGATTATTTTCCCCTGTGACGTGCCTGTGACCTACGTGACGTCATTTCAACAATTTTCTACTCGTACCCATAAAATTGAATTCGTGTTCACAGTGAAGACTTCTTAGTCGTAGAAATTAGAGTTGTATTCACAAGACATTGCACTCACAGCTTTTAGATTCATACTCACAGAAAAACAATCCTGACCCAAACAATTTCTCACACTCACACGTATATGAAAGCAGAAATTTGTGTACAACTATTTTATTGACATACAAATGTTAAACATTACGAATACAAATAGCTGCAATCATGCACACATCTTTATGACAGCTATCTTACTCCATAGTTTACAGCCTGGAAGAAAAAACAGTTTTGGTCCCTATAACCAATTTTCCTGATGATGAATAGGGAGGTAACATTTTCTATAACTCACCTATTTAAATTAAATTAATACATAAAGTTATGCAGGAGCAAATGAGGTGATGTAGTAGAAAGAGCGAGAAAGTCTGCATTGGGCAGATGGGAGTGGTGGTTGATGTGTCCAACAACAAACACGGGATATATTTTAACCCAAGCCCTGTCCTTTTATTCTTAACTTAACCAAGTATGTTTTTGTGCCTAAAGCTAACCAAGTAGTTGCATTTCAAGTTAACCATGTGTTTAAAACTGAGAGCCTCGTATTTAAAACTGTGACCCTGTACCTGTTTCACAAAGTTTAATCTAACGATTATATTTTGTAAGACAACATACGTTTTTGTAGGATATCATTACGAACATGATTGTTTAACATCATGCTCGGAACTTGAAGACTGAACTTTGGCACCCTTAAGCATGCAGACAGTGTTTCCATCAATGAATTTCGATGCACATTTTTAAGATTAAGATTAATGGTAGAATAGAATAAGTTATAATATTGCGAACATTTAACTCACGACTGATCTGATCTGGTTCTTTCTTTCTTTCTTTCTTTCTTTCTTTCTTTCTCAATCTCTTCTTCTTCCCCTGTGGATTAGCCTACAGCGATACATTACACTGCCATCTTATGATCCAAGTATTTTTATGCAGCTTTGTTTATTTGATCTAAACCAGTTGATGGAAACGTCCCTAATTCGCATCTTCTTTAATGCAACATTTCAAAATTTTGCTTCAAAATTTGATTAGACTTTAATGGAAACAAAGCTTGTGTAACAAATTGTGCGAAAACACATTAAGGCAGGAGACTTCACTGCATTATGTCCCTTATCGAAAATAAAATACAGAATTCAAACGCAGTTCTTCGACATGACTGCAGCCTGCACATGATGAGTGTGATAAACAACGTGATTTTTATCTCCAGGCTTAAATAGAAGTGAAAGTCTGACATTGGTAATGCAGAGGATTAACTGTAGTGTTGCTCTTCTCTTTTGATTACTGATGATAAGATAAAGAGGACAAATCCAGCAGAGTGGTAAACACAGCAGCACCATGGCAGAGGTAGCACAGAAAAGACAGAGTGGCTGTGGAGGAGTCAGAGACATGCCTGCACCAACAGACAGACGCTCACAAACACGTCGTGCACGTCCTCTATTGATAAGCACAGTGTGTATGTGGTGCGCAGTGGTTCAGCCCACGCTCAGCCCCACACAGCTCACTTTGTCCAGCTCTCTTTCACTTACCTACCCGTTACTATAGAGACACAGTGGAGAAGAATGCAGAAGGCAGGCTGGCAGACAGATATGCAGGAGACCTGGGCTGAATCTTAATAATAAAGAGAGGGCTCACAACACTGTGCTGGGAGGCTGTTACATAACGCTGCTGCAGGATTCTGCCATGATGTTAACCTGAAAAAAGCAAAACAAAACTAATGCGAGGATGCTAATTTGACCATGTTGTTTTCCACTAATTCCCCCAACTGTGTGACCTCACACATCATGTAAATGAATGTGTAGCTGAAGCTGAAACTGCATGGCTGTCGTGCAACATTTAAAGAAACCCACAGCAAAGAATTTTAAGGATAATTTCATCATATTTAGCTTATGCCACTAGAAATTGATTAATCAAGTGATGATCTGTCATGTTTTACAGAGGCACTGCGTGTTATTTATTTAAAATTAAGCCTTCAGTTAAAAGTGCATTATAACTTGACTGACTTTTGATGGATTTGATAATGTAAATCTTTTCTCTTTATCCCTCTCTAAGTTCAGTTCTCACCTCCTTTTTGTTCCACTTTCTCCACCTCTACCTACCACTCAAACTATTTTGCTCCTGTTCCCTTTCTGTTATAATATTTTAGTTACATTTACTGTCTGCCTTTCCTTCATTTTTTGCTCTGTAAATAGATACTGTGTGTCCCTATAAGACAGACACAGATAGATGGAGAGAGAGAGAGACCGAGAGAGAGAGAGAGAGAGAGAGAGAGAGAGAGTCACAGACAGTTCTGAGACTGCAGCAGATTCTAACCAATCACATGAAGGAACCCTCCAGCCCACGTGGCTTATTCATAAAAAACAGGAGGAAACCCTTATCAATTTAACCCCATTCTCTCATACAACACATTATCAATGTAGCCATGCTCTAAATTATGAAATATTCATTTTTATTTCATATGTGAACCAAGTAAGGAATATTTTAAAATACCTCCTCAGTGCTACATATCTCTAATTATCAATATTCATAATTTATCTAATAGTGTGAGAGAGGCTAAGCAGATAGATTTCTTTTTCACTTTTTTCCACTGTTTGGTTTCTGTGTTCCCATTTCAGTACGTGGCCCCGTTTAGAATACCCAGGACACAGACGGGAAACCAAAAATATCCTTTTAAATGTGTCAGCCACTGTGTTCAGTGTGCGACACAGGTGTATCAACTGTTATATATTCTAGAATATATAACAGTTGATATACCTGTGTCGCACACTGAACATATATATAATTTGTGTGTATATATATATATATATATATATATATATATATATATATATTCAATTTGCTTACAGACTCATAAAGCTGTTACGATATAAAACCTTCAAAATAGGCTGTTTTTGTGTCAGTATCTCTCAAAAAACATGTCCATGGAAGAAAAGATTACCTTTTATTTTTTTTTTAGGTTTTGTTTCATGGCAACCAATGAAGTCTCATGAGCTTCAGTCCCATGGCAACCTATGGTATCATCACAATAAGCATATTTGTCATGGACTTATTTCTATTGCATAACCATGTCTCAAGGGTTCCCTGCAAATCAACGGATTACTGGGTGCTGTGAGTGGATAAGAGGCTGTCCAAGTTAATTACTGCTTCATGCAAACTGCATCATTTCTGTCTAGCATGTGTGCTCATGCATATATATTTAGATATATATTGCACATATACAATAATAATAAATAAAACGATGCAAAAGAGACGAGATCCTACAGAAGTTTGGATTTATTTCATCATGGTCACCATAAACAATTACTGTATTGACCTTTTAAACATGTAGAGAGAGTGAATGCAACTGTGGTGCAACCACAGACAACACACACATCTAAATATCATTTTCCATAGCTGACATATAGAAAAAAAAGAACTGTACAAAATATCTTTTTCACAGATGGTCTTGGTGACATTAACTACAAACTTGATGGCAAAAACACTCCAGTGCGTGACAGGATACACTGGTACATGACCATTACGTTATACCACTGTGCAAAACATTAAAGGTTTGTTCACAGCTGTGCAAAATAGCAGCAATACATTCCACTTTCCAAGCAATGAGTTCACAACACAAGATCACAATGATTACTTAGAAGCATAATATGGAATAACAACTGTCAAGGTTGTCCTTTTAAGCTTGGAGTCAAATCACTTTTTAACTTATAGGAACTGCAATGATGTGTGCAAATGATTAATAATGAGATCTTCACATTCAATATTTACATTATGAGGAAACATAATTCCTGAATTGACTGCAGTGGAGTTGAACCCAGCAAACTGAGTCCCACAGCACAAAATACCAGTTGAACATTATTTGTTTTTTTGTTTTATGCTTGAACTACATCACCACCTTCAAAACAGGCAGATAAAAATATAATAAAGAGCAAATCTTTAATGTGGGATATGTACATGTAAACCACATTGTTTCAGGCCAATAATATTTAATAGTTGGCACATATGAGATTTAAAAAAAAATCTCTTGAAAAACTGTACATTCCATTCAGTCTCTAGTTACCCTGGCCTCAAAGCACAACAGGGGCCTCAGGTTGATAATCCTGCTGTATGGCCACCTATGGGCCCATTTAGTGCTGTTTATCACATTCCCTTTACTAATAGTATATTTCTGCCCATTCCTTCATATTCAACGGCATGAAACCAACAGTACTGGTGCATCACCACCCAATCACATTGGTAGTAGGGCTGCAACGATTGGTCGATTAATCCAGCGGTTCTCAACCACATGTTCTTGAAGGTGTTCTGGTGTATCCCCAGAAAACTGGGACATAGTTAATTTCCCCTATTTTATTCTTTATTGTGAGCCCTGGAAGAGTCATAAGAGTGACTATTCTCATCAAAGGTTTCACTTCCTCCTGTTATCTCCTCAACTAAGAAACAAAATCTAACCAAATGGGGGTCTGTGAATTAATTTTCATATGGGGTCCTTGAAACAAAATAGATTAAGAACCACTGGAATAATCTATAAATTCATTGAAGGAAAATTAATTGCCAACTATTTTGATAATTAATCATAATTTGTCATGCACAAATGGCGAAAATATCATTTTCAGCTTCTCGGATATGGACATCTTCTGCTTCTCTTTGGTTGATAAATAATAGATTTGGGTTTTGGAAAGACAAAACATGGATATTAAAGACATCACTTTCGACTGAGAAACTGGGTTGGACATTTCTTAGACATTTTTGACATTTTTCAGACGATTCATGAGGAAAATAATCGGCAGATTAACCAACAATGAAAATAATCGTTCGCTGCAGCCTTAGTTGGTACAAAAACAAGTTATTTTCATGCCAAGTGAGGTGGTTTATATGAAGAGATTGGTGGTCTACATTCCAACCAGGGATGAAGATAGGCAGCATGATGCTTTTCTGCAGTAGATGGAGCTTTTCACCTCTGCTGGAGGAATATCTACATAAATAATGCATGCTTCTGATATCTGTTGCATGTCTGACAGCTTACTTATGAACTGGTAGGGAATCTAAAAAAAAGCACATTATTCTGGGTACCTCTACTTACAAGGCTTAGGCTTATGTGCTGAGAGTGTATTGACTCTGGACTGGTCCTCTTAAGCCACGCTGGGCTCTGTTGTGACGAGGTGACTCAAATAGCAAGGAGCGAGGGAGGAGAAATGGCTGCACAGGTCAGCACCTCGGACAGCTCCGCCTCTCGACTTCTCACAAACACATCTATTCTGGTCCAGCCTGGAACCTCACCTCACTGCGACATCCACTCGCTTACTTACCCAGAAAGTAGGCTAAGCATGAATGAAACAGGGATTTGAGTGTCCCTTAGGATGTGATTCAATCCTTGTCATTCAAGGGGACAAGACAAAAGAGGGACAATATTGGCATGCATTTATGATTTATCTCCTACACTGTATCCTAAACAGCACACTGAAGTTGTGTAACATCATATTCAGCCCAGACGTGTGAAGCCTTCAACGCTGGCCTTTTACATTCAAAAACCACCGTAGTGTGATTTTTTTTTTTTTTTAAAACGCAATGTTTGTTCCCATGTCAGCGGTCCAGGTTCGCTTCGCTCGTGTCTCGTTGGTTTTTGAGGTCCTGGAAGACCTCGGTGAAAAAGTGCGGGTCCGCATTGAGCTGCAGCATTTTGTCACTCAGCCTGTTGATGATCCGGAGCGACGTCTCCCAGAACACGTCCTTGTTCGAGTCGATCATGAACGGCTTGAGCGGGTATGAGATCTCGTTGCCCATGTATGAGTAAGCGAGGTAGAGGCAAGTCTGAAAGGTGCCCTGCAGATCGGCGCAGCTGTCGGTGCTGTCCGTTATCGTGTCCTCGCAGAGCAGGTACACGAACACCACGTTAGCCGGCGTGATGAAGCCTTGATCCTGCCAGCCCTGGAGCAAAAGAGTCCGATCGATGTTGCGGAACCAGAGGATCACCTCTCCGCTGTTCAGCTCTTTGAGTTTAAAACACCTGCGGCACATGAAGTCCCCCAAACAGCGCAGCAGCTCCCCGGTGGAAGCCTGGATCACTATCCGCCTCGGGGACACCAGAGACAGGCTGCTGGGTTGCTTCTGGACGGTACCGAGCCTCCCGTTTAGGGCGAGAGCGTCGTTGTTGCTTTTCTGCGTGGGCACCGTGGGCACCGGGACCGGGATGGGCGCTTTAGGTTTCTTCTCCTCGGTTTTCCTGGTGTTTTCGTTGTTGAGCTGAGCCACCTGGCTGGACGGGAGCTCCCGGGCTGGCAGCGGGTTCGGGGTCACTTTCTTGGCACTCTTCTTGGCCGAATTGGCCACCAGCTTCTTCCAGGAGAGAGAGACGAACATCGAGTGCCTCTTGAGGCTCTTGTCGTTTTTCACACCCTCTCCCGCGAGCTCCGAGTCCATAATAGACGCCTTCTTGGTGGCCGGGGATATAGAGAGCACGGTACCCATGTCTGCGAAGGGAAAGAGCCGCGGTGGTGTATGGATGCTGGTGCAACTTTAACGCAGTCTTCTGCAGGGTGAGAGGCGGTGATCAACAGTCACGACTGCGATTGAAACTCCATTTACACGTTTAGTGGCTCCTGGGTGGCAGCTATAGGGACAACGATGCTTCTCAGGGTCCACTTGTATTCCAACAGATGCTGTGTGTGTGTGTGTGTCGGCGCCTCAGCAGGAACACGCTGCGACACAATCCTATAGCTGGAGCAGAGACGGAGATTAGTCGCCCTGCGTTAAGTCATGGGTTTAAACGAACCAGCAAGTGCAGCCCCTGAGTGACAGCCGAGGCAGCCAATGAGAGAGCCAATCAATGATCCAATCAGTCGGGCTGTTGTTTTTAGATCTGTAGCCTGTGTACAGGTAGGACGCACTATTCTGGTTGCACTTAATCAGTGCTATCTATACATCAGTACAGTATCGGCCTATTCACTTACATTTACATCACAATATCATCCTTCTGTTCTCAGTTCAGACATTTCAATCAGTTACAATTATGTTCAAATCACAGTCATTATGCTGACATTAGATTATTTCACACTTCAAAATTAATCTCATAAGAAGATAACTGCGGCAGAGAGAGACAATATGTCAAACTTTATATAATATTTAGGTTTAATGCCTTTTACCTCCTGGTATCACTGACCAACATGGAAGCCCCTTATATATAACTATATAGTATATTGCTCTTCCTCTGTTTTTGTTGTTGTTGTTGTTTTTTTACACAAGGACTGCTCAATTATTGCAAAAAAATCATAATCAGGGTTATTCTGGGCAATACTGAGATCACGATTTTTTAACTTGATTTTGGAAACATCATGCATAATTAAAATAATAAAAAAAAATACTTACTGGGTTTTCAGTGGCCCCAAATATACATATATAGGTATAAACACACATGAAAATAATCAGATAAAGACAAATACATGACAGAAAATGACATTCAAATGCAATTTTTATTGGCTGTTATGCTGAGTTATACATTATATTAATGCATTACGCCATTCTCTTTTTCAAGCACTTGGTAGACATCTTAATAGGTGACTTTCAAGATATTTTAATAAATTGTCCCCATATTAAAAAATGAAAACACTGTATTTCCTTTGGTGGCCTAAGTTAGTTTTTCAATGAAAAAAACCCAACATTTTTGAGGAGTGAATTTTCTTGAACTTTAGATATATTTTCAACTAAAAAAACAAATAAAGTAAATGTAAAAACTGAGATAAAAATAAAATAAAATAATATAGACATAGACAGATATATATATATGTCTATATACAATGAAATAATGAATAACAAAATAATGACTGACAAGTAATGCATGAAATAAATTAGATTAAAAATAACTATGATCATGTAACATTAGATCACTTTCACAATCAACTGAATATATAAAATATATTCAGCATATTCCAGTTAGTAACTCAGCAATATATGAATGTGCTGGATTTTTTAAAGCAAGAAAAAATGAGAGCATCATTGTGAAACAGAATGTGGCACAATGATCATTTTAACTCAATTATTTTATTTTTTATCTTCATTGGAAGCCAAAAATGTGATTGCTTGCCAAGCACTATATAGTTTACATAGTGATTTGTCTCTAGGAACAACTGATTATAAAGTGAAAGAGGATTCTTAACCTCACCATAAACTCACCCAACAAACAAATCTAGAAATGGTGCCAAACAGGGGTAGCTAAACTGGTACGAACATATTTGAAACCACATAAATACCTAAAATGTTCACACAAGTATGTTCCCTGAGGAGTTATTGGAAAGAAATCTGTACAAAGTGTCAGCTCTGGGTGCACTACACTCAAAATATGAACTGTGCATAATAGGCTATGCTTGATGCCAGATCCTTTGGTCATTTTCAAAGAAAGATTTATTGCACTTGTTTTACCTGAAATACATTTCTCAATCTGTTCTCTATTTAGCTTCAAAAACATATTTTCTGCAGATACAAGTGAGACGATGCTTCCACGTCACAGACAAGTGTTTTAATCTCTTACCTCAGCTTTTGTAACACTCCATGTATGTCTAAGGAAACTCCATAGGTGATCCAATTAGCAGAGCTGGCAACCTTCGTTAAGTTACATGAGTGCTTTGGAAGTGGAAACGGATACAAATAGCACTGAAAGTCTATAGAGTCTTCAGAATGGACTTTGCAATTCAGCTGAATTGTGAAGGATTATTTGATAAATACCTGCTCTTTGATGTCATCCTTCCTACTTAGCTATACCTGTTTTTACTGTGCATTTACTTTATATTTTGAGATACCCAATTGCTGTAATGGAACATTTTTCAATAACTTCCACACTAACCCTAACCCTGTTTTTACAGGATGCCTTTTTTTGGGTCAATGGAAGACACACAAGAAATAACTGATATCTTTTTATAGCTTGTTTTCTTCTTTCATTCCTGTATTTTTCCGATCCCATGAGTAATAGTGCAGTGGTACTGAATTCCTGGCATCCTCCACTGGCGTTTGCTCTCTTGTCTTGTTGGACAGTGTAAGGAGCTGTAATGCTGGAGGGATGCAGTGCTGTCAGTCAGTGTGAAAGTGTTGTGTTCAACATAATACAGCTAACATAAAAGTCATTTGAAATAAAACCCTGCTACAAAGTCTTGTTAAATGGTAAGAAAGGATCCAGTAAGCAAAGCTTTTTATTGGTGAATTACAAGAAACAAGATGTGATAGTCTGTCACATCTGTCAGTAGTTTTTATTTTACTTTACTTTATCTTGTAGAGGTGGGAATCAGCAGAGGCCCCGCAATACAATTTTATTGTGATTTTAAACATTTTGCGATACGGTGAGTATTGCAATACAATATATTGTGATTTAACTGTTTAACTGCATTTTATGTCCACAAAATTAAACTCAATCAAGAATTGTTTTGTCAAATAAGAGAAAATTCTCACTCTGTTCATCTCACTTTAGCCTTTTTATTTCTGCACAATGAGATTCAAACCCACAAACTGACCAACAAAGTATTCAGTCAAACTGAATTGAACTGATATCAAACATGTATGGACGACAACAACTGCAACATTTTATTAAACTTTCACCATGAAACATCAGAAAATAGCCTAACTTTGCAGCGTTATTTTGACACTATATCCTGATAAACATGGTGCCTTTTAGATTCCTTACATCTCTACATAGTTCGGCCTCCGGAAAAAACAACAACGGCAAAAATACTAATGGCTGTTGGAACACTAAATATTGATACTTGGTGGCCAGGAATCGATGTAATATTGCCACACAAAATATCGTGATACTGTACTGTCCAAGCCTAACTGCAGTAACTACGCAAAAGGTGAAACTGAGAAAAACTGCTTTAAAGTTTTTCAATGTTTTTTAACTGGCCAGCCAAATTGGTTATATGTAGATAAATAATATGTTTCATTCTGAAGAGTCAGCTTTTTTTAAAACCAACATGGCTCAGTTCAAAATTTTGTTTCAAAACAAAACTTTTCATCTTTTCTCTGACATGATGATGTAATTTTTCTGCTCAAAAATCATGATGATTTATTTGACCTTTGGCCCCTAAAACATAGTAACTGCATTGCTGCAAAAGGTTCTAATAGTGATGCAGAAACAGTACTATAGTGCAGTAACTATAATGTTGTTGTCTTCTTTCAGCTTTTATATTTTTGTTTTCAGTTAGTTAACATTTTCAAATTGATTTAGTTATAAATGTATTTAAAAGTGTTTAATACCTCTATTCAAATATTTGTGTATTTTAGACTTAATATTATAAAGAAGTATCATATTTAAGTCTTAATATCATTTATCTCACTTTTTTTTAACCTAATCACTATCTAGATAATAATTTCCCTTTCAAATAAACTTATGATTTCTATTATTTTTATGTTTAAATTAGTGTATATATCCAAATCAGACCGTGGTAATTGCAATTACTGCTTTGGTTTTGAGTTGGATTTTGTAGATTTTATATAAATATTTCTCTGAAATAAAGCAAAATTGAAATCTATAACTTTGTCACAAGATAAAACAGACATCAAGGAGTTCATTTTTAGTTATAACTCAATTTTGACCCAAAATGTCAACTTGGTCTCACAGGAATCCGTGAAATAGCCACAGATTCGCTTAACTCAAAATCCGTGGAATAGCCACGGAATAACTCAAATTTCCATGAATCTGACATGGATTTTGCTACAATGCAAGTTAATGACAGTCATATCCCGTTGCTATTCCATGGATATTTTTTCCTATTGGTTTGTTCCAAGTCACGTGACTTTTAAGGTCCCGGCGGTCAGAACAAAAAACATGGCGGACAGTTCTCTCTTTTTAGTAAAAAAATAAATATTTTGACTTCACATTTCTAGCGAGAAATATATGTTTTATTCACTCAGTGAATGCACATAATCACTTTGTGTGTTGGAATAGCACGGAATATGACTGCCATTAACTTGCATTGTAGTGAAATCCGTGTCAGCTTCACGGAAATTTGAGTGATTCCGTGGCTATTTCATGGATTCCTGTGAGACCAGGTTCAAAATGTAGTTACTGCAGTTACCTCTAATATCTTTATTACAATTAACCCAAGATACAACAACAAATCAAAAAGTTTTCGTATCGCTCCGCCCATCATTGTCCTCGTTGTCAAAAGTTATCATCATCAGCATAATCTAATTATCAGCACTGTTTGTGAAGCATAATGATGATGAAGCCCATTACAGGCCTGATGCATACACACCTAGTCTATATGACCTGACCAACAAGGCACACCTTAAAAGTTGTTAACCCAAACTACCGTGACGAGATGAAAGACTGAAGTAGGAAGGTAAATTAAACCAAACGTGGCAAATTTAGATGAAAGACAATAATGTCCCAAAGTTGTAAAGTGCCATTTCCCACAAACCTGTTTGATCATGCCAGCGTTTGATCCAATGCAACATAAATCAGTTGGTCATCAAAAGAAACTCTTTCATCATGAATCAAACAAAATGCAACAGGATGTTGCCAAGGAATAATTTCAATGTATTAGACATGAAACAGCAAGCTTTCCTGGCTCTATCTGCAGAGAGCCGGCCCTCGACCTATATTTTCTTTTTTTTTTTGCTGCGTTCAGCTGTGGGCATCTGTGCTGTCTGAGTTGGAAGCTTGAGAAGCTACGTTAATTTCTCCTGTCTGGAAACAAATACTATGTCGCTCAACAGAAGTTCATCAAAATCTTTGGCTACTGCTTACTTTTTCCACCAGCACTGTGAATGTTTCATGGATGTGTTTAATAAAGACATGAAATATGATAATTGTTTGATTGGTAGCGCAAGCACATTGTGTTACTTGGGACTAAGATGTGGATCAGATCACATTTTATGACGAATTAATGCAGAAAACTAGGTAGTTTTAAAGGGTTCACATAGTTTTAGGGGTCAACTTTGAATGTTGTTTTTACACACAACAATGGACTAAACCTTCTTATTCTGTCTTTAAGTAATTAAGAACCATATATGATTCAAATAAAAAGCTAATGCATGTCAAGTACAAAGCATGTATACTACATTCTTCATTTCATCCTTCGCCAGGTGTTACGTAGCCTTCCTCTTTTTCTTTTGCCTTGGGGGTTCCACCTGAGTAATTGTCTGGTGATCGTTGAATCCTTGCATAGGATGTGTCTAATCCAGCTCCATTTCCTTTTCCGTGTCTCCATCTTTGGTGGTAGTAGGTTTGTACACTCCCATAGCTCTTCATTGTTGATTTTGTTTGGCCACCATATGTTCAATGTTTTCCTTAGGCATCAAGTAATGAAACTTTGAATTTTTCTGTCTAGCACTGCTGTTGTTTTTCCATGTTTCTGCACCATACAAAAGCACTGATTTGACATTTGTTTTGAAGAGTCTGATCTTTGTTTGTGTTGATATTGTCTTCATAGCCCATAGTTTTCTTAGAAGTATGAATGCTGTTCTGCACACCTCCTGTAGTATTCACTATGCTTACCAAATATGTGAATGATGCTGTAAACACAACACAGACACATTATTACCTTTACAAGTTGTTATAGTGAATGTAATGCCTATTTACACAACCAGTTAACTGGTTTTTGTTTTTGGTCTCCACCAACTCCTGAGAGAAACTTGCAGCTACAAAATGCCATGAGTTATTTATTATCAGAGTTTTTTGTTACTAAACTAAAATTAAAGTATGTAGGTATACTATTTGCTTTTAATGACTCTATGGAAGTTTCCATGTCATTTGGCATGTAAAAATGTATATGTGTACATATCATAGAAAGCCATTTGTTTGCTGGATGATGATAGATAGTCTTTTTGCCTGACAAAAATTTAAAAAAAATAATATGAGACAAAGTACAAGACAGTTGCCTTGATGAGGTTATGGCTTAGGTTGATGATTAAGTTGAATTACATCTAAGCTGAATTGTGGACTGATAATCACACTGGGAAATTGATACGTTGTAGATATGTCACAGAAATCTGACAACAAATCAAATAAGGACATTCAAAGAAATGTGTTAAAGGTTAAAAACAAGATATAATTAAGGAAAACAAATAAAAAGTGACAATAAATATAATGCAAGATATCTATATTAATAATCATTAGAGGTGTGAATCCCCAGAGACCCCACGATACGATTGTATTCCGATACTGTGGCTGTGGCTCAGTTGGTTAAGTGGTCACCAACTGGTCGGAAGGTTGGTGGTTCGATCCCAGACTTTGGCAGCCTACATACACAGCGTTCATCTGTGTGTGAATGAATTCCCAATGGTGGCAGGTGGCACCAGTGTGCCCTCGTAACCTTGGCCACAAGTATGAATGTGTGTGTGAATGGGTGAATAAGCACAATCTGTAGTGTAAAGTGCTTTGGATAAAAGTGCTATATAAGTGCAGTCCATTTACTTGTGTCATGATGCGATTTTAAGCATTTTGCGTTATGGTGAGTATTGCGATACAATATACTGTGATTAAACTGTTTAACTTAATTTTGTGTCCATGAAAAATGAAATCCAATCAAGAAATCTTTTGTCAAATAAGAGAAATTCTGAGTCTGTTCATCTCGCTTCAGTCTTTTTATTTCTCCACAATGAGAGTCAAACCCACAGACTGACCAACAAAGTATTCAGTCAAACTGAACTGAACTGATATCAAACATGTATGGACGACCACAACTGCAGCATTTTATCAAACTTTCCTCAACTTTAAGCTTCACTGCTCTGAATTTTTTGGAATAAAACATAAAAAAGCCTAAATTTGCAGCGTTATTTCAACATCTTTCTGACACAATATCCTGACACATGGTGCCTATAGATTCCTTAGATCTTCTAGTTTCATAGTATAACAGTATGTCCAGTATAAAAATAGCGAAATGCTAAATATTGATACTTGGCGGCCATGAATCAATGTAATATTGCCACGCAAAATATTGCGATACTATGCTGTATCAGTTTTTCCCCCACCTCTACTAATCGTACAAAAACACTGTCTCCACTAAACTGGAGTTGTTTTCTGTTCCAGATGTTCACTCTGATTATTCATATCAGGATGAAGGGACCATCTGATTAACACACAGAACACCCAGTTCTGTCAACACATCAGAAAACTATGAATTTAGTCATTTCTGTTCTACATGCATTTACCCTGATGTTAAAATAAACGTAAACAACAACAAATCAACAAATCTGGTCAATCAGAGTATCAACTTTATTCCCTTATATTCTCATCTCCTCCTCTCTAACATGCTGCGCCATCACTATGCTTTTTCAGCCTACATGTGAACCTAATCCGGGTTGATTTATGCATATTCCATCACATTAATATCAAACTCAACATCTATACTGCCTCGGTTATCAAAGTCTACTGCTGACTGAGCTGACAGTGAAACTTGCAAAACATCATCGAAAATTTTAGCTGCTGTGTGCATATTTTATGTTATGCAAGCAATAAGAAACTTAAAGGGAGAAGATTAAAAAGTTCATCTCTTTCCTGTGGCAACTTTGCCCCCTGGTGGTGTTTTTGTGCAATTATAGCAGCTGCAGACATTTCTCTGGTCTACTGCATTACCCATTTTTAAATATATTTTTAACCCAATTTGATCATAAATATTCATTTTTATATTGTTGTGCTCTCTCTCAATGAGTCGGAAAACATTTTTACATTTTACTTAGAGAATTAGGCATCAATTAACTAATGCAAAAGATTATAATGTTGCACTATGCTTTTGGAAGATATTTATACATTCATATTTTCTGTATTGCAAATACGTTTGTGACTATTGTTTGAAAAGGTGTAATGAGATACTGCTTATTTAGGCTATTTGCTAAACAAAAATAGAAGCATGATCAGTGGTGGAATATAACTAAGTACATTTACTCAAGTACTGTACTTAAGTACAATTTTGAGGTATCTGAACTTTACTTAAGTATTTCCATTTTATGTGACTTTATACTTCTACTCCACTACATTTTGAGTCAAATATTGTGCTTCTTACTCCACTACATTTAGCTGAGAACTGTAGTTACTTTTCAGGTCAAGATTAATATGATTAGCTGTTTTGGGACTGCTATGGTTGTTTAATTGCTGTTGTTTTGGTCTTTTGAAATTTGTATGTACATTTTTATGTTATGTTTATGATTTTTATGTGAAGCACTTTGTGACTTCTGTCTGTGAAAGGTGCTATATAAATAAAGTTTACTTACTTACTTAATTTAAAGTGATTTGAGATGTTTTTTTAATTAACCCTCATAACAGTATAATAAGGTAAAATAAGCCCGACCTTGAGAAAATGCTGCGTTCATAAATGCATCAATACAAATAATGAAATAATATTGTTAGGACATATAAAACACTCTGAGTGGGTCCATTCTGCATGACAAGTTCTTTAACTTGTGATACTTTAAGTTCATTTTGATGCTGATACTTTTGTACTTTTAGTTGAGTAAGTTTTGGAATTCAGTACTTTTACCTGTAGCGGAGTAATTCTACAGTGTGGTATTAGTACTTTTACTTAAGTAAAGGATCTGAATACTTCCACCACTGGTAAAAACATTTCATATTTAAAAACTTCCAATTTGAATTTAAATAGTTACTATGAACAACTACTTCTCTTTAGGCATTAACATATATATTATTTTTTATTTTTAAACTATCTTTTATAACGCCTAACCGGGAACCATTTGGACCTAACCTTAGGGAAGTAGTTTTGCAGCATAAACCAAAGGAAATTCTGGCCTTTTTGGTGCCTAAACCTGACAATACTGAATTGAAATGTAATAATAATAATAATAACAATAATAGTAATGATAATAATACTAATTTTATTTATATAGCAACTTTTTAAAAACAGCAAAAACAGCAGCTTACACAGTGCTTCGACAAAGCAAGTTAATTACAACGAGAATGATGCCATTAGGCTAAAAACTATTCTTACATTAAAAGAAAAACAATAAGAGACAGAGCAGCAACAAACACAAGACATTCTCAGAACATAAATACATTACACAGAAAATAAAAGGTAAAAGGAGTAAAAAGTGAAGAAATGAAAGGGAGTAGTAAAATAGAAAGCATTACATAAAAGTAAGTCTATAAAAGTGGGTTTTAAGAAGTGATTTACAAGAAGTTGTGTAATGTAACAGTTACATTGAAAGGACTGTTAACAACCTATGAGACCTATTAGAGGGTTGAATATGCCCTTTACTTGCCCATACTTATGGGATGATAAGGGATGATTAACGCCCATTCAATAGTGTGATAACGTCCAAATCGGGTGAATAAAAATGCTAAAAAGATAAATAAATATGAATGTCCAGCAGACATGCATTATATGTTTGAGAAAGTTTAAGAAATTAAGAAGTACCTTCAGATTTCCAGGTTTGAATTTGAAAGGCTTGACTAAAACATTTTATGTTGATCATATACAATACCTGCAGTCAAATTTGACATTATAAACTGGACTATTTGTGAATCTTTTTTTTCCTTAATGGAAGCAAATCAATCTTGTTTAAATCTGTATATTTGGGTTTGGGACAAGTAACAAGCTGACCACTGGAGGGCACTCACATCCAGCTGCAATCAACCCAGACTGTGAGTGGAAATATTTATCATGAAGGGCTTGTTGGCGATGTTTCCTGTCAGCAGGCGTCTTCACCACCTCATCCTAACATTTAATTAGTTCTAGTGAAACTGTGGGATGACATATCAGGCAGAATGACTGAAGAGAGGAGGAGTGAAGGTTTGTGAGACCTCTGACTAATATTAGCTTTAGTGACAGAATACTCCCTTCAGCTCGCTCAGTCTGCCAGCAGAACAGTGGGAGTGAACCCAAAACATTCTGCTCCGCTTGAAATCATTTGAGTTTTATTATGGTAACCATGACTGTTAATATACAACACAGGCTCTCACATAGATAATGTACATAAGGTGAAAAAACAAGCAAAGCAAAAAGACACAATTACCTGAAAGAGACACAAAATGATTACAAAGAAACACAAAACAACAAAAATACACCAAATAACATCAAAGAGACATAAAATTGCTTTAAAAAGACACAAAAATGGCCAAAAAGACACAACATTACCTCAAATAGACACAACATGATTAAAAACAAAACAAAACAAAACAAAACAAAAAAGACACAAAACAACCCTCAAAGAGACACAAAATTACATCGAGAATCAGAATAACCAAAAAGACCAAAAGAAGAACCTGAAAGACACAAAACGACTGCAAATAAACACAAAACAAACAAAACCCCCCCACAAATAAACACAAAACAAACAAAAAAACCCTCAAAAATGATGACATAATGACCACAGAGAGATGGAAAAACAGTAACAAAAACAAGCAAAAGCAACACAAAACCTGTGTGTTTTGCCAGGATTTAGGAGAGATGGGTGAGGCCTTTTGTATATCTGTGTACGAGGGGACAGGTGTCTCATTATCGACCCATGCTGGAATTGATATGCATGTTTTGAACGTTGCATAAGTTATTAACAATCTTGGACAAACTTTGATGAAAATAAATTAAACAGGGATAAAGAAAAAAAAATAACTTGATTTTTTTTTTGTTCTGCCTATCATTCAGAAGGGAGTGTGTGTGTGTGTGTGTGTGTGTGTGTGCAGATCAAACGGTAGTGAAGGGATTGGGTGTCGTGTCTTATCTCAGACGTGTCTGTCAAAGCTGGTGGGAGGGATTAGCATGGCCGACACAGGCAGGTGGAGACAAAATGCAATCTAGACAGAACAGAGAGAGAGAGGGGCAGGTGGGATGAGACAGACAGACACACACTCATACACAAACAGGTGGGTCACTGTGAATGTCACAGACTTGTAAAGGAGCTGCCTCTCCTCCTCTCGTCTGCAGCTGCATGGCCATGGAATTGCTGATAATGGTGTACACACACACACACACACACACACACACACACAAATACCAGATATTCACATATTTTCCCATCCATGACAAAGCAGGATTGTTAACACCACTGAATGGGGCGGTTCATATATCATGAAGAGTTGTCCGCTCACTCATTGAGAAATATGCAACTGCTCTGACAGCTCTTCCACTAACAGACACTTCCAATTCAAAAGCCCCTGCATGTTTACTTGGGGTCCCATGTTTTCCAGATATACTATATGACACATAGTGGGGACAAGGTAAAGGAGCCTATGTTCCTGAGCTCTGTATTTGATTGATATGGGTCAGGGTTGGGTTTTAAGGTTAACTGGGTTATATATCCAACCCTCACCTATGGTCATGAGCTTTGGGTAGTGACCGAAAGAACAAGATGGCGGACACAAGCGGCTGAAATGAGCTTCCTCCGGGTGGCTGGGCGTGGTTTGGGCATCTGGTAAGGATCCTCCTAGGTGCCTCCCGTTAGAGGTGTTCCGGGCACGTCCAACTGGTAGGAGGCCCCGGGGAAGACCCAGAACACGGTGGAGGGATTATATCTCTCTCCTAGCCTGGGAACGCCTCGGGGTCCCCCAGGAGGAGCTGGACGTTGTGGCTGGGGAAAGGGACGTCTGGAATGCCCTGCTTAGCCTGCTGCCCCCGCGACCCGGCCCCGGATAAGCGGACGAGAATGGATGGATGGGTTATATTTATGGAATATTTTGACTTGAAATTATCCATATTTGACAAATGCAACACAGTAGGGGGCTCATGTATGTTAACATATTCAACAGACAAACATAGGACCATGGGAAAATAAGAATTTGGGAGCTTGGGGCCCTTGGAATATAGGACCTTGGCACCATGAAGTTGTGAACTTAGGAACCTGGGAACATCAAATCAAATCAAAATTACTTTATTTATCCCAGAGGGGAAATTCAGTTAGTCTGGTAGAATCTCTGGAAGAATGAGACAGCCTGATGGCTGTAGGAGAGAAGAATCTTTTGTATCTCTCCGTCCTGCAATGGAGTCTGTCCAACCGCCCTGCATCTCTGTGTGTGATGCTGCCTCCCCAGCAGACTGCAGCATAAAACAACACACTACCACCACAGACTGATAAAACATCTGCAGCATCTTACTACAGATGTCCAGAGATCTGAGCTTCAAGAAGAAAAAGAGGGGGCTCTGCCCCTTTTTGTTGAGAGCGTCTTTGTTTAGGGACCAGTCCAACTTATTATCCAGGTATACACCTAGATACTTATAACTTGGCACCACCTCCATGTCCACCCCACAGGTGGCTGAAGAGGGGGCTTGAACCTGCGGAAATCTATGATCATTTCTTTAGTCTTTGAGGTGTTCAGTAGGAGATAGTTCTTGTGACTCCAGTCACTGAAGGCTTTTATCAGATTCCTATAAAATGTATCCTCTCCACATTTCACGAATGTTGCTGTTCTGTAGATTTTCTCTCCAGTTTCTTCTTGTATTCCACCTTTGCCATCTTCAGTCTCTTCTCCAACTTATATTGTACTAGTTTGAGCCGTGCTTTGTCACCATCTCTAAAAGCTGCCTTCTTCTCATTGAGGATTGCCTTTAAATCACTAGTAATCCAAGGTTTGTTAATGTTATAGGACCCTGGGATTATAGACCCTGGAAACACAATGGGAACTTTGGACCCTGGGAACATATGAATTTGGGAACTTTAGGGGAAGGGGAAGATGGGACCTTGGCAACAGAGAAAGACTTTCATGTACGTTCCCACTGCAATGCTGGGTTATATGGCCAAGATGCAAAACAGCTTCCATTGAAAATGTAAGAGAAATGAAAAAGTGGTATAAAGTAACTTAATTTTGTTCTGTACTAAGATATAAATGTTAATCATTTGTACTTGTAACTAAGAACTCACATTCTCTGTTACTTTATGCCCTCGTCCACAACACGTAACTTTTTATTCCACGACTTTAATCAGCTATACAGAATTTACTATGAAGATTTTACCTCAGAGGACAATTATTCTAATACAAGTATTTTTTACAGCATAAATGTTACTTTTACTACTTAAATAATGATGTAAAAGCCTTTTCTCACTAGGAAAAGGTAATTGTTTTATGTATGACCATCGCAATGTTCATATTCTAAAGCAGCAAAAGCCCTGATCACACTAAATGTTCAGTTGTGTGTGTTTTAATACACATATGGATAAATTATCAATTGAAACAAATTAAGGACACTGGCTTTGAAGCAGGAGCTGACAAAGCTATAATGTAGCCACCCTGTTCAAGCACATGTAACATGTAACAACACAAAAGCAGCATCTGGTGTTAAACAACCCCACCTGCTACTTCCTATTGAATTATGTAACAAAAGACAAAAGCAGCGATATCAAAACAAGGCTTTAATGCTGCACCGATTCAGTCAGACACAGACAGGTGATCAAAGTCTATGATCTCCCTCGCTCACACACACGCACACTGCTACGGGTGGATGTAGGTCTTTCCTCTCACATAAAACCAGCCTGCAGTTCTGTGCTGAACTGTTGTGGCTCACTGCTATAATTAGAACAAGGGGACGATAAGCATTCAAATGCTTTGAAGCTGTTATCTGGAGCAGGCAAAAGGCGGATGGGAACACACACAGACATAGGCTCCATCTCTCATTCAAGACACACACACACACACACACACACACACACACACACACGCACTCACACTCACACTCACACTCACACACACACACACACACACACACACAGTGGTATGAAGAAAAATCGTCCTTAATGTTTTATCACCACGCAAGGATGAGGAATGAACATATTCGCACACAAAATCTAAGTCTGGAAATAATTTTTAAATTAAACATACTGTGATTGATCTAACTGACTAGTGTCTGATATGACTAGCTTTTAGTTTGTCTATTTATCATTAAAGCTGGAGTGCAGGATTTTTACATATAAGCGCCCATATATTCATGCTCTTGCCAAACAAGTTCACACAATGCTGATTAAGCCTTTCTCCACCAGGGAAAGCTCTCTTATTTTGCAGTATACCAAAGTTGTGGTGTCTGTGGCAACATTTCCATGCTGGTGCAACGGAAGTGATGTGTTTTATGTCAACATGCCAAAGCTAAAGGGGGCAAGATAGGAGGAGAGACCCAGAGAAACAGCTAGCAGTATGGTGGAAGCCACGGCAGAAAAACCTAAAACTGGAGTTTCTGGAGTGGAAACCCTATGTTCAGAGGAAGGATTTAATCTAAACAAGAAAAAGGACAAACATTTCCAAATAAGGCTTTACATTTTCCATCACATATTTTTGTGTGATTGTATATTTTTTTCTTTCTGATACCAAAACATTTCAGATCTAGAAATTAAATAATCTACAGATATACAGTAGATATTCCGTTATTGTTTGCCAATAAAAAGAGGCAATCTAATGTCCTGGTTCCTTGAAAAAAATGGATGTTGGAATTGCTTGATTGGAGTTATGCTTTAATATATTAAACTCTGAAAGTTATCTAAACTTTTTAGATTTCCTCTTCAATACATGTCTTTACACCTTACCTTTATACAGGTCTTTCAGTATTCAGATTTGAAAAATTAGGTACTTTCACTGCATGCAACCCAGGTATCTGCATGAAAACACATTTCAGCCCTGCTAAAAGAACCTTAATGCTTCTGCAGAATTTGTCTGGTCTTTGTTTTCTTAGATGCAAGTAAAAATAGATTAGCTTAATTTTGTGCATGTGTGTGCTGCCTAGAAAGTAACTAAATAATTGTCATGTTTCCGTCCTGGCAAAGTAATGTTGTGGCCAAGAACTGTGCAAACTCACAGCACTCTAAAGATGTTGATCTAAAGTGTCCAAAGATGCTAAACTATCAATGTGAATCGATGAGAAATGTGTCAAAAATGATCTTTAAGCATAATTTACCTACAATAAAGCACTGAAGGAGACACAGTAGATGCAAAAATACTATCATAAGTGGTAGAAAGACACAATCTATCTGTTTAAGGGAGAGTTTGGTGTAAAAATCATGCAAAGGTACTTTTTAGTCCTAGAGTTCATGAAGTTCAGCTGCTGGTGACAGTACTCTTCATGCCCACCAGGCTGCGCCCTTGTCTGGCTGTTAAGTAGTATCAGCCTTGTGAGTGTGTGTATTGCAATATGTGTGTGAGTGTGTGTGTGTGTGTACATTTAAGTATCTACATGATGTGTCATCATTAATAGACAGGGTTGATCCTCAAGGCCAAGTCCTCCCTAGACAAAACAAACCCTTCATAAACGTGCCCCAGCACTGTAGATAGTACCGTGACAGACACACAGCCACACTCCCTCACTTTTGCACACACATGCACTCATACGCACACACTCTCTCTGCTTGTCATCAACCCCTGCCTTTGATGGCATGTTGTCTAGTCCTACCAACCCGTCTTTGTTCTTCCAAAATAAACCCTCCTCTCCTCCCCTTCCCCTCTCATCCTCTCCTCTGTGTCTGGAAGACCACGTCACACTCAGACTTCCAGACAAAGAGGACCAACGTGTCCTCTTGGACTTGGACCAGTAGCAAAGGGGTCAACAGGTTCTCATACCTTAACGTGACAGTCACAGTTTTAAACATTTGGTTTATGTTGTGAAACAGGAGCAGTTGTGTTAGGCTTCGGCCACAAAATACTTGGTTACGTTCAGTGGTGCGAAAAGTATTCAGATTCCTTACTTAAGTAAAAGTACTAATACTGTGAAAGTACTCCACTACAAGTAAAAGTCCTGCATTCAAAACTTACATCAGTAAAAGTACAAAACTGTGAGCTTTAAAATTTTAGTAGTATCAAAAGTAAAAGTACTCATTATGCAGAGTGGACCCACAAAGATGATTTTATATATTCCAAATATATTATTGGATTATTATTATTGAAGCTTTTATGTAAGCAGCATTTTAATGTTCTCAAGGTAGGGCTCATTTTTACTACTTAATATACCTTTATGAGGTTTTATTTAAAAAAAAAAGTCTAATCGCTCTAAATGAATCACATTTTTGGGTTCAATCTTGATCTGAAAAGCAACTAAAGCTGTCAGCTAAATGTAGCGGAGTAAAACTACAATAGTTGCCTCTAAATGTAGTGGAGTAGAAGTATAAAGTCACATAAGTAAAGTACAAGTACCTCAGAATTGTACTTAAGTACAGTACTTAAGTAAATGTACTTAGTTAAATTCCACCACTCGTTACGTTTAGGAACATGGTTAGGCTTAGGAAAAATATTTTGGCATAAATGAACTACTACCAGACATTAGATGGTGATATAAAATGGGATGTAAAATGTAGAAGCTGACACCTGCACAGAAGTCAGATTGCATGCATAACTTAAAATAACGGGTTTGACTTTCACTGGGAACACTAACACTGGTCTCCTGAGTGAAAGTCCTTTCTGCCTTCCCGAAGTGGACCTTTTCGTTCTACTCTCTATCCCCACTTCTGCCTTGTCGTTTACGCAGAAAAAATACCAAGAAGTGGCCAAGTGAGGCTTGCTTCAATAATACATTTTTTTTGCAACCAGGAGGTGCATTCTTGTGTTTCAGGTTAGAAGAATTTTTTGTAATATAGGTCAACATGCTACAGGCTGGCTGTTGATATTTTCTGGCGACTAAAAGTTAAGCTATCCTTATGTTTAACTTGGCCCCACTTCGCTTTGTAATCATCCCATGGCAGCTTGTTTCAGGCCGCACTTCAACACTGCTTGGTGTTCTTTTGGCATTCCATTCTAAAACCTTACTTCTGCCTTGGCAACTTCACAGTTTCTACGGCCACTAGAGGGCACCACCTATTAATAAACACAATTATCAGTCAAATAATCTGCTGTACAAATTGGGTTGTTTTTACAATGACAAATGGGAACTTCTTTTTATTGTCTTCACAGAAGACCATATTTTATCCACACATTTTAAATTCAAATATTTCTGTCAGAGAGCATCAGGATTGATTTAAGAACCTTTAAATATATATCTGTGTTTAATGAAATGTGAGCCTGTCCTGTAGAGCTATGCCATTACATTGAACATTTGAGAAGAATACCTCAGACCTTTTTTACAAAAAAAAACTGGTGATCTGTTCTCCTCCATGCTGTCTTTGTGCTTTAGACCCCAAACAAGATAAACTTCTTTCCGCCCCCTAATTTCCTTTTGGCTCAATACAGTATAGATGTTAAGGTTCACACGTAGGTTCAAATTCAATCTGTTTCACAGTCGGGAAGGACTGGAGTGCTGTTGACACAGAAGGAAGATTCCTGCTCCATAGGACCAGAGTGTTGAGGCTTTGATGCTCAATAGGAGCTACTGAAAGAGAGCAGGAGGAGGACAGGGAGAGAGAGAGTTTGGTTGGAAAGAGACAGAGATTGAAGTGATGATGACCTTCTTAGAGTAACCTCGGATTGCTCCTCTTGGAAAGGTTCACAAAATATGGGTAACAGATGTTTAATGTTTTTGTCTGTGGGCTTATCATGCCCACAGGGCAGAGGCACTGTATTCTGCCCTGGTTTCTGTGGATTTGTGTCTGAATTACAAATAAAACTGCATAATGTATATTGTATTTATTTTAGTAACTATTATTCACTTGCTTTCTATTGTACTTCATTCATTAAGGGCTCACCACACAAAGTCACATGTTTGCAAAGTTGCAGGTGCGTGTTCAACTCACAAACTAGAAAACCATTAGCTCTGCCATTGTGAACTATCTATTCCAGACAAAGAAAATATGCTATATAAATATCCCTTTTAACTGCAACAAAACTCAACAGCCCTGTGAACTGAAATGCATATATGCTCCTTTCAGCCCCCCTCTTGCCTCTGGCTGTTGTATTTTCTCTGAGCCAGAGATCAGCTCCACAGAACTGCGGCTGCTGGCCAGCTGGCTGATACATTTCTATCAACTGGTGGCTATCTAACTTCCCCTCCCTCCCACATCCTCCTCCCCTCCTTTTTTCCTCTCCATCCCACTATCACATCAACACAAAAACACACAACAAATGCAGTGGAAGGCTAAAGAATATAGGGTCAAGTAAAGTTTAAGTACCTGAGAATTGTACTTAGGAATATACATGTATTTCCCACCATAATATAGTGCAATATTTGTATTAGTTTTCATATGGGCTTTTTGCATAGGAGGTGAAACCTTTAAATGCCAGTTGTCATTTTTGTAAAAGGGCTGTTACTCTATCCAGAAGTCAGATTTGATCCTTGTCTTACCCAACAGCAGAGGGCAGCATTACATCCCATATTTCCCCTCTTTCTCCGTCTTTGTCTTTCTCTTCCTCCCGCTCTTAAAGCTGGAACACATGACATCAACCCCGACATTCTCCCATGTGAATTACCAGAGTCCTCACCCAGGGGTAAGGAGTCATCCAAGGAAAACAAACCAAAGCAACCAAAAGGCTCTATTACTGGAATGTGGGTTTGTTACACCCACAATGATCCACCATCTCTCCAACAGGTGCTGAAAATATGTGGAGGACAGTTTTCATTAGTTTGATTGCACTTGTGAAGTTTTTAATGTAGCTTTATGTTTTTTTAATTGGCATTTACCACAAATGTAAACACTCAATCAGTTAATCTCAAACCTGCATCATCCTATGTGGTCAATACACAGCTCTGTAGATGACCCTGGCCTCTACCCTCTCCTGTGCAGCAGGCAAACAAACAGAGAAGCCCCTAACACCAACATTAATTTAAGAGTTAAGTAAGTTACTTATATCAGCTATCAAAGATATCGGAACCCAGCTACATTCACCAAAGTACAGCAGAAAATCATTTGCTCCAATCATGTCTGAATCATTGTTTTTGTGCAGTAGCATCACATATCACACGGTAGGCAGCAACACATGCTGCCTAGCTTAGCAGACAGATCACACGGCTACTGCTAATGTGGATCCTGTTATTGCAAGGGCACCCAGAGGAGCATTTTATCCCTGCAGTGGGCCTCCTTCGCTGGGCTGCTATCGTCCCACATCAGCCCTGGGTTCCTTGATGTGGTTTGGGAGGACATGACGGGGCCGAGCGGGGCCCAAAGTGATCAGTCGCGCAGTAACATCTGAAACCCATTTCCCCACAATTAAAGAGAGAGAGAAACTATCAGGACCAAACATCGCCCGTTTCCACGGCATCGAGTCAAACATTTGCATGTGTGTGTGTGAGCTGTACCTCCCCACCACAATCACATACAGACACACTCACACACTTCTTTCCCACCCTAAACAGTGACAGAGCATTTCCAAATGTGTTTACTTACAAAGGAAACCACTTGCCACCAAAAATGAGATATTAAGACTAATACCAGGAGACTGTCCACCCCCAAAAACAACTCCATATGTTGTTTGTTCAGCAGCTTATTAAGACCCATATAACTGTTTATTGTTTGACAGGGCCCTCCAGTGGCCGTAGTTTAAAGACACAGGGCAGAAATGAGGAAACGGAGTATAAAGAGTGACAAGGTCCACTAAGGGAGTGCAGGAAGGGTGGTGCATCGGTCCAAAAAGCCCAGGGTATTAACCCTGTTGGTATTGGAAGTTATAAATGCTACTTAACTTTTAATGTACTTGTGTCACATTCTAATACATTTTTATGTGACCTACGTAACAACTGTTACTTTTGCAATTACTTCACATTCAGCAGTAGATATTTAGTAGATACTTTTTGTCTCAGCTTAACCATGTTGTTTGTTTAAAATGGTGACCATTCTGTTGAGTTACAGTGACACAGAGGCACTGATTTAGGAAACGTTCCTATGCATAATTCATACTTTCCGAGGGTCCACTTTGGTCCGGGTGACGGAAATTTTCAGCCTAAAATAAAATTAACTGCATAGACTGTATGCATAGCAAAATGCAGAGATCCATGCTGACCCTCGCTGGACATGTGCGTCTGTGTAGGTCAACAACTTTGTTCATGCAGGCAATGCGTAGGGTATGGGTGAGCCTTAAGGTAGGAACAAATGACCTATATGTTGTCATATGATTTGGAGGAGTCTTTGAATTACAGCCATGTTTCTCTTCAGTTGTCAAGCTAATTTTAAGCAATCTTTTGGAATTTAGGAAAAAAGTAATGTGAATTAAGTAGTGTTTCCATCAACTCGTTTAAAGCAAATAAACTAGGCTACAGTTTCCTAAAAGGCTGGTGCTATGCTTGGCTGCCAGTAAACAGAGTAGAAGAAGCACTGCAGATGTTGTAAACCAGAAACAAGACTAGTCACATCAGCCATCTCACCCAACAACAAGACAAAAATGGAGAGAGTTCTTCAGGAATTTGTTTCAATGAGGCAAATTTTAATTGTCTTTCTTGTCAGCTGGTAATCGGCTTCTTTCATGCTGTCCAGAGACAAATTACTACAATATATTGCAAGATGCTGACAGTGGAAACAGCTAATTATTGATGTGAGTTAAATGTTTGCTACATCAGAACTTATTTGGTCATTTAATGCTCAACTGTTTTTGGACAAAGGCAAAAACTACTCAACTTTATCTTTGCAGTGGAGAAGGTTTTAGTGAATTTCATGCAGCATTTCTAATGTAATGTGTGGCTACTGAAATAAACAGCGAGAACAAAAAGCAAATACAGAGATGCCAGATAATATAGTTTCATAGTTTCTGCTAGCAGATGGTGTCAGGCTAGTTTTTCTTTTCACCTGTGCTGCTAGCATCACTTACAAAGTGTTGGCAGAACAGAGAGAAAACATGAGACCTCAGTCAGAATACGGCAGTTAAACCGTGCCCTGTCTGAGATTCCTCTCCACCATATGTGTGTGTGTGCGTGTCCGTGTGTACTTTAGCAGGCTATGCGTGTTGAGTTCCGTCTGGATGCTCATCGGACATCAAACACAATAAAGCAGCGAGTGGAATGGAGCTGATTGCTATCTCCAAATGTAATCAAACCAATTCAACCCACTAAAACACAGGCACTCACTGCTCTCCCTCACACACATGCACACACACATCCTCTCCTACTCCAAACCCAGACTAAAGGCCACACTCTTCCACTCCTTTCTCAGTGCCTCCTCCCCGGTTCAGATCATTGGTCATGATGTGCTTGCCATGTCCTTGGCCCAGGATGTACGGCACAGTCACCGAGTGCTGCTCTTTGCTGTGGTATCAGTGGTCGGCCATTTTACAAACATCCTCCAAGAGAACCTGTCAGTGAAGTTCCTATCCAGTGGAGCCAAGAGCGGCAGCTTCCCATGACCCTCAGCTTTCATGGGTTGAGTTGACCTACAGTGAACCCAAAGATGACCTTTTGGAACAACTCAAAGTTTTTTGATCAGTTTGTCTGTTATGAATGAGGCATGAATATGATAATATCAGGCCATGTAAAAGGCTACTTATCATGCTCTTTGGGTTTTTTGGGTTAAGTTGCTCTGCGTTCTCTGATCATCTCTCTCTCAGTGGCTTTCCACAATGACCCTGGTGCTCTGTGAGTGTGTGTTTGTGGGTGGTTAAAGAAGAGATGGATAAAAAAGGGAGGGAAGAAGGAGAAAGAGATTGCATGTGTGAGAAAGAGATTAGCAGCCGGATAACTACTTGATCAGTGAAATGTAGATGATACTTGACACAAAGTAAGGACTAAAATCTATTAAAAAAAGCTGCCAAAGATCATTTTTGGTTCAGGGACCTGGGATCTTGGATGTTATAGGTTTGGTTGACAGTTTCAGGTTTTGTGTCAGCTTACCTTATCTGGAAGAACATCAGATTTTGTCAAATCTCCTTTAGGTCACTGATCATGTTTGAATTAGCAAGTATGACTGATCTTGCTGTGTGTGTGTGTGTGTGTGTGTGTGTGTGTGTTTGTGTGTGTGTGTGTGTGTGTGTGTGTGTGTGTGTGTGTGTGTGTGTGTGTGTGTGTGTGTGTGTGTGTGTGTGTGTGTGTGTGTGTGTGTGTGTGTGTGTGTGTGTGTGTGTGTGCGTGCGTGTGTGCGTGCGTGTGTGTGCGTGTTCTTGGACTAGTAATGCTTTGTTGGCACTCACATAGTAGTCGACTATTTTAGACTGAACAATCTGTTAAAGCACACAGCAGCAACCGAACCAGTGAAATCAGAAAAGGACTGAAAGACGGACTGGCGGAGAAAAAAAGTGAGGACACAGAGATAAAGCCAGAGGGAGACAGAGACAAACCAGACATGAAGAAGCCGAGACATTTCAGAGATAAAACTTTAAGAGTGAGAGAGAAGGCACAGACTGAGAGACAAGAGTCAAACAAGAGACAGAGCCAAATCATCATTGTTTGATTCCTTGCTAAGACAAGCATGTTCTAAGTATCCAGGAGTGAGCGGTCTTCTCCGAAAACACCATCACAGGGTGAGGCATTCCTTAACCTTTCACCTTTTGTAACTTGGCAACAACCAGCAATCCCATTTGCCAATTCCTGGCTGGGGAAAATGAGAGCTCTGAAAACAGAGAAGCCAAACTGTAATCTGTTATGGGACGGATATTATGAAGTTTGATTGAACTGCTCAATATATATAGGACAGACATTTTGGGGATAATTTAGATACACCATACCCAGGAATACTGCATGAAGAATTCAGTGGCACACACTCAGGTAATTTGTACAAGCAGCTAATTATGACCCAATTTTACCTTTATTGTTAGGCAGTGCCCTCTAGTGGTCATATAAAACATGGCGGCAACCAGAGGAAGCCAGGTGACGTAGTATTAAGAGTGACAAAGTCCATTGAGGTTTGCTGAGCCACATGTGGCTCTTCAGACCAACTGCAGTGGCTCCCTGTGGCTGTGACAAAGAAAGTGTACTCAATTAAATGTTAATTTCTTGACATTTCAAATATAATTTATTATTGGTGTAAGCCCAAATAAATTTGTATTCTTCAATTGTAATAATGTGTAGATTATATACGGCAGCAAAAATGTTTTAAAAACATTTTAATGAACTAAAATGTGCATTATAGCTTATGAAAGTCTACGAGCCGGTGCTGTCTGAATTTTTCCAACTTCAAGTTACCTTTTGAGTTTCCCTAGTAGGCTAGCTTTCAATTCTAAACCTCCTGATATATTTGTTCGGTTTCCAGTCTCTGACATCTAACAAAATCATATAAATAAATGCTCATTATAACCTGTTATTTATGTTGGTAATTTAGGCTTAGTAGGCTGTTTTATCTTTGTTCTGAGGCTCTAAATAAGTTTTTGGGTCTTAAGGTTGTCTCTTGTTTTGGTAGACAATGGCTCTTATGTTAGTAAAGGTTGCCGACCCCTGCCGTAGATGGATGGGTCAGACAAACATGTATTTGATTGCCAAGACCATTGTTTGTTTCCTGTCTGAAATGTCAACTTTGAGTTATTTTAACTTTATGCAATAAACATAACTATGTCACATACGTACAGAACATTCCCATATAATTAACCCATTTAAGCCGGGAAAGCATTACCGCATTTCTACCATTAAAACCGGGATTGCTGTTGCGTTATTCTACCATTAAGGCCGGGAAAGCAAATACGTCGTTTTGTAGTATTTGTAGTTTTTTCCCCCCTTTTTTCGGTCAATGAAATGCATCAATGACGGGAAATGCATCAGAACATGATCAGAATACATGCGGGAGTGTCGCAATGCAACATTGGACTTTTCCTGAACTTTGAAATCATGCCGGAAGACGACTATAGCGGAGGAGCTCAGAAGTAAGTGACGGAATCGATCTTGATGAAAACAGCACCGATGATTATATTGCTGTTCCGGACTTTGAACCCTCGGAACCAATCGACCGGGATTTATGGATGAGGAATATGTTTTTAGACGACATATTTTCACCGAAGAACAGACAGATTTGTGGCCATCTGGAGATAATAACAATAATAATACTAATTGATTGTGATGATGATATAAGAAATCATGACTGTTTATTTCTTATATTACTTTATGCGTCGTTGAGTACCCTGAAAAGTGCAATATATAAAATGTATTATTATTATTTATTATTATTATTATTATTATTATGATAATTATTATTTTATTTTTTTATTACAGTAGGCTAATGAGAACTATGTCTATTTCTTCCAATGGTCATATCATGTTTGCATCTTGCTAATGGGCATGTATTAGTATTATGCATAGGATTTTTATTCAGTCAAAAGTAACATTTGCTGAGTTTGTTGATTTTAAAAAAAACTTTATTGAAGGTTTGGACAAATAAGCTCAACTTCTTGTGAAAGCCACATGTATAAGCTCTCAAATACTTTTTGAATTTAATTTCTATCTGCTACAGAGGCTGAAAAATCTTCTGTTGAATTTCCAGAAAAACCTTTCAAAATCGCCCGTAGGTTTTCCAGGCATTTTTTCCAGGCGTTTTAGGCCTTAATGGGTTAAGTAATTTAAAAATATGTTATTTAATCCCAAACCATGATCTTTTCCTAAACCTGAGTTAGTACTTTTGTTGCTGATATATAATCAAGTAGTTCTGGTGCCTAAACCTATAACCAAACTGCAACCGTTTCACAACATTAACCACGTGTTTAAAACGGTAATTTTTATGTTTAGATATTAAGACATATTGAACTGCCACAGGTAGGGGCACCATTCTAGGAAACACTCCTTATTGGCATGCACTTTTCTCTGATCTTGGTTTTCCACCTTTGTGTTAACCTTTGCAGAGGGCCCCTTTTGCAAAGTCATATGAAACAGATTTACCTGGCCGGAGCAGGGAGCTGCTGGGAGAGAGGAACAGAATGAATAAGACAGAGCAGTAAAGAGGGGAGAGGGAGGGGGGAGGAAGAGAAAGGGTGAGAGAAGATCCTCTGAGGGCAGCAGCTCTGGTTTCATCCAACCACTGATGCTGACTGGCAGCCATGTCAAAAGCTAAGAAGTCAAACGATGCTGATTTGCAAGTTCATTGCGAGGGCACGTCAAAGTAAAGCTTATTAAACATGCTTTTGAATGGCCAGGAATGTGCAAGCACACTAATTCACATACATAAACACATGTATAGACACACACACAAACACACACACACGCTTGCATGAACGTGCAGACAAAATATACAACATTTACCCTTAAGTATTTTGTGTGTCCATACACACATGCACCCTTGCTGTACTTTATCATAACATCTTGACTGTCAGTATTTAATGAACTGTGAAAACTTTCAGGGTTATTATCCACACAAGACTGGATTAAACATAATTACTGCTAAGACATCTTCTGCAGATTATCTCTGTGATGTACCATAAGAGTCAGCCTTAGACTTCTGTTAGGACACAGAGAGCATAGGTTACTGATCATAACACACGAAGGATAATCACATGTTCTCATGTTTGTTTTATGCAAGGTCTGAAGGTCTTATATGACCATGACAGCTCACAATCTTTGTCATGTTACAGTTTGCTCCATGTTTCCTTTGTAAATTAAGTATTTTCCTCTATATCTGAATGAATACTGTGGCCAGTAACTATAACACAAGATATTCTCAATTGTTCACATTATTATCTGCTTTGCACTCAGTAAATATTCACATTCAGCGCTGACAAAACAAAAGGCTTAATGTTCTTGACCCAACCCACCATCACAACTTATTGTATAGAGTAATTGGAAGATTGAATTTGGCTGTTTTGTAATGCACACACTCGCCAATAAAACAGTAAAGTTGAATGTTAAAATGTGACAATTTAATTAAATGTTCCTAATTTAATAAATAGCTGAGCTTCAAAGTCCAAAAAACTTCACTCATACTTCATCAATGCCTCACAGGGTCCAGGGCACATCTTGTTGTATTTAATGCCCCAATTTAGCCGTTAACTTTTTTTTCTTATATTGCTGTGATCATTTCCCTTAAAACAATTTAAAGTGACGTTTTAGCTTTGGCATCCTCAACATAGTAATTGACTTGGTTTGTTTAGTAAAATTGACACTTTCTTTGTCAAGCTTTCCTTTTTTAGTATAATGCTGGGCTGTCCCTTGGTGCCATCCATCTTTTCCTCATGAACAACACAGGGACTCCGGGTCAACAGAGGTCTGGCCCTGACAAACGGAAACTTTATTTACTAGGGATCAATAAACTCTTTGTGCAGTTCAAGATGCAAAAATTGGAAAAGTTATGAATTGTAAACAAATTATTTATAGTACTGTAAATCATGATTTTAGGGAATACACTTCAGGTTTTTTTCTCCAGAGGTCTTAAACCATCTTTGAGTGCTGAGGGGTTACTCGGAGTACAACTTTGTCTGATGATTTATTGCCACTAGTGTGTTCGATGGCCTCAACAACAACAATGTAGCTCCAATAAAGTTTGACCTATGAAAGTGATTGCTTGAAAATATCGGAGTAATATAATATATTGTAAATATGTTTCCTTTTTTGCTGTGTTGTGAAATCATTTGGGGGTAAAAAAAACCCAGTTTCATTCTATGTTTCTACTTGCAAGTACTTGTAGCTACATGCACATGTATAGATTTTTATTAGTATTACAATATGTCTATATTTTCTGTTTTTGAATTTGTGTTTTTTCATTTACATAGTGTAAGGTATCCAAATACATGCTGGACATACACAGGAGAGAACACACACACACACACACACACACACACACACACACACACACACACACACACAGGATGGGAAATCTTTACAAGACAGACTAAATCATCAACCTTAGGTATTTTTTACTTAGGACATGCCATGTCATGCTGAGACAGTTTTTCACCATGACATTAATGTGAATTGCTTGAGTCCCAGCACTGCTGCCAGGGCAACTAAATGTTCCTGATAAAGAGAACAGAATGGGGGAAACGTAAAGTGGGAAAAAAGAGACTTTGTCTGACACCCAACATGGTTCATTCCATTTTCCAGTGGCATAAACTGTAGGCTACTTCAGCTGAATTCTGTGTGTGGAGACCACATGTCCGTAACATTCAGCTATTCATGAAGTCATAAAAATGCTCCATTGTGTTTTACAACATTGCACTCCGTTTTATGTTCATTTTCCCTCTGGTGGGATGTATAACACATTGACATTACATCACTTACAGAGACATTTCTGGCATCAACAGTATCTAAAGCGAAAACATACAGATTTTGTGTAATTTTAATTTGTCTCACATTCCGGTCACTGGAACCACACAAGAAATTATCAGTGGGGTGTTCAAATGTGCCCAAAGTCCTGCCTCATACAGCCTATTGATAAAAGTATAGTTAAAACATTCTACACTATGACAGTCAACCATGCTCCTTAACCCTTTATAGGGCACTCCTGGAAATTGAAAATATCAACCCTGAAGTGATACTGGAGGATATTGCAAGACTTTTCGCAAAATATTTCATTTTTATATTGCAATTCGAGGTCAATTGAGTCATTATTATTATTAGATTTATTATAGTCTCTTTCCCACAGCAACCATAAATAGACAGTAACACATAATTTGCATCCATCACCACTTTATCTTTTACCTTTAAACTATTTATTATCTTTTTAGACTACTTTGCATAATGCCTGAATTTCTTTTTTAAAACACCTTATATATGAGAAGCACACGTAAATTTAGTTGTATACTATTTTAATACAATGACAATAAAGGAAAGCTTGAATCTTGTATGATTTACTGATTGGCTCAAGTTACCAAATATGGTTCTTTGCGTGATAAAGGGTTAATAATTGTTAGCAAATGTAATAATAATAAATAAACTTAACAAACTGCCATTATTAATACTACTAGTTCTAGCGTTGCAGTGTGCTGCAATTCTGTGTGTTGCGATGCCCCAACAGAAGCTGTTGCTGTACTGTTGTGGGAAACTACCATCACTGTCACAGAAAACAAGCATGTAAATGAATTAGGGCTGGGCGATATATTGATACAAAAGATATATTCATATATTTTTAAATCTGAGATGGAATTAGACCATATCGCATATATCAATATAGTTCAATTTTTTTCTTTCTTTATATATAAATGCTAGCCTGGCTAACACCAGACTAATCACAAATGAGATTAGTCTGGAAACCAGCCGTTCATTTCTCTGTAGAGGAGGCGTGGTTGACGATCCTCCAGAGCCGTTTATTGGGCGCTTAGAATGTCTATCAAAATCGTCTGTTGGTAGCTCTTAGCCAATCGTATCAGTTATACCAGATGATGTAGTAGAGCATCAGAAATTGATGTTGGTTGTGTGTGTGTGTGTGTGTGTGTGTGTGTGTGTGTGTGTGTGTGTGTCTGTGAGAGAGTGTTGTTTGCTGCTTTGCTTCTCCAGTTCTCGCTTTCTGCAAGATTATTTATTTTCACGCTTTATTCCCCCTCATGTCATTCAACCACACACATCCACTGATTTTATGGGCAATAAACAAGCTGCTGCGGGTCTCTCGGCAGCTCCGCTGTCCCCCGGCTCGTAGGGTACAGTAACGCCGTAATGGTAGCGTAACGCTACCACTATTAGCCCCGCTACCGTAACGCTGGCGATCTCGCTACGAGATGGGGGACAGCGGAGCCGCCGAGAGACCTTTCGCCTTTCAACTTTCGCTCTAAACTATTTAAAACACCTTCTACAGCTAAAGAGATTTTCGCGTCTGCAGCAGCCATGTTGGATCCGTAAGAAAACTACAAGCTTCCGTCTGCCGAGTAGTACGCGTCATCGTCTTGCCGTCCCTCCCCGCTCTGTGATTGGATCCCTAAAACAGGGCTAAGAAACCTCCCTGGTTGCCAGACTGCCTGGAGGTTCGAAATGAAATTCGAGCGTGCAAGGCAGTATGGGTATACCCAGGCTATATAAATGCTGCCCTTACTAGGGTTTGTCATATTAAGTTTTTTCGTAATGTTCGTTATTATTTTCATCTCATATAAATATATTTATTTCGGAAAAGGACTGGCCTATTTTATTTCATGGGTTATTTTTATTTGTGATATAGTTTTTATTTAAATGTGCACTTTATGGAGCTTTGATTTTTTTTTTTTAAAAGGTACTACAGTTGTTATACAGTATTTATGTTCACTTAAATAAACAGTTTCAATAAAACTACTTGTGACATGTCATATTTGGCTTTGACTGAACATTTGCTCTCACTTTGCGATAAAAATATCGGGATATATATTGTATATTGATATTCAGACTAAATATATTGGGATATGACTTTTGGTCCATATTGCATATTGCATATTGCAAAACTTATCACAAGAGTAAACAAAACTGGAAAAAAAAAAGACTGGTTGCAATGAAGGCTTTATTGGTATAGGTAAAGTTGTAGTTGTAGTGCTGGACTCAGACTGACAAAGCTCTTGGGGGATACCAGTCAGAATGAGCTCCGATTTCTGTAATATTTTACATTTCATCTACAGATTGGACTTACACACAACCGAATTCTATTGGCCAGTTACCTATGACATGGACAGGTCAACAGCTGTGTCATGCCCATACGATGTTTGTTATACACAATGCCTGTGAGTGTTGTTCTTACAGGTGCGCATCTATGAGTTACAAAGCCTAAACATGATAACATACAGCTTGTAGTCACATCTTACTTCTGTGGGAACATAAACTGTGCTGTCCCAATAACACTATTGTGATTGTTAGTTTGTGTTAAGTGTTATAGCAATGGCGAGTGAATGAATGGTTATCGTCTCATAGTTTTATTCTTAATTCCTGTCAGAAAGTTTGCAAAGTTAGGGGCACGGTGTCAAATATATATCTTTTATAACAAGAGACACTGAATGTAATAAATAAATAAATAAATAAATAGGCCTCACAGAAGAGAAGAATACTAAAAGAAAATATGTTTACTGGTAATCTTACTGTTGAATATTAAGATGGAGATGACAAGGAATGTTTATAACAGAAGAAAGACTGATTTTTGATATTTCACCATCCATCATAATGTGCATGTAATTAAAAAAAAAATTGCAACAAGACAGTCCCTGCCAGAGGCTAATGCTATATGGGGGTCCTTTTTGGCATGGCAAAGTTTGGGACCCCCTGAGTTAGTTAGTTAACAGCCCATGCATTAGGAGCATATGCTACTCTCAGCTTTCCATAATATATATATTGTTCCCATGAGTTGTTGAGGGCAACTTATTGTCAGCCAGAATTTTTAAATATTTTAGAATGGCAGGAAATTAGATTTAAAATTGTGATTTGGTGTTCCCCCATGTTGACTCCATGGCTTTGGCCTTGGATCAGTCACTGGATTCAGCGCTCCTTGCTTGGGCATGTCTTGGCCTGTCCCTGTCTTCAACACCCAGCTGTAGTACCTCTGGGTGACCTGTAGAGGGAGCACCTCCCTATACTCTCCCACTCTTTCTACCACAGCTGGCTCTAACACCTGCTCTCCAGATGTCTTCTTCCGCAAGAGGAGAAAATGAGCTCGACTTTCAAACTTTGTGGCACTTCTTTTCCTTTTTTTTCATTTAGCTTCTCTCCCTCTCTGCCGCTCTTACTATCCTTAAAAAAAACACTCTCACAAAGGCAACCTTCTTCATGAACTCTCCTCACCTTCCTCTTCTCACCTCTCCCTTTCTGTCTCTCTCTTCCCTTCTTTTCCATTCCATGATTGTTTACACAAGTCTTTATTATACCCAAGCCACTGTAAGTGAAGGTGAAGTTGAATGAACTAAAACATCACCTGGTGACAGACTGCAAAAGACACAAGGGAACCTCTTCACATCACTCCATTACGCCACTCCCTCCCACATGCCTCCTCCACGCTCAATATAACCCCTTAAACCGACAATGATGATTTATTAGTATTTAATGCCTCTTTGTTACACTTCAGCACCTAAGTGCACTGCGGCTAAATTGTGTAATTAGTATATTTTTCTTTGGGGGATGAAGAGAAGGAGGGAGTTGCCACACACATGTTCTATGAGTCATATAATGATTCAGAGAGAAAATTAGTCTTAACTTGAACAATGAACAAAGTGCTACATGCAGGTTTCTGTCAAGCCGGCAAATAGTAACAATGACATTTTAACGGCAGTCAGTGAAGTGTCCTGTGATTCCAGGTTGTTGGAGTGTAAATCCTTTGGCCTCTGTGCAATTATCCCTGTGTGTTTGTAGTAAATCTGCACGCATATGGCCTTGCCTTTGAAGAATCAGCTACTAATCCCATAACCCTGTCAGGGAAGAAGAGGGAGGGAAGAGACCGAAGCAGAGCAAAGAGAAGGAGGGATACCTACACAAGGGACAAGAGGGCACCTACTTGTAGCTGATGATAGAAAACTTTAAAATATGAGAATTTAACAGAAATCATTGCAAACAGTTTGGAAGCTTCAAATGGAAAAAGAAAATTCAAATAAGTGACTGAAAGTGTTTTAACAGATTGCATTATGTTGATTCTTAGATATTAAACACAAATGATCAAGTGCAAGGTTATATTGATTTTTTAAAAATTTACATCACCATAAAATGGCACGCAAATAAAGGAGAGCAGATCTGGCCAAAGGGGAAGGCCAGGTCTTTAATATTTGTCAGGAGAGGGAAGCCACAGGGAGGGTGTTTCCCTCTGGCCCAGGGGCCGGTGCTGTGGTGACCGCTGCCTGCCTGCCGGGGCCGCCTGTTAGCAGCGATGTTTGATCCCGGGAGCCCGAGATCCCTGGAAAAGCTGAACTCCATTTGCCTGGGTTGGTTGCCTCCTGGAAGCAGAACAGTCAAGTCAGCAGCGGATTGGCCCCGATTCTGTGCAGCTGCTTGGAGAAGCGAACACCACGAGAACCGCTCAAGGAACCGCTCGGGGAACCGCCACGGAACCGCGTGGAGAACCTCGACATGTGTCATAGCCACAATTTACTGAGTTGTGTGTTGTGAAACAGATATATGATACCACGACACTTAACAAAGTTATTTTGGAAATGGTATATAAGTCCTACCAACTACGAGCTTGGCTGCAGCAATGTGGAGTTTCTCATTAAAGCGTGCTCTTTGCCTTCGTTCACATACAGTAACTTCAATTTGTGTTGTGTACATCATGCTGTCATGCCTTAAGGCCTGACCAAACAGTGCACAAACATGTATTCACAGTCAGGAATGGGACTGCTCTGTGATAGCCTACCACACTGTAATGTGCTGTGTATTAGCTCACTGAAGAGCAGGATGTAGTCAAATGCTGAAAGGAATTCTTCACCTGCAGAATGATTATTTGTAAATCAATTGCTTACACTGTGTTACCTTGAATTCTTGAAGAAAACCTTTTCCCCCTCATGCCTTCACAGTGAAATTCAAGTCTTATTTATCCAGCCATACACTCACTAATTCCCAAGCACATGCACTTTTGCTAAACACCTTACAATTGAAAACGCTTTGTCATTATCTGGAGGAATTGTACGTAGGGTTGCAAAGGGGTGAATTTAGGAAATATTCCAAATTGGAAACTTTCTAATGGCATTGGGGGTAATTTCAACAAACTGTATCATATCCAAAGTGTAAATATAAACATTTTGTTTTGTCACAAGCAGACATCCATGCAAAATAATGCAATTGAAAACCATGACATTTCAACAGATGTATTTGTAAGTAGAACTTTATCAAGTTTTTATTATTTTATTGACCAATCTATGCTTTCATTGAACAACAAAACATTAATAACACACACACACACACACACACACACACACACACACACACACACACCTGAGATAGTCAAGTATACTTGCACATGAACTTGCTAAAATATATTTTCCCTAAATCAATTTAAGTTCCCTGTTAAGGACTAACCTCCAATTTTGTAAATTCCTGGTTTATTCCCGTTTATTCCCATACATTGTAGTTAATTCCCATGGAAAATTCCCAACTTTTCAGTCGCAATGTGGAAAAACAAGCAGCCGGACTGCATTACAGCAATAATTACATGATTTGGGCCATGCTTTACCTTCTGATCCTTGAACGTGGGAGCAAAGCTGGAGTGAACCATAGATGCAAAACAAAAATAGGCTTTACCATGTGCTTATTAAATATAAACATGCTATATGGTGATATATATTGCCATTGAGATATAAAATGACCTATATCAGGATGGAAAATGTGGTCATTTCGGTCGTCGCAGGCCTGCAGAAGCATATTAATGTATATAAAGTGTTTTAAATAGGAAGGTTTTAGCATAAATGCATGTGTTTGGATGTATGCATCGAGTGTATGACGAGATAAATGAGATTGATGGTATATGACATTTAACAATGTTTTGATGTAGTTTTGCTCTTATAAATGCAGCCCCTATTTTAATTTGTCAAGATTTTTTTTTCTGTTTTTACATGCAAGAAATTCAAAGTTTTCAAGAATTCAAGGTAACACAGGATGAGAAGTATTCCTTTAACTGAAAGTCATGTTTTACTAAGTTGCATTTTGAATGTGTTTAGTTTCCATCCACTATGGATGACTAATGCTCCTCAGTATCAGTCAGTCTGTCCTGCTGGTCTGTGGTAACGCAGCGTATTTTTACAACACAGAGACGACAGCTGTTATGTAGATCTTTGCTCAAAAACGGCACATCTCCATTAGTTATTAAAGTATTTATTTTCTTCTTATGTGGTTTGTGGGTGTATTTGCATGTATACACATACACAAGTCTCATATGCGTGTGTTGTACATTTCTGTTCATTCATGTTACATTTGTGTTACAAAAGGCTCACCAAAGCGAGGGTTTGCATTTGAAATATTCAAAACTTATTAAACTTTAAAGAAAAAGGAGACAAGTTAACCTAATAAAACAGACAATGTGTTGGGTTTCAGGGGCAAAAAGCAGTCATCCAGGGATTATACAGTACCAAGGGATGTCATACCCAACTCTTCCACAATGAACTCAAGCTGGACTTGAGTCATACTGTTGCTACATGGGGAAAAACACAGCTAAACAAAGGGGAAAACAAAGGAATAAAATATAACCAAGTGAAATCAAATCACTAATGTTGTGAGACATTACTGTGCAGATTTCTCACAGGACACAGACACAGTTTTGGTAAGTGTATGTCCTGAAGGCATCACAGTCTGCGATATTATCCCACCTCATGTAGCAATGCAGATGTTGTGCATTCGATTATTTTCTTATAATTAATGTCTATTTACCACTTTCTGTTGTGTGTAGACCAATTGTGCAGCAGCACTGAAATGTAGTGTATAAAACATAAAACAGAAGAGAAACACATGAAGACATGAGGCAAATCCATATGCATGCAGTGAAAGAGAGATCCATTCCCAGAAAGATTGATACTGATGGCGGTGTACCATTGGGGGTTAGCAGGGCAGCTGTTCCTTGTATGGAGGCAAATATTCCCAAGCCATAGTCATGGCACACAAATACATAATGATCAGTATGGCCACATTGGCCCATCAGAAATCATACTGTACACACACACACACATACACACACAGAGATTCCCAGACATTCTTGGTGATGCGTGGAGCCTCATGCCCCCGGCACCATGTGTTGAAGTAGCGCAGAGGCAACCACATCAGGGTCTTTTAACCCCACCCTGCTCACCCACAGCATCCACTCACCAGCACAAACACACACACGCCTGTGAGCCTTTTGCAACATAAATGTAACACGAATATGCAAGTACAACACACACAGATGACACTTTTAACTGTGTATATGCAAATACACTCCCAAACCACATAAACACACACAAACAGATGCATGCTCGGGCCGACCAGAGACATATGGAACCATGCAGGGGTTCAGACCAATAATGTTTTTTCAACTAAGATATGTTGCTGGCTGAAATCTGGTTAATGTTATTGTGGTTTTGGTTGTTTTTTTAGAAATTTTTGGAAATCTAAAAAAAATGCCGTGGGAAAGGAATGCAGCTAGAATTTGAATCGTCATAAAAGACAGGCATTAAATACCATTTTTCAAATGTTTACTGATGTTGTTTTGTACATTCTGCAGCTGTTTCTGCTGCTGTGTTGTACTTCTATGTGTTGACTTAGTAACAGAAGCACTGCAATGCAAATTTGACAAATTTTATAATTCACCTCCTGGCATTTCTATTCATGTTTATAGTATGTTAAATTCAGATATATACATTATCTGAATTTTATATGAATTACTCATTTTTGTTTATGTACTAATTTAATTTTTCTGTTCAGTATGAAAAATCATAAAACTTCAGGTAAACGTTTAATTTACTCCCTACAAGGAAGTCAATGCATCTTTACCTTCTTTTAAGTCCCAGTAATGATTAAGATTATTTTTTTTATTTATTATAGAAGAGCATAATTGTTAAGTATTACATTTATCTTCTGCAGATGTTTAAAGCACGTCAAACTCAAACCTCTGAAGCCTTGCATCAGCTTCAGATTCCCAGGCCCTGAACCCATTTAGTGAAGAGTGATGGTGACCCTGTTTGACCCTGTAAAGGACCTGCAGGGGTCATACCTATTAGAGTGGTTATAAACTCTTTCTGGTATTCTTTCTGTCTGTAATTAAAGCAGTAAATTACCTGCTGATGGTGGCAGGGTGTTAATAGTGGCTTTATGGAGCCAATAACATGCAGGTGCTGCCTTGGGGCAAATGTAGATGTCCTGTGGACAACTACATATAATACACATGATACAGTTATTTTAGACATCGTCTATCTTTAATATGTAGTTTATTTATTAATTTGAGCCCCACATGTAGTGCTTAAAATAGGTTATGTTGACAAATATACACGATTATTATTGTTTTTCTTTAGGTAATTGTATTTTAAGACATAAATCACAAGGGTTTCCTGATAGTATTCCTTACATTTTATTTTCATTATTTAATTTATTACAATATTTCTACTTTTTTACAGTGAAGTGCAGAGTGTAGGAAAAAATTAAGAGATAAAGGAAAAAAAATGAGCTCAACTGAAAATCACAACTCAATGTTAAAGGTCACCCAATTCCCACCAAAAATTGGGATGCTCTGTAAAATGAAAATAAAAAGAGAATACATCAAATTCAGAATGTATATGAGTATATATTTGCACTGTATTTAATTGAATGTAGGTTGCAAAGGATATACAAATAATTTCGTTCTGTTTTATCTAATAGTCTCATATTTTTGGAATTTGGGTTGCATAATATGGAACTTTCCTGCATTCAAAAAATTGGAAAAGACAGGATCGATGTTATGTACCTTTTTGAGTTGAGCATTTGTAGTTTGCAACAATTTTCAAACTTAGGGAAATCTGTAATGTTTGTTTCATTTGGTCACTGGTCAATGAATTGTGGTTGACTACCAGAAGCTGTGTTGATTGGTTTATTCACTTTTAGACCGTTTTCTTTTTACAACACACTGTTTAGATCTTGGGTAGTTTTAACTTTATATCATAAGAACTTTAGTCATTACACCCTAGATCTTAAGTTGCAAGCTGAGCAAACGTTACCTGCAGCTTGGTGCACAGCTCCTTCGTGCGATCCTTTTGAAAAACACATTTTTTTAAACTTGAAACTCCCTTTTCTCCATTTTACTGGTTTTAATCATTGCATCCATTTGTTTTGGAGAGGACAGGACCACTGAGGATAATTGGGCTCTCAGTAAATATCTCCTAAACAATGAACACTGAAGGAATCCTGCCCTGCGATAGTCTGGCGACCTGTCCAGGGTGTACCCCGCCTCTCGCCCAATGACAGCTGGGATAGGCTCCAGCCCCCCGCGACCCGATTGCGGATAAGCGGTTAATGGTAATGAATGAATGAATGAATGAAGGAATCCTAACTGGGAGACGTTTACTACAATATTAACTCCCATCCTTTGCTACTATAACATGTCACCAAACTCTTTCTTATGTTAATGTTTTGATTGAGAGACCCCTAGAAAATTACATATTGTGCATTTAACTAATGTTTGTAATGGTGAATGATTATAATATATCCAAAATAATATTTCTGGACATTGAAATATCTAAAATACACACATGAAGCAGACATTATCCATTCAAAACAGTACTGTTTTCCAGCTCTTTAGGTGAAGCAGTCATGTATAGTCTAATTAGTATGCATATTTCTGCTATATATAGTTGTTAAGTAGAAATAATTACATTTCCCTGGATATATTTAGGTATATCTGTCTCTGTTAGCTGGCAGCTCTCCAGGAACAAAGCCACACTGCACCGATGGTAGCTTAATGTCAGGCCAGTGTGGAGTGAAGTAACCGTTGACTTAATGGAAATATTGACCAAGTTGTCAGCGTCTCACCCCTCAGTCTGGACCTCTAGTCCGCTCGATAAAACCTTCCCATGATACCACATGTGCACACACACTCACACACAGCCATGATCACATTTTCACCAGCGTCTCTGTCTTGTATGGTTGCTATGGCAATGAATGGCCCTGATTTCAACCGTAACCAACCCTCACACAGATCCAAGACCAAAAAAACATCATGATAACCAGTGACTGTATATTTCACAGACAGTCAGCTTTGTTCTTCTTTCCAGTGCAGTGATTTAGAGTTCAAAATAACAGGAGAAAATGAGAAAAGATGGAAATTACGCTAGATGGCTGGCCTGTGGCTGGTGCGTTTTACTCCAAGTTAGTGCAAAAATTTGTTTTTCAGTAGAAGACAGCATGATTCTCTCAGTCCCACGGTGTCAAAATAAGTTGTGAAATGATGAATCAAGTCTGAAAGAGAAAATGTCAGATTATGTTCCCCATGTGTGAAGGGAATTTATGTCTGCATTTTAAATTGTTCACATTTTCAACTCTTCATCATGTGTTCAGGCTCCATTCAGGCAACAAAACAACTTTAGCTAATTGTGTTATGGTTTGAAACCTTTAGACCACATAAAAAATCAGGTTAAGGTTAGATTTAAGGTCAGCCGAAGAAACACAGCAAATAGACTCACAGAAAGTGCCTTTGTGATGAGGTGTCCCCCATAGAAATTGAATGAATAGAATGGACTTTACCGTTCAAATCAACACAGACATTTTTCGTACCGTTGCCATTGCAAAGAACTGTGACCATAGCAGGCTAACTTCCATCTAGACTTCCATATAAACCGGTTACAGTTTTGCAGTAACAAACAACGAGCAGTGGAGTATTAAAGATGGAAAGCAACTAATGCTTTATCCTTCATCCACTCCTGGCAAAGGAAAGTTCATTGATTTTGCTAGCTGTCTTTTTCTGTTTGATACACTTATTTCTTTCCTATTTTGTTTTTATAACTCCAGTATGTATAAAAACATGCATACAAAATAAAAGAGAAGAAAGATATATACACACACACACACACACACATACATACATACATACATACATATAATGGACACTTTTATTTTGAAAGGACAAAAAGAGACTTCCTGTTGATCGTCAAACAAACTCAAGTGAGGTTATATTGTTAAGATAAAGTCAATGTTTTACGTTTTAGCCCCGAAGAGGCATGAGGTTAGTTTTCACAGTAATCTTCATATTTAAATGTGTTTTGTGTTTAAATACGTTTTGGTGAAAACTTAAACTTAGTAATTCATGCTAGCAAGGTTTGATACAGTAAGCTAGTTTTGCTCAAATTAACACTCTTGTATTTCTGTGTGTTTTATAATTGTTATTACAACTTTCAGCAAACTGTAGCTTTATCCAACTTAATTCTCAGCTCATTGGCTTATTGATGTATGACCATAGAACTGAACGCTCGGCCGTGTTTCAGTTCAGTGAGTACTGATACGCAGTCATAGATAAAATTAAAAAACACACAGAACAATTAAAAATTCCACGTTATCAACCAAATTCTTAACAACCATTGATCGATCATCGATTCATTATTCCCATCCCTAGAATTTACACAAATTAATCCACAGGATAAACCTAAGTTTAAAGACATACTTGTTGCTAATGAGAGTCTGGACACCCTAATGTTGTAGCATGCACACTGTTTAGTCGACAGATGGTGAAAGCTAATAATAGCGATGCTTATCTCAATCAGAAGCACCAAGCCAATTTGTCAGGTCTATGTGTGCATTTGTAAAAGCAAGTTTAAAAAAAAGTTCCTGGAAGAAAAGACTTTAAAGAGATCTTCCCCCCCATCACCATCATCTGGATACAATTGTGTCATTACAGCCGACTCCTGTCTGCGAGTGAGGGGCTGTTAAACACCCAGATGATAAGGCTTCAAAATGAACTTTTATTTTCTCAATCCATTCCTCCGATGTATGCAATCACAGGCGCCACACAAGAAGCTCGGGGAATAAAGGAAAAAAGGTCGCCGCTCCCGTCGGCGGGGGGGACCTCATTTGACTTTTGACCTGACTGGTGACTCAACACAGGCACACACAAACACTTACCGTAACTCAAGGCTCTTGTTCCCGTAACATTTTCAAATAAGTGAGACGGCCTGCAACTGTGTGCAGCTTCTTGAAGTGCTGCATGTCATAGAGCAGCTGCAGGGGCTTTACTGGAAACACTAATGAGAAAGTTTGTGTAAAATCACCTGGTTTCAAATGTTTATAAGAACATTTTAGGAATTATAATGCTGCACTCTAGGAATGATCATGCCGAGTTATCATAGAGTGCAGCCAAAATGCCTGTAATTTTCCCTGTAGCGAAAGGAGAGGGTGCTATCTATTTTTACCAGATTGGTAATCTTGGCAGAGAAAATGACTCAATTAACATAACTATAGAGATTTCCTCATTTTCTCTCAGCATGTTATGACTGTGCTGAAACTGTTGCTTTCATGCAAATGTGTGTGACCGTGTGTGTGTGTGTGTGTGTGTGTTCGAAGCGCGGATCATTTACCAAATGATTTTCTCTTGATCCTCCAAAGTGACAACCAGTCATTCACCTGATCTGGGAGTGGACCTCACCCTATTATTTAGCTCCAGCACATGGCCTTCCCCCTCAAAGCGGGTCAGCACTAACTTCTTCATCTAATGACTCCCAAGTCATTACTTAGTCTGCCCCTAGAATCAAAGACTTCATCCCACATGTAGGGCAATTTATGGGCATTTTAGACATCTTAACAGTCAGGGAGATTTATACTGGCGTCACAGCATAAATATAGTTAATTTTATTGAGAAATGATTGGCCAGCAGTCTGTCAGTTTTGTAAATAAAGCAGATGAGCAGTGTGCGGAGGATTTGTTTTTCATCAAGTTTCCTTGAGTTTTTCAATCTGGCACCTATATTTGGGAAATACAGTCTCATCGTGGGACACAGGCCTATTGAATCATACAGTTCATGTGGTGACCCACCAGACACAAGCCTGTGACTCATTTTGGACCTTGAGTAATGGCGTAGCACCCAGTGGGGTAGCTGCTTTGTCTTTGTCTGTCTTTTTATCAACAGCATTTAAAGTGTATATAATTTGTATAATTAATGACATCTATGTATTTTTTTCCTTTAACCACTGTCTTACTTGAGTGCTTGAAATGTATGTAGCTTTATGTCATATTTATTTGGATCAGTGATTCTCAAAGTGGGGAGTCAATAATGATATATGAAGGTAAAGTTCATTATAGCCAGCCAGCCTTTCTTTTATGATTTAGCTTTTATCAGTCATTGCTTAATTATACAAACTATTTCCTTTCCACAAACTATATTATAGGCCTATCATATTCAAGTCGCAGGCTAATCGTTCTTTTTAATGTTTTAATTATTTTACATTATTGATATTACATAAATTATATATTTGTAATGGTATATTTTTTTAAAATAATCAGAATCTGCATTTTATTTAGTCCTGTATGCACTCAGAGTAAAACACTTTTTGTCAATGTATTATCATATGTGTGCATTTTATCTTAAGTATTATTATTACTTCTTTTTTGTCACAAGGGAGACTTTTTACACATATTTCCAATTTCATTAAAATGATCAAATGGTTTGCAAGTTGCAATTAATTTAAATATTCTGTTCAACCATAAATCCCTTCTGTTTTCATTCTTTTATGGGTAATTGTAACTAATAATAATAAAAATATTTGTAGTATTTATGATAACAACAACAACAACAACAACAACATTAATAACTGTGTAATAATGTAAACCATGACACCATTAAAACTTGGTATTTTCAGAGATGGTTCCTAAATCTCCATTGCAAGACTATTATGTAAATTTTAATGCACTTCATATTAGACGTGTAAAAAATTAGGGTGCATCAAATAATTTTATGGGCCATATTTGTAAGGGGTCCTTGGCTGAAAAAATATATTGAGAAGTTCAGATTTAGATGACATGGATTAATCAGATTGGAGCTTTTAAGTGAGTTATTATATTTAATTAACTTAATATGTGCTTTAATTTGAAAAAAAAGATCATATTCGTACAATAAAATACATCCTACTAAAGTTGAAGACAAACATAAGCACGTTGTTTTAGCATTTGTTTCAAGGGCACAGGTCACTTATTTGAATGCCTGGGTAAAAAAAAAAAAAACACCTGCAGGCTTCATAAAACGGCCATGTGAATGTCCCAAGAAAAGAAAAAAAAAAAGGGTTTTCCTCTTTAGTTCTCCTTCCTTCCCCTCCTCAATAGCTCCCACTGCCACTGATTAACAACATCCTGATGCCTGTGTGTGTGTGTGATCAGTTCTGGTGTGGGATGACAAGATGACTGCTTTGATCACACCATCACCTCCCATGAACAGACACAGCTGGCCACGCTGGTGTGTGTGTGTGTGTGTGTGTGTGTGTGTTGCATTGTACACACTCCACTTAAATGAAATGTGAATGGAAGTCTAATACATGACGTGAACATGTGTCACAACGACTTTCTGTCCACAAAAGAAGGGGGATGCTCGTCCCATTGATCCTTTACAATGCCATGTTTTACATATGGTGTAACGATGAAACTGAGGTTAGGTTACAAATGTGTGATTTATTCATAACCTTTTAAAAACATTGATCCTTCCTGGTATTCATTTCCTAAACCACAAAAGCCTCAAAAGCATATTCCAAGCCATGCATGATTAACCTTTAGCTCTTGGCATCAATGAGGACTAGAGATATTTAAAAAGAAGAGTACAAACGATTCTTTGCCTTATTTGACTATGATCAGTGAGCTGTTTTGTTAATCTTATCAAATGTTTTCATAGTTCTGAATGGTCCGCTTGAATTGTGCCCAAGTGATTCAGCCTTTACAAATCTGCACATTGTTCTACCACTGACATTACTGTAACCTGATACAAAGTTCTCTGTTGCATTGTAAACACTCTCCTCAATGCAGCATTATGCTGCTGGAATGTGCAATACACAGTACATGACAGAACAGTACAGGCAGACCATTGCTCATGCGGTTTCATACTCTACTTGTGCCTGTAAGGCCTTGATTTTATGCTTTAACGCTGTGTCAGCAAGAAATTATACAAGACAAAACATTCATTCAGGACTTTTTCCAAGAAATTAATCTTGTTGTTTATGTCTGAAATCTGATTCCATCTTGGTTGATCAACTGATAAAAAAACCTCAACATTTATTTGTGAACTTTAGCAGTTTAGTTAAAACCCTGGATGGAGGAGAACTGGATTCCCCCTTTCATTCAGTCACATAAAGCTGATTTAACCCGACTGTTATGTTGCAGGTCAAATTGACTCATTTCAAAGTTAAAAAAAAAAAATATATATAAAAATATATTTCTTCTGCTTGGTTAAATAAGTGTAATCAACATATAAAATGAAAATGCACATCTGTAAAGTGCGAGAATGCAGGTGTTATGACCTTTGCTTTGTTATTTGTTATTTTGTTGTATAAGAAAAAATAGGTCTTTCCAATGTCCATAAAAAAGTTTAAACATTTTTTAATGAAAAACAAGTGAATTATCCTCATTGAACCTGATCTGTGAGAGGTAAAGAACACCATTGCATTAAATATTGATTGAAATAATAAGTAATGGAGTTAATAATGAAATATAAACAATTTTTATTGGTATTTTTTGATTTATGACACTTTGGAGAATTAAATATGCCCCAGGTCAAGTTGACCCACAAACATCATTGCTGTTCCTGAGAAACAAACATAACAGGAGGGTTAATACCAAGTAGGTCCACTACGCCAAATCACCTCATCGTGTGTTCACACCAAATGTAAAGGGAATTTTTTGTGCAGCGGGATTACATACAAAGTTAATGCAATGACGCAAGACCGAAGCCTGATTTCCACGTCAGTGTTGCCTTCGCCATTGCAAATAGGTAACACTCTAATCAATGAGAGCATTTCCACTGGGCGCGCTGCGTAACGTTACAGCAACGTCTCAGCAGCGTCTCTACGCGAGCATTAGGCAGGACTTCTATTTCTCCGCGAAATAGAATATTTCTCTGCCAAACCGCGTAAATCTCAACAGAGCAGATCGCACCAGACAGGAAGTCCGACTCAGAATCAACGTGAAACACTTCCGCCCCCTTTCAAAATAAAACACAATACGCAGTTCATGCAGCCTAAAACTACTTCACATCAACATTATGTTATGACCGGGGCACCAGATCAGCAATCAATCAATCAAAGGGTCTCAGAGGATCGGCGACACGGACGATTGTTGAAGTGGAACATCATACAATCATTTATGACATAACATATTGTTTTTATGAGGATAGATGGTCAGATCAACAGATCTTTCACGTCAGAGAAGCAAAGTAAGCTGTTGGTTGTTGTTGTTGTTGTTGTTTACTTTATACACACAGTTTATCCATAGACTGTATAAATAGAGTTTAGAGTTTATCACGGGATCTCGCGGCCTCCCGTATGGTCAGGATTATCGCGTGATCTTGCGTGTATACGACCGGCTTGCTAAGCTGACGTGACGCTGCTGTAATGTGCCCGGTGTGAATTGACGCCGGGCAGAAGACGGAGCAAAACCGCGGTGGAGCCATGCCGCTGCTGTAACGCGCCCGGTGGAAATCCCCTGCGAAATTATATTACCTGAGCAGGAAATTAATTTAACGCTGACTAATGATCGAATTGAGCCGGAATCAGTCTGGAAAACAAGCATTTCAGGATTCAAGATTCAAGATTTCCTTCATTGTCATTGCATTAAAAAATATACAACGAAATGTATTTGTGCTTCTTGTATATGACATACTTAAAAAGACATTTAGACGTTACGCACATGTAGGGCTGGGCGATATATCGAAATAAAAAATATATTGATATATTTTTAAATGTCATGGAATTAGACCATATTGCATATATCTATATACTTCAATTTTTCATTCTTTCTTTATATATAAATGCTGCCTAGGGTTTGTCATATTTAGTTATTTTGTAATGTTTGTTATTCTTTTCTAAAATAAATATATGTATTTCATAAAAAGATTGGTCTATTTTTTTCATAGGCTATTACTATTTAAGATATTTTTAATTTAAATGTGCACTTTATGGAGCGGGATATATATCGATATTCAGCCTTAATATATCGGGATATGACTTTTAGTCCGTAACGCCCAGCCCTACGCACATGTCGTAAATAGTCTTAAAGATAATAAATAGTTCAAAAGTAAAAGATAAAGTGGTGATGGATGCAAATGATGTGTTATTGTCCATTTAGGGTATTGCTGTGGGAAAGAAACTGTTCTTTAGTGTGTTTGTGATTTGTGTGACCTGTAGCATTTTCCTGAAGGTACACTGTAAACAATTGTCTTGTAAATTAACAGTAAAATACTGGCAGCAGGGTTGCCAGCATTCTACTGTTAATTTTGCAGTTCCCTTACTGTTATCTACTTTACAGTATGTTACTGTGATAAAACCACATACTGAATTACAGTAAAATCCTGCATTTCATTGATACTTACAGTAGACTAAAACACAGTATAGTGCTGAAGCTAGTTGCAATATTGTTGCAGTATACAATGCAGTCATTTTTTGTAAATAGAGCATATTACTGTCTGAAAGCCAAATACTACGAATTAAGCGCTGTCTTCACTGTAACCTCAGTATTATATTTTATAGGAAACGGCAAGCTACCTACAAATATTGCCCAGAATGCATTGTTTTCTACAGTATAATACCTTTTTAATGGAAAACAGTATGTTATTGTCACAATTTGGCTGTTTTCTTACAGCAATCTGTTACAGTGCAGGAGGGCAAACAGGTGGTGGTCCGGATGGTTACAGTCTCTGATGATGGCTGAAGCTCTGCCCAGGTAACTTTTAAAAGTTGTTTGCTTGTCGTATTGAAGATAGACCTGACAAAGCATGATTTCAGACTCTTTACAAGTTGGCATCATGATATAGTCATTTCAGCATACTTTTGATCCATTTATTGCTATTAAATCACAGCGGTATGTGTTTTGTTTGGGTTCATACTGATATAGTTTCCTTGTTGCGGCAGTCAGCCAGACACAGTTTAAAAAAAAATCAAGCTGTGTGCACCTCTGGATGATGTTATTAACCCAGACACAAAACAGGCTTTCACAACAGGTACAAAGCATTAATAGTGCTTATTTTGGCCATGGTTGATGACGGAAAGAATACTTCACTTTGTGGAATTCTACAAACCAGTGGGTAGTTCTCACAGTTCGGCTGTAATGAGATTTTTCAGCCTCTGTTGAAAACCTTTTGCAGCTACTGCCAACCCATGGCGATGTAGAACATATGACAGATATTACTCCGCTTTCTTTATATAGACCTAACCCTGCCTAGCCCTGCCCAAAGCTTTCCTCATGGCCCCAAACCTGACAAGCAAAAAGGAGGGAGACAGAGAGAGAGACAGAGAGAGAGAGAGAGAAATGCATTAGGAGATGGAGTAATTAATACATGTTTTCTGGGAATGACATATTCGCTAAAGACAGCAAGCGGGAAGATAACCGACGGGGAGATCAGAGAAGGGAAGAGAGACGGACAGAGTGAGTCTGGATCTGAGCTCTATAGAGGAGGAAACCACAGAGAAAACCTCTGTGGCCAAAGCATCAATCATCCTCATGTTACTGCGATGGGAAGAGATTGCTGACCTCACCAGCAGATGTGCAGCCTGCTAGCTGGGATGGGCTGCCCAGGGTTGGGCAGAGACGAGTTGGACTGATGAATTTACATGGACATTCCCATCCAAGTTCTCCAATGGTCATTTACCTCGCATGCTTATAATTGAATGGTCATCTTGCTAGTACACTCATTTTAAGATTTAATTCAGCCTATGGATAACTGAACAGTTGTTTAATGTTACTAAAGGGAAATTAATCATTTCACTTTTAGGGTTGTTTAGGAAAGCAAATAAACTGGCTGGGTCTGAAGCACAAATAGCTAAAACCCACATCATTTAATATCACCAAAACTGGTTGACTATTTCAACATTTTACCACCACTTCAGCCTAACATTAAGTGTTTTAGTAGCCTAGACCTAACCACCACTGAAAACAAGCTGAATCAAGACATTTTTATTATAAAACCCAATGCCACAAATCACTAATTTGCCTCAAGGGGCTTCACAATCTGTACAACATATGACACCCTCTATTCCTTCTCGACCCACTGAAGGCGGTGTGATGCAATGTTGGCCCCTACTTGATTTCTATAGGACATGAGTCAATCACTTAACAGGCAATGCATTGAACACCAATGCAAAACGTAATTTGCATAAAATGTTAAAATGTATTGCTTATTTACGTAATAATTGCTCATAAGCAAGCTTGCTCCCTGTAATAAGCAAGAAGTGGCTTAGGTGATGTTGTGCAATCGTTTTGCTTCCAGTGGCTCTGTGGGGATTTTGACAATGAAAGACTTAACAAAAATATTTTTAACTGGGGGAAAAAGGAAAGAAACCTCAGAAAGAACACAGGAGGATGGATTGCTTTCCCTGTATGGACTGACACGAGATTGAAAATAACATACTAAAATTACAGCATCAAGATGACAGTATTATAGATAAACATATATGGAAATTTTGGTAGAAAGACGTGCAACTTCTGCGAATAGCAATCATATAGGACCTGAGCCACATGACACATGCACGACAACATGCACACAAGAGAGAGAGAAGCTGAATCTACCAAGAGGACAAAGATTCAGATCCAAAACATCAGTCACTGACAGCCACTTTGTTCTGCACATTTCTATGTGACAACTGTTCATTATCAAAAACCACTAGATCAATGTGTTTTTGCTCTGTGCTAGAGGAGGTTAAGCTGATTTACAATAGGCAGTATGCTATCAGTAAAGCCTGCGCAAAGATAAGCAAGTCATGACAAAGGTGCAGATCTGTGTAACTGCTAAAAGTACTATGATCGAGAAAAAGTACTTGTCCCCATTTATTTCCATCCACTTCATCTCCTCTACTGCCGTTTCCAACTTCACCCACTCATCTAATGCTACTGCTACTACTTTTTCCCTTTTTGTTCTTTCTTTACTTTGTCTTTAAGCCACCTTACACTCTCTCCTCCACCTTTACCTCACTTTATCTCCCCCCATCTTTTGATTCCGCTGCTCTCGCTCATGTCTCCAATGGAAAGTCCCCTGAGTTTAGCAGTGGCACCAGGAGCTGCAGCAGCAGTGTTTGGGTCACACTGGTGAGGGGAAGGCACGCCACTGGCAGCTGTCCTACCACATTAGAGGACTTTGGTGTGTGCATGTGTGTATGTGCATGAGTGTGTGTGCTTGCATGTATATGAGTGCATGCATGTGTGTACAATAATAAGAGCCCTGCTGCCTGTCAGCCACAAGGCAGCAGCTGCTCAGGCCCACAGATTAGAGGCTTGCTGCACTGGATGCCCTTAGTGAGTGGTTAGATGGATGGATGAATGAACGGATGGATGGATGAATGGATGGTGGTGAGAGGTTGGGAACTGACCGTTCGCTAAGACCCTCTCAGTTATTACACCTGCTAAGCTTTGCATGTTAGCACAGTATGTAAGCAATAGTAGTGGGAAACGTTCCACTCCAAAGTCATCATTCAGCTCCTTGATTTCAGATAGAAGTAAACAAAAGTTGGTTTCAGAATTCTTCAATTTTGCCTGTTGGCAGGTTTTAGCTAGAACTTTCAACACAAACTGCACTACTTGGTTGAAGTCTTCTCCAGCCAGCATTTTAATGTTTCTGGCTGACTCATATGATAATATGAAAAAAATAGTTGATGAACCATGTAGAAAATGGGCTGGGTGCATAAATGTCATTGACAAACTCATTTATACAAACTAACCTTAACCACAAGTAGTATGTTTTGGCATTGTACTTTGGCATAGCAAACCACTATGTTGATATGAAACATATTTTGCACCCTTTACTCTTTCTCATCTGGCTTTCACCTGACTCTAATATAAAACCATCAATATTAAAGGCTCAGAGCGGCAGGTGAGGTAGTATAATGAGCCTCAAACTCTTAGAGGGGGATGGGGTGGTGGTGGTGGTGATGGGTGGGTCAAACAGACACAGAACATCACCCAGGAGACCGGGGTTTGTGTCCTGTTTTAGTCCTGTGTGAAAGTAGCAGTGAAACTTAAGTAAAAATGTAGTTATTTTAACCCAAACCACAATCTTTTCCTAAACCTAACCAAGTTTTTTTTTTTTTTAATTCACATTGTGAACAATGTGTTCAAAACTGATACTGTGGAACATCATAGTTTGACATGAAGGGCTGCAACAAGATTAACATTAGGATTCCCTTTTTAGTCCCACAATGGGGAAATTGTGGGAAAAACATGAATGACATGGGATTGCATTATTCCCATCCTGGTGAACACACCATGCTTAGTAGCAGTGAGCAGCACATTTCTGCACCCCCAGGGAGCTGTGTCAGGGGGTTAGGTGCTTTACTCAAGGGCACTTCAGTCCTTTACCTGTCAGACCTGGGATTTGAACAGACAACCTTCCAGTTACAAGCCTGATTAGGCCACTGATCTGCTGGACAGGATGTCCATCCTAAATGACAGAACGGGTTGTCTGGCAATACACCCTATGAACGTTTGTCCAAACCACCCATATAAGTTTCTCGCTGGTACAGAGCGTCCTAAAAATAGCACACACATCATGATACACAAAACAAAAAACTTCCTGGTAAGGCGTTATAAAAAAAGTAAATAAATGTACATAAATGCCGGAAGTGAAGTTGTTACGAGGAAGACGTGTCTACTCGAAGTAACAGTAACGCTAAAACATGATGCGGAAATTGAAAGTACAGGGTTTGTTCATCCTATGTACTATGTGAAAAGTAGGCAATGAGACTGGGCTGCAGTGGTTTGGAAATGTATGTGATTTTATTACATTTCTCACAGTTTTTCAATTATTTTGGAATCAGGGTTGTGCAATTCAAACGAACTCATATGAGGTGGACTTCACCAACATCTGAAGTCTTCACGTATCAGCTGCCCCTCTGTAGTGGCATTTGCATGTATTCAAATTCAGTTCAATTGTCAGATACACAAGGACCACTATGAAAGAGTAGATGCCATATACTCCACCTGCGTATAAAATCAGTTTTAGGGTGGAATTCCCCTTTAGATGTTAGCTATCAGTCATGTGCCAGTGAGGTATCCCCCCTGATCCTCTGTTGTGGTTTCTCTGGGTGAGATGAAGGCTATTGCTGTGACACTGGGAGGCAGGCGAACTCTTAACTGCTCCCTCTCTGTGTCTGATCTCTTTGTTCCTTACATACTGGCACGCGCGTGCATGGATGGGAATACACAAACACAGATGAATCAGTGCAAGTACATGGCACACATACACACTCGCAAACACACACACTCAAGCACGCACAGTTAGTTGATCCCTGTAACAGTATACTCTTTATGTCATAACCCCAATAAAAGCACAGCCCTCCAGATGTCTGGTGTGTGTATCATTGTATTGGACAGATCACGTAAGATGAATGCCCACTCACTACATCAGAAAGCATTCTCAGTTCCCTTACACACACACACACACACACACACACACACACACACGTCATCCAGAAGGTGTGATCATGTCAGTGGTAGAGAGGTGGTGAGACACCAGTAGTGGCTGCCTAATACAAAAAGGAATGCTGTTCATTAGACATCTGGTGCAGGTAAGGATAACATGGTCAAATATATTATGTCATCCTGTTCAGGTGCTGGTGAGGAAAGGGGGATGTTTCGTACACCTCATCTTTCACGCTCAACACACAAAGACACAAAGAGTCTCATTCTCTCATTAAATCAAACATTACATTTCAGTAATTATAATAATGTAAATCCATTATGGTGACTCAGAAAAAATGTAATTAAAAAACAAATTCCTCTGATACACCCTGCCACAAAATTACTTAGAAATTACTAACAATACTCCACACATCTTCTAATAAAGGTAGGTGTGGTACTTTTGTGGTTATCTTAATCTGATAATCGGTCACACATAGCAAAATTCCAAATAATTAGCTAATGCTACCACTAGTAGCTAGCCTAGTTAGCAAGGTGCATCTTTAATTCATGTTCACTGTGATTTCAAGTGAGGTGCTAACTTTGGCTAGCAAAATGCACATACAACACACTGTAAATGGGTTAAAGTTCTAAGACGGAAACATGGACAACACTCACAAAAAGTTCATGGCTACTCAAATGTACACAGTGTCATTGCTGTGGCTCTTTCATGATTGGCAGGTCGCTGCTGTAGCAATTTAACAATCCCAAGGGAGCCATGCCCTAAAGCCTTGCTTGTTTTTTTGTTGTTGTCAGTTTTACACTAAATGCACTGTTATTTACATATTGAAGAGAAGTTTACACTAGCAATTGAGATCATAAACTCATGAGGGAAATGTTTTCTAAGGTAATCTAATTTTCTAGGTAATACAGCCGTGAGAAGCAGGGTCATTTTCTGATAGACCTCTATTCAGTCTGGTTTTTGGAACCAGTGGAACATCTTTAATGACCGCCTTAATAAATACAAAGTTTTATCCACTGGGGGGTCCCTGGTCTGCAGAAATACATAGGCATACTTTGAAATGATTGTATATCTATGTACATGCACATATACATGTGCACTGAAACAGCCGCCTTCAGCATGGGGCAGGTTTGAACACTGTGGTAGCAATGAAGCCTTGGCACTCCCCATCTGACATGTTCAAATCTGTCCTCATCACTGATTCTCCACTTAATCTGTACCTGATCACCTCTGTCTGTCACATCAAACAGAGAAGGGAGGAGTGGCAGTGGAATGATGCATGCTGCGCAGCCTTCTATTGTTTGCTTCTATCAGTTAATATTAAAGGTCAATTAAGAACCTTTGATGTAAACTGGAAAAAAAGGGGAACAGCATCTGCAGATTTAAGTGGTGGTGGTGTGGCTGGGGGTCATGAAACAGGAGTTGTGTGCTTCAGTCACACCTGTATGAAACAGAAGGTGAAAGTTTTAGGCTACCTTCCTTACACTCTTCCCTTTACTTAAACACATGGAATGTACTGTATATGCTGCAGGGATGCTATATGTCTGCAGAAGACTGAGAAAGTGTGTGTGTGTGTGTGTGTGTGTGTGTGCATGATTGTTTCAGAGGTAGCAGTTAGAGGCACAGACAGGTACAGCTGCTTCTGCTGCAAAATGACAGCAAAAGTAGTTTTATTTCAATTGAAAAATGAGAAAACTGGGAAATACAGAAGTTCGTGTCTATCAGTTATTTGCTGTATTTCTGAGTCACATATGTTATAAGAAGGTCTGTTTAGAGAACCAGTGTGTGTGAGACAGTATGACAGAACTAAATAGAATAAGCACACAGTAAATAAAAATAAAGCTAGGTGATCCAGCTTGTTCCCGGCATATCTGCCCACGTTGTACCACAGTCTGCAGACAGGGTTGCCCTGCGGGATCATGGGAGAGAAAAAGGAGGGATGGACAGGAGTGAACGGAGGAGGGAAGAATGTGAGGAATGAGGGGTGAGCTCAGCCCGGCAGGTCTGTGCAGAGATAGCATGCGCAGTGAACTCTATGTGAGGTACTAGAAATGGCCCAAGGACACATCTTTGCCTCTGCATCTGCACAAAGAACTTGCTACTGATTAACCTACATCTAATCACCTCGCACACTCTTTGACACTGTCTTCATCTGAAGAGAGATTTACAGTCTCTCAATTGCTTATTTCCTAACAATCAGTTGAAAAGCTTGATAACTTGGTCAGAAACTGACACTGTTATTGAAATATGCATGTGCACCATTGACTTCTGTCTCATGACTCTGTTATGGGGCCGAATGGGTTAAATGGAAGTGGATGGTGCTACACAGCTAAGGTCACCAGCATCAAGATGCATGCTTTTGGCCATTGCATGCCAAAGTTTAACATTAGACTGATGCAGCCCCCCAAACACCCTCATGGTTTGAGCTTATTCTGCTCATTATCACTGTGTTTTCCCAAAACGCTGCTACAACCAGGTGTGTTACTGGCAGAAGCCAACTGACTGTGATTAAGTCTTGGTGGCAAAGGAATCCTCTGGGCTACCTCTAGCTTCTCACAGATTGATGAGCTGGTTTTAGTGCTAAAAAGCTTTCAGAATTGGAGGACACCAAAGATGTAACGCCTAAAGTTAAGACTGACATGCCCATTAATTCTTGTGAATACCACCCCTGATATTTAGAGACTATAAAGACAAGGAGGAAAACTCTTTTAAGTCCCCATCAAGGCTATGTGTACAGCTGAGAACAGTTTCAGTAATGACCATGATTGAAGCCAAGGCCATGAAGTTTCCGATAAAGATTTTGACCTTCATTACAACGGATCGCTGGAATTCCTCGACTGTGTTGAATCTCCAGCAAAACTGCACCTTAATGTCTAAATGACACTGTCCTAAAAAGATTGTTGGTATGAACCTGAACAATACCTGTATCCTAATGGGGATGTGAACATGCAATATGTGAGGTATTCAATATGCTAAAATGGGCCCATATATAGAGAAATTATGCCATAAAATAAGTGTAGCTTAGATCCATGTGCACAGGCAGCTCACTAACTAAAGCTAAAAAGTACAGAATGTGCAGTTTATGCTGGATCAGCCAATCAGACTGGACCACCAACAGTTCCACTGAGTTACTTTAACTCCTCCGTTGATCCTTAGAGTTCATTATAATCCTTTTATGCTCCACAGGTCACAGGAGAATATCTAAGGCACTACAAGACTACAAATGAGAAATTACCCACAAATGAAGTAGTCTGGCTAACCACAAGTTCTCAGATCTGTCTATAGAACCATACACACCCTTTCTCTGAGGCTTAAAGTCTGGTCTGGTAGAGGACCGTGGGTTGCAGTCTATCATGGGTCAGTAGAAGTAAAGAAGAAGCTAGGAGGTGGAAAGGAGAAGGGCCATAAAAACAAGCCTCTGAAATGCTTAAGATTAAAGGGTACTACTGCTTGTCCCTGGTTGCGTTATTAATGCTGAAATTAGTAATTATACTGTCTCAGATGTTTTTAAGGCTTGGTTGATGATACAGCAATTTTACTTGTTTGGGGGCAGATAACCGATCAAAGCAGGACACTAGCTTGGGCCGAAAAAAGGAGAGGGCTGACGTCCATACAACTACAGTAGAAACAGAGAGAGAGGAATGACATGTATGAGACATTAGTGAATATATTCAGTGAATATTAAAATATATAAAAGAGTGAGTGTTGGTCTACAGCTGAAAACAAAAGGATAAAATCCAGTTAAACCACAGCAGGTGCTTTTGGTTTTGGTTTAAAGGAGACTCTGATATGTCCCAACCTAATTAACAGTGGTCATTCAGACTAATTCTAACTTAGCATTTGTGGCAAAATCCGCATTGTAGAGAATCACGGACAAACATCCAACAAATCCAACTAGCTACTTGGCCTTCCAAAAACTTTCAAAAAAACTTTGATTTTACACAGTTCTACTTTTAGATGAAATGGGTTCTTGACATGTCACATGCTGTTATAGCTGCATGAATACAAAGATCAATTTGCAAGCATGAATAACTTCGGTAATATGTGTAATTTTGTTGATTGTTGTGACAGCAACAGTAACTTCATTCTACAAAATGGTCATGCTGATTTTACTTACAGTGGTTGTGGCATTGATGTCAGCTAGTCAGAATAAAGTTCGGTCTGTAGTAGCAGTCCGGTGACTCCCTTTACAACCATCAGCAGATATCTGTTCCATCTGCGGTTTAATTGGAGCAGGATGTCACTGTTAAGGTTACATTTTCTATAACCAGCATCAGAATAGTGTAAAATGACAAGAAAAAAACATAATAATTCTACACAGTTTCTTCTGAGTCAACAGAACGGACTGACGCATTGAAAATAGTTTGTACATTTATACAAAAAAAAAATTGTGAATACGATAAAACGTCTCACTCCATGTATAACTCCCACAGCATTGTTCTCTGTGAGCCAACCTTGTGCCAGAGTGTGCCACAGGTGCACCAAGGGAGCCTGGCCACTAAATTACCATAAGTGCATTGGGCACTATAAATATCATAATATCATCCTTTAAATATATCTTTGTGAGAATGTGTTAAAAGTGTAAATTGCATAAGTTTCAGTCAATGTGTGAGAGTTGGCAGCCCTGCTAAGACATGTGCAGTATATTGTGTAACTGTCAGCACTGTGGGTGGATGGAGGGCAACTTGGCTTGCTGAGTCACAATTTTTCTAAAACATTGCAGGTTCTTTATTGACAAAGCATGAATAGTATGAGATTAATAAAGGTCAATTCATCCACATGTCATTGTATAATATGGAGGAACCACTCAGATAACATTAAAAAAAATGAGATGGATGTTGAAGAGGATTTCCGTGATTGCTGTATTACTTTCGCTATGTGTGGTTAAGAGAGTGGGTGGGAAATGGTTTGAAGCAATTCAAGAGAATGCATGACAGATGAGGAAAGAATGCTAACACATGAAACCAAACATTAATTGCAACATCAAGTACATTCCTTTGTTTGAGGGCAATGTTTGAGGGCAATAATCAAGATATCAGCTATCCTCAGATGTGTTTTTTAATCAGGATGAGGCCAGTCCCCAGAGATAAAAGGAATCGTTTGACATGTTGAGAAATCCTTGTGCCAGTGAGGTACACCAAACTATAGCCAGCAGCTGGTTAGCATAGTTAAGCATAAAAACTGGAAACAGTGAGCCTAGCTTTATCCAAAGTAGCAGCAAATCTAAAGCTTGCCAATTAACACATTATATCTCCTTTTGTTTAATTTGTACAAAAACCATGAACTGTATAAAAGTAATGGACCTCACACTGACGTCACCCATTGGTTTGGTTGACTCCATTTTGAAGTCTTGAGTTCAGCATTTTCTCGCCATCTAGCCATATTGATTTTTTGCAATCAACGCATGCGCAAAATAGCCTGGCTAACGGCAGACTAATCACAAATGAGATTAGTCTGGAAACCAGCCATTAATTTTTCCGTAGAGGAGGTGTGGTTTACGACCCTCCAGAACCATTTATTGGGCGCTAAGAATGTTTATCAAAAGTGTCTGTAGGTAGCTCTTAGCCAATCGTATCAGTTATTACCCGATAACGTATGTAGAGCGACAGAAATGGATGTTTACATAGCCAGACTAGCCCATCTCTACTTTGAGACTAAAATGCTCAATTGTGCTTCTGCAACGTTTTTCTGCAGCATGTTCTGGCTCTGGCTGCTCTGTAGTTTCAGCTCACAGTCTACCGGCTGTGTTGGTGTGTGTGTGTGTGTGTGTGTGTGTCTGTGAGAGAGTGTTGCTTGCTGCTTTGCTTCTCCAGTTCTCGCTTTCTGCAAGATTATTTATTTTCATGCCTTATTTCCCCCTCATGTCATTCAGCCACACACATCCACTGATTTTATGGGCAATAGACGAGATGCTGCGGGTCTCTGGGCGGCTCCTGTGTCCCCCGTCTCATAGCGAGATCACCGGCGTTACAGCAGCGAGCGGTAGCAAGGCTAGTTGGTAGATTAGACTTTTGCCAAATCCTGTCGGAAGCAAGGCTAAAACATACTTTTTCGCGGTGAAACAAGAGTGTAAAGTCAATTGTTGTTCTTCTTTTAAAATCAACTGTTGCTCTAAACTATTTAAAACGCCGTCAGCTAGATCGAAAGAGAGTTTCACGTCTGGTGCAGCCATGTTGGATCTAAAACTACGAAATCGAAAACAACAAAACTACAAGCTTCCATCTGTCGAGTAGTACGCGTCATCGTCTTGCCATCCCTCCCTGTTCTGTGATTGGATCCCTAAAACAGGGCTAAGAAACAGCCATCGTTGCCAGACTGCCTGCAGGTTCGAAAATGAAATCCAGCGCGCAAGGCAGTATGGGTATACTCAGGCTATGCGCAGTAAAGTTCTAAGATGGAAACACAAAGTGCACTGTTATAGCAACCTGTCAATCACATGGTAGAAATTATAGTGATTGAGACCATAAACTCTTCATTATAATGTTTACTTAGGTAATAAATTCAGTGAAAAGTAGGGTCATTGTCCTATTTACTTTCATTCAAACTGACGTCTTTTTGCAACCAATTGTGTCTCCCCCTGCTGGCAATTAGAAAGAATGCAGATTTAATACATTTCCGCATTGGCTTCACTTTTCAGGCCTTGACAAAAAATTGTAAAAAAATGTCATTTGTGAAAGGGACTGACGGTGGGAAGATTTGCACCAAAGATTGCTTTGCAACCTAGGTTACAATCATATTAATTAAATGTTTTATAAAGATAAAGATGATAAAACTGAGCCCTGTCTTTGTTAGTATAGGCCTTTCTCAATCTGCATTCTTGTCTGTATTTCTGTTCTCACATACTGTACAGATGAGATATTTTGTCCAAGTGTTTGAGTCTCATTTAGCCAAGTATGGCCCAAATAACTGCAAACATTTTGTTGTCTTCTACTTGGTTGAGCTTGAACAGCAATACTACAACTAGTTCTAGGTGAATCAGTGAAGCTAAAGGTTCCTCCTGGGGAAAACCGCTGGACCAGAGGGGTTGGCCCTTTTCCATATATAGCCCTTCTTGTGAGGAAATGTTTGACCCTCGCTGATCAATATTTTAGGAAAATGCTCCTTGTGTCAGTCTCCATCTCCCCAGCTGACAAGGATGTGATTGCAGTATGTGTGTGTGTGAGGCTTGAGTTAAAGTGAATGCGTCAGCAGGCCCATAGCATTTCTACTCACCATCTTATTCCCTGTCAGGCTTCAAGAAAGTGGAACTCAAATCCAGTGGAGCAAGTGTCAGCTTAGGTCGAGCAGAACATGTTGCAAATGGTGTTAAAAGCATGTACTCGTTGGCCTCCACTCTCAATAATTAATAAGAGAAAGCCCACAAAAAGTGATCCCTGTTTCCTCTTCGATCCTTCCCTGGTGGAGGAGGGCATGAATTAGTAAAACAGATCAAACTGCAGTGTTAGTGCAGATCAAGTATTTGTAAAGAAGCTGAAAGGACTATATACAAGAAAGGCCCTATGAGATAATGTGGATGTGCCTTGCATGTTCCCTGTTCCTGTCACATTGAATTTTAATTTGGAATGAAGCAATTCTACAAGGTATAAAAATGATGAATTAGTTATCAAAACACAAGACCTATCTTTAGACAGGAATGTCTTAAAAAGGAGTTTTAAAGAGCTGTTTCTACAAAGTTTAAACTGTATATTTGCAACCAAAAAAGTAAAGAGCATGCAGTCATCGGTTTTCTGCAAAAATGTACATTAAAATAATTTCAGGTTGGTTGAACAAATCATTTGATAGCAGATAACGTCGAACTGATTTAACCTCAGAGGCTCGGTCTGCTTCAGCTAATTGGATTAAACGATCCACTTGTGTGGTCTTCTCTGATCTAGCCTCAAAAAAGGCTATGTATGGTGATGTGGTATGTCTAAAATGACAGTCAGGGACTGCATTGCTTCCAAACTGTGCTGTAATGTGCATTTTATGCATTCTTTACTGAATTTGGAGTGGTCATGAGCAATCTATTAAGAGTAAGCCATGCAACAGAAAAAGCACTCGCTAATATTTGCCACAAGTCCCTTTATAACTGGATATTGAGCAGCTCAGAATGAAGAGTTTTCTTGGAAGCATTTGGGGATTGCTGACAACTTTATGGACAAACCAACCAAATCTTGAATCCATTTGTATGATGCTCTTGCAATTCAACATGTCCTTGTAACTTAATCACGGACAAATTGCCACAGTTTTACCGTGACAGTTTTGCTATTTTAAACACATGGTTAATGTTGTGTAACTAAACTACTTGGTGAGGGTAAGGCAAAGTTCATGGTTTGGGTTAAACCATGATTGTAACGTAGGTCTTAGGTCGTAGGTCGTAGGTCTTAGCACAGTATGTGACAACATGCCGGATTTAAAAAAAGTTAGAAATCCTAATCCAGCGCAGAATCTCTAGAGAGCGTTAATAAACCCATCTTCTTCAGGCAGAACAATTAAGTCATTCATTACATCAATGGTCAGCACACTCTTTGGATGATCAATTACACGCTGATGTTGTCTTTAAAGTGATACTTATTTAGTCACACTGCTGCTCATAAATACCGCTGTTGTTTGTGCATGACCTGCTGTTTGCTTAATGTGGCATTTGCTCACAGCATGTGTGGATTACTGTAATAAAGTAGTATTCAATGTTCTTTCTCCTGAGTTTACTTGTAGGGACTGGTCCCTCACATTTGTTCTTTTCAATCCACCCTTGAGGGAAAAGGGAGAGAACGAGCACATTTATTCCCCATCAAGCTTGTAGCAGCTAGCTGCCTGTCTGTCTCCTTATGTTCAGCTTCTTACGTGTCTTTCTTTGCATCTTCGCACTGCCTTACCATCTCTATTTCTGCAACTTTCTATAGTAATGCACCTACGTTTTGGTTGGTTTCTGCATATTTTGGTTAATCAGACAACCTAACCTGTGCTTAAGTGACAAGTGATACAGTTTGGCGTCTCAAGGTTTAAACCTCAAGAAGGACCAGGTGAGCTGAGTATCACAAAGCAATGCACACATACTGAAAATGATTTGTTAACACTTGCATTTGCACATGCGTACACAAACATCCAGTGTTCTAGGAAGACAGAGGTATGCTCTCTCCTGCTATCTCTTGCATACATACTTTACATGCCCGGCAGTTACAAAAACTTTGATTACAGCTTGCACGTTGTGGTCGTGTTACTTGTAGGAATATGCAAAATTTATGCTTTTTAATTAGTTTGTTTACTCTGAGGATAATATACTTATTAAAAAGTCTTTTACCAGACACCTCAGAAAACAACAATATCAATTAAGCATTTAAGGTTAAGATAATGAAAATACCTGTTGACAGTTTGGTATGCAGGACCAAACCAAACCTGTCAGTGTCCTGGCAAATGCTTTTATATTCAGAGAAACTGCTGCATCTTTACCACTAATGCAAAATGGTAAACTTGCAGATGTTGATTTACAAGGTAGTGCGGTGGTTTTACAATCCGACCCACGTCACTACATGTTTTTTTACATGCATAGTGAGTGTCCATTTAGGCACCATTGCAGGACAACCTGACCTTGTCCTTGAAAACATTAAAGAATGTCTAAAAAGTGATCCAGACCTGCCAGTTCATGCCAAGGGATCATAACACAATAAATCTCATTCAACAGCATAATGTTGTTTCAGCTCAAATCTGCAGTCACTTTGGGACCTGCTCTCTATCAAAATAACAGCCACTGTTCAAATAAACTCAACACACAAGTCTGGGCCTGGTGTTTCTTCACAAGCAAGAGCTATTCTCATGAAGATTAATGTTTTTTTCTTCTTCTTTCGAGTAATCTGATATTAAACAAGTATTTATCAAGGATTATTATATCTGTTCAGGTTCTAAATAGTCATATGATCATTTGGCATTTATTTTATTTCCATGGGAGATGAAATCATTAAAGCAGTAACATGAGCGTTTTGATTGATTTCTGCATAATTATTACTTAGCTGAACTTTGATTTGGCAGCCATTGAAGCCTACTGGTGGAAGAACCCAGCAGGGATCTCAGCAGGTTTCTCAACCTTGGCATCAGGTCGTTGTCAACGCGTTACACAAGCATGCATACACACACCCTGTCACTTAAATGCATGTGCCTGCGAAAAGAAACACACATGCTTGCATAAACAAACACGCACACAAAGGTGTTGTAGCCACAAGAACAGATCGCACATAAACTATTCATACACGCAGAGAGGGAGATGAAGAGCATGTTCACTTAAATCAGCGCACTGAAAGATGCAGTATGCACGCTAAACTCAACATACAGATGGTGCACCAGGGAGGAGAGAGGAGAGGCGGGAGCAGCAAGGGAATCTTTCCTTTTTTTTTTCTCTCCCTGAAAGCGAGCAGTATGTTTGGATAAGAATAGAACCGCGTGACTCTGAAATAGCACCTTTTTACTGCACATCTGTTTACTTTGAAAGTGTATCTCTTGCATTCTTACACTTGACTTGGTGACTTCATCACTTCCCTCAGGGCACAGAATATACTGTATAAGTGAGTCAGGACGCTCAACAGGATTTCTCTCTGCACGCAAGCAGCAACTGGTAAGGGAGGGTCTACACTTGACCACAGACTTGTGGTCTTATCTGGTCTGGGTATATCTTAAGGTTCCTAACAAAACATTCAGGCTATGTGCAGTCAAAAGCAATCACTGTAATAGCTGTAATTACAATATGGAGCCCAACTGTTCCAATGATGGGCCTTTTTTCAGTCAGTGTGGAAAGAATAAAAAGCTTCTGCACACTTTCTTCAGAGCAGATTTCACATTTACTACTAGTCTTATTTTTCTTTTATTGATGTCTTAGATTCAAACTGTATACATTTATATTATAAAACTACATAAATAAAAAGATCTAAAAAAAAACATTTACATAACATGAAAAAAACACACCCGGACACAAACGGGAACACATCCTGTATGCAGTATGGCCAGTAGGGGACATGATTTTAAAGGGATTGTTTTGAATTTCTGAAGTGGGGTAGTATGAAGAACTTATCCATAGTAAGTGTATTATCTTTGGCCGGTGGTGGTTATCTTTCCCACAAGTTTGGAGAAGCAATATAGAGGCTAAGAAATGTATTGCTGTGCACAGGGACAGCAACAAAATTTTTTTTTTTAGCCACTTCAAAATCAATATCATTCTAAGTGTATGCTATTTTTAGAATATTTCCCCCACTCTTCCTTGCCAGACAGCTCTTTACGAAAGAGAAATTGGAAGTCATCGGACTCTTTTTGATGAAAACTGTATTTTGGGCAGCCCGTGGCCTAGAGATTAGGAATCGGGCTTGTAACCGGAGATTCATGCAAGTTGCTCCTTGCATGGTGTGTTCACTTGTGTGTGAAAAAGGATGGTTTAAATGCAGAGGTTGAATTTCCCCATTGTGGGATTAATAAAGTTTTTAATCTAAATCTTATTTTTTACCTTGCAGGACATGGACAAGGACATCCTCGTCATCAGTGGCCTGTCTCGTGACCATAGCAACCTTGGCCCCTCCACGGCAGGAAAAAAATTGGGTCATTTTGCACATTCAGCTGCATCTTGCATCTTTTTCATCCTTAGTTTTTCAGCACCACCCACTGCTTTTCTTATCTCCATTTTTGCTAAAGTTTTACAATTGAGACACCTGCAAACACTTTAATTTTCATGTTATGGTGAGCCCGCATCAGCCAATCAGATTTCAACAAAAATGGTATCAGTCCAAATTAGGAGGGGGGCGCTCGTATCCCCCTTCATTATTGAAAGTATTTGGCCCAGTCTCACAGGCAGCTCTGCGCGGATGTCTGCTCTGGGCCAGACTGGCTCGCCCAATGGCGACAGCAACTATTGACACAAAAAAAATTGAAAAACAGAAACTATGACCGCTGGCCAGTTCGGCCTGGAATGGGTCGGCCGTTCAGGAGTCGTGACTGCATTCTCTGGTCAGTACACCATTACTCCACTATATCTTTACATAGTATATAATTCTTGACTGCTATATAAATGTTGTGAATGTTTTACCCATCCTTTAAAGACTTAAAAAAACGTACTACGTTATGGACTCTTTATGTTGTTGTTGGTGCATCCCACCAAGTTTTATGTTGATTTCTAGCAGGCACCTTCATGCAATACCAAGTCAATGAAAAGACACTCCAGTGGGAGTGGGACCTAAATACTATCCGTCTCTATGCAGCATGTTGGTTGTGACTAAATACTGGCTAATATTAGCATAGTATAGAATGACTAAGCTTTTATTCATATGTACCTTAAATAACCTTTGCACATAACCGGTGGTGGAATGTAACTAAGTACATTTACTCATTTACTGTACTTAAATATTTTTTTTTAGGTACTTGTACTTTACTTGAGTATTTCCATTTTCTGTAACTTTATACTTCACTACATTTAGCTCCCAGGTTTAGTTACTTTTCAGGTCGAGATTTAACATGAAGAAATATATCAATTTAAAATGATAACACATGTTTAAATATTAAACCACATTAAAGTGTATAAAATAGCTTGACCTTGACGTCATTAATAAATGCATCAATATTAATAATCTAATAATATATTTGGAATAATAAAACAGTCTTAGTGGGTTCATCTTGCATAATGAATACTTTGACTTTTGATACTTTAAGTACAAGTTGATGCTGATACTTTTGTACTTTTACTAAAGTAAAAAATGAATGCAGGACTTTGTGATTTTAGTGTGGTATTAGTACTTTTACTTAAGTAAGGGATCTAAATACTTCTTCCACCACTGCACATAAGTAATGATAACCACTGGGACACATGTGTTCGCTTCAGAGGGAAACTTGAAGAAAACTAATGACCTCTGAAGTAACTTAACCATACTATACTAGCATACATAGAGGATTCATCATCATTAGTATGTTGATGGCAGCTGAGTCATGACTAAATAAACATAAAACTGTTCTCTTTATCACTCACACTGCTTCCATGTATTTTATTATTCATCACATTAAAGCCCCTTTCAATATTATGGTCTTTCTTTATTGTCTTACAAATATTAACTTATCCACAAAAATAAAATAACTTAGATAATAACCATATTAAAACATAAAAATACATACATACATTACATTTATGACATGAAAAAAATGCATATTGCTGATATCTCCCAGAGTTTTCCTGGACACAGTTCTATATGTGCAAACTACTTATCAGAATCAAAATAATCTGTTACACTGGAAACATGATTCCAGATTTTTTTTTCTCCTCTGCTTTCAACACAGAAACATATTTGCTTGAAATAAATTACACTGTCTGATAAGGAGCCTCACTCATACATGTTTCTTGAGACAAAATTTGATCTTTAAAATGTGCATCGGCAGGAATCCACATCAATTTTGTTTTTCATATACTTGGACATCAGAATATCCCTGTTTGCACACATTGAAGAGGTGTGAAGGTGAGTGTAGATATATCACAAGAATCTTACAGTGTAGCACACAGTACATTGCATCACAAAACAGGAAACACTTTGATTGATGGCAGCTTAGGATGTTTATAGTGTGAGGAACCAAAGTCTGGTCGCGTGTGCTCAGTTTCCCGAGTCACTGGAAATGTATTGATGGTAGTGGTGCAGCATTATTCAGTTTTATTTACAATGCTGTTTTGATCATGCTGAAGATGAAAAACTGTATTTGTTTAATGAAGGTCTATACTGTGCACTGACAGTCCTCTTACATTACATACCACAAACAACACAGACAACACATGGAACATTTTGTATAACTCAGGATGATGCATGTGTGCTCTGTTTTAGGGAGGCTGTACTAAACTTTCAACAGCTGTACAAGCTCTTGTTGCAATGGTTTTTAAAAATGACCTTATAGTGTAGAGGGCTAGTGATTATCCTTACTCTATTGGAAGCTGATTTGTGTGGTTTTCAATTCAACTACCTCTATTAGAGGGGAGGAAATGGATTCTAAGTGTCTGATATGAGGAATCGTACCAACAATCTGACTTTTATACAGGTGCATCTCAATAAATTAGAATATGATGGAAAAGTCCATTTTCAGTAGTTCAAGTATTGAGTCATATAGATGTACATACTTTTCAGAGGCCAACATTTCCATATTAAACATACTTTTTAAAATTGGTATTTTGTAATGTTACATTTTTTTGAGACACTGAATTTTAGGTCTTCATTAAATTTGAGCCATAATCATTATAATTAGAAGAAATTAAATAAATTAAGACATGAAATGGTAAATCTATCTATATAATGTGTTATTTCCAATATTTGAATTGAATTACTGACATAAATAAACTTTCTATGATTTTCTAATTTATCGAGATGCACCTGTGTCCGTCTTTAGATTTTCAGCTTCAGCTTTGATTCATTAATGCATTAACGTCTTCCTATAAAAGTGCCTCCTTAATTGAACTTCTAAAGCAACTACAAGGAGTTTTCAACTTTTTATGAAACAGTTCCACTTTAATGCTGATGTCTCTATATGACCTACATACGTGATTGAGTCCATCAGTTAGAAGACTGGCTATTCTCTGAATGCCGTTCCACAGGTCTGATTCCCCAATAAATCAGATTTCTCTCCGACAGAGTTTGGCAGTGAGAAGCATGCAACTTATGAACAGGTTTGCATGATTTCTCACAAAAAACGATGCATTGACTGGTCGCTGTTTTCAACACTGTTTAACATTGTGAAACTTCTTGGTTAAGGTTAGGAAAAAAGAAGAGTTTTGGGGTTAAATTAACTACTTCTGTACATTTCTTCTGATGAGAGATGAACACCGGTCTGGGTCAAAGACTTAACTAATCTGCCACCCCACTGGCATCCCTTACTCCTACTTAAAAGGATTTTTCTTTATTTTTGACGTTATATTTTATTGTTATGACTAATACTGTGGCGGGATCAGCAAAAAGGAGAAAAAAGAAATTGACAAAAAAAAGCTGAAGGGGCGAAAACAAGAGTCAACCTTTGCAGCATCTAAAGGTTTTCAAACATATCCTGTACTGGCCTTTTTCCTTAACTTTTTAAAGTGTATATTTTATTTATAAAAAAAAATATACACATTTGCACCTAGGACAGGGAAATATATTGATCTTATACAGATATTGTAATATTATTAAACTTGATTTTGGATGTCAAAATATCGTAAATATCATAATATTATGAGTTGCAACTTATTTTATTGCTTCCAAAAAAAAACAAACACTAGATCAAAATCTTTATGTCACAAGGAGGTGATGCTGCTGCTTTTATCCACAGTGGGCACCAAAATCAACAAAAAAAAGTTCCTTGTAGTTGCTTTAAAGTCCTGTCTTTCTTGGGACTTGTGTCACTGCATTTATTGAGGGGTGTCATCAACGTCAGCAGGGTTACACAATATGCATATAACATAGTAACATTGACTGATACATGTACAGAGTGTCAGTTGAGCCACACAATCCCCTGCTGTATGTTTAGGTGTATTATGATAGTTGCTATATAAACACTGAAACTTCTGAACTGCCCTTGAACAAGGCACTAAATCCTTAAGTGCTCCAGGTGTGTTGTGCTGTGTCAAATCCTGTGCATTGTGAATCCTGATGTGTGAAAAGGAAGCCTTTCCACTTTATATACTGCTGGTACTAGGAAGCAATATTATTTTCTTTCTGCATGCAATCTACTGCTTACTCTCAACTTCCTCTTTGCTCACCTGATTCATTCAGCTGTGTTTCAGTCAACATATGCTGATGACAACAATATTTTGTTGTTTTTTGAGCCACGATTTCATATTCTGAGCTTTCAGATATGTATCTGATATAACTATGTTCCTTTGTCTCGAGAGGAAGGCGGTAAACATCCAAGCTCTCTGAGTTGAGGCAGCTTTAGACGTATCCCGCATGTGCACACTCTTACTAACATGCACATCTATCTTTCTGCCGGCTAAACTGCTTCACACTCCTCCTCGTCCTCGCTCTTCTGGAAAACAGCAGTCCAACGCAAAAAGGTATGGGGGCACATATATTACAGTCATTTCCCCTTTCAAATCAATGGTCTCATTTTAAAGTCTCTTTTTCTTTATTTTCTTTATTGTATACAGTCTTTTAGTGTGTGTTTCTTCATTTACAGACACTGACCCACTCTGTTATCCTGCACTCTTCGCACACCACATAGCAGCACCAATGAAACTTGCAGTTGCAGCGTTCGCTCCGCGTCTGCTGCAGGATGTTGTGGCCTCTCCCGCAGCACAGACTCTCACAGTTGTCCATGCCGGGGCTGGTCTTGTTGCAGATCCGACCCTGCGTGCCCGCCGAGTCCGACCCCAGGTCCCGCTCGCAGAAATCTGGCGACTTTTCAAAGTAGACCAGCTCGTTGATGCTTGGCCGCCGCCGATGCGTGTGGTGGTGGTGATTGTGGTGGTTGTTCTGATGATGGTGATGGTGGTGGTGGTGGTTGTGATGGTTATGGTGGTTGTGGTGGTTGTTGTTGTGGTTGGAGTGGTCGAGCTGTCCCGTGTTTCGGTTGTGGGCTTTGATAAGCGTGGCGATGTGGAAGCGCTCTTTGAGGATTGAGCCCACCACCCGGAACTCTGGGGTGACCTGCCAGCAGGTCTTCAGCTGGCAGCTCCCCGACGTCCCGTGGCACTTGCATTTCCTTCTCATGTGGTCGAGCACCACCTGCGAGAATCACAGACGGAGACAGACAAAAAGAGAGAGTGGGATGGAGGGAGGAAGTGAGCAGGGGCGAGGAAGTCAGAGGAGGAGGGGAGAAAGAAAAGGAGAAGGATTAATGACTTTCTTGATTACTGGCTACATTTGAAGTTTAATATATACAGGAACATGCTGTTGCAGACTGCATGTCATATTTCAAACAGTCTTTTTTTTATTTGTTTGTTCTTCTAAGCACGCCACCATATAGTGAATGACACATAGTGCCCTGAAGGAAAATTGGTCCTCGTTTAACAAGCCAGGTGGTCCGACTCTGAGCCTGTTGTCAAACATACTGATATCAAATATCACAGATGGATGCAGGCATTACCCAAACAGACAGTCGTGTCATTATTCATCATCTGGCGTCATGACTGCATGCATGACACACATGTCGCTGCACATTGGAGCATTTCAGTATTTATAATATATATTTCTACTTTAAAGGGTAGTTCTGATTGAGTTGAGATCTTTTAGTGGGGTTGTATAAGGTACAATAGTCTATACAGAGTCTATCTGAAGTAACCCTTAAAACACCAAAGTCACAGAAAAAAAACTAATAGTTAGAAGCAGTGGTAGACCAGATACTCTTGTGTAATGTGAGGTAAAACAACCGTTTTAAAATTACTATTTTTAAAGGAGTCTGGTGTATCTGAAATGGATTTAATGGCTTCAGTTCTTTATAGGAAAGGTCTGTCTGACCTAAAGGTACGGCAGAGAAAATATTCAAAATATTGCTAAGGTTGGGTCTGATTAGTCTAAAATGTAGCAATTTCTATCATTACTAATGTAATCCATTTGCAAAACAATGAAATCAAATTTGAATACTTTTTGATTACATCAAAATCAAACATTTAAAAAAAGTCGACCCAGTTGAATAGAAAATGGAAGCGGCCACAAAAAATTTAGTTCCACTAATAATATTTTTTCTTTTAAACACCTTAAAAAAACATTTTCAGTGCAAATTAAATGCACTCTGCATATGCAGCTTTTACAGTTGGTTGAATGAAATGACCCACAAAAACAGTACTAGCACTAATTGTTTAAAGCTTGCCAATCGCCATTTTTACACACTTCCAGCTGCACTTGCTATAGGTCCTGTTACAGCAAAGCACTGCAGTTTAAATATTATATAGACTCTTTAAGGTCTAAAGGAACACTGTTGATGTCTATAGTGTATCTGCATCTATAAACAAGCATAACCACAAAACGTTCTGTTAAAGCACAACCAACACTGCAGGACCCACACACACACACACACACACACATACACACACACACAGGTTCATCCCACATGGCATAAATCCTGTCCACTCCAAAAATATTTCCTCAAGGCTATGTGTATGTATTTATGTGTGTATGTGTCTGCGTGTGCTTATCAGTCATCACCTGCTCTAAACTTTAAGATCCAATTACCAACAGGAACACCAGGCCACCCAGAGTACTGACAGATGCTGCTGCTGTTGCCGCCCCTATCGACACACACACATACACACACATTCTGGACACTTGCACAGTTCAACACATTCCACACATGTGCTAGCAATAATGCAAATCTCCACACACGCACAAGACTGTCACCCACATGCTCTGTGGCATCCACGAGACAGGAATGGCAAACCACAGCTACGACCAGTGATACTGCCTGTATCTACCTGTGTATGTGTGTGTGTGTGTGTAGAAACTCATTGCTTTGCTCAGAAAATGAAACTCTCATAGAAGAGCATTACATGGATTATTATTCCTTGTTAAGAAAAAAGTGACATAGTTTATTATTTAACCAAGATCTCATGCATTAAAGAAGCAGCAGTAGGAGGAGGATAGAGGGAAAAATAGAGATCTATCATGTATCTATTAAGTGTGACAATCCAGTTACAATCTTTCCTAAAGTCAAGGTAAATTTGGGCTGATGCACACTTGTCCTGTTTCCTTTGTTTTTGTTTTGCCTCCACCATTCTCAGAGGAAGCTAGAACAAGTTTAGGTTTGCGTGCTGTCGGCTCCGTTGCATGCTGTACAGCGGGTTCCCAAGTGAGTAAAAGAAAGACAAATATGTCATGTTTCTTTGTCCTGGAGCATGAATGAGCAGAGAGGTGGATGTGGGAATGAAACTGTGATAAATGAAGCTGCTCGACTCATCTGTTTGGAATGAATGAGTCGTAAAGTGCTCAGTTTGATACCGAGCCAAAGATAATAATGATCAGTCACTGTCAAAAAAAAGGTCAAACCATTAAATAAATGATTAAAAATGAGCTGCAAAAACGAATTATTAAAAAAAACAAAAACTTTTTTTTTTACTCAAAGGCATAATCAATAAAGTTATGGTTAGATTATGTAAATATTGGTTTCTTGTTTATTTAGACAAATGTATACCGTTTGTAAATATATCCTGATAGTAAGATATGTTTTTGATGCAATCACTCATCACATCAACTAGCATTTCAGAAAATTAAATGTTAGGAACATTGATGCTGCAGCTTTAAATCATTTTAACTGTGTATTATAACAATTACGTTTAAGAATGCTAAATATTTTCACTCTTTGCATCATTGCATGTTTTGCTCATAAGGTCAGGATAACAGAAAGTCACTAAGAAGTACGCATTTTGGATAAACATAGTCCGACTGTTATTGAAAGTGTTGAAAACAACGTTTAAAGAAGCTGTGATCAGCGGTGAAGGGAGGCTGTCAGACTTTATAGTAAACAGCATTATAATAGCTCAAACAGCACTTGCACTGAGTTCAGATTGCAGCGTTTGGTTCAGTTTTTTACATAAGAGCAGAGGCAACCCCAGAATCACAAACGTGCTGGCCTTAAACACACAGCAAGGTCTGTAATCATAAAATTCTCCAACCCACTTAAACCTTAAAGGGACAAACTGACCTAGGAGTCATAATTGCATCCACATTGCTGCTGTTTGAAGGTACATTCACAGCAGGATAGGGTTTTTAAAGAACACTAAAACAACAAAAACAGTGGAAAAGTGTTATTTGTAATTACATTTTTAAATATTTTGCAGGCCAAGTTGTTCTTTGAGATTATGAACAACAGCAGTGTGTCTCAAACTTTTTTTTAGGAATATCAGAGTTGTCCTCCGAGCAGCGACTGGGGGCTGTAGTAAGAACTCTGCATTTAAAGACTTCAGAGAATGGCGTCTTTGCTTTAACTTTTCCAAAACATAACAACAAAGTGTTGTTCAATTCAACAGCTCGCTGCTCCAATGTTATATGACATTTAAACATGTCAGGGGCATTTGCTTTACTATCTAGTAACAGAGCATTACTTCCATGACCAAGGGGGCTGTAGAGAATGAAGGCATAAGTAATATACTAATATTTCCTCATGTTTCTCTTTAAAACGCTAAAAATGTTAACCTGATGCTTCCAGTGGCTTTGTTACTAGTGGTGGATTGGAGCAAAGTACATTTTCTCAAGTACTGTGCTTTAGTTTAGAGGTACTTGTACTTAACTTGAGTATTTCTACAAGATGTAACTTCATACTTCACTACATTTGGAGCCAATATTGTACTTTTTACTTCACTACATTTAGCTGACAGCTTTAGTTACTTTTCAGGTCGAGATTTAACATGAAACACACTTTCTTTTATTTAATAAACATCATACAAGTATATTAAGAGGTTTAAATGAGCCCTACCTTAAGTTACAACTTTGCTTACATAAATGCATCGATAATAAAATTGTAAAATCCAATAATATAATTAGAATATATAAAACAATCTGAGTGGGGCCATTCTACATAACGAGTACTTTTACTTTTGATACTTTTGTACTTTTACTTCAGTAAGTTTTGAATGCATGAGTTTCACTTGTAGTTGAGTAATTTAGTAGTGTGGTATCAGTACTTTTACTGAAGTAAAGGATCTGAATACTTCTTCCGTTTGTTACACAGAGCCACCTGAGAAGCCGTGTTTGGAAACTGTTTGGAAAAAGGGCAGACACTTTCACAAAATGCCTGGCAGGTGATTGGATGAACCATCTGTCTATCACCATCACACACCATCTGTGCTGAAACCAAGAGCAAAAGCCTTCACTGCTTGTCTACTCTTTTATTTATGAAGAAATACTCTCCAATTCTGATATAACTTATTTTACTGTAGCATCTATGCTAACAGCATAGCCAAAGACAGGTGTTTGAAGCAACTCATAAAGCTAACGTTAGCTTAATTAGCGAGATAGCTACATCTGATACACTTTGCCAGGGAAAGTTTTCATTTCAGCCAACAAATATGACCATATGTCGAACTTGAGACTCTTTATTACCCATGTTTTGATTAAGTAAATGCTAGCCATCACAATTTGGATGTAATGTTATTTAGAGTCACGCTATTCCAAATTCCACTTGTAAAACTTTAGGCCAACTGATATTAGTGCTTTGAGTTAAAAGTTAAGTTAACAATAACTCCTGATGGCTCAATTTTCTTTATGCTAATATAATATTAGCAAGACTAAAACCGTCCATAACCACAACTCAAGTAATTGTGTAACTAAAAGCAATTAGCTTTTTGGATTTTTTTCATGGACATTCATGAGACAATGGTGTACTAAAATGGACTAAAATTACCTATGATGTGTTTTAACAGAATGCTTGTTAAAGCTACTTAATTATGCCACTTGAGAAGGACGCAAATGCCAAGCTCACTGAAAATGACAGAGGCTGAATTGAAATGACCCTGTGACAGTTTTAGTTTAGTTGTAGTGGTTTGGAAATCAGTTTAGCTCCAAAGCAAAGTGACACAATAAATGAATGATGCAGCGTCTTATAGGTTTAATTTATTTTGCCAGACTTGGCCAGTTAGGTTTACAACTTATTGCTACGGTACTTAGCTTAAGTCCAACCTGGTACCAATGGCCTGCAACAGCTTTATAGATTTAAAGAGGAATACCAAAACGATTTAAAAATTACCATACATTAAACATCAAAGGATCAACATCTGTGAGTTCTGTTTCAGGGTGGATTTATCCGTTAAACACACGAGGCATGCTGCACACCCTGTTCTCTGACTGGTTCAAGCACAGCTTAATAAAAGTCTGTGGGCTCCTAAAACCTCAACAAAAGAACATCACTCCGGATGGAAAGTACTCGGTGCACAGGGCAAATGTCAAATATTCTTCCGGTACAATCCAAACCCTTAACAGGTAGCAGAAAAAAAGGAAGCTGTCTGCTCTTGCTATATTAAAAGTGGTCTATCGGTATGACATTTAGAGTGACTAAAGAACTGGGGAAGCACCTGACTTGACTTAATGTAATAGAAATAAATTAAAAATACGCAGGACAAATGCATGGAATTGTTTTAATCCTGTGACTGCAGTGAGCTCTGATCATAAACTTGTTGATTTTACAAAGTTGTTGAAATGTGGATTTCGGGTTAAAAGGTGAGACTCAAAAAAATAATTAAAAATGACTGATCTGACATAATGAAGTAGCTATCATGTATCATCATCATTTTGAATTTCTATTTATCAAGATCCAGAACGGTTATTGATGATCAGATAAAAGCTGGGATTTTCTGTTTCTTCCTGTTCCTTCTCATGTGTACCTGGGGCTACTGCAGACAAAGAGAGAGACAACACTGATAAACATGTTTTGTGTCCGTCTCTTTGTCTGAGTTGTTTTTGATATCTAACTTGACTTCTGTGGAAAAGAGGAAGAAAAATGATGCATTGATATATTGTTGTCTGATGAATGGTCTCTTTGCTGTCCCATGATACACTGCTTGATACACAAAGCCTGTGTGTGTGTGTGTGTGTGTGTGTGTGTGTGTGTGGGTGTGTGTGGGAGTTATCACAAATCCGTCTCGGTGCTGACACTACTAGTCATCACCACCTTCCTTTATTAGATTGTAATCAGCAATCCTATCTAACCTGTCATCCGCTGTGATTGTCTTGGCAAAGCGAACCGGCAAATATACAAATATTGCACATCTCACGCAGCTTTAGTCACTTTGTACAAGCTATAAAAAGCTTGCTTGAAAAGAAGACTTTGCGTAACACACTTACTGTCAGCTACGGTGGTGCATGTTAATGTGAGTGGTGGCCTGAAGTCTGGGTTTGAGAAGAACAAAACACGGGGAAAAGAGCTGATGTTTAATAGATGAAACAAGCGACAATGATACAGTGTGTCCCATATCAGTCCTTTCAGTGCGAGTTAGGTTAGAAATATTTGTTACCTAATGCTGAATGTACGCTACTCCATCGCATACACACTGGCTTAAATTGCATGTACGCTTGAGAGACGTAATTGCTTCAAAGTCAACATCGGACCACAGTTAGAAACAAACATCTGGCAAGTTTTAATTGGCTTACAGAGTAAGACAGAGGCGTCTATAAAACAACCCCAGACAGAGATCAAATACAACATGTTGGTGGCAGATTAGGACTGCAGGCTACAGAATACAGTAGTCCAGGGAAAAGTATAGTGGAGTACACTGGAGTAGAACACAGCAGACGACCGTGCAATGAAGAGGAGTGGATGAAGGAAACGAAAGATCAGAGCTGGTGTCTGGCCTTGGTGCCACAATCTGAATTAAAAGCCAGACCCGATAAATCAGTTGAAAAAGTTCAGTATGGATCCAAATTTTGCACGTTTCCCCTCATTCCCTGTACTAACAGTCAATAATATCAGTCATCATTTTCGAAAAACTGTGATCCAGTATGCCAAAGGTGAAGTGTTCCCACACTCCCTTTGGCCTCATGTTACAGCTGATTTTGTCATCCTGACCGAATGTCAAAATTCGGTTGAGTCAATGCTGACTCAGAGATAATAAAAGAGTTGGGGATGACTTACAGTGTAGCTTTTTTTGTAGCGGGAAACTCCTGTGGCATGATGACACACACAACAGCCCCAATCTCCGATGGAGGGAAGCAACAACCAGTGCGGAATTGAGCAATTTGCTTTCTGTCTGTGCTTGTAACGACGTTAATGAGGAATCCCACAGAAGAAAAATTCCTTGTTGTCAAATATAGAGGTTTTCAGAACCGAACAGAAACTTTTTCATAGTTCTGAGAATCCAACTTTTTATTGTGTCCGCACCACCAAGAACTAGGAAAGATTGCTTTTCTTGCAATGCCATTTTTAGCTCCTATAAGGGCGCTTTCACAACCCCAGTTTGGTTAGTCCAAATCAGAGTGAAACTGGTAGTTTTGGTACGTTTTGTATTTAGTCTGGTTTGCTTTTACAGAGCAGAAATATAAGCAGACCAAATAAAGGAAAAAGATTTGCACGAAGGCGGCGGGCTGGAAATATACTATTTACTTTCTTGTTTCAGGGTTCCCGCGGATCCTTAAAAAGTCTTAAAAGGCATTGAATGCATTCCTAAAAATCAGGCCTTAATTGTTATTAAAAGTCTTAAAAATGTCTGAGGTTATAATTTATCTCAAATCTCAAATTAATTTGTAACATTCAATTTAAAAACATTTATTTTAACGAATGGCTCGCCGTAATATCACACAGATCATGATAGTGGAACCAACAAACAGTCCGGTTGCAGTCCAGGACACACAGAGCAGACACACACTGCATGCTAATAGTCACTTTACCTTGGACGATACTATATTATGATAAAAAATACTATGTAATTGATGTAGTGATTTTTTAATTTTGTTTATTGCGAAATTGGTCTTAAATTTCATTCCAATTGGCATTAAAAAAGTCTTACATTTAACTTGCCTATAGCTATAGGAACCCTGTATTGGTTGGAAAGTTGTTGGCGGAAAATGTAAACATAATAAACAAATCAACATGGAGCCGAACGCACCATTAAATATTGCTGTCAAAGTTTTTTTTTACCTTGACTCTGTACTGATCTGATCGGCGGACGAATTCTTTCAACTCCGGTCTCTCTCTTGAATGATTTTATAAACATCATTGTGTTTGTAGACTTTTTTCAGCATCTCCTGAATATGTTCATTGGCTCAGATGTCAATCAAACATCAGACTTCAGCAACTTTCACAAGTGGTTTCGAACTGGTTGTTTAGGTCCGCACCTGAGTACTATTAGAGAGATCACAAGTGATCAAATGAACTGTAACAAGGATTTAACTGCACCAGAGTTTGATTGAAACAGACTAAATGGACTAAGTTTATGGTGACTGGTTGAACACGGCCAATGTAGCATCAGCAACTGCCATTTTAAAAAATCCATTAGCTGTGTCAACAACAGGCAACACAATCTTATGGCTCGTAATTTGAAAAAGAGATAAAAAACCTGCACATATAGAGCAACAGTAAATCCAGGCTTTACCTAACATTTTGACTTATCAAAGCGAAAAGCTGGCCAGCTTACGGCACTTAAACATTGCTCTTGGTGATGCAAATGGTGTAAAATTCTTTAATACTGGTTTCAGTGTTAATCCACATTATTAATCGAGACTTGTTTTGCAATATGCGACTCACATAATACAGTAAATGTTCACCATGTGGTGAGCAACTTCATTGCCAGTCATAACCTGCTGCACTCTACCAGTACCTGTATAATTTACGCCTTATTCCTTGTTTTGTTAGGCACATTGAATTCAATACTTGGCCAATCCCTGTGTCATCACCGCTAACCGCATTTGGGAAAATCCTAATCTCATGTGTATGTGTCCCACAGGCGACCCTTCCCTGCTGATAAACAGCAGACTAGTCTGCATGCTGCCTTATGTTTGTCAGTTCAAAGACAATCTACTAAAGGGCCTTTAAAGCCGAGCAGAAAGCCAAGGCGATATCAAAGCACACAAACAAATCCCACAGCAGCACATTAAGCCCAGACATCACTTTAAACAAATCAAACGCCTCGCTTCAAAAGAACAGTTAAGCGTACGCAGACAAATACACACGCACACATGCAAACACAATGACATGCAATTACTGAGCAAAAGCATATCTACAGTATTCAGTGAGAACTACATTAGAACCAGAGTCTCTCTCTGTTTGTGTGTGTGTGTGTAGTATTTACTCACTGTTAATTGCACACAATGTCCACAGCTCTTATTTAGAGTCTCTAATAAAATGTTATTACCAGCATAAGCACTTCCACCTGCTGAGCTTTTACTACGAAGCATTTGCCTCTGTGTATATTTACGTGTATGTGTGACGAAAAGGCAACGTGTGTACATACGCACATGCATGTGTGTGTGTGTGCATGTGTTGCTGTGTACTCCAGTTTGTGGTGGGTCAGATCAAATGCTCCGCCGCTGTACTGTCAGGCCTGTGGAATGCCCTGCACACCACTGATGATATGAAATGGCCTCTGAGGAGCGCAGGACTAACCCCACACTAATGCTGCTATTTTTGATCAAACACACTTTGCTTTTCGTGTGGGTTCTGAGTCAATGAATTAGCGTGAATGGGCTCTCCAGAGCAGTTTATCATCCCTCGAGGGTTAAATTAGGCATAAAAGGATCCTGGGAGTCCCACTATTGCTGGTTTGGATCAAGCTAGAGGGGGTGATGCTCAAGATTAATCATGGTTTAAATCACTTTTACAGTACTTTCAGTGCCCGCTTCAGTGAAGAAATGCTGTGCCTTCAGTTAGACAAAGCAGGTTTTCAGTTGAATGAAAACATCAGCTTTTCAGACATTTAGACTTGGTGGCATCTCAGTTCTCACCACATCTCTCTCAGGTGTGAGGGGCAGGTGGCTGAGGTTAGTTTGTTTTTTTATTCAGTCCAACCGCAATCCCTTTCCTTTGCCACTAAGCGTATCAGTACATTGAGATCAGCTGGCACAGTAGGACTGGCATCAGACAAGAGTGAATCCACCTTGTCCAATGGCTCAAATGTCTTCTCAACTTGGACCAAATGGGTCAAATTCTGATGGTGAAACACGTCACTTCACGGGGGTCGTGATGTAAAAAAAATATTTGCTGATTTACAGATGTTCCTTTCCCAATTGGAAAATTATTTCTGTGCTCATTGGCATAATGTGATGGACCTCAAAGTATAATTCCACTATTTTGCCACCATGCCAAATTGGCTTCAAAGCCTGGCGCTCCTCCTGGGGGCTTGGCATCAAAGGTACAATAATGCAGAGGCATCACTGAAAGCATGCAAATATATCAGGGTGCAACGCCAAGTGGACGAAGCTAAGTTCAAAACAGTGTAAAGGAGTAAATGTTGCCGCAAGGGATAGTTCCTGCATATTAAGCTGTGAGAAAGTTCAAAATACAACCGTGTTGAATGCTTTCAACATGGTCTCAGCAGACCGTAGCCTGTATAAAGATGTACTGCCTGACAGTTTCCCATAATTGAAGCCAAAACATCTGATGGTGGCTGGCTGCAGTTGTCAATCAGACAAAATGTACAAATCAAATAATTTCTTCCCAAAGTATGTTTAAGTGTTATTTTTCTGATAAGTTTATGTTTGGTTTTAATAGTTAATAGTAACTTCATGATTGACAGCTCACATTGTAGCCTGATTGGCTCTATGGAGCATTCATAAAGACAAAAAAACATACATTTTCTAAATCTTAGGCCTTTCCGTAATATTTAGATGACTCATCTTAATCCAAGCAAATGCAATTTGCCGCCACCAGCTACCTTTCCCATCAGACACAGAACCGCACTCGTAATAGCTACAAGAGCAACACCATAGTAAATAATGGAGGATTGTTTTCGGATGTTAGTCACCAATAGCTCTGTTGACATTACAAAGAGCACGGTTATTCTGTTTATTAATATCTGTGCCCTGCTGATCCAACAACACAGGAGAGGAAGTTGTGGGGAGAGGCAACAGTCAAGTCAAGGGGTTAAGTGATCCAATCAGACCTGAAGGATTTGATTTAAATCCTTCTTGTAACTATACTCAGTCCACATGCACCTCCACTCCCACTTACTGGTACTGTAAAGATCAGTCAACAGAATACCTAAGAGTGCAAACACGAACACCTTGCCTTGTTGTGTTTGTCTCTCAAATGCTCAAAATCAGTTCCAAGTATTGGACAGCACATTGGCTTCATTACAGCTTTGCAAAGGGGTTCAAATGGAGTTGAAATGTATATCTTCCTTCCTAAGAAACGGGGATACCATCTCTCCTTACTCCCCTGAAGTCAGGCCCTGATGGTAAATTGTAATTAACAGATGAAGCCTGCCAGTAACATGGCAGCCTGTTGCGTATTCATCACTGTCACCACCTGTCTAATGAACAGACAGGATTGAACAGAGCCTCTGCATGGCTCTGAGCTGTGCAACATGAACACAGGAAAGCGTGCCAAGCATTTGTTTTGAGGTGTGCTCTTTAAACGATTGAGAGGAACGCTTGGGAAAAAAAAAACTTGGCTAAGAAATTTACTGCCCCGGTGAAGTGTTCCATGTCCCTCTTTAAACATGCAGTCAGGCTTTTACTACTGAACAGTAGTGGGTTTTGGTTCACTGCAGCACCACCATGGAGGGCAGAAAACAATGCAGAATCCTGAAAATAAATAAAAAATACTACCACCACCTTTATAAGGCAGCCTTGGAGCATGGCTATTAGGTAAATAAATGAAGGGGATTTATCTAATATTGCTTTATTTATTTATTTCCTATACTCTGATTTTTCCCCCAGCTGGTAATGTTTGACCTGTATGGCATTAGTGATATTCTGACATCATATGTAAATTCCCCCCCCCCCCCCCCCCCCCACATTAATGTCTTGTGCCTTCTTTGTGTACAGTATTATTTCTGTAATCAGCCCTGCTGGAGAGAAGTTGGAGGAGGAGGCAGAGCAGGAGAGAGAGGGGGAAGAGAGGAGGGAAGGAAGGGCGAATCTCTTTCTACTTTCCGCCCCGGTGTTTGAAGTCTAAAATCTTTTGCAGGGTTTTAAACATCTGTTTCCAAACTGCCAGCAGCCACTAATTAGGGCTAAAAACAAGACGGAACGTCGTGAGAACCCTGGGGTGGGCATGAGGCGACATGCACACCCCGCTAAAAAACCACCGCATTCCTCTGCCTAAAGACTACTTCTCTGGAGGGGGGGTTGGGGGTGGGGTGGGGGGTGGAGGGAGGTGAGGTGGTGGTAGTGGCGGGTCGGTGGGAGGAAAGAGATACGGGAAGGGTAGGCATTATTTTGAGGCCCCACCTGTCAGTGTGTGTGTGTCTGTGTCTGTGTGTGTTTCAAGGTCTTAGAGAGCTTTTGTTGCGGCTTTCTATACCATTTGAAGTCATCAAGGTGTGTAGTATCTTACAGCTCTGCAGTGACTCATACTGAGTTTGTTCTCCGTCTCTCTTCAGCTACGAACTGCCGCACACGTGTACATTACACTCATTCAAACACTGATCTCCAGCCTGTTGTGAGCTCTAGCACAACAGACAAGCCACTCTAAGCATCTCCATGGAAACAACGGTCTGATATTACACATTGTCCCCTCATTTTATATGTATATATTTTTCAACAAAAGACACCATTTAAGCTCATTTTGTGATTATTTCATTTCCTTTTTAAAGCCTGGTCTCCAAAATATCATCTTCTCATGCAACAAAACTTCACTCTCAACTAGTTTAGATGTTTAATGTATTCATCAAAAAAATCAAATCAAAGTCGGTGGAAGCCTGCACATGTTGGACGTATGGCTCAAACAAACACAGTATAATCTTTTAACAAAAAGAACCAAGTTGTTTTGTTGCCTCAAACTTATGAAAATACGACCATTTCACAATTTACAATTACATGACTAATATGCCGATTGTAATCTGAGAGATGATTAATTTCCCTTGAAAAACAATTGAGAATTCAGTTTCAGTTTAGTTATATTGGAAAGTTATTCTTTGGGAAGACATGGATGCAACATAAGAGTCTTCCTTTGTGTCTTTTAGAGAAATGACCAGGCAAACTTCAAACCCTGTAAACAGCTTTGAACCCTCCCAAGGCCATCAGAGGTCATCAAGCTTGGGCCAAAATACAAGAGGTGAAGGTCAGACGCAGTGGGTGTCACTTAGTCCTCCCTGGTCATCAGCAGAATCTTTTCCAAGAGATGAGGTATAATCTCTTTGATGTTGATGACTTTGAGTCAAAGTTTCTCTTGTTTGATTGATGCTTCGGCTCACTTGGCTGGAAATGTTGCAGCTTGGCACACTGAAAACTAAATTTATTGTGAGGAAACTGAGAGCCAATATTTAGCCTTTCTAAATAACCTTCCGGAAAGATCAAACTCAAAATAAGGCAGAGTAGTGCCAGTTTAAGTTTGTCTTCATAGTGCTACTGCTCCTTAAAAGAGTTTAAAGGGTGTGATTACATATTCTGATTTTGAAAGATTTTCCTTCAGGCGATTCACCTGCCAAACGCTGGATGGCTTTGATAAACTTGTTTATAAAATCGTACTACTTATTTACAAAATGTACTATATAAACCTTCCCATATATCAAAGTAATACCCTAATGAACTTCTCTGGTCAGTTTTTGTTTATGGTTACATCTCGAGGGAAAGTTGGCTTTTTCTAGCCCATCAGATTCACAACGCATCCCATTATGCTGCCACACGGTCTAAAACCGAACAGAAGAGAAGTGCAGCTTGATTTATACTATCTTTCTTTTCAACTTTATAATGATTGTCATTTTTTTTTTAAAATATGAGCAGTCATGCCAGCAGGTCTCTGTGATCAGAGGCCTCACCTGTCACATCTAATTGAGGCTATGCTTATTGTGTAATAAATTGTGATTAAATTTGAGGCTAACAGGCTAATTGGTGTCTGTCATTATGTCTGACTAACAAAGGTGTTATCTAAACTCAGCAGCCAGTGAAAATTATATGTGACCATCCTGCATGCCCATCTGAAAAACGAAGGTTCATGTTCTAGGCCAGAGTTTGCAGCAAAGTGAAGGTTTGTTAATATTCCAACAGCCATTTCTACTAACTTAAGCTCACGTTTACTATTTTCTCTTCCTATTACTATGTTTTATCACCCATTATTTTGCTTTTTTTCCTTATTAGGGACTCGGCTTTGCAAGAAGAGAGGTTTCAATGTTTTGCTCAAGGGCATTTTGACAGGATACACTCCTGCAAAAAAAGGCCCGCTAACAAGGAAAGACAAAGCAGGATCAAACCTGTTAGTGTTCAAGTCTGCCACCCCCCAAGACTTTAATTAGTGGAAAGCCTGTGGCCTCAAGAGGTAGATTAGACAGAGTAAAGACAACATACAGGAGGCCTCACTCTGATCCTGCCTGTTAACCTTACTTACTAAGAAGACAAGGACCCAAAAGACAAATTACTCTCTTCCCCTGGCTCATGATCTCATTACTACTCATGTCATATCAGCCCCCGCCCAAAGTTTGTACTCCAAAATCCACAGCTCTGACTGCAATTTAAGTCACCAAACCACTACTTCTATGACTGCTTCTACCATTTCAGCTACTGCATGGAGGAGGCCAGCTGTTGTTGAGTTGGGCTGACGCGCTGCACATTTGTGTTTTGTCTGCATAATCAAGGAAACCAGAAGTAAACTGATGGAGAGATACAGGCCCAAATTACTCAGGAGGAAACGGGGAACAATGAGCAATTTACGGTCGCTTCTTGTCTCTGTTCCACCACAGTGCTGGGTATCGTCAGAGCTTATCACTGTCATTTACATCTCTACTCTCCCATTGCCCAAGGCACATACCCCTGTAGGAATTTGCTATTAGATCTGTCCCTCTGTTGACTCTGTTTACTGACCCTTTTATGTGGTCCACAATACCCCATGATGATCAACAGAATAAACTATGTAACATGTCAGTGTACCTACATGAGAAATATGAAAAGTCTAATTCTCAGCTGAAAAGATACAGTCATGGAAAAAGTTATTAGGCTACCATTGTTTTCTTCTTGTTCATTTTAATGCCTGGTGCAACTAAAGGAACATTTGTTTGGAAAAATATAATGATAACAACAAAAACAGCTCATAAGATATTAATTTAAGAGCTGATATCTAGCCATTTTCCATGGTTTTCTTGATAATGATTTTGATTATTATGAAGAAAACCATGGGAATGGCTAGATATGCTCTGAAATTAAACTCTTATGAGCTGTTTTTGTTGTTATTATTATTTAAAAAAAATGTAGATTTAGTTGTACCAGGCATTAAAATCACAAGAAATAGAGGGAAAAAAGTGGTCTCATATTTTTTTCCATGCCTGTACATACTCTTCCTGGCACTGAGAACCATCATGCCACTACAGTCACTGACAGAATTACAACTAGTGCATGACCACCATGAACAAAGTTAGTCCAAACTGGCAACTTCCCCGATCTGTCAAACCCAGACTGACTGATCTGTAAATGTCTGACTGGAGTTTCCCTGCAGAAACAACACAACACCAGCACAATACAGCTAATCAACCCATATGTGCCTAAAGATTATATTAAGTATGATAAGATGCCACAAAATTTCTTCTGATTGGTCTAAAGTCTTGATTGCTGGTACAGTCATACATACTTTGGCCTACTATTTAACAGTACAACTGTGGGAGCTGATTTGGTGCCATATAAATTTCACCACAGGGGATTAATATAGCTTTCTGTCCTAATCCAGCCACATGGGACTACTGTTTTTCCAAAAATATAATGGATTCTGTTGGAAAAACTGTCAATTAGATATAGCATGACATGAAAAAACCTTTTTTTCCCCTGTGAAACGGTCTGACAGATTTTGAAAATGTCTTCACATTTTGCTAAGACAACCCCAAATGACACTTCCACCAAATTTAAACATTTCAGTGGGTTAAAAAAAGCGGTAACTCAAGTACCAGACTGACACAAAATGCATACAGGCCAGCTACCTACAACACCTGAGTATTTGTATATTATCCAATCTGACAATAATACCCAAATAACCATGTGCACCAAGGCTTCATTTTACTTTAAAAACATCATCAATAAGTGTTTGAGAATTAATGTTCTCAAAATATCCCTCGACCTTTACAATCAGTAGCATATTGTACTGTAATTATTCACAAAAGTTACTCCAGACATCTGTATGTGTTGATGTAATCCCCAAGGCAAGCCTACTGTAATACATAAAAGAGTCATATTGGGAATTCCCACTGTGGCCACATTAACACACATACACATACTCTCTTCTTTAATATGCTCTGAGAGAGGGTAAAGGGCAAAGGATCCTTCTCAGCTTTACAGTACAGAAGAAAACTAAAAGAAAATACAGCAGCAAAAGCAACCAGTGTAGAAGCCTCACACCCAGTCTCAAAGTCTCTTTCAACATAATTCTTCTTTAGGAAAAACAACTTGTGCTGTCCTGTGGTGCTGCAAGATGGGACCTCTGGTGGTAGTTACTGCGTGTTTGGATATTGCACACAGCATAGTTGTGATAAGATATAATTCCGGATTGTTACAATAAATATGCAGTGTTGTAATAAATGGCCCATTATGATACAAGTTACTTTCAAAGAACTGATTCAGTGTTATTATTTGGCAAGACTTGAACTGTAACCATCTGCTAAGACACACACACACACACACACACACACACACACACACAGACACTCACACACAGTTTCTGCCAGCAGAAATAAACAGCAGTGTAATAATCTCAGGCCATATTGACCTAGCCAACAAAATCAGATTGTGCTGTGCACTGTATCGTTATCATTGGCCCAGTAGCACTCCCCCCACCCATTCTCCACCTGTTTTATTGTGTAATATATTTTTCTTCTATAAATCATATTAAAGATAGTGTAATATTTATACCAATAGCACATGGAGATAACTGAACTGCTCCTTTCACAAATTTGAGAAACATTGGGGTTAGAGTCAGTTTATTATAACTATCAATTTCAAATACAAGCAACACCTGCACTATTTGAGATGTGGTCATAAAATATATATTCAATAATGTATCAAAATTACCTTTTTTCATAATGAATTATTTTCCATTTTACAGGAAAGTTTTGAGGTTTTGTTGTCAGAGACAGATTTTTTTTCTGGCTCTCCAGTAACACTACATTACCCATAATGCAGCTGGATAGCATCTTTCATTAGACCTTCCCTGCCTGGAAAATGCACACATCTTTCAAACTCAAACTGCCTGAAGTTTGCAAGGCATGCCTGATGGAAAAAAACAAAAACAAATCAAAAAGCAAACTACAACCTGAAGCTGAGATAACTCTCATAGCTATTTTTCAAACTTTGGAAAGCTACCTTAGAGACAAAGATGACATTACACAACTCTGTTTACAGGCTGAGTCTTTCTCTTTGTGCCAAGTGAACTGAACCTGATGTGTATAATTGGTATTGCCCCTTCAATAAGGAAAAAAACCCCACAAAAGTTAATTAAAGTCATTAGATGCATTACTTCCTGGAGTTATAACAGTCACAGAAGCATTTTGGCTGTTGAATGTGTCCGATATGAATTGGTCAACTGATTCCAAATGCTCCTGTTGCAAGAGAAAAATATGACAAATGATACAAACATGCACTCAAACAGCCACATCCTCTCTCTTCCCATCCCCTCCCCACTCACCTGTCTCCCAACTCTATTATTATGCAGTCTCATACGGGCATGGATGTCTTTGTAGGTTTCACGGGCATCCAAGAAGTCCCTCGAGAACTTCTCTCCGAATTCCACATCGGGGCTGCAGCCGCCCCACTCCCAGGAGTCCTGGGGTCCCGGCAGGTCGGCGGGGAAGTGCTCCATGACGCCATGCACCATACCCTTCCCCCGGTGGATGGCCTCCAGTTGCAAACGGTGCAGTTTGATGCGGAAGGCTTCCTCGTCTCCACGCCGCTTCTCATCGCAGCTGCACGCCTTCAGCTTGCCCATAGAGCAGGCGTTGGCCACTGCGTGCACCACTCCGGCTGCGGCGATCGCATACGCAAAGGCACTCTCTCTGAAACCTGTGAGGTAAGAGGGCAGGATATTGGTGTTGTTATAAAGCTACAGTTGAAGAAGAAGGTTGTAACTGTCACAAGCAGGAGACAGAGCTTGGGAAGGGAAAGATGAGGATATTCGGTTTATAAAAACAGTCATAACACATGGTTTCATAACTTATTCCAAGCCATTTTTCAGTAAAAGTGGCCGTTACCCAGAGGAAGATGGAGTTTAATCCCTGACACTGTGCTTCACTGTGTAACACAAAAAGCTTATGAAAGCTGACATCAGAACTGTCAATATTTAGCGATGTGACAGGTTTCTTGTGCCTAAATTGTCAACAAATTTTCAGTAACCTGCAGGCAGAACATACCAGTGTGCAAGTGTCATCAACCTGTCAGGTGATATAAGAGGATTAGGTCAATGGATGATGTCATTTGATGGCAGTCCAAATTCAGATTACTATGACTTAGGTGCAGTGTTTGTGTGACATTTTCTATTTTTAACTGAAACGACATCAAGAATAGCAACAGAACTATTTAATTCCCCTCGTTAAAGTTCAGTTGTAAAACTGCTGGATACGACTCTTAGATGTCAAGTGATTTTCCGAACTCAGTTTAACAACAGCTAAACGAGTGAGACGAAGCAATCATTTTACTTGTCTGTGAGCAGCGTTTGCACGCTTTGTGTCAAATAAGATCAGCAACGCTGCAGTAAAAGAGCTTCCTCTGTCTTGATAAAGATACACATAAGAGTTTATTCACATGTTTTCACACATGCCAAGACTCATAAAACCTGGTCAAACATCTGGGACAATAGCAATTAAGTGTTCCCAACACTTGCGTACTTCGTCTCTGTGGGCCTTCTGAACATGAACAGACCCCCACCACTCCCATCAGAGGACTCACAGAGGACTCACACGCAAAGCAGGCTGTCTCTTTCCCATATACAAGATATTTGGCTGTGAAACTCCAGGGCTGTCCAGGGCTGCTTGATTATAGAAAAAAATATAATTATATTATATGATTATATGATATGATTATTTTGGTCCACACTGACATTCTTATTATTTAACACTAAAACAAAATGCATTGATTGAACTTTTTCAAAGAAATGTGTCTTTTGAATAGTGCATTCTCTTAAACATCAACTGCAGCAAAAACAAACAAACAAACAAATACGGTAATGTATTTTATTCATTAAAATTAAATACAAATGTAAAAATGTGTGTGTGTGTGTGTGTGTGTGTGTGTGTGTATATATATATATATATATATATATAATAAATACGAAAAATAAGAAAAAATAAAGATACATTATAATGAAATAAATTAGATTAACTATGTTGTAGCCTATTGTAAAATACTAAAAATACATTTTAAATATCTAAATTAATATGTAAAATTAGAGAATAAGACCCAAATAAATTAGATGAAATATGTTGTAGTGCACTGCCAAAACCTCAGTCACTGAAATTTGAATAAAATTTGATTAACCGCCCAGAGCTACAGCTGTCTATATGCATGAGCTATCTATGTAAGTGAGTAGATCTTTGCTGCAGCACTGTACTAAACACGGCTCTGTGGGCCTCCTTCAGTCCAGCCTTCTCCATGTTTTCCTCCACAAGTGTTCCTAAAACACTTTCAGGAAAGCTTCCATCCAGTTTGTACCCATTACCTTTCTGTTGTGGCTGGCACTTGATCACATACAGCCTTTCTCATCCTGAGATGGCCAATCCTTTTATCTGTTTTAACATATCTTGCAATAAAAGTTTAGAACCCAAACTATGTGTTACCGTACATGCATGTGTTTAGGTTCTAGAGGCTGATTATACCACACCGCAGCTTTTACCTTCTAATCACTTCCATTTGGCTCAGACGGACTGCTGCATGTAGAGGAGGTGGTTAAACGACTGTGTGCATGTAATCTCTCTATAAGACGTGTGACTGCTTTTGCCTTTACAGCTAAACACATCCCTTTCTCCTCAACAGCAAGTCTAACTTGCACGCGGCACTGTAATGAGTACAACTCCACCACAACTGATCTGTAATTCAGCAGACAGCGCTCGTCTCTTATACACACACGCACTGGCAATATAAACACACATTCACCCCGTCCATGTCGATATGTTTCTGTGACAGAAAAAAAAGAATCCATGTCCAATTGTGGAATCTGTGAATATTGAAGGATGAAGTGCGACAACAGCGCTTGAACTCATACCCTCTGCAGTGTTTGTTGTTAGATCTCAGCTTACTGCCTGTGAGCATGGTACCCTCAGGTTCTACAAAAGCAACCCCACTGGCACTCACTTACTGGTGTAGAAAACAGTGAAGATTATAATGGAAACTTGTAAAGAAAACATGAAAAGAAACCACTTAGGAGTTTATAGCACACTGCTTGAAGGGGAAATGATTCAGGCTGCTTGTTGGAGTCAAATAAAAAGCTATTAACTGGAACTGCCCCTTTCAACACTGTTTGATGTTACTTCCTTATTTGTATATTTAAGTAAACTTCATATTATTTAGGTATGATGTTAAGTTTGACACGTTTGCTATCATGCTGACTTTGAACACTTGACACCAATTTGAAATTATGAGTAAATTAGAAATTCAAGTCTGTAGTTTTCCCATGCAACTGTACTGCACATGAGCAAGTTATAGCCACACTATTGTCACTGTGTGAAAAAACCCACAAGCCTCTCATTTGAATGGAGCCAGTCCATCCACACACAGGGGGTTTCAACACAGGAGGCAAAACAACGCAGGGTTGTCTGTCAAAAAAATGGAAAAGGCTCAACTTTTGCTGCAATGCAACGCAGTTTATTCCAGCAAGGCGCCGCATTTAACCATAAACAGGCCTCAAACAAGCCCCCCACCAAGGCAGCCCCCCTGTGCTGTTTTAACGCAGGGCTGTTTTCAGTCTGAATCTCTGCTTAACAACTTGGACTTTGAAAAAAAAACAGTGAGACAACCAGGTTACCAACATTATCCATGGTGTAACTGCATAACTGCATTACTTTTGTCTTGCCACAATTGGAAACAAGCTGTATATACAACACGGCATTTTATCACATCTTGGGTTAGCATGACACATCCAGCAGATATGGAGCAACATGAGCATTCACATGAAATCATATTTATGTCCACCTGATGAATGCAACCTAAATATTCACTCTCCTTTTTGCTCTGTTTTGGTCTCCACCAACTCTTGAGGGAAATATCTTGCTTTTTAGCTGCTTTATGCCCCGATATGTTCACAAACTAGTTGCTAACAGTGTCTGCTGGGAAAATAGTGTGCAGTGTTGACAGATATATCAGAGTTTTATTTGCTGAAAACAGGTTCACAGCTCTACAAGCAGTGTGGCAGCATGAGAGGAGATTTGTATTCCTAGCTAGATTAGCACTTTACTATTGTTCTGCTATTGGTCAACATTTGCTAGTGTAAGTAAGTTTTTAGTTTTTGTAGTTGGACAGTTTCAGTGTTGATTTCGACCAATGAAAAAAGATAAGAGGTCAAGCAAGCTGAGCTGTTTATTGTTAATAACAAGGGTTCATTGCTAACCAATCGAGATAGTTAGCACTAGCCTTAGCTGATGATGCAGAGTCATTTCCCACTCCAGATCCTCTGCACATGCACTGGTTTCAAAAAACTAAAATGGCAAGGACCATAAACCAAGATGGTTGCACATGCACTGGATTTTTTGACAACCAGTGCATATGCAGAAAGGATCGGGAGCAATGTAAATGCTGAAGCCACCGTGATGGGTGACATCACAGTGGCTATATCCACTGTTTTTATACAGTCTATGATCTGGACAAATAAGAGCAGTGAGACTGAACTAAAACAGTAAAGCTGTTTGGCTGTAAAAATCAAACCATTAGCTAAGCGGAACTGCAGAGTCACGTGATAATTCTCTGTGGATTTGTTACTATGTGTTTAGCACAACATACAAGTAATACTTCGATACTACGATCCATAAAGCTGCATAAATGTTCAACATCTGATGTTGCACTGATGAATTTGGATTTCTACCCCCAAAAAAAGACAAACTCTGAAATTGTTCTGACTATATATAATTTGACTCACTAACTCAAAATCAGCCCCCCCACCCTAACACCTTGACTCACACAAGGTGGGGGAAGTGAAAGGGATGGCACTTAGGCACATCCTTCTACATTGAAAGCCTGTTTTAGCTCTTTCCCTGCTCTGAGCTGGGCTCTCCAACGCAGGCCCCCGGAAGACTGGGAACAAATCAATCTAACAAATAATTTACCGGCAGCGACACGCCCGGCTGAACTGATGGCAGAGGAAGTGACAAAATGAATTAAAGATTCAAAGGAAACTGTCACTTTGTGTTACAGAAACCAACTAAACAGGTTTATGCTTTTGCCGCCGAGAGTTGGGAAAGTGCTGAGAGCAAATTGACAAGCACTTGCACTGGCAAGGGAAGTAAAAGCATTAGGAGCAGGACGCAGACACAGTGACAGAGAAGGAGAGAGAGGAAGACAGAAAGAGAGAGAGATTCTCCTATCCTATTTCTGTCTATCCATGTCTTGCCTGACGTCCTCTTTAGCCTAGTTTTTGATGCAAGCTAAACGGCAATGAACATGGGCCCATAAAAGTTATGAGAATCCATCAGCAGAGAGATACGTGGCAGAGCCAGAGAGGATCCGAGCAGCATCTGATGTACTCAGATTAGACACCATAACAAACAGATGTCCTGATACACAACTCCAAAACTTTGTAGCGCACTGGATTTGAACAAATTAGCCAAACTTGAGTATTTGAAAAGGTTCCAATTGCCGAAAAGTATTTCATTTTTAGCTTAGAATGTTTTTGTGGCATAGATTAACTTGTCATTACAGTATATTAATTATAAAGCAAACATACCAGTTACATAATAATAATGCATAAGCCTTGTGAGAGACTCTGCCATTTATTTTTACATGGAGTTACATTGAAAACATGTGTTAATCTCCACAGTTCCATCTAATCCATGTCTGTAAATGTGTCTCAGTAGAAAGCACTGCCTCTCTTGCAGTGGCTGCACGCAACATTGGCTGCAGCATGTTAACTTGTATCCATTTTTTAGCTTCTGTGGAGCTTCTGTGAACGTATCAACATGTAAAAGATGAATCATCCGATTTAAAGAGGTTGTTTATGTCAGTGGTTTGGAGTTTCTGCACCCGAGGCAAACCAGGGATGCCAGACAACCAGCAACTGCCTCTACTAATAATGACAAACAGCCTTTCAATGAGTCAGTGAGGAGTGAAAGTAAGACCAGAGGTGTGTAAGAATATCCTGTGGTTAATAGGTTGTTTTTTTTATGTTCTACGATCTACAAGAGGTGACGGGGTATAAAGTCCTCAGTGAGGGTTGCAGAGTTTCATGATTGTTTTGCACACAGATTAAGGAGAACATAAATTATAGCAACACCCCTCCAGGAAAGATTCGACGCATTTAGTTTTTTTATGATGGGGAATTCCATCAACAATTCAGTAACACAGTCAAAAAGGATAATTTAAAAAAAAGTCTCTTCATACACTTTTTTTACACGTTGTGCAGGCTAAAAACTTAAACAAAATTTAAATTAAAAGTTGATGTAGCCAATGCACTACAATGCTATTAATTTGCCAACAACATTTTAGGGCCATACTTTTCAGCACTGGATGCAGAATTTACTTATAAATCTATTAATAATCCAGCGCTGAGTACTATTTTCTTTCCTCATATGATGAAATAAAAAGCAAACTCAACTCAATGCTCAAGCTACCAACCACATTGTGTCTTGGTCATCCATCCAGGTGTACTGGCTATTAAGAAACTGATGAAACTGATGCCTTTTCCAGTCAATAACCTGGGATGAGTCCATCTGAAGACTTCCCAACTCTAAAGATCCTCTTTCATCCTTTGTGGCTTATTTGCAAAGCTCCAAGCTCTACAGACTTTCAGAGAAAACTGATCTGCATGAGGTTTGGTAATTTTTAGGTGACTAACTGCTTTTGAAGTTACCTGCTCTTTTGTGAAGGCTATTCAGTAGAAACAATGAGAGTTAGAAAGTAGATACCACTCTGCTAGTCACTAGAGATAACCTAACCCATACCTGTGAGATAACATTCAACTATTGTGTCTATGAAGGAAAACGATCCGTAATCTGCTGTGTTTGGAGAATAATATTACACCAATGCTTGTTTAGGACGTGTATCTTTGTGGCAACTAATCTTTCTAAGCCGATCCTTTCAAGGTATTCTATCAAAGTGGGTTTGAGCATGAAACCACAGCCTGTTTGAAGATCAAACTTTTGAACTGCACGCTTGTGCTTCGTTGTTTCTTTCAGCTGGTATGCGTTAACACTCTAAATGTGTCTTGTAAAATTTCTCTGAAGGGGATTTTTGCATTTTGTAACATTAAAATCTACAGCATTTTGCTTCTCCCAGGCCTGCGACTCAAAATGTTAATGAAAGAAAGGCAAAAAATACAAGAAAACCAGCTGTTTTTTCAAATTCAAGTAAAGTTGTAAAACAGGCCTATTTCTGTGACAACAAACTGACCTCTTTTAAAGACTATGCTGTCGTAGGGTATTTTGTTCCTAGTCTCCAGGCTGGAGCAGTTCCACCGGTGCCCTCTAAACTGGTGCTGGCACTCGTGGATGGCAATCTGGATTCCCTGGATTGCTGAAGCCGTCACGTCCGGATTGCGCATGCACACCTCCAGCTGGCGCCGTGTCAAACCCGGCAGTGTGAGACACACCGTGTTGGCATTCAGGATTGGGTCGATGTTGGGGAGCTTCAGGCCCAAGATTTCATTGGAGTCTACCCTGCATGGAGGACACAGGTCAGGTTATTGACAGGACAAACATGCAGCTCATAAATCTTCTGTTGCTTATAAAAGTCTGTGTCATTGAAACAGTCAGTGGACAGAGGATTGGTGGTCCCCAATGTAGTTGATCAAACCATCATTACATGCTTATTGATTCATGATCATGCAAAGTTCTCACCAAGATTAATAGAGAGTACAGACTGTTGACAATGATATGTGGCTTCATAATTATTTAAATGCATGTGCCAACCTGCAGTGTGCTTATATTATTTAGTCTAAATTAAGTTTATTTTTTTCTCCTGATCTTCACTTCCACGCTGTGCACCATAATAGTTGTACAGTGGGTCAGGTGAGTTGAAGGGGGAGGGGGGGGGCAGCATCCACTTTGTTGGCATGAATCCAATAGCTTCAGTAACAGTTTCACAGCAGAGATTAAAGCAATTTACCCCGCCTTGTGCTGCAAAATCACCTCAGGAAATCAGTAAGCATATAAGTTCAATGACTTTTTAGCTGCGAGGTGTGTCTCAACTGTCTGCTGCTTCTGTTGCAGATCAATCACGTGAACAACAGTGATTCAGTCAAAGCTCTTTGCAACACTTTACAGAGAAACAGTAAAAGCAATAACAAGGAAAACACAGGCTGCACTGATGATGGCTTGAGAGCGTAAAAGGTGCCCTGGCTTTTTCTTTTCATTATCATTACAAGTAAAACACAGGTTGTGTGTCGCTGCGTTTGTATGACTGAGAAACAGTCAGGAGCATCCATGGCTGAGGGCACACACACACAGCTGTACGCACACATGTTCAAGCACACCTCGACATGCACACACACATACCCAGGTGTACAGAGGAGTGTGTAACATACAAACACGCTGCAGCAGAAACTTTGCACACTGTTTCTTCTCACGGCTTTGTCGGGATTTTTAACAGCAAGTTTCTCTTCTGTGAGACTTTAAAGTTGTTATTTTCTGACTGATAAAGCAACCAGTAGCTTTGGAGTGTCACCACAAGTTAAAACACAGCATGCTGTGACTTTAAATGTTCATTTGCATAGTGGTGCCCTATTTTCGAGGCAGCATTGCATGTTAAACTGTGTGCCGCCGTAATTCCAGTTTTTGTTGCTACCTGTTGTGTTTCCTGATTTGAGAGTAGACCTGTTTCAACAACTGTCTATCCAAAGGGCAACTTTTTATTGATTTGCTACATTGTTTGGGAATGTGGAATGCATGGGAATGCAAGCAGTAAAGTTGTAAAAAAAAAAAAAGTTGTATTTTTCATTTAATATTTTGTAACTCAACTCAATGCACATCAGCCAGTGTCAATAGTGTGAGTAATTTAACTTTTGCTTACATAAACAAAAGCTGACTTTCATATTGTTAAAATAGATTATTTAAGTCAAATAAATTTATATTTTAGGCTATATTAGAAATAGATACATGAATATAGTTTTTGCACACTTTTTTGTGAAATAAAAAAAAAAAACACTTTCCGTGCAATAAACCAACAAAATCCTTTCCCCCCTTTTTTTGCATGAATTAATTTATTATTTAACTTCACTCACCTTTTATCCAAGAGACAGATAATCACCAAGACGCATGTTATTCTGAGGACTGTCTGTTCCATTTTAGTGCCTTGTATTTATTAATAAAAAATGAAAGAAAAAAGTTTTAAAAAATAAAAACACAGGAGCTTAAAGTCCAGTATTAGTCCAGTAAAAGTTCAAGGAGGACCAAGCAGAAGAGTGGGGGGTCAGGTCCGGCTTGGAGCTGGACTTGACAGCTCCGACGACGTCCAGATGTGGCAGCCAGCGGCGGGATACTCATTCACAAAAAGTTTCATGCACCTCGCAACTCACTGAATGGAGGAGGTTGCTACAAGTTTGAGGAAAAAGTCAGAGTCGTCTTTGCTCATACACATCCGTACACATCCCGGTATCTCCGGCGAGGTATTTGCATTGGTATAACATCCGAGAGAGAAGACTGGACCCAGATAGGCGCTCTAAATGAAGTCTGCTTCACTAGTGATGTTTCGGTGCGCTCCGATAGTCCTCTAAACTACTGCACTTAGCGCTTCGCCAGCCCACTTTTTTTTGCGTCACCCAGGGAGAAGAGGAGCGCCAGGGGAGGTCAAGTGCCTCGTTAAAGCAGGATAGAGATCCTTTTAGATAAGGAAACCAGAAACACTTAGCCTGCGCCCTCTGTGAGGAAGAACATTAGATTCACTGCGAGGATGACGAGCTGGACTGTACTGCGAAAGTGAAGAATACTTTAGTGTCTAGTTTAGCAGTTGGAGAGTTAGTTAGGATCTTTAGGAGGAGGAGGAAAGGATAATGAGAAGAATTATGAAGACGATGATTATGAGTCATATGGGGAAAAACATGGTAAATTATGATAATTAGATAATGAATATTATAGCTTCTTTTTTTAGCTACTGCGTGTAGGAAGTAACACCTGGGGAAATGTATTTATTCACACTTAAATCTCTATTTAACTCTTTAGCAAACTAGTTATGGCATGCCAGCTCATCAAATTGTGACTATAAAATTGTCACGGCCAAGACATGAATTCAGGACTAATATGTATCTGATATCTATATAAAATTTGAAAAAATAAATAAATCCATCAGTCAAAATAATCTTAACTGTGTTTATTGTTTGTTCCGTCAATTTAATTACACTTAAAATACAAATGTAGGGAGGTTTGGAGTCAAAACTGTAAGAGGAGCTGGATTATTGACACAGTAGTATATCTTTATTATTAACGTGATATCAGTGATTATCAGTAATTCTTTATTTTTTATTTCATCTTCAGTACTGGTATATCCATTTTCTTCAAAAAGCTTCATTTTTGCCTTGTGCTTGAGTTAAATTGACAGTTTTATTCATTTTATGTCTCACTTCCATAATGTTAGGGGACTCTAAAAAGATCTTAAATGCACATTCTTACTTCCAACTCCACACATACCTGTACGGAAACTTTGAAATTAACTAGAAACACCTTTGGCATAATTTTTCAATGTGCAGGGTAATCCTTCAGTCTACTATAGAACTCTGACAACATCTGAAATAGATGCTGTGATAATGTAGCCACATATTACCTTCATTATTTTTTTTTAAATTGATGCTTAGGCTTAGATAACAAAAATACTTTCGTAAAAGATTATGGTTTGGCTTAAAATACTGCATGGCACCATAGCATGGTAGCATACATTTGTTACCTTGCTTAAGTTACTCATGTAAGAAAGCTAAGCACATAACATATTTATACTTGCATGTGTAAGTTGAAGAAAGTCAATGCTGACTTCTGGTTTCACACAGGACAGAGCAGAGGGGGAATGTAACTAAGTACATTTACTCAAGTACTCCACTACATTTTGAGGCAAATATTGTACTTTTTGCTCCACTATATTTATCTGCCAGCTTTTAAACATTTAACATAAAACAGTGTCACATTTAAAGTGACAAGACTTTTTTTTTTTAAATTAAACATCGTAACAGAATATTAAGTAGCTTAAATGAGCCCTACCTTGAGAAAATGCAAACACTGCTTATATAAGGGCATCAATAATAATAATAATTCAGAAACCACAAATAAAATATTTACTATATTTGGAATATAGTGAATAAAACAATGTGAGTCGGGTCATTCTAACGAATACTTTTACTTTTGATACTTTAAGTATATTTTCATGCTGATACTTTTATTCTTTTACTTCAGTAAGCTTTGAATGCAGGACTTTTACTTCCACAACAGGACATTAGGGGGAACATTTTCCTGTGTCAAAGTCCTGTGTTCTTTTGAACCGTCCATCCACCCAGACCTCCTCCCTGCATGAGCTTCTTCTCTCTTTATACTACATCATCCCACCTCTTCCCTCACAGCAGTACTGCACGTGCAAAACGGACGCTAGAAGGGTACGTGGAGCATCATAGTTGAATTATGTCGCTGTGAGAACCCTCTTGTGTACTGCAAGTAGAAAAAGTATGAAAAAATGAAGTCTTGTTAAAGACGTCGGCTGAAGTTCCCATTGCTCTCAAACATTGCCTGTGTGTCACGGCCTTTAATCTTTCAATTTAAATGACTATAAAGTATAACAAAAAGCTCCCTTGTTGATGAAGACCACATGATATCACTCATCTCAGTGCTTTATGAGTAGCCTAGAATAAAGATTCAGAAACCACAAATAAAAAGGTTTTCCCCCACCAGTGGAGGGAAGCAAGCATTCTGCCAGCATGGAGTCACCAGAGTAGTAAAACACTACAAGAGTTTAGCGTTCAGACGCAATTAAGTTGCCATACAGAAAGTTTAGAAGATCAGGAAACAATCCCACATCAAATTTTCGCTCAGAGGGATTTATCACAACACACTGATGTAAAAGATTTGGCAGGAACGGCAACTCGTGCGTAATTATTTCAAGGCAGGCTTGTTAGTAGACTTAGTGGTTTACTTTGAGTTCGGTTCTGCAGCAGGATGTGTTGCATCTTTCTGTCTCTCTTCTCATCAAGACTGATGATAAAATGGATTTCTGAATCACAGTTCCTGATAAACATGACTCATGCATTCCTTCCTCTCCATACGGAGAATCAAAAACAGCAGCAGAAGAAATTTCTATAGTGACGCTATTGTGAAGCAGTTCTATAAACTAAATCATGAAAAGGTGTTAATGGTGATTTCTTCTTTAATTCAAAACAGTCTGGAATGTGTGGGAGACATTTATATAGATGAAAAAAAAAGTTAAAAATAAAAAATGTTCAAATACACACTGTCTTTTCAAAATAAAAAACGACTTACAAGTCGAAATTATGAATTAATAAGTCAAATATTTGACTTATAGCAAAACTACATAACTTTTAAAGGAGACATGACACATATCGAAAAATGGAAAATTTAAGCAAGAAGCAATGAAACCTACTTGTTCTGCTGCTAAAGCCTTACTTTGTCTGATATGACCAATAGTTTATCATGGCTAACTAACATTGTTTAATTACTGACTTTATGACTCTTTTGCACTGTAATTGTGACTTATGCTCTCTATAAGTGCTCTGTTTCATAAATATTTTTCTCCCCTGAAAACATGACCCCATAGGTAATCTGTAAAAGCAACTTATTATACCCATCTTTACATTTATTGATAGATTGCGACCACTAGTGGCCATTTTAATTATGACAGGATCAATGAAGGAAGAAGTATACCCAGTATAAAGAGTGGCAAAGTCCGGATGTGGATGGATGGGTAAAAAAAAACAGCAGTTGACCCAGTCGGCGTGTGCAGTAGGTGATTTAGGGCGATGAGGAGTGATGTCATTCCTCTTTATTAGCAAAATGACTAAACTGCCTCCTCGTTACCCTGCAATCCCCTCTTAGCAGAGTGAATGCAGGAGCAGAGGGCCCTGTATAGTTGAATATATGAATATAGTGTAATGTCTAATTAATCCTATATCTGACTGAGGTTTGTGCAAGTTCGACTTTACGACCCTGACTGAATATCAGTAGCCGTACTGTGTCGTGTTTTGATAAATCCATGGCGCTGTCTGTGGTGCTGAAGCAGCAGACGCAGTTTTAACGGCCACTTCTCCTTTGAGTCCAACTTTCCATCAGTTTCGTCTTGCATATTTTCTGAACTATATAGCTAAGGCGAGGGGGCATTTATTGGGCAGTTTGCTAGTTCCCGGATGAGCATAATTTACAGTATTAACATTTACATTTTTCTGTATGTAAGTTAATTTATTCAAAGTATTTAACTCATGTGTGTATAAAGGTTGTGAGGGTTTGTTTGTTTAAAGCCAGTGCATGACCAGTAACATTTGCTAAACAGCTGCTACAGTGGCCACTTAGTAATAAAAAGGTAATAAAATCAGCAACATTGCGTCTACAGGGCTATATCTAGCAAATGTTGCTAACACTAGCAACCATAAGCTACCACAATATACCAGTATTGATAAATTCCACTGTTAATTTGTAAGAGGAATGTTTTATTTTCCTCTTTTTAAAGTTACATAGTCAAGCTTTAATAACTAAGAATTTAGCTTGAAATGTCTAATTCTAGTCTAAATATTGATTTTGTAGGGAACATACAGTCAAATGACACATTTTAAGAGCTGATATCTAGCCATTTCCATGGTTTTCTTGGTAAAAACCAAAATCATTATCAAATGGATATCAGCTTATAGATATCAGCTTTTAAATTAAAATCTTATGGGCTTTTTTTGTTGTTATCATTATATTTGTCCAAACAACCTTTAGTTGTACCAGTCATTAAATGAAGAAAGAAAGCAAGGAGAAAACAAGGGTAGTCTAATAGTTTTTCCATGACTGTAGTTTTAAGTAAAGTAAGTCAAAATAACTGACCAAAGGTGCTTTTCAAAAATGTTAATAATGACTAACTTTTTTTCTGTTAATTAATTGATTTTATTTTATCTTACTATGCTCTTTCATTGGAATGCTACTTTCATATGATCCAAAAGTCAAAATCAGCGATGTTAAATTTGTGCTCAGATTGGATGCCACTGACAGTAAATGTAGCTTAACTTAAATGACAAGTGTAGGTCCCATCAGGCAACAGCACTTTTTTTACATGTTCCATATTCATGTTGTAGACCTATTTCACATTATTCATAATGGAAAGGATATTGTGCACACATACTCATGCACATGCAGACACACAATACACACAACCTCCACATCTGGACTGAAGTCCTCTGCCAAGGAGCTGGGTCTGCCGTCTTATTCTCTCCCTGCCTCTCTTTGTGTGTGTTTCTCATTCTTCGTCTCGCTTTCCCTCAGACACACACACACACACACACACACACACACACACACACACACACACACACCTTTAATTGTTTCCCATTCTTCACCGGAGAGTATGTTCCTGTTCAGTTACATTCATTAAAAATGATATGGGAAACCTTTCAGTGCTGGTCCCAGTTCAACTTGACTCCTGTGTCTGGAGACATAAAGACTTTATTTTTGTCAAATGTTCGTGCCAGGTTCACTTCATAGTTCCTTACTTTGTGCCTGAACATTTTTGTTTTAACATGATGTTCCTGTAGCTGTTGAAAACATTTATTATTTTTTTATCTTGCACTGCTCACTCTTACTCACTCTGCTACATGAAATACGAACCTGCTGAACATTTAATTCAATAATAAACGAAAACACAGAGTTTTCCCAACAGCGCCTGTATTTTTGTCGAGTTGCAGCGTCTGGTTCAATTGAAACTTTATTGTCCTGCAGGGAGAGACATGGCCGAGCTAAGTTTTCACAGTCTGGTGGCGAGTGCCATGTAAACACATTAGGTCATATAGTATTTATGAATATATAGTTTCTGGTCTTGTGCAATCACGCTGTTAACTTTTAGTGCGGCAGTATCATGGCGCAGCAGTGATTTACTACTGAAATGTAAAACATGGAAATTTAAGATTTTATCTTTATGTTTGTGCTCTGTCAGACACATCTAGTTGTAAAATTCGAAGTTCGTGTTGGTCTTAAGTGTTGAGACTGGGTCTATCATGTGGCTTTCAGCCTCAGGCCCAACAGAAAACTCTCACACAGAGAGGGTGGTCACTGCTTTTCCACTGAACTTCCCCTGTGATACATTGCATGCAACTTTGCATGATTACATGATTGTTATACAAAACAAGACACTTCTAGTAAACTTGCAGAGCACTCAGAGTGCAGTCCTCTGCCAAGACATGCCCTATCTCGCATGTAAAAGAAAGTGAAAAATAATTTGTGTATCCGCCCCGTGATTCAGATCTGCTACAAAATGTAATTGGTTCTTTCTTAGCCCATGCTTCACCCTACCACCAAGTTACATGAAAGGGAGAGACACGTTGTTTTTTCATATTATGTAAAAATAACATTAAAAATCTAAAAAGTTTAAAAAGTAAAGCAAGTAAGTTTTCATGATTAAAGGTAGATTATTGTGCTTTACACAAAGAATAATGATTATTACTAACTGGGACTTTAACATGTTAATTAAGATTAATTAATTACACAAAAATGAATGTGTTAAAAAAATGGACGCATTTTAGTCACACTTCTCACTGGATGAGTTTCAGGCGGACCGATTATAATGGAGCACCAACTTGCGTTCATGAGTTCAGACAACAACAAACCACAGTGAACATGAACGAAGAAACTGATGAGAGCGCTTTGGTTGGCCCCGTGGATGATGGGACTTCTTGTTACCAAAAAACGGATGGAAGCGTCGATAAGAGCATGGTTGTGTTGCTATGCAACAAGGAATTCACATATCACCGCAGCACATCGAGCCTCAAGTATCACCTCAATGCAAAACATATAGCAGCTAGCGTGGACGCTAATGTGGTATTCAATGGTATACTAAAAATCCATCTGAAAAAAATTACTTCTCACTGTTCTCAGGTCAAATATTTATATGCAATGAAAATGTGATTAATTTCGATTAATTAATTACAAAGCTTCTAATTAATTAGATTTTTTTTTATTTTAATCGAGTCCCGGCCCTAGTTATTATTAATGTCACGTATGTAAGTAAAGTATCAATGTAAATAAGTGAATCTTGACTTTTAGTTAATTAACATTGTGCAGTCATATCAGACACTGAGTTGTCAAAGCATCAGTATTTGACCACCTGGGAATGAGCATGGTCAGTACCACACTCATTCGCTATAAGCGTTCACCAGTAGGCTATGGCTTTAGCTTAGTGTAAAGCTCCTTCTTTTTGTATGCCTTCAGTTTTTGTACAGTTCTGGCAGTCCGTGGCTAGAGGTGTGAGACTGGGTTCGAATCCCTCGACTGACAGGTCAAGGGCTGGAGTGCCCCAACCCCCCACTGCTCCCTGGGCCACGTCAATGTGCTGCCCACTGCTCCTAGCATGGTGTGTGGTCACTGGTGTGCAAAAGGTTCATTCAAATGGAGAGGTTGAATGTACCCTTTGTCACATTCCCTTATTAGTCCCACAAAGGCTTTGTGGGACTAATAAGGGAATATCTTAATCTTAATTTATTAAACAAAAACATGTTAATTAGTGAGTTTAAGACATGCTAGTTGATAAGATAAGAGATAAGATATAACTTTATATAACTTGATATAACCGCAGTGGGGAAATTTAGTCATCACAGCAGCTCAAGATACAGACACATAGATATGGAAAAACAGAACAAAGAATATAAAAAATAAGACGTATACATACATTCTATACACATTATATACATACATTTCTGCTATTTGGCATTTATTATTAATATACATTTTTTTGTGTTGTTTTTTTTCCTAAAAGTACTTTGCATTCTACAGATATCGTAAATTGGAGAGAAAAATATTTTAGCATATTAAGGTTAAATGGATTGTTGCATGTAGTAGTATGAACATCAATGAAAAAATATATTTAAATATAGGCAGGGATATACAGAATACAATATAGTATAAGGGTTATGACGTATATAAGTATATAGAAAAAAATGACAGAAGGCCTAATATAGACCAAATGTGGTCGGATGTAAATTACCTTAGCACAAAGCCTGGTGAGCTCTTCTCCCTGTTTCCAGTCTTTTTGCTAAGCTTAGATAATCGGCTTGGGGTTTGAAGCTTCATACTTACGATAATTATCAGTTGTCTCCCTTGTCTCTTAGCAAGGCTGTAAATAAGCATAATTTCCACAAAATATTGCTTTAAATTGGATCAAAACCGTTTTTCACCACTTTATTTCCTTACTGTTGACTACAAAGTTCAGCTGCATTGCTGTTTTCATGCTTGGGTGAAAACTATGGTAACTTTGGTCTGATTACCTCAGTCGCACTTGTAAACTCCAAGGTGATGTATAAATGGTGATGTAGTATATTACTGCCTTCTGCACTGTAGAGGCTTCCCTTTGTGTCTTGACATTGGTGCATTATACACAGTGCAGTAATGAGCTTTCATTAGTTCGCAGTGTCCCCGCTTTACTGCCATGAACTTTTTAAGATTGACTTCATTGTTGCAGAAATAGCAGAGTGGGTGTCATGGTTACGTCCACCATGTACTATGATGAACCCAAACCACTGTTACTGTCTCCCTTGGATCTCATACATCTCAAATTAAGTAGAAGGTAGTTTTCTCTGATAGGATTTATGATAGAGGGTCAGAAATAATTACATATAGTAATTTAAAGATAGCTTGTGGCTATTTTGCAATATCCCTCATCTTCTCTCTCTGCGTCACTGCCTAGTCTTGGCCTTTCTTGACCACGTTCTCTCTCAGCTCATGCACCAATAACACTGTGACCATACAGTGTGTAGTATATTAACTGACAGAAGTTATGTTTGTCACACCCTCGCTCTCTGTGTCTCTCTGAGAAGGGAGTTCAAGAGAAGTTCATGTTTCTTGGAGAGTTTTGGACTGAGCTGACGAAAATGAGCAAAGCAGAGGAGAGCGCGGCGGAGCAGAGGTTAGTCAATTACAAGGCTCAGCTCTAGTAACAAACTTCTAACAAGCAAATTCTTGGCTCGGTGTACGTGTGTTTGTGTGAGTGCAGGGGACAGAGAGAGGGGAGAAAAAGAGTGTGGGGTGCACGGGGCTGTCAATAAGTACGGGTGTTTGTATGTTTTGCATGCAGGGACACATGTTTTGTGATTTTGTGTGAAATGTGGAGGGCAGGCAGAACAGGACAGGCAGTGCAAAGGAAGGGACAGCTGTGCAATTACACCAGAGGGAGCTGAGACAAATGACAGGGCTGACAGTTAGACAATCAGTATTTCAGATCGATGGCATCTGTGAGTGAAGCGTTTGAAAAAGGGAAAGTTAAAAACAAAAAGTACTCATATGAAAGCATTTTTGCCCTCTTTTTTTCTTGACTGAGTTGTTTTACTGAAAACGCTTTGACTGAAGCAACAATATCACTTTGTTTTGGTTTATCTTAAAGCACAGGGTATTTTTTTTAAATCAGCAGGAACATGAGCAGGCTCCAGTTTGATTTGCATTTAATATTCATGGATGGATTGATGAACAGGCCTACTGGGCACAGGCTCAGTGGCCTCTCTTGGCTTTCACCTTCAAAATGTTACCCAAAGAATACTGTATCAACAAGAACGAGCCTCAAAATGACAACATAAGAAACACAGAATAGCTACACATAGACAAAAATGGATCCCAAAGAGACACACACTTGACACAAAGCAACAATAACAACTTCAAAGAGACACAAAAATAGTACAAAGAGACCAAAACAATTGCTAAAAGCTGCAAGACACAAATGGCAAAACAACCACAAAGAGACAAAATGTCTGCAAAGAGACATAAAGCTACTACAAAGACTCAAAATAAACACAGAGACACAAAGAGACTCACAACGACTAGGAAAAGAGGCAAAACAACCACAAAGACACACAATGATCACAAAGAGACACAAAACAACAAAAAGAGGCTAAACAACTAAAAAGTCTGTGTTGCTCCTACTTAGCCGAGGTGATGGATGGACACAAAACAACTTCAAAAAGGGGCAACCACAAACAAAGATAAGACTACAAAAAGACCTGAACAATTACAAAGAGAAACAAAACAACTACAAAAAGACACAAATTGACCCCCAAAGAGACACAAGAAGAGTACAAAGAGACCAAAACAATTTCTTAACATTGCAAAACAGCTGCAAAGGGCAAAACAGCCCAAAAGGGACAAAATGTCTACAAAGAGACACAAAATGAACACAGAGACACAAAGAGACTCACAACCACTAGGAAAAGGGTCAAAACAACCACAAAGACACACAGAACAAGCACTGTGTTCTATGTTAGAGACAAGTCAGTAAGGTTTTGTGTATTTTCGTTCAAATTTGTCTCGGTTTCATGCTGTTTTGTGGCCGTAAGGGCTAATTGTTGACATTGTGTTAGTAAGGAAGTGAAGACGCACTTGCTAGTGAGTGATGCGAAGGGGCGGGTCCATCAGTGAACCGCCCTGGTGCATGTAGACACTGCTTCACTGTAGCGTCAGCGGAATCGTCAGCCCTCATTATGTGAAGACCGAATTGGGTAAAGACCTGCAAGTCTGCCTGCGTGAGTCCACCGAGCAAGGACACGGACTGTAAATCACTTCCCTACTCATTCAGGCAACATGTGCTATGACAGCATCCCTGTCATTCATGGCTACAGGAAACACAGAATCTGACGCAGAAGACGCAACCATGAGAATCTTTCCACACTCAGAAAAGCCTTACCCACTCACTCTTCTTTCACCTTAGGCTCATGGAACTGCCAATAAGCTGTAAACAAGACTGAATTCATCCAAGCGCAGGTTAATCTTTCGAATTTACAAGTGCTTGCTCTGACTGAAACCTGGATCCACCCAGAATACACAGCCTCACCAGCAGCACTCTCTGCTGACTCTGTCTTCTCCCACACACCAAGATCTGTTGGACGTTGAGGCGACACTGGTGCCCTCATTTGCAAAAGCTGGAAATTCACCAAGCTGTCTCTGCTCAGCAAAATCTAACTATGAACACCATGCAATGAGGGTTACATTTCCAGCTAAACTCATTGTTGTCATCATATACCGACCGCCAGGGTGCCAACTGGAGAACTTCGTTGTAGAGCTTGAAATGCTACTCTCCCTGATGAGGAAACACCACTGATTGTCATGGGAGACATGAATATCCACACTGAGAAAGCCCAAGCTTCTTACTTCCTGTCTCTTCTGTCATCCTTTGACCTTAAACAGGCCGCCACCTGTCCTTCTCACAGAGCGGGCAATACACTTGACTTGATCTTGACTCACAAATGCTCCACTGCAAACTTGATGGTCACACCCCTACATCTTTCTGACCACTTCTTTATTCAGTTCACAGTCTCTCTGCTGGAGGACACTCTAGTTCCTTCAAATTGGGTCTCTTTTCATCAAAATCTTCGGACCCCTACGTCAACCCAGCTCTCAAACGCGGTCTTGACCAGCCTGCCTCCTCCTAAGGAATTTTCATAACTTGGTGTTAACGAGGCCACAGACACTCTTTGTTCTTCTCTTGCCTCATCTCTTAACAACCTCTGTCCTCTAACATCCAAACCCCCTCGTGTCTTCCCCCCAGTCCTTGGCTCACTGAAGTCATCAGAGAACATAGGGCAGGGCTCAGAGCGGCAGAGAGAAAATGGCGCTAATCCAGGAACATCACTGACCTCAGCAACTACCTACATCTCCTAACTTCTTTCACCTCCTGCATCAAATCAGCTAAAACCACATACTATCAGGACAAGATCTGCAAAGCCATTGATGCTCGGAAAATGTTTTCGGCTTTCTACCCGCTCCTCTATCCACCACCCCCGCCTCCCTCTCTGCTCTGCTAACTCCTGACATGTTTGCTTCCTTTTTCACGGAAAAAGTTGCTGCCATCAGTAACCAGTTCTCTAAGCCTGACCAGCGATAGCTGCTGCTACCACCTCACCGGGCTTCTTTCACCTCTCTTCACCCTCTGACCGAGGTGGAGGTCTTGAAACTTCTGCTGGATTCTCAACCAACCACCTGCCCACTGGATCTGATACCATCCAATCTCCTTCAAACAATTTCCTCGGCTGTAAATACCTCAATCACACACATCATCAACTCCTCACTTACAGCTGGTGTGTTTCCCACCACCTTCAAACGGGCCCAGGTGACTCCACTGTTTAAAAAAACATCACTGGACCCGACACAAGTGAGCAACTACAGACCTGTCTCACTCCTACCATTCCTTTCAAAAATTCTGGAGCGCACAGTCTTGAACCAAGTCTCCAGGTTCCTTTCCGAAAACAACCTGTACGATCCAAATCAGTCTTGCTTCAAACAGGGTCACTCTACTGAGACTGCACTCCTGTCTGTTACAGAATCACTGTGTCTGGCTCTAGCAGCTGGCCAATCATCAGTTCTCTTGTTGCTGGACCTCTCTGCAGCTTTCGACACTGTTAACCACCAGATCCTTCTCTCTTCACTCACAGAACTTGGAATTTCAGGTTCTGCCCTCCGATAGTTCGAGTCCTACCTATCAGGGAGATCTTTTAAAGTATCTTTTCACTGGGGTGCCTCAAGGATCAGTGCTAGGCCCCCTTCTCTTCTCAACTTACACCACCTCAATTGGCACAATCATCTGCAATCATGGTTTCTCATACCATTGTTATTCCGATGATACCAAGCTGTTCTTTTCCTTCCCACCAAATGACTCCACAGTCTTGGCCCGCATCTCCACTTGTCTTGTGGACATCTCCACATGGATGACAGAACACCACCTTCAGCTTAACCTCTCAAAGACGGAGCTCCTTGTCATCCCACCCCGTCCCACCTTATATCAGCCTATCAATCTTCAGCTTGGATCCATGCAACTTGTACCCACAAGCTCTGCACAAAACTTTGTTGTCATGACTGATGACCAACTCACCTTCAAGCTTCATGTATCCTTAATTGCCAGATCTTGTCTAATCGCCCTGTACAACATCAGGAAAATCAGACCTACCTGACTGAGCAATCGACACAACTCCTGGTTCAGGCCCTTGTGTTATCCCGTTTAGACTACTGCAACTCTCTACTGCCGGGTCTTCCTGCTGCACCACCAAGCTTCTGCAGATGATCCAGAATGTTGCTGCACGTCTGGTCTTCAACCAGCCCAGGAGAGCACATGTCACTCCGCTCCTCATCTCTCTACACTGGCTCCTGGTCACAGCCCACATCAAATTCAAAGCAACTGGCACAGCTCCTGCTTATCTAAACTCCTTTGTTCAGATTCACAAACCCTCCCGTCCACTATGCTCTTCCAGTGAAAGACGTCTGGCTCCTCCGCTGCTGAAGGCCTCTGCGTCTCAAACCAGACTCTTCTCCTCTGTTGTGCCCCGGTGGTGGAACGAACTTCCAAACTCCATCCGTTCTGCTGAGTCCTTCTCAATCTTTAAGAAGAGACTGAAGACCTACTCTTTACTGAACACCTTCACTCTTGATCTACACTGATGACTATGACAAGTATCCGCTCTTGTGTCCTTATGGACTCAAACTTAATCCACGGCATTTACTCTTGCTGTGTTTCTTGACTTCATCCTTGCTTGTGTTGTATTAACTCTCACCTCTCAACTCTCACCAAAAAGAGACGATAAAAGCGTCTGCTAAATGACATTATAGAATTGTAGAATTGTAGCAGAATGATCACAAAGAGACACAACACACAACTAAAAGTCTGTGTTGCTTCTACTTAGGCGAGGCAATGGAGTCTTTTACATGCCAAGGACCCCACTATCTCATAATCTGCCCATGTTAATATTGTCTCATTTACAGCGTTACTGTACAATCACCTTCTTTATTTTAACAATCTCCAAATCATCCTGTACTCCCACTCAGGCTATTCTCCGCTGTAGATCTAATGTTTGTTGTACCTTCCAGTGCCAGTAACACATGCATGTTATTAGAGCAGTCACAGAGCTGATTCTTACTGTAATGTATTGTATCTGTGTTGCAATCCCCACGCCAAGTCCTCAGTGTGGTTCCAATCAATTAACCCATCACTGCAGGGAATGAAAATATCCTGGGGTTGTGAGAACTGGCTTTATTTGGATGATCCTGACGATTCACAGAATGTACAGGGAACACATGCCTGAGGGGAGGTAAAACTTTGCTGAGGATCCTTAACAAAACAGGCACCAGAGAGAGATGCTAAACTTTTTTTCTCCCCAGTGAATGGAAAAGAAAATATGGCTTGGGTTGGAGAAAGCAAAAGAGACATATTTAAGAATCTCAGTTCAAGCATAGGTACTACAGTGATTGTTCATTTTAAAAACAGCTCACATGGAGTCTTCATGATATTTACATTCAACTGTCAAGCTAGATAAAGAGATATGCAAATGAAGGTGCTTTTATGAACTGGTTTGGAGGGGAATATATAGTGAACACAGTAGACGTAGAGGTTGCAAACCAGACACAAAACAAGTTGCCTTGGAGATAAAACCTGTCTACGAGAAAATAGTGAAGAGTAAAAATGGTCTTTCATGTCAGCTTAGCCATGTTTTAATGGTGACCAGAGACAAATTAATATAATATCTGGGAGATGTCAACAGCAGAAACAGCTGATCAGTAATGGGAGTTAAATGTTTGCTCTGTCAGAACTTCTTAGTAAAGCTAATTCTATATCCCTTTGAGCAAATCAACTTTTTTCTACAAAGGCCAAAACCACAAGCATTAAAACTTTTTGGGCATTTGAGGAAAGGTTATCAGTATTTGCTTAGAATTTTTTAATTCCTGTCATCTATTTACTTAAATTCTTCAAACTTTGTACGTAAAGGGCATTGAAAAAATACAACCACACACAGACACACAGACACACAGACACACACACACACACACACACACACAGACACACACACACACACACACACACACACACACACACACACACACACAGTCATTTACTCAGTCTTTTTGTTCAGTGCAATCTGAAAGCTTGTTTTCCTTCCCGCCTCAATAACCCCTGGGTATCTCTAATTGTGGATGATTACAACGTGTTTACATGCTATTGTTGTCTCAAATCGTTGTTGATGCTGTTGTTGTTGTTGTTGTTGTTGTGTGTTTGTATGTGTGTGTGTGTAATTCTACTAGGGAGGTATACAGGTAGCAGTGCCAGCCGACCCAAAACTGTATTTTCAAACTCTTATCGTTGCTTAAGAGTAAAATTGCCGTATGAAGAGCAGTGTGAATAAAAATGTCAATTCAAATCTCTCTCTCTCTGGGGCGCATTAAACTAATGCTCATGTACAAGTGTGTACATACACAAGCACACAAAGTCTCAGCATAAATGGTCACGTAGGCTGAATAGTTGAAACTAAGCCACATGAAGGATCTTAATTATCTGTAAGTTGTTTATGCTTTATTGCCATTATTTTTTATAATAGTGTGTTTCACTCAATTTTTATCATGATACCAACATTCCTCTCAGTGCAGTATGTTTTCCGCAGCAGGACCGAGGTGTAGTACTGGGTTAAATCAACTTTCTGCTCCAAGGACGCCATCTAGTGCTCAAGAGCCACAATGAATATAACATCTCAGCACATGAAACTGCAAAACAGGAGCAGCAAGACACTGACATAAACATTGGTTAGACCTGTATTACTGTATAAGTGCTATCAGGATTGGGTAGTAACAGATTATGTCATCAGATTACAATAAAATTTGTAACTATAATGAGTCTGGATAATATTTGAGAAAAAAATTAGATTATAGTTACTTTGTTGGATTGCTTGATTACATTTTTTATTTTAAAGATGGCAGTTTATGTAAAGAAAATTTGATTCAACCAATCCTACATGCTGAATATGTTCTACTGTATATTAAAGTAAGTTACTCCTCGCAGGTTGATTTATAGATAATGGAGTTTTTATTCCAGTTTATTTACATTGAAAATGGATGGTGAACATTTTGAGTAGGCACGAGTTAAGTATTACAAGTCCTCTACGTGGTCTTTGATTAAAAAACATCATCCCACATGTTGTAGAACAAACAGTGCACCTGTAGCTTATGCAAATACCTTTTTTTGTGACTGCATCTATTTGTTATAAGGTGCAAGATTTAAATCTTTAATTTTGAAGTAATCCAAAAGTATTTAGATCAGATTACTTCCCTTTGGTCATCCAATGGATTGCATTATTACTTGAAAACAAATCCCAATAAACATTGTTTATATTTCATTAATAACCCCATTACAAACCATTTAAATCAGTATTTAGTGCAATGGTTTTCTTTACCTCTCACAGATCAGGTTCAATGAGGATAATTCACTCGTTTTTCATTTAAAAAAATGCATTAAAACTTTTTTTATTTACATTGGAAAGATCTACATAAAACATACATATAAAATACAATGGTTTTACATGTTTTACAAGTTTTATTTTACATTTTAATTTTTTTTTTCATGAAAAAATACTTTTAACAATTTTTTAAACTTTGAAATGGGTAAATTTGACCCGCAACATGACAGAAGGGTTAAACACTATAGCAGCTCACATGTCATTGGGGTCAAAGGTCATATCCAATGATGCCTCAGTGGTTGTTTGTGTGTTGTGCAGAAAAAGATGCTTTGCACACTGATCATAAATTGTCCATTCACATGTGCTCACACTTTAGAGTGCTGGTTGTCTGCTTCCCATCAACCAATTCTATGACTGTTGTTGCACAAACAACCATGTTTATTGTCTCTGTCCTAAAGAGAAAGAGACCTGCCCTGTCTTCACACAGGAACAGACACTGACTGAGCCAAAGCAGCCACAACAGACAGCAGGCCCCCCTCGGTCTCCCACCAACCTCTGGCGGCCATGTTTTCACAACCCGAGTTAACAGAGAAAAGGGGAGGAGACAGATACAGAGTTTGATAAATGACACAATCGTGAAAAAGATGTGACGAGGGGAGGGAAGAGAGGTGTGGAACAAATACAGGGAGATTTAGAGGGGTGGGGGGTGGAAGAGATGAGTAAAAGCTTCATGGCGAGGTCATCTCAATGTTTATCCGCCCACAACAATGATGTGGGCTGATGAGTTTTTCTCAAGACAGCAAGTGTTGTTTCAGTATGATGCAATGACGACAGGTTGCTCGATGAAAGCGTTCATATTTTCTCACATTTCTCAAGAAGGAGGGTGATTTTGACAGAATATATTTTAAAGCAAAACTACTCTCACTGAGTTTTATCTGCACAGCAATTTATCGACTGAGGGAACAACCCCGTGCATGATAAGTCAGACTCCTGATGTGTTGGACTGTATGGGTAAATGTCATGTAAAGGGACCTGAGGCGGGGATGCAATGCTGTGCACAAAATGAACTATTAAATCTCTTAGCACTAGTTGGGTGGCCTGTGGAACCTAGGCAGCAGCTGAGCCATCACCTCCAGGGCCTGCATTAACTCATAAAGATCACTGTCTCTCCCAAACACACTGAGCCAAAGTGGAGGTCATGCGTGTTCATGCGGATGTGTGCAAATGTGAGAAATGTGTGTTTCTATCTCGAAAGCATGATAAATTATACTTTTAGTGCATATTTCATCAGTAAAAGAAGCAAGATTGCTTCATTTCACCGTCTGTATTAAAAGTGTGTGTGTTTCTCTCTCCCACTCCTATAATTACAGTCACTGGTATCAGATGAAACCCCACACGGAGTTGATCTCGAGATGTGCCCTTTGTGTAAGCAACATCTCACTGCTAGATTGATGGAGAATTGGAGGAGTTCACGCAAATGGAGGAGCATTATAGTGTTGGGTTACCTCTAAGTTCTCTCTCTGTGTCTCTTTTTTCTCCCTCTTTATCAGTCTTTTCCTCCTTTCCCCTTTCCTCTATTCATTAATAACTTTCCCTCCCTTGTCGCTCATATCCCTATGCTGGCCCAGTCATTTCTCATATTTATATAATCCCATCCCTCCTATGCATGTTCTAGCTTTCCCCTTCAGCGAGTGAACACACACACATGTACAGGAAATGCATGGTAAATAAAAGCAGCAGACCACCTACTCCACTGTAGGAGATAAGAAATAGGAGGACTCTATTTATCTGAGTGATCTAGGGAAATGACTGTCTGCAGCGTAACACTATAGATCCATTTACAGTGGCAACCCTTCATTAATGCTTTGTGTGAGGTTGCATTTGTGCGTGTGTGCACTTACAGTCATTGTAGGTGGAGACAAAACTCATCTCTAATAGAGACGATGTTGCATTCCTCAGGCACTATTTCTCTCTCAGAGGGACACATGGAAAAATACACCCATTTAACCTGGCTGCGCACTCCCACGGACACACACATATGGATACACACACACACACACACACACACACACACACACACACACACACACACACACAGTGACTGACAAAGACAGACACATGCAGCCACATGCGCACAGATGTCGACAGGCAACCGTATTTATACCAATGCTCTAATAAATCTATCTGCTCACTTGTCTATTTTCTCTGGCTTTGCCCATGCAGCACTGAATGCCTGCACAGCTTAGAGGAGGAGAGGAGAGGAGAGGAGAATGAGGAGGAGGAGGAGGAGAAGTAGGAGAGAGGAGGGGAGAGGAGAGGAGAGGAGAGGAGAGGAGAGGAGAGGAGAGGAGAGGAGAGGAGAGGAGAGGAGAGGAGAGGAGAGGAGGAGAAGTAGGAGGGAGGAGGAGGAGAGGAGAGGAGAGGAGAGGAGAGGAGAGGGCAAAGGAGCTACACTAAGGGAGATAGGGAGATAGGAGGAGACGAGTGCCCCATGGCATAGTCCTCTTCTCTGGCCTACCTCTCCATTTCTTAAACATAACTGCTGCCCGACTCTGCTACACACCACTGTGCAAGAAATTCCTGGAAAATATGAACTTGTGTCAACTTGTACAGCTCAAACTAATACAAGCCAACTTTTTTTTCCTCCTTGTCTTTTCATTTCTACAGCATAAATACCTCAAAACAACACCTCTTTTTGTTGAGTGGCAATACAAAATCTAATCATTGCAGAGATGCTGAAAGGATCCAGTTTGGTGAAAATCATCATTGAAGTGAAAACCTAATTCCACCCTGCGCCTGCATAAAATAAATGACACACTCAAACAGTGTCGGGAAGAACTCCCAAAGGAAAAAGTGATATAAGATGTTATTAAATTAGTCTGTAAATGTTTAATGTTTCCATTAATTCTGGCAATTTGAAATATTTGGTTTGTTCTGCTTGTCCTTGCAAGATATGGTATTTAATATGAGAGGTTTAATGTGGAATTCTTCCGTCAGGATTGGGCTCAAAGCCATATTTAAAGTTCAAAATGACACCTACACTTACAAAAAAAAGCTTATGAGATAAAATATGTTATACAACATTTTTCTTTTTGCCTGGGGGTCTTGATATTAACAATCAGTTCATTTTAAGTGCACATGAATATGTCAACATTCATTGTAGTTCAAATAATGAATGTGTCCAGATATACTCCAAAATGCATCAATATTCATTTATGAAAAGGAGGGTCTCATGGAAAGAGATACATGAAAACATGAATGTTTAACTTTTTATTTGAATAGTGTTTTGAATGTGAGTCACACGCTGTACTTTAATGCAAAATGAAAATGCAACATAACATCCAGATATGACATAATATCTGAAGAATACAAAAATGAAGAGCACAACGAAATGTGAAGGAAACTTGACAAAATGTCTTTAAATTGATGACAATTGGATGGTAAGTCGTGACACAAACACACCCTAAGATGGTCAAAGATTGACTGCATTATGTAGCTGTCACTGAAATGTGTAATACATTTTTTCCATTCTGGTAAAAATGCCTTTAAATGCTCCTTCCTGCTGTTGTATTCCACCAAACCTGTTAATGATATTGACTAAGAGTACATGGAATGTGTTTAATTTAACAAAGGCAGATATAGAAATGTTCTTAGGTTCATGTCACATAAAGAAGTAGACAAAAGCAGACAGCACTGTTAATGTGACTTTGTCTTGAGTCATTCTTGCATTCCCATAAAAGGAGAGTTACAGAAGTAATAGCTATAAATTACATTACAAACTGTAACATCAGCCCAAAACATATTATGTGATTGTAGTTCCATTATTTCTCATAATTACCACCATGATGACGCCTTGTATTCACACAATCAGAGTTACAGCAACAATAACTAACATGAAAAGCATGCCATCACGATTACGGATTATGTACATATTATGTACATATATTTATGATATGGTATTGCTCTTGATCTCAGTCAAATATTAAACACAATTGTACATGTGTGCTTTTCATAGACATACTCTCAGTTGCTTCAGTTGCTTGATTGCTGCAACAGTGATCTTCCTAATAATGACTGTATGTTTTACTACCGTGCACTGTGTCATTGAGATGACTGCAAAATTTCATAAACAATGTGACTATATTTTCTTAAATGTATTGATAACTGCTTCCATCCACTGTTTCTGAAAAAGTACTTTACCTGTATACCAGTATCTTTTGAATAATGGATATCACGTTGAAATGAATATTATGCTGGTCTAGCTAAAAGCTACTGAGCAAAGCTGCACACACATTAATTATGTAAAGGTCTTGGAAGATACTGCCCACATCACAGCCATCCTAAAACTAATCAAGGTGGGAATTTTATTTTAATCAACAGTCATAAACTGTATGAAGGATCTGAACAGAGCTTGAAGATCTAAAAAAGTGAAGCCAATGCTTAAGTGCCTTAAAACTGCATTCTTTTTAAAGGCCAGCAGGGGGCAACTCAACTAGTTGCAAAAATAAGTCCAATTGTGTAGAAGAAAAAAATAACCTTCTTCTGTCTTGATTTATTACCTTATCCTCATTACCATTTTACAAGTTTTTAAATGCTAGTTTCAAGTCAGCATTATTTTGTAAATCAAACAGGATGCTACCAGGGTCATTGTCGTGGGGCTTAGCAATGCCAAAAAGCCACATTGCACATTTAATTAGCCTTGAACTTGCTATTCATCTAAGACCTTTGACCCTTTCAGAGTTTCACATAACGTTACCTACTAAGACAGTATAAGGAGCCCGCTGTTCACTGTTTATGGTAAATACATTTTCTTAGCCCTATAGCAAAAATAATTGCAGGCTTGTTAAAAATTTAGTTTTTTCTTGTTTTCGGAAAACATTCAAATATGACTTAGGCAACTATACTATTTTGTTTTAAGCCTGTTTTTTTTTTGCTAGCCAAAATTAAAATTCCCAATTGATATCACAGTAGCTGTAATTATGGATTTACTTTGCTAGGAAAATTAGCTAGCTAGTACAAGCGTTAGCTGGTAATTTTTGCGTTTGCTTTGTGGTACCTGGCCCTGCTGGGCTACTTGCTCCCAAAAAAACAAATTGCAAACTTGAGACTTCAAAATGGTAAACAAACCAAAGGGTGACATCATGGTAGCTATGTCTGCTTTGTTTTATACAGTCTATACATACAGCAGATATTGAAAGTGATAATGTAACAGTCAGATCTGAATCATGATAGCTTCCCGAAACACAACTGTAAGATCAAAACAAGATCATTCTGAATCCTTAGGGGTAGGACAGATCCTACATGAACACTCAGAGACAGACAGCCATAACAGAACAAGTGGAGGCAATGTATTATTATAGTTCAGTATACCTACTGTACATTGTCTGGTAATAAAACGTTAGTGTAAATGAGATGACAGGTTTATGGGAAACATACTTCCTCTGGAAACAAATGAAACGTCTTGTCTGCCTCACACAGAGACAGAGAGTCAAAGAGCAGTGTGCTTTAATAACCAACATAATGTAGTTTAACGTCAGACAGCAACTTTAGGATATATTAAAGGTACTGTCAACTGAAGGATACTGTGATAACTGGCCAACCTGCACAAACACAGACTCAGAACTTTCTCTCTCACACACACACACACACACACACACACACACACACACACACACACACAAACAAACACACAAACACGCACACACACATATGCAATTACAGTATCAAACAAAAGCTAACATCCAAAGTGCATTATTACATTAGCCCTGTATATCATAACAGATAAACAAAATACATTATATACATTTTCTTGATACCAAACAATGACATGTGAATAAAGGTTTTTTCTTTCTTTTGTTTTTAATAGAAACAGACAACTGCAAAAGGCTTTACTGCCAAGCAATTGAGGAAGTCCATGGCAGCCATCATATCCAAAGTGCTTCCGAGAGAGGTGGAAGTGAGTAGTCTTGTCATCATATCTTTATATAAATAACAGTCTTTGCTGGCAGGCCAAGTCCACACCTGCAAAACACGGTGTTGACAGCATTCTTCAAATATGATAATGTGATACCATTTCCCTTTTTTTGTATTTTTTAGACACAGTAGCAGAAGAAGAAATGTTAAGACCAACATCTTTTTGTCTTTGATGTGTGGTATTCAAAAGCTAGGCTACAGTTACTGTAACTGGGAGACAGATTAAAATCAACATAATAAAAGATGTGGGGTAAAATGTAAAGAAGCTATCATTATTCTGAACGATAATTAAGGATATTGCATCATAGTGAGATACTTCATCTTTCTATGGTTCTACACTACACTGTAGATAGAAGTAATGTGTCTGATTTACTTAAAATATCAGATAATACTATAAAGAATCCTGAAGAGTGTTGAAGGTTTGTACAAATGACCGTTCACTAAACCCCTCCCACAAAAACAGTCCAATTATAGTTTAATAACCGCAACAGAGCATGGAAGGTCTGACAAGCTCAGGGTTTCACCACATGCTGAAGTGACGTGCATGGGGCTGTAGTAAGAGTAATGTCTATGATCAGCTGTAGGAAATGGGACCATATTGTGGTTTGGAAAGTGATCTGGTCTTATTTGTTGTCCGTTTATAGTAGGATTGTCCAATCACATTCGAGCAGGCTTTGGTTAACTGATAAAAAGTCCATGTGGGAAGCAAAAGAGGCAGAGCGCATTGCCGAGATGCTTTCTTAGAACCAATCAGCTATTGTGTCATGACGATTTACCCTATCTTAGCTATGATAACTTAGCTAAACTGGCTATTTGTGAAACAATCTGGTTATAGATGATGGATATCTGTTATATTGATGTCCAGATATTTTCTGGCTACGCTGGAACCCCAGAAGTTGTTGTAAGACCAATAACCAATAGGTTCCAAGATTGCAGTAGCAGTGATGTTTGGCATAAAAAGAGTTTGTAGGGTGTTTTTTTCTGTTTTTTCTTTCTGCCTTTATGAAACATAGAAGACGAGTAAAAGTATAAACAATAGATTGTTCTAATGGTGGCTGCAACTAGTTTCTGCCTACAATAGTAACTTAAGGCAGATACGTTCAAGGCCAAGGAGCATTTATTTACCTAAATGCTAAGTATTCCTGTTTTAAAACAAGTCAGTCAGGGAACTGCACGACCAACCAGCTCATTAGCGTAACAAGTTAGCTAACTAATAAAAACTGACAGTGTCTCCTGTAATTTCACTTTCAATTTCAATTGGTCTACCTGTAAAATCAAAGTCAGACTGTTTCATAAATCACTACGAATTGGAAAATTGGGAAGCTGGAAAGGTGTAGCAACATGAAATAATTAAAGGGGATGGGGCTTAGCAAATGGTCAGTTATGGAAATTCCATAATCAAATGGGTTGTATCAGCACAAGGTGAAGTCTGAAACTATTTGGTTTTGGATGGCAGTCAGCATCAAGCTCTGCTGTTGAACTGGTAGTGGAAGTGACACTCATCCTCTTTCATTGAGATGGGAAATAACAAATAATCACATTCTTTGGTCCTTTTACTATTAAAAAGAAAAATAGGTAGTTCAGAAAGAAACATTTTTCTATTCTCTATTCTTTCAATATGATTTCTAAGAGTGCCCCTTGCTATTGTTTCCATGTGGTTGCTGTTACTTTCTGCACCTTTTAAATCTTTGGCCAGCACCAAACCAATCTGAGATCACATATCTGAAATTATCATCTTTGGGGCATTATCTGAATGTGGGTGGTGCAACAACTGAAACAAAAGGATTACCATACAAGTCAGAACGTTATCCTTCTTTCACACTAGCCAAACTAAAGCAAAAATCCTCAACAGGTAAGAGAAGTAATTAACCAAGTCATACTGACTGCTGTCAACCTCAGTTCCTCAATTCATCAGTGACAGAGACTAAGCTCTTTTCGGACCAAGCATTTCTTGCACTGGACCACGCAGCACCAGTGGAACCGACAAAGACAGTTCTCCTCTAACACCACTGTTTCCTCCCGGTAGCCGCGCTCGCAGCACAGCAGGTCACATCCGCTGATGTCCATGGCTGTGCTGTTGCACATGCGCCCCCGTGTCCCCAGTGAACCAGTTTTCCGATTTGCAAGGCAGAAATCGGGCGATTCGTCAGAATAGATCAGATCCTGCTTATCCGGTGGCTTTATGTTCTGGCCCACGGGGATCAGGGTCTTGCCGTCATTGCCGCCCATAACCTTGGAAGCACCGTTGAAGCGTTGCAGCAGACGGTCGCCCACCTCGCGGAAATGAGGCATCTTTTTCCAGCATGTACGCAAGGTGCACGAGCCCGACAGGCCGTGGCACTTGCATTCTGTCCGCATGTAGAGCTTCACCGCCTGGGAAGGTAAAACATGGAGGAGTGGGTGGGTTTCGGGTTAGCAGAGACGTGAAAAAGGGCACATGGGTGATAAATATGGAGAAAGATAGAAGGTAGATCAAACAGAAAAACAGGGACAAAAAAAATGTAAACTTGTACCCTGAAGTGATGAAGGACTACTATTTTTGACAAATGACAAGTTCTCTAAAGAAGTAATTTATTATTGTGTCATGATATACTACAGACAAAGCCACTGGATCACACACGCGCACAAACACACACTGATAGATAGGTAAGATAAAAGCAGACGCTATTCAGAAGGAATTTAACTCCCCAACCCCCCTCTCCCTCCATGTTGCCTCTGGCCTTCCTACATCTAACAAGCCTTGACAACAGATCATTCACTTATACTGCACATAATTAACCCATCACACACACACACACACACACACACACCTGCCCGTTCAGACACACACACACACACACACACACACACATAGACACACACATACTTGCAAAATGTGTATACAAGTACACACGCATGCATGCACATAAACAGTCATTTGCACGCATCACTGCATGCTTATTTCTCAACCTCTGGGCATTTGTGTGCAGGTCTTCTCTTTTGTTCAAATGGTTTGTTCACTAATGCTACAATTGGACTATATCCCAAAATCCTCCCCTCTCCTCTCTACCTGCCTTTGACCCCAACTATAGTGAACTTTGTAACTCTGTGTGTTGAGACGAAACACCGACAGCTAAAAGCAAATGTGATCTGTAAGATTTACGGAGCTATATTTCAAATGAAGGTAATTAACTACTCTCAAAAGTCGCTATTTTATCTCCACTATTTCGTTAGCACATTGACTTGTCGAGGCCGTACCTCACCCTGCGTTTATACGGGCAACAAAGGGGAACTTTAAAGTTCTACAAGGGCTGCGGAAACGTTAGACGCTACCTGCCTCGGAGGCTTGAAAACAAAATCGTGGCACGCTCTTGTTTTTGTGTTTCAGAAACCTGATTCTTGTTAGAATATCAGCTTACCACGCTACACAAATATGGCTAGAGGCAATGTCTTTCTCTTTTGCATGTTCGTGGAATGATGGAACATTCCACAGGACAAGCAACACCTTTAGCTGCTAAAACCTTTGGGTGAAATATCAGACCTCTGATTCATAAAGCACAGTAGCAGCTAATATATATATATATATATATATATATATATATATTTATTTTACACATTACGCAATCAATATTTTAACTATACCCATTCAGAATGAAACAGAAACTGCACAGACTTACTGAGGTATTAATTCTTAAAGTATTTCTTACCAGCCGCCCAGCCTCATTGTTGTGCAGGTCAATGAGCGTCCTGATGTCACTCTTGCCCCTTTTCCTCTTCGCATCCATAAACTGTTTCGACTTTTCATAACCAAACTCCACATCATCTCCGCAGCCCCCCCACTCCCACTTGACTCCATCCCCGGAGGTGGAGGATGAAGACGGCCTTGGAGGTGCTCTGTTCCTGGTTGCTTCACAGCCACACAGCAGGAGGTCTCCCATACTGCAGGCCTGGGTCACGGCGTGGGTCACTCCGGCTGCTGTGATGGCATAAACAAACGCTGTTTCCCGAATATCTACGATACAAGGGTAAAGCAAAAGAAGGTGTTTTAACTTGATTGAAGTTTGATTGGTTTCTACAATGCAGGATACACTGATATTTGTGGACATATAGAGAAATAGAAAGTTTAAGAATAATTCACAATCAGAATGTAGACAGGCACATCATCATACAATGATGATTTGCTGGGCTGCAACTCAGTTTTTCTACTCATAAATCAGAAAAAATATTTGATTAATTAATTGTCTTTTAGTTGTTTCAGCAATTTTTTGCACACACACACACACACACCAACACACACACACACACACACACACACACACACACATATTTATCATTCAAGAATTGATTTAAAAAAACACACAAGGACACAAAGACCTAGAGGAACACTGATATTTGGTATCAAAAACTAAACTGACATTTAGAGCATTTCTGCATGAATAACAGTTTTCAGCAGTGGGACAGTGAGTCATTTCTGTAAATTACTGAGAAATCTGCTAATTGTCAGTACACCTAGGATAGCCATATATCCTCTGAATGCTCTATAGAGTAGGTCTCTAGTTTGTGGTTGTAAAGTTCCAGGAGGTTTTCGTTACCATCATTACACATTAATACCATTGGGTTCATGAAGTCCACTCTAGTCTCATCCAGTCTCAGCTTTTCAGTCATACTCAGTTTGTGCAATTCCAAAACTGTTTAGGGACCCAAGTATGTAGAAATATTCAAATACAATCCGCAGAAACAACACATTTATACTGTGTGAGCAAAAACTGCATGGGGTGGGAATAAACTGGGCATGTCTGTAAGGGGGAGACTTGTGGTTACCCATAGAACCCATTTTCATTCATATAAATTCAAAAAAAAAATTCGGACCAAAATAATATAAGGAAAAGCATATTGAATATTAAGTCGATTGGTTGTTGTGTGCGTAAATGTCTATATGTTTATATGTACATCTGTAAATGGTGTCTATGTGAGTACGTGTATGTATATATGCATCTAGCCTACGTTGTTATATGTTTATTTTTTGGTTCGAAAAGAAGAAATTAATAAATAAAATAAAAAAAGGTCAAGGTGCTGCTTTGAAAATGGCCATTTCAGTTTTTCCTTTGCTTTTCCTCTTTCCCTCCCTTCCTGACAAGATAGTTTTCTCATTTGTTTTCTCATTTGATATGATACCGTCGATATGATACCGTCATCACTCTATGTGGTGTTTAAACTGAGCCAGCTACAGCGGCAGATTGAGTAATACTTACACATTACACCACACCACATTCAGGCATCTGTTGATAATACTCCTACTATCCATCACAGGATAACAACTGGGGAAAAGACAGAGCACTCAAAGTGACAATGGCTAGTTTCCATCCATCTATCCATTTATCCAGACATCTGTCTCTTCATCCAGTCAGTCAATATTGCAGCTATATGGAACAGGATAAAAGCACCTTTCTCTCAATCCTGGTCCATTACTACAATCTCAAGCGTCACTGGATTTGTGGTGCTGAGAGGACGGCTATTTCACCCTCTCTCATGCACACTCATACACACCGCAGCTGCTGGTTTATTTCGAGTGCAGAGCTTAACACTCCTGGCTGAAGGCATGTCCAACCACAACTGCAAATTGATCGTCTGTCCTCGCCGGTGGCTTCAGCATCGTTCTCACCCTCGGCTCAACACATCTTTATCCTCGGTTATTGCAACTATGAGAGAATCTCAGAAGCCTACTGGGCTCAAATAAGAGAATGCTTCATCATAAATATCTTGGCCATTCTTTGTCCTCTTTGCCCAGTGACTTTCATTTTCTTTTCAATGGTAAAGCACTAGTCATGAAAGCCTTTCTTTGATGGGAGATCTTTATGAAAGTTGATCCAGGACAAAGCGACTATCTGAAACCTTCCAGATTATTCAAATAATTTTAAACCTCTGTGTTCAATCACTGGGATTAGATTAAACATTGCTTAGGAACAAATTAGTAATAGATATAGCAAAGAATAAAGCTGGCAATATTGTAGATTTTTTATTATTGGAAGCAAATTCTTGAAAAAGACCCTCAACTGAAACTGATGCTACTAACAAGGAGCCAGATATAGCCAGATATAGCCTGATATATCTTATTGACAGGTGCCACAGAGCTGTGGTTCCTTCATACCCCTTTAGGACCAAGGCAGTTCCAGGGCCGGTTCAGAGCCGGTGCCTAATCTTGAACCAGTTCTTTGCTTTTTGACACAGACTCTTTACTGGTCTTTAACCACAAACCACTTGTTGTTATTATACCTGCTAAGAGAGCGGAGACGTATACAGTGTAAGCAGTAATGACTTGGCGCTGTGGAAAAACAAACAGGTTCTGAGCCAGTTCACAAGTTGAACCAACTACAAACCAGCTCCAGCCCAGCAAAAGAACCAGGTTCACGTTGGGGTATCATTGAGCTGCTCTCATACCAAATAACAAAGCAAATTTTCCCCAGCTGCTTTGTAAAAAGACTCTTCTGTTTGTTTTTTTAATGGACTTTAGGTTGATCAGGGCTATTCTATGCAGGAAAACTCTACCCTCTAACTCTCAACCCTGGCACTGTGTCACATGAATTTTCACTTGAGTTGAAAAATTTCAACTCCAGCTGATACAAATTTGTGTCTATTGACGTCTTTGCATTGCCTTTGTATGTAATCTCTTTCTAAATTTGCTTTGCGTTGGTTGCTATGATGAGCATGAACAGATGAACAGCACCGTAGGTTATTTTGATTCACTTTCACACACTCTCCTGCTGCCATCAATACTCCCTAGGGGATTAAATGTGTATTCATCCACTGCTGGAAATAGTCCCAAAAAAGCACTATTTACTCTAGTTTGAGTAACGTTTGTTTTTTCGAACTTGAGATATACTGTATATTTGTCACCTGTTCAAGATTTATTTCTTAAGTAGGAGCGAATGGGCTTGGGGCTGGGTGCCACAGCACTGAGAGACAGATTCATGTTTTGCTGAATTTTGGTCTGGTCATGGAAATTGTTGACAATAAGAGTGTGTAAATTTTGCCTAGAAACAAGTAAGCATTGGGAATTGTTCAGGACATTGATGATTTCAATGGCAGAACTCTGCCTAGATAAATGGGAAACTTGGGACTGAGTATATGTCTGAGAATGAGAGGGAGAAAAAGAATAGCCACTTAGCAAGCCATTGTATGTGTGTGCGGAGACTAAGTGGACTAAGAGGACTTTTATTTCTAAGAGCTGGAAGGCGGTGAGCGTGCAGTCACCACCATCAACACTGCCAACTCCATATCGCATGATTCAGTGAATGGGATTCATTAGGAATGGTAACACACACACACACACACACACACACAGAATGGGTGGCGTGCGACGAGACCTGCACACCCCAGCACGCCGTGATATCATTACCAGCTGTACACCCCAACACCCAGAGATGTCTCAATGCAGGCAAATTCATGGAAGTTTGAGTGCATGTGCATTAGTGTGCATGTGTGTGAAATGTATTGTTTTATAGAGGTTTAAAGCATTTATTGTGGCGCATCTAGAGCATTTCTGCAACTCTGTGTGTGTGCATGTGTTCTGTCCTTGCAGCTCAGTTGAGACCACACCTTGCTGTTCCTGCTGTTCAGCAGAATATGGCTGAGATTTCCAGGAGCAGCAACATACTCAAATCAAGATGTGTCATCTCCAAAACCTCTTGAGATTTACTTAGAGACGCATGTCTGGAACATCAGCACACAACTCAATTCAGGCATTTTTCCCAGCAGACTTTTGACTTGTCATTGTTTGAAAAGCACAGGTGAATTTAATAACATTAATGATTGATGACCTGGTATGGTGCAGAACTGAGCCATTTTTAATTTCACCTGTGCTTTGCCTACATGTAAAAAATGTCTGCTTTGTAAAAGGTCTATAAGTACAATATGTTGATAGCAACATGAGCTGTGTCCAAACAAGCTGGGAGCCCTCATACGTCCTCAGATGCACTGATGAACACTACATTTAGTACAGGGAATCTGCACGAGGACCATGTCATGTTGACAGATGCTTAATTCAAGCAAAAACATACTTGGCCTACTTGTCACTGAAACTGTTATTTTGGTTTATTGAAAAAAGTGCCAGTAACCTGAAGCAATATACCATCCAACTAAAAGTGGACAAACAGAGAGGGACAACACAGTTTTTTATAGAATAAAGAGAGAAGAGTATTGTTATCCCTAAAAGAAGCTATCAAAATTCGGATGATTTGAGGCACCCTGTTTCATATTTTCCTCGGAGACATGAATTCCAAACAAATTCTCTGCCACGGCGGGTGTCTGGGCCTGTCTACGTCTGCTTCTAATTCCAGAAGGCCCTTCTGCAGGAATTAGCACATATTCTTTTAATACTCTGACTTTTAGGCACAAGATGTGAAAGCTGATAGTACTTCCAAAATAAAATCATGTCACAGTCCAACTAAGCATGATTAAATATATTTATTTTCTTATAGAAAAGGTGTTAACTCTGAGGATCATCTGTTTTAGTGTATTTGGTGGCGCCTACAGCAACTGGTGGTCACATCAGGTGCTTTTGATTAAAGCACAAAATGGACAAAGATTAGAGCATGCAGTGAGGACTAGTAGACTGCAGTGCATCCTGCAGCATCGAGTCTGACAGAAAGTCTCAGAGAAATTGTCTGAGGCTGACTGTGGGCATCATCAAATTAGATAAGCTGTCATATTAGGCAAGAGCTTATCTGTAAATGTAAAGACACAACTATATGAGCTAAGTAAGCTATTAGACAAAAAGTACAACCAAACAATCATAAATGTACAGTACAAGAAAAACTAGTGAGAGCCAACCTTAAACAGGTGTGGGCCAATTTTATAACATGGTCAGTTGTGATAATTAGGATGTCAAGTGACATCATTATAGAGTGACAAAGTCCGCGTAGAAAGACTCAAACATGGATTGCTGTAATCAGTTCCTAACGGTCAGTAGGGAACAATAGTTGGGATGGTTGCATTGCAACAATTGTTCCCTAACCATAACCATGTTTATTATTGTAATCATAAGGGGAGTATAAATGCATGTCTCATTTAACCAGATAATATTTAATATTATTTGGCATTGGGTTATTTCGCTTGATACCTTGACGGTTCCATACCTTGATGGTATCAAGTACCAATACCCTGCTGTGTTCTCGCTACACCTAATAGAGTTGTTTTGTGCCTAAACCTAGCCAAACCTTAACTATAGCATTATCACATAATAAAATATTACATCAGTAAGTATTAATCTACAACAGTGATTTGCAATTGTTTTGGAAAACAAAGACAAATTATATTGTCTTGCCAGTAGAGGGGGTTAGACCAGAAACACTTGTGCGGACAAACAACATATTTTTAAAAAGGAAAGCTGTCAGGACATCAACTTCTCCCTGCAAAGCTACCCACAGCTCCTGAGCACTGTGCCACCCCAGCATGAACGCACATATTTGGTAAATACATTATTGGTTAGAACACCTGAAGACAAATGGGATTATTACTAAGTAGGCCAGAAAAGAAACTATGTGCAGGTGTAGAAACCCAACACATTGCAGCAGCCTTACTCAATGATGCCAAAACACTTCACTGGTAGTCACAACAGCCTGACATTTATCACTTTATTAATTTATGAATGACTCTCTGTGTGTACTTGCTTCATTTTTGCTTAAAATGATACGTCACATAAGTCAAACCTTCAAATGTTTTCACTGTCAGGTTTGGGGGTCATATTGTACAGTACAGTGGATACACTTACTTACTTTTGATACCAATGAAATACAAGAAACAAAACACTGTGTGTCGAAGTGTAAACATGTCTATACTTGTGTGTCTACCTGTGAAAATCATTAATGAGAAATTGTTTGACATGTTCATGAGGACTGGTTTAATTACTTTGCAGCCACTGTACAGCCCAAAGCAAGAGCCCTTCTTTATTTTACAGCAGTACAATACTCCACACACACGCTCTGCACGATCTATAATGGCTTTCAAAGAGCCGCAATATCCCTTATGTGATTACCAGCATCACTGTATGCTGGCTGTCTCACACTGCCAGGCAGCACTGCTCCAGGGTCTGTATGTTATTTAAACACAGCAGAGATCAAAGAAAAAAGGATAATAAGTACCGATTAATGATGAGAAACCAGAAATTTGGCCTTGGTTTGAGGCTGAATGTACGTGAAAGGTTCGTGTCCAGGGGAGAAAACATTTCAATTCCAATGCAAAATAGGTTGTCATCCTAGTGTCGACATGTTCTTTCATTCAAACTTGTTGGAATAAAGGTGTGAGATGGCAGTGTTTCAGTAATGTTGTGAAATCAACTTAAACCCCTATTATACAAACACACGAACACACACACACACACACACACACGCACACACACACACACGCACACACACACACACACATATTTATTGCAACAATATTTATTCATGCCCACATAAAAAAGAAAGTACAAGGGTTCTTGCACAATGGACATAAATAATGCCAGTGCAGTTGACAATAGGAGTCAGTCAGTTACAAGGTGCCTGGGCGGCTGAACACAGTTACATATATGATGACCTACAGGTCAGATAAAAAGCAGACATCAAACACACACACACACACACACACACCTCTCCCTCAGCTTTTTTTCAAGTGGCTTCATGCAAAGTCAAAAAGTAGAAATTTGCACCATGTTACAAAACACAACTCATGTCTGGTGAAGGTTAGCTAAAGAACATACCACACTAGTGCTGCAAGGTTTGTGTTTGAATTGTCGGTGAAGATAGCCTGGAGATATTTTTGCATGGTGGGAAGCAAAAAGGGATGTTTCATCCAACTTGGTTGTCCTCCCAAACACCCTGAGGCTTTGTTTTCACTGTACAGTTATAACCCTAACATAAACACACAATGAAATATTCCAAAAATCCAGTCCACAAAGGCAACCGAGGTTGCACACACATCATCATCACCATATACCTAAACTAATCAGCAAACTTCAACTTCAATGCTGAAGTCCCAGAAACTGCAGTTCATCGAATGGCCACTTGAGGCTGTGTCCAAAAGGGAGTCAATCCCCATAGACACCCATGTTAAAAAGCCCATCTTTACAGCAGAAATAAACATGTTCACAGCCTGGTATGAATAACAGTTTTTTTTCACTATCTTTACTGCCATTGCATAATTAACAGCTTCACATAAGCTCTTTTGAAACCTAAGGGTGATGTCACAGAAACTATGTCTATGATTTAAACCAGCATTTACACTATATGGTAATGAAATTAATTATGAGGTTTTTCTACAAGGTTTTTACTAAAACCATTTTTATAACATGCATTTGAACACATAAAAATTTAAATAAATTTTGGGGCACCAGATGCAAGATGAAAAATTGTGTGAAACTCACATTACGGACTGATGACATAAAACTTGTTTTAGTCAAAAATATTATCATCATTGTTCACAGTGATACAAACAGTGGTTGAGAGTGTCATATTCTACAGTTAAATAAGACAAGCAATCCAGGATGAAAGGAAGACCCAGCTACATTTAAAGCCCTTTTTATTTTTTATTTTTGAAGAAACAGGCAAAAAAGCACGATGTGAACCCCTGCATTGATTCCACTGGTATTGTCTGATTTCTTGTCTCATGTCATCAAAAATAATTTGAGTCTATTATCACGTAACATCTAAGTAGAGGTCAATGAGGTTAAGTAAACCACTTAAAGAGAGTGAGCATTAAATATAAAGGCACTTTTGTTTTGACATTTACTGCTACCAGTTCATGATAAACAGCCATTAAGAGCAGATCCAGGTAATTGAGGACAAAGTCTTCAAAACAGAGGAGCACTTTGGCCTCCCTTATAGACAGGAAGGAATTTATGATTAATTGCAAGTCTGACTTCTGCTGGTAGATTCTTGTCCCCTTTTCCCTCTCTTCCTCTCTGTCGCAATCTATCTTGTCTTCATTCTTTTTTTCTCCCTTTTTCTTTTCCTGTCAGAAACACTGGCAACACCTCCAGTGTCAAATGAGATAAGAGAGAAAAAACATGCTTTTAACACCGTAGAGTCAGGTTCAGCTGTATGAGTTACTGACAAATAATGTAACCTTTTATGATTATCTGAGGCAGCTGGTGGCTGGTGTCCTTTAATGTGGGGTGTCACTTTTAAGATGAATCATCCAGGATGGTTTTTGAGTGAAAATATACCTTGTATGGTTTAGAGAGAGGAGGCTTTCAAGAAAGAGTCATTTATGCATTTTGAGTGGCGGAAGATCTTATCAAGAACCTAAAAAAAAATTTGGGCATCAACATCTCTTCTAAACCTAAGAAATATTGTAGGTTATGTTAATGTATGCAGATATCAGCTTCCTGACTGAAACATGCAGCACAACTAAGTTAAATATCTGCAGTGTTCAGAAAAGGCGGCAATCTCCGTGTCTGAGCATGGAGGCCAACCAGGAAGTGCTTTAAGCCTGCAATCCACCGAAAATTCCAGTAGGGGGTGCTAAGTTTGGCTGCAAAAAAAATCTGCCCATTCATTTCAGTGCAAAATTTGAAAACTTCTCACTTGATTTATTACCTCAGAAAAAAATTTCAGGACAACACTATGGTCTCAATTGCTAGTAAAAAAATCATCTTCAAGCCCTATTTAGAAGAAAATAGAAGATAAAGAATCGCATGATTTGAGGCGTGGCTACCTTTGATTGACAGGTCACTAACAAGGCGAGACGTCATCAGGAGAGAAGCAGAACAATGCGTATCCACGGCAACGTGTCAATAAAGTTATATATAACGTTATATAGATAGAAAAGAGGACGTTTATCGATTTGGTCTCATAACTTTGACCCTATCACTGTATTTTCACTTAATGACAGTTTATTTGAACGTTTTGTTCAGTAAACATGTCTTGTTCAGCGTTTGGTTGGACTAACAAACACTCCAAGGGGTTGCTGCTCAGTTTTCTGAGGTAAGTAACATACATTTTACAAATTCTGAGCCCTATAGATGACACTTTCTGTTCAACTTGGGGTTGATTTTAACATCACGTCCTGATGTAAGGGAGAAGGCTACAGTTTTGTTTCAACAACTTGTAATTTAACAATCAGCGGCTAAAGCTTTCAAATAATAGACAGGTCTGGTGTGATTCCAGGCAAGTACATTTCCAGGTTGTTTGTGGTTTGGGCACAGATTTTTGGACTTCTTCTGCTAAGGTATAGACTTACTGTAGCAGTTCAAAGTTCAAAGGACGGGTAAAACTATTTTTTGACAGTTTCGTTATTTTAAATTTCGTTTGAAAATGTCAACATTTTCTTCCCAGTACAGCAAAATGTTATGTTTATAACACAGTCAAAAGTTTCAAGAGTATTCTACTTTCTGAAGGGAACTTTGATAGTACTGACTATGGGCCAAGAAGTAATCACAGGTTTTCCAAAATGGGAAGAGTTGAAAATAACAATTCAGTATAAACTGTTGTATTACCGCATGGAAATAATTAAAATGTCATGTGACACTGCCTTGAGATGTTAATGACAGGCAAGCATGAAACTTCAGTGTGCACATCTTCTAGCAATGAGACCCAAAATGGGTTTAATAACATGCTTTACACTCTTGTTTGTTGTATATTAATCTCAGTTATTCCCTGTTTGTTGACTAAACACAGAGATAAAGGCTCTCTGTAGTGCCAGTCAAAGAAAAGACAGGCAACTCTCTATGAATCTAATCATACAAGAGAAAAACCAACACAGTAATTGGAGAGGACCCAGCGGTGACCCAACATCAGTTATATTACAGACTTCAAAGAGCTGGAGGAAGATGTTAAGAGATCTTAAGAGAGATGTTAAGAGAAAAGGGCAATTTTAGATGATCAATTCATGCGTGCCCAATCTGATGAATAGGAGAGTCAGTCAAGTGTGAATACGTCTGGTCTGAGATACAACAGCTGCCCTTGTCTGTTGGAGTGCCATGAGACAGGGATCTGACCTCAAGTTGACGTAAGGCCGTCAGCTGCGGTGGTGAGGGCCTGGGTTCAGATCCTAAGGTACTCACGGCTGAAAAATGGGACATGACAATATTTTTTAATGTGTTTTATAAAAACTCTGTGAAAGGCTTTTGGAAGGGCTAACGGAGACAGCCACAAAGATGATTATGGGAACTTCCCAGCATAAGTCTAGGTCAGGGGTCACTTGTCTTTATTTTTAACCAACACGTCCTCATACTGAAACGACAACTGAAAAATAAGTTGTTTGCCGATGGCTCTCAAAATCACATGCATATCTGAATATGAAATTATGGCAAAGTGACATAGTTAAACAGTTAAATCGTGAATTAACAACTTGGTTATGTTAACTACTTGGCAACAGAACTACTTAGTTCGGAAGGAAAATACACTGTTATGTTGTTATTTAAGTGTACATCATGAAACTTAGCAATGTCACTAAATGTAACAAAACCAACAGTTAACATAAAATAAGTCAACATTGACTTTTCATTGCATAGCCAGCATGAATACCGGACCGCTGGATGAAAGTCTTGTTTTTTTGACCCATCCATCCATCCCAACCTCTTACTTCCATGGACTTTGTCGGTCTTTATATTAACTTTCTTGAGTATAAAAATTCCTAATACCACTACAGAAGGTAGCCACACCCTAAATCATTGCCTGTTTTATCATCTATTTACTCTAAATGGGACCATTTTTTACAAAATAAACATCATGTTGTACTGAAGAAGACTTGAAACTATCAGCTGATACCATAAACTTATAATGAAATGTTTATTTGGGTAATAATTCATGTGATAAGTAGGGTCATTTTCCATTTTCTTTTACAATCAAACTCCTTTTTGCAACCAGTGGAGTCACCCCCTGCTGCTCATTCAAAAGAATGCAGGTTTAGTTCACTTCCACATTGGCAAGAAGCAAACAAGCGTATTTCCTGAATGGTTGAACTGCTTTTTAGCTGCGTTTTGAGGAGGTATAAATGGCACTCCATACAGATTATAGGGGTAAAGACAGGGGAAAAAGTGAGACACAAAGGTAATTATAAACAAGCAAAACACATTCCTCCCTCACTCACCTTGCTGCAGTATTTTGCCAAAGTACTTGTTGTGGCTGGTGCAGTTCCACCGGCGGTACCTGAACTGGTACTGGCACTCCCTGACGCCCAGTCTGGCTCCTTTGGCCACCTCACTGACTATCTCTGGCTGAGTCTGACACAGCTCAGCCTGCTTCCCCGCCAGACGCTTCGCCTTCCTACAAATGCTGTTGGGGTCCATCACCAGCGGACTGCCCACCGCCCTGGAAAAGATAAAACATTGTTATAGAGAAACATGATAACAATAGAAAGCTCCCACCTTTCGTTTTGGTGACTAACACCTGTTAACTTTATCACACAGTCAACAACGTGACTGCACTCATCAGCAGCCACAAACCAAATGCAAGCTTAGTTCTTTCTGTGGCTGCAAAGCTTGCCAACTCAACCCACCACTTCTCAGCTGTGGCGACAATGTGCTTCTTGAATAGGCACGTGGGAGACAACAGAGCACCGAGGTTCCCAGAGGCATCCTAGCTCTGACGTCACATTCACAAGTCTGTATTTTGCTTTTGGACTGCACTTGGGGAAAGCTGTGTGGTCCTCACAAAGTTGGAAGTGAAACAGTTGGAAGTCTCTTAACTGACAAGTCATTTACAGTTGATCTTAATGCTAAGTTGATTTTGGTAAACCAGAAGGCAGACTTTCTAGATTTCCTGATGATACACCCTCCCTGGAGATTTTTCAAGCAGTTAAGACCTTCACCGCTTAAACCACACATATCCCTCAAATCAGAGCTGCTAAAACAATTCGCGGATTAAACCCATCTAAATGAGAAATGTACATATTATATTACTAAAAAGAGCACAAAAAATGAATGTTTAAATGTGTAAATCAAGCGAGCCTTATGTAGTGCAAATATTTAAAACATTAAAATATATATACATACTCTTGTGTTTGATGGATATGGACCCTGGACCTCCTCAATAGCTTTGACAGATGAGTGTATATAATAAAGATAAATAGTTTATTCTAACTCCTAATGGGAAAGAGGAGTTTGGCTCTGCCACTTAGAAGCGCTGCCAGCGTCTGTGGCCACTTCAGTGGCATAACAGGAAAGTGGCTTTATGAGATGGCTTTATTTCCATTCTTCTCCTCCTCTCCTTGCCTTAGCTGTCCCCCACTCATCCCCTCCATGCTGTTATATATACTCAATTCCTGTTCACATCCCCCCTTTCATTTACTCTCTCCTAACTCTTCTCCACATTGACTTTAAGTCACTGAATCTCAGCAGATGTGATCCATAACTTGAAGTTTTACCATGAAATAGGAGTCAGGAGGGTATGCATGACAAGGAGAGGGAGAGCTAAAGAGCGAGAGGGAGCAAAAGACTACCTCATAGCTTTTCATTCAGCCTTGTCCCTGTTAATCGCACTGCCTGATATCATTCATCTGCTTCAAGAGTTTGTTTTAAGAAGCAGAACAAACACTCTCGCCAATCCCCTCTCCTGGCGGTCTGATACTGAACGAGACGCACATACACATGCGTGCAAATTCATCCTTGCACACTCGGTGTCAGTTTTTGAAAACTGATCCATTTTTTGTTTTAATAAAGCTATTTATATGACAGACTAACATGTCAACACATGATTGACTGGAAACAGCATTCACAGGCAATCTTATGTCAGCCTCTCAGCCAATAACATCATGGAAAGGAAGATCTAGAGGCAAACTGCCCAAATACTGTTATCCACCATGTGATAATGGCAGAGAGCGTGGATTACAGTCACGGTTTCTTGTAATCCATTTTAATAATTCAACTTGTCTGAAGATTAGGGGGAGTAAAGTCTCTAATTCTAAAGTATGAGCCATAAAATCTGCTGTATAATGTGGAAATTATAGCAAAAGATAATAAGAGCATTGGCACATATGCATGCATGCACAAATGCATGCATCACAGCATGCATGCACTGTCTACACAAACACACTGCTGCATTCCTTCTATATTTATTGAGAGTGTATTGACAACATTGCTATGGAAACATTTTCAATACAGGTGTTTTGTGGGTACAGTGTGTGCAAGAGTGTGTGTGTGTGTGTTCTCCTCAAGTGAAATCATACAGACAGTCTGTATGTGTTAATTAGCAGGTTCAGGTACAATACTTAGCAACGCACACTCCCTCTCAACAACCACTCATTATATGCCCACTGCAATCAGGCTGTGTGTGTGTGTGTGTGTGTGTCATACAGAGAGAAAAAGAAAAGGCACAAGCAAGTACATTTCTATACAGTATGTGTAGATTTTTACAGATGTGAGAAAAAAATCATTTGTGTTCTCTTGTTCAGGCTTGTGTATGTGTGTGTGTGTGTGTGTGTCTGGGCCTGTGCATGTACACGTGCCAGGGTCAGCACTGGGAAGCCAGCTCTGTCAGCAGCTCACAATAGCCAGCCTGGTTTTTACAATGGGAGGTGTAGAGTTGTAAAACTAGTGAATGTACTGGATGAAGTTTAGATGGATTCCTGGAAGCAAAGACAGAGACAGTGAGAGGGCTTTGACAAGAGAAAAGTTTCCTTATGATCTCTGTCGCCACAAAAGCAAATGCTGCAAAGTGGACTTGTGAAACAGATAAATACAGGCTGCGTCTGGTGGAAGAAAACAGCAATTTAGCATTGAGTCAAAAACTGATTGTATAAAGAAACATTAATTAGATTTTTTTTTCTTTCTATGTGTGCACTTTTCTGTTCCAATACTCTGATACTGTTCTGGCACTGGAGATAAGTCCTGGAGATCACATACTATATAGTCATAGTAGACATTTACATTTAGTCATTTATCAGACACTTTTATCCAAAGCGACTTACAGAAAAAAGGGAAACAATCAAGGTATAGTGCAATAAGAGCTGTTAGTGCAGCTATAGTGACAGTTCTTTAAGGAGTAGAATTGTGGAGAGGTGCTAGGAGAGAAGATGCTCTCTGAATGCTCTCAGGAGGTTTTTAAAGGTAGAGAGGGATGCCCCTGCTCTGGTAGGAACTGGTGGTTCCAGCAACGGGGAACAACAGACAAAAAGACTTTGGATTGCTTTGAACCAATGGATGGCAGAGCCAGGCGCCGGTCATTGGAAGAGCGCAACAGTCGTGAGGTAGCATATGTCTGAATCAGGGCGTTCAGGTAAGTAGGTGCAGTATCGGAGACAGCTTTGTAGGGCAGCATTAGAGATTTGAATTTGATGCAGGCTGCAACAAGTAGCCAGTGGAGCTGGATGAGCAGTGGTGTGACCTTTAAGTATAAGGATTTCTCTTACATACAGTCTTATCTGTGTAAGCAGTAGGCCAGGGAACAAATTGACTGAAAAACTATAAAAATAGATCACAGGCAATAACATGACTCAATCTTGATTGCTCATTCAACAGATAGAGAGGATTGTGGGATTTGAAAGGATTCAAAACAGACCCTGAATTGACCCTCTTCCTCCTACACAGGTATAATATGTCTATTTCGTTTAAACATTGAAAATATTTGAATTAAAAATAATTTGTGTCTTTCTCTCACTCACTCCCTGGCAGTGATGCTCAGAGAAACACTACTGCTGTTGTCCAAAGAGTCAGCCAAAATCAACACAAAATGAATGATCCTTGTAGTTGCTTCATGTTCCGTATTATATTATATTATTATATTTAGTTCATAATATTTCCTGAGACTGAGCAGCTGCACAGCGGTTACAAGGGGATACTAGAAACAATGCAGAAAGACAGAGCATACATGAGCAACAGCAGGACGTGTTTGATGCTAATTACAAAGCTGACCCTTGTTTAAGTTGAGTGTCAGGGTTTCATGAATTTCAACCATTAACACAGATGTGTGTGGATTCAAGTAGGTGCTGCGAAACAAAATTATAAAACCTTTTTGGCACAGTGGGATGAAATCATCCTTCATTTTGGTTTGATAATCCTTATTGGACCATCTTCAATATAAAGTTTAGAAACAGGGAATGACGGGAGGAGAATGGGAATGCAGTCTGAATCGGAAAGTGGAGTGAACTGAGGTGGAAAAGCGCATTGCTGGCTATATACCCAAAAATGGGGTGCCATAATTGGATAATAGGATGACAGAAAGGGCCCAGCATTCTTGCCCTTGTTTGGAGATCAGTACATAAAAGTGTGCATCCCTGCGAGGTTGAATAGGATATGGGAATACCTCATTATAGACTCCAAAAAGTGCATGTGGTAGGTGCGAGGATAAGCAGAGTTGTGTGCTCAGAGCTTGGTTTATGCGTCTGCACAGTGCTCAGTGGACATTACCAAAGACATAAGACAACAGATCTTGATATATGGACTCTTGCAGCCTCATAAGATCAACTGCATTACATGAAGATGAAAAAGTGACCCTCTTAAAGCTCAAACACAGAATATGATGCTTCAGGTGGATGCATAGATAGAGACCAATGCAATTTGCACGCAAAATCCTGCATATACCCACATGCACATTCATCCTAGCAGACAAATTCACTACTGTGCAGGCAGCCCTGAGATAAAAGTGCACTTGGAGAAGGGAACTACAAAGCCAGAGAGTAATCAGATCCTCTTCATGCAAAGTGCCGCTGTCAATTATGATACATCTCTTGACTTGAACAGATAACTCGCTGCAAAACACCATTTAGGACGTGCAGTCGTTGATATTATCAGGAGCTTTAAGGAAACATCTTCTTGCATGAATAGCTCTTCATGATGATAAAGTATCAAAACAGAGATGGGGGGTCATACAGTGAAGAGTCATACAGTGATAAAAGAAGACAAAGCAACACAAATACCCAAATTAAAAGCACTGATAGCAGAGCTACCCATGCTACCAACTGGGACAAGTTAACAATCGGTCCATTCAAACCTTTACCTTGTAGATGCTTGTGCGTTCTAAATATCATATCAGTGATATGTTTTTACATTTGTTTCGGTCTTTCAGTACAGTTGGGGCAAAAAGTTGGGGCAAAAAAAATCTTCGAAATAGATGCCTTATTCAGTGTTTGCTGGCCCAGAGGTGGGCCAGAAAGAGATTAAACATTGGTGCTCAGAGCGACCTCAGGTTTCATTAAGGATCTCACGGCACCATAAATAAAGTGCTGTACTGTACGGGGCCCTTCTTTTTTTTCACTCCGCCCACGATTGAGTGAATTTCATCCCTCCTTAATCCCTCAAGTATGCTGGAGATGAAGAAAGTCACGACAAGCGCTAGTCTGAGACGCCAGAGTGAGAGAGAAAAAGAAAAAGGGTCAAAGAGAGGCAGCCAAAGCGAAGGTGTCTAGAGATAGAAAGAGAGATAGTGGCGGGGGTTCAGTGTAAGATAAGAATGAGTTACAAAGAGATAAAGCAATGATAAAGTGATAAAGAAATGGAGATGAAAATCAAAACACATGTAAAATTTGTCTGGTGTCCCAAACAAAGAAGAAAAATAAATGTTACAAATGCAATGTTGCAAGGATAGTGTGGAGGGTCTGTGTGCCCTCAGTAATGACTTTCCTGTTTTCCTGACCCTGCAGTCTGGAACATGCTGATCACTTTCAGACATGTTTGATCATGTTGTTTTTGCTGATGTAAAACAGGGTTGAAAACAATGTTTGCCTCAATAAAATGTTCCAGCACTCATACTTTGTAATGCGCCCAATTTAAATAGTCACAATAAAGTGTGACCAAGAGGAAACCAACACTACCAAACCAATTTCACAAAAGAAAAACATTCAGAGTTTGTGTTGCTCTACCAACTTGGTACAGTGGCACACCCAACAGCTCTGACAGCCAAAAGAAAGAATCTGTCAAAGAAAGGATATACAGTATACAGATGAAAAGTAATGGTTGGAAAGGTGTGTGGATGTGTAAATATGGAGAACAGAGCTTTAATGCCAAGTTTATATGGAGGTGCTTTTTGTACCACATGGACAGCTAGAGAGGCAAATGTAACTGACAGGAGCAGCATGCATTATATGTGTTGTCTTTTTCACTGTAAGACATTTGTGGGAAAGTACTGCAATTGTAAAAGACTGATAAAGGATATTTTAGCACTGGCTACTTTGGCTTACTATTCTCACTATAACCAAGGGAGAAACGATGCTTTTTCCTTATCCAAGCACTCAGCACTTGTGGGTTATGCATTAACCCTAATCATCACACTAACCCATGTTTGAAGTCATTTTTGCCACAATGTGGGACAAGACAGTCAAATTCTACATCGGCCCCATTATCAATATGATGAAGGTATTGGAACAACAAAACACAATATTTTTTAAACTTTTCAACTTGTGTCTTCTACAATTAACCTGGCAATCTGTTTAGTTCTTCCCGGCTTACTGTGTGGCAAACAGGCGCAGGTAAAAGGCAAGCCTTGGCTGTCTGGACGGAGTATCAGAGGCAACTGCCACATGGTCAGCGTTAGCTTCTTTCTTTCGACTAGTATGGATGGGAATAATTAGTCAATGATCGATTAATCGTCGTTAAGAATTTGGTCGATTATGTGGACATTTTTAATTGATCTGTGTATTTTTTAATTTTAATTTTATTTCTGACTGCGTATCAATATCACTGAACTGAAACACGCCGAGCATTCAGTTCTGTGGCCGTACGTCAATAAGCCAATGAGCTGAGAATTAAGTTGGATAAAGCTACAGTTTGAAAACTGAAAGTTGCAATAACAATTATAAAACACAAAGAAATACAAGAGTATTAATTTGAACAAAACTAGCTTATTGTATCAAACCTTGCTAGCATGAATTACTGAGTTTAATTTTATCCAAAACTTATTTAAACACAAAACACATTTAAATATGCAACATTACTGTGAAAACTAACGTCATGTCTCTTCAGGGGCTAAAACATTAAACACTGAACTCCTTGACGTTATCTTTACAGATTATTCTCACTTGATTTAGTTCAACGATCGACAGGGCGTCTGTTTTCGTCCTATCAAAAAAAACCATCTGGCTTTTGAACAGTACTATCGAATATCTTTTATTTTACCCATGTATGAATAGCGAATACAAGATAATTGATTGTTAACGTTATAGATGTTGGAGTTGGCAGGTTTCTTCCAAACTCCCATCCCTTGCGACTAGCTTTGCTGTCAGCATTAGCATCGGGGTACTTAGCAGCTATAGCTTCATTTTACATTTACATTTAGTCATTTAGCAGACGCTTTTATCCAAAGCGACTTACAGGAAGAAAAAAAGTAAACAATCAAGATATAGTGCGATAAGAGCTATTAGTGCATCAATAAGTGCTAGTGACAATTCTTTAAGGAGTAGAATTATCGTGTGGTGCTAGGAGAGAAGATGCTCTCTGAAGAGCTGGGTCTTCAGGAGTTTTTTAAAGGTAGAGAGGGACGCCCCTGCTCTGGTTGGAACTGGTAGTGTGTTCCACCAGCGGGGAACAAGAAATGCAAAGAGTCTGGATTGTCTTGGACCAACGGGGGGCAGAGCCAGGCGCCGTTCATTGGAAGAGCGCAACGGTCGTGAGGTAGCATATGTCTGAATCAGGGTGTTCAGGTGAGTAGGTGCAGTACCGGAGACAACTTTGTAGGCCAGCATTAGAGATTAGAATTTGATGCGGGCTGCAGCAGGTAGCCAGTGGAGCTCGATGAGCAGCGGTGTGACATGTGACCTTTTTGGCTGGTTGTAGACCAGGCACGCCGCCGTGTTCTGGATCATCTGAAGCGGTTAGCTTCATGGTAGTGTGTTGTTTTGCAAGGTGCTTCTGAAGAATAGAATTGCTAACCTTTGATGTGGATAAAGGTTTTGCACCTTTACTTACATTACCACTTTATTCTTATCCTTGATCTAGAAGAGGGAAAAATAATGTCCATATTTCTATTTCTGAAAGCAGCTCATGTTACCGTCAGCCTAACGTTGCAGTAGTGGTAGGGCCCACTAAGTTGTCTGCTCTTTTCACGTAAGTAATGGAGCAACAAACATATTTAAATTCAAAGTCTCGTTGCCAAAAGTAACACCATTTGTAACTCCCACCACTGCTCATACACAACTCTTTCTCTCTTGCTGTTTTAGCTGACCAGGAACCCACAGATGGGTCTTCCAGGGTGGGTTGATGTTTCATTTGCGCTAGCCAAAGTGTGACTGACTCATTCCCCAGTCAGGTTGTAGGTCCTGCAATACGTGCATCAATCTATGTTCCGTATATTCTGCACACAGCTGCAGAACCCCTGTACTGTGATGGTCCAGCAAAAATACATTAACAATTTCAGTCTTAGTAAGAAGTGATTAACTTGTCAAAGTGGCAGTGTGACAAGGAAGTGCAACTCAGAAAACTATGATCAAACTGGTAACATTGAACAATAACATGAACAGAATCAGAAAGGACTCAAAACAGTAACTCCTACTAAATCCGAAAGGCATCAAAACCTGTATCACTGCCAACCCCCAAACTGTGAGAACAGTTTTTACCCCTCTTCATCGACTTCCAGATGCATTTAAGCATTTCTTGGACCATTTTACCCTCTACCCTATATATTTCTGACACTGGAACATATTTAAATTCCCAGAAAAGACCCCAAAAAAGTATACATGCACAAAAGCGCGCACAGACACACGCATATCCCCACACACACATAAACACATTTAATTCAGTTCTCTCCCTGATGCCAAACCCACATCGTCATTTAATCTTTATCTGTACTCATCTCCCTGGTCCTGATTAGACATCTAGCTTTTCAGACCAGGAGTGGAGTGGACAAGATAAGATCTGTTACAATGAAACTCTCCTCTGGTGATGATGGCGGTTTTGACTATAGAGTCTGTGTGTTAGTGTGTGTGTGTGTGTGTGTGTGTGTGTGTGTGTGGATGTGCATATATTTTCCCATAACTGCATGACTGAATGAGCGCATTGGTACATCTCTGAGTGCATGTTAAACAGATTAACCAAGATCCACTGGTGGGAGATGTATATGGACTGACACACACATAAACACACAAAGGAGAAGGCTGAATGCAGTGTGTGTGCACCTGTGGGCCTGTGGCACACTCCAGGCGGGCCGTCCGCCAAACTGGGGCTGTGACACACACACACACACACACACACACACATTGAGCGGAGTTGGCCCCGCTAAGTACTGTAGTCAAAACCAGTATAAGAGAGCAAAGGCATTCCTCACCCCTCTGAGTCTCTGAGCTGTGCTCTCTGCTCTCAGGCCAAATGATTAGAGTGCTCTAATCAGCAGAGGCTCTGAAAGGACAGCTATCTCCCCGCATTTCATCTCTCCCACTCTCCGTCTATCACTGCAGCTCTCTCTCTTTTCCTTCAGCGACAAGCTATCTGCGTGATAGGTATTTTCCTTCAAAAGACAAGTATGGCTAAAGACATACAGAGACGCTGAAGAGGAGCGGGCGTGAGTCAGAGAAAGAGAGATGTATTGATGGTATGTCCAGCAGCTTTCAACAGAGAGCATCATTGTCCTGGCAGACAGGGGAGGAACCCACAGGTGTGGCTTCACCCTAGCTGCACCACAGTCAACCACTGTGTGTGTGTGTGTGTGTGTGTGTGTGTGTGTGTGTGTGTGCATGAATGCATGCGCACGAAAGTCTGTGCGAGTGAGTCAGAGAACAAGTGAGTGAGTGAAAGAAGATGACAACGTATGTCAGTAGGGATAAAAAGGAAGTCACTGATTTCTTAGTGTTGATTCCCTTAATCCACGACAGCTTAATTTAAAATGTCTGTCCTGAGTCCTGTCCAGTGTGCTGCCAGTACAACGCTGACATGAACACGTTACAGAGAGCAACTTACTTAGAGTTTCTTACAAATCTAGCTTCACAAATTCAGTTGCATTGTTTGTTTTATTCTTTGTCTTTTATGTCTTACAATGGAGTACACAACAGATTTGGAACAGGGCTCATGGGATGTGAAAACAAATTATCCTTCATAACGTTGTCATTCAAATTGTACATCAATATCCACTTGTTGCCGCGAGGAGACTTCACTGAGGAGGGCAGAAAGCAATAAACTTAAGGTAGCCATCGTAACAATTTCAATTCAGCCAGCGTAAACCCCAGCAGGGAGGTCTGATCCGGGATCAACCTGACTCTGCCCCAGATCAGCAAACTTTGTTTTGCTGTTTAGACCCTGCATTGCTATTTGCCACCAGCCTGCTGTGACTGCTAGCAGTGCTCTTCTCCCTGCAAAGCCTCGTACTGGCTGGGAGCTAGTATGGTGTGCAAGTTTTTGTCTCAATTGTGGTCTGATAAACAGAGCGAGAGCGGAGCAAGAAGGGGCTGAGTGATGAATGCGCTGCCTGCAGGTCTGCAATGAAACAAGGTTTTAATTGAATTGAAACAGTGTAACAAATTTGAAAATTAGTGATTGCTTATCTGATGTTCAGTGTTGACACTGTGTAGGGCCAAATTCACTTTGTTCAAATTGTAGCTTTGTATGAGCATTTTGATCATGGACTCTTTTATGATTCATCTTTCATCAAATCAGCCCTGGTAGAAGATTTTGCAAGATTTGGAGTTTGAAGGCAATGTAAATGACTGACCCCTGTAGGGACATTGTTTTTCCTCTCTCCCTCCACAGCTGGGTCACAGCACAGTTCAGCTACAGGCCAGCACGCCTCTGGCTAAAAGTGACTTGTCTTTGTCGATAATCAGCCCTCCATCCATACTGAGGCAGCATTTTTCACACCTGGTAACTGACCATCTCTGGGAAGCTTTTTTACACTAATAAATAAGCAAAATAAACTCACTTTTTTTTTAAAGAAAATATTCTTATTCTTCCTATTTCCCCTATTAAACTAAAAAATACAACTTCCACAGAACTACAACCAGCTTAATTGCCTTGTTAACTCATCATAAAACACACTCAAACTGGATGGAAAGAAAATAAAATCTCACCAAATAAGTCTTGGTTAGTCTACAATCACCAACTCTGGTTTGGTCGAAATAAACCCTTAATTAACTGAGTAAGATGTGAAAAATCTGGTTCTACAAGCAGTTTTTCCCCACTGTCTCTCTTTGCTGGTATACTTGCCAAACCAAGTGAGAGCTGCTGCTCAGCGGCAGCTTGTTAGCCATTAATTTACACTATAAAATGACAATATTCACCCACAACAAAATGACAATGTCTTCAGCCAACTGCTATCCAATATATGCCAAATTCAAGTTAGTGTGGACAGGTATAAATGAGCTATTGGAAAACAATCATAAAATGATCTGTGATCTTAGATTTTAAACGGCAATATTACCGATCATGCGTTACACACGCTGTCACTCAGATGTTGATTTTGTCAGACAACTTTGCAATCATTAAACAGGCCTCAGAGTTTCTGTCTCCATGATCAACATGTAGCATTTTTAAGCCAAAATCCAATTACTGTTACAAGCTTCAGTGCAACTGAATAATAATGTAACAGAGAACAAATGATGAGTTTGTTATGAAGGCACACTAACAATAATGATGAGAGTGTGGACAGGGTGGGGTTCACCCAGTTGAGACTGTGTCTGTCCTTTAACTTAACAGATGTTGGCTTTGATGCACTCTTGCAGTTTGCCAACAAAAAAAGGACAAAGAAGAGATTTTGAGTCAGTCAGGCATCTAAGTGTGGATGCAGATCTTTGGGGAATCATCTGGAGAACACGAGTGTGGGTGCACATAGTTTATACATGTAAACTGCACTTTCTTACTCATTGACACCTCAGATGCTTTTTAACGGGAGTGCTCTGACCACTTAATGGTCCATCTGTGCACACTGTAACCCCACATTTACAACAGGACAAGAGTCCTGATATCAAATCAGTAATCTAACTGTGGCAATGGGGAGTGGGTCATTTTTTCCGTTCCATATCCAATAAATTCTGTAGATATCATGACGGAAACTATTCTAACTTTTTCCTAACAATGGTAATTCTCTGTGATTCTAATAAATCCCCTACCTGCGTTTACCTCACATCTATAGTTATCACATATGAAGGGACAGAATAATGGAAAAATTCAGAGACACGTCCTCTGAAGCTGCCAGTCCATCTGCCAGTCATACAAGGACTCACACAGCCGCTGTGACACTACTACCCACATTGACCTTGACTGGGCTGTGAATGAACAGTGGGAGGATTCGCTGGGAGAAAACATTCACAAAGCTTCACATTCAAACACTGCCGAAGACTTTGCAGAAGTGTGTGTGTGTGTGTGTGTGTGTGTGTGTCTAAAAGAGAGAGAGGGGAGCACAGTCAGAAATATTGGATGTTGTCTAATGAAACACTGAACACAAGACAGTGAAAGTGTACTACGTAGACAGACAGACAGACAGAGACCCACATGGAGAGAAAATATGTTATCAGCAGATCTGCAGGGTCTGTCTGTCTGTCTGTCTGTCTGTCCGACTGTCACACACCTTGCAGAGTTGAGCCTATATGGATTGTTTTATGATGACATATCCACTGCGCCTAGAGGGCCACCTGACATTCCTGACTCCTGAACCCCCACTACACACACACACACACACACACACACACACACACCTCCACCAAACTCCCTGTCCTCTCTCCTCCATGTATCACTGCAGGCAATGCACAGCAGACACCTCTCTCACCACCCTGTTTCTCTGTCTATTTGTCCTTCACCCTGAGGACCCATATTACCCAGTCTCACTTAGACATATTCTAACTTGGGGGTGAATTCTTTTCATTGTTTTAGCTCTAGAATTAAGTGTGAATATTTTTTTTATTATTATTTTATTTTATTGTCATTTATTAACTAGATTTATTTTTCCCATCTTGCCAACATGCAATGATAATATGATGATCATATCTGTCTTTGGACCAGCCTCCACGAGACAGTCAGACAGCTCTCTCATGCTATCCTGAGTATTTAGGTGAAAAGCCGGTAAGCTAATGCTGAGTGATGGTGCTGTCTGTGGATAAATATAGAAAACATGATTACGCCCCGTGTTTGTGCGCATAAATCAAATCGTCAGGTGATACCATTTAAATATCAGGTTGACGCGAGACAGAGAAACACAAAACACGTGGTAAATAGAGTGCACTTACCACCACAGTCCGATGATATTGACCGGACACAGCAAGATAAAGAACAGGGCCAGTTGGATCCGTGATAGACGAACCGTCATGGTGAACGCAAGCAAATCCTCGAGGAGATTCCCCCAGCAAAAGTTTAAAGTACTGACGAGCTCAGCCAACACCGAGTTGGATTATTTCTTAAATACATAGGAGGTCCTTGTTTTCTGACGGTAGCAGCAAAAAAAAAAAAAAGCTCACTGGAAATTATCTGTCAACAAGAGCGCAAAAAGTTCCTCATCCAACTCCTCTTCTGTGGGGCGCATCTTAATGCGCAACAAAGTTGGTCAAGAGGCTACTGGAGAGATGTCCGCTTTCAAAGGTGTGGTTAACCTCTTCATTGTCGTTCTGCTCTATCTGTCGCAGCACATTACATGCTTTCAAAAAGGAAGGAGAAGTGACTCCAAGCGGTGAAGTCCTCTCTGACTGCGAAACAGCGCGCGGTGGTAGTGAGGACACTCGCAGTCTCGCCACTCTTAAGGGTGAATTTAAAACAATGAAGTGATATTAAAGGAGAAGAATAGCACCGCTGCCCTTAGAGTGAATTCAAACAAGTCTTTTTGGTTCTGCTGGATGGTGGTGGTTCTCTGCGCGCTGTGAAGTGACGCACTGGTGAACTTGGTGCAGTAATTGTCGGTGCGCACCGGCTGCAGGTAGAGGCGTCTGTGTGCCACAGTCTGTCGATGTGTTTTCTTTGGATGATAAAAGGAGGAAAAAATGCGCTCTTCTTCTTCTTCCACCTTGGTGTGACGTCGCTCCGGGCGAAGCGAAATCCTCGCTGTCACTCAGGAAAAAGGAGAGAGAGAAAGAGACTGCAATTAGTTTTAGGAGGTCCCGACTGAGAGCAGAGAGGGGGTAAACACACACACACACACACACACACACAGAGAGAGAGAGAGAGAGAGAGAGAGAGAGAGAGAGAGAGAGAGAGAGAGAGAGACCTGTCACACAGTGCGTTTACGGTGGACCAGAAATCAGAGCTTATGGAATGAGGTGATGTCAGCACAGGTGTGGTGGTACCTTTCTGATATCTGTGCCAACAGACTGGCACGTTCTGAAGTCATCTGGGTGGGTGTCTTGTCTTTTCTTTTCTTTGGCTAAAACTAAAAGGATGACATTATTCTCTGCCTGGTAAGAGAGAGAAAAAACACAACCTTTTGTGATCAAAAGGTGCCAAAGTTTATCAATTGCCCTCAAGATTTTTTTGGTGATCTGCATTTGTAAATGTGTCTCTATGTGTATTTGTTCCTGACTTGGGCTACTTTTGGGGACACATTTCACACAAAAAAAAACAGTTAATGGGGATGGCTTGTCCACAAAACAAAAGCTGTTTCCCCACTAGGGAAATAGCTAATTTTTTTGTTCACTGTTAAGGTTAGGGTCAGACCAAAAACAAACTAAACTACATCAGTTAAAACATACAAACACGCTTAAATATCTAACCCTAGCCATAACTGCCAGTGGGCAGGTGGGTTAAGGCGTTAACCCAATCGAAATGGACTTGGGTGGCGCTAAGGATACAGCGATAGTGTCGCTGCAAAAAAGATGCAACATTTAGTGAAGAGGAGGGATAATTCTGTCTGAAATAAACAGCCAATGGCAGGCTCTTATCAGTCAAGATCTGGTGACTAAGAATCGGTGATAATATTAACTGGTACTGTCAGACCTTTCTACAGGGTTGACACAGCACTGTGGAGCTAGAACTGGCTTTGCTCAACTAGGCAACTAGTGGTAATGTTGGGGTGAGGGAAAGTCTCCAGCAAATGTAATGTCCTCAAAAGTGACTTAAGTAAGTGTGTGTGTGTGTGTGTGTGTGTGTGTGTGTGTGTGTGTGTGTGACTGGGCAGTATTATCACCTATCTGGCCAAGGGCATATCCATTGAAATTCAACACCACTGTACTGTAGCCGCCCATAAAAGCCCTGACACCCGACTTCGTTCCACTGCAGTGATGCAATCAATCACAAGTGTAACACAAGGAGAACTCACCCAGTCAAGTACCACTGTCTTTCATGAGGGCCTCAGTTCCATTCACTTATGCACAAACCATAACCATGTCTATAACTCTAGGCTGACAATAAAAAGTGCCATTATCTAAATTTTAACTCAAACTTTTCAAGTATAGAAAATAGAACGAAGCCCCTCTTTTCCCTCAAGGTGTAATTTTTGCACACAGTCTACAAAACATGGAGTCCAAACCCGTAGTGGCAGGGTTCATTTGTTTATCCAAACTTTTCATCCATTGAAATATTTTTGTGTGTCAGTGCCATATGCAAGGGTTGAAACAACTTGACACGAGTCCATTGAAAACACAATAGAGTTTTTGCTTGATTTGGTCCATTAAGGTTATGTATACTTTAACATTGCTGCTGACCAAAGCGCACCGTAGCTTTTTTAGAATTTTCCCTAACTTTAGACATGGTTCCCATTCATTTTCCTGCAGCATGAACATCAACCTGTGCACACTTGAAGCTCGAGTTAATTTGACACATTTTATTTCATGCTTTGCTAAAAATGCAAAAGCTATGTGAGTATATCTATATGATCTCTTCTCAACATTCCTTAAGTCTCAGATGCCATCTTTTCTCTCCATTTTAGCCTCATACACACAAATCTTTAATCAAGCCATTCTATTCATTCAACCAGGTTTGTCATGGTGGAAGCAGACAAGAGTAAACAGTTCTGTATAGTGTGGATGGCTGGCTATAAAACAAGAGGTATAAATGCATTATATAATCCACACTGTTGTGGCAGTGACCTAACATGACACTGATTACAGCAGGTCCTGACCCTCTACAGTTAAATAGAGGCTGATTCTCTTTAAAATCTAAAGTGGATGAGGCCATTCACCTGTCAGCTAATCAGATGCTGATTACCTACTGGATAATGATCTAAATCAGTTGAAAATTTGAGTTAATTTTATCATTTTCTATCTCATCTGACCCAATTATTAGCACACTATACAAACAAAAATGTTACATAATGTGTTTGGCTATACTATTATTCCTTTATTATACTATTATCACATTGCTTTGTGTAGGTGATAGTAATTCAGCCTTTGTAGGAGTATCAGAATAAGATTCAGCAACTCACAGTTAACTTTCACCTAAATTTAGCAGGTTTGTGGGTGTTCATTCTAAGTCCTGTAAATAAAGATATATTGTACGCGTACAATGTAATTTTCATATGATTACTGTTTGAGTGTTTAAGATTTACACATGAAAATACCTTCTTTTTTCGCAATAAAGATGGTGCACTTTCAGAGGACAGAATGCATTTTTCCTCCATAATATTAAACCATATGTTGTCCGTCCCTGTGGGATTATTTGATTACACTGGAGTGCCTGAGCCCAGTCAAAGACAATAGTTTGTCCAAAAATAGCAACATAAAAAAAAAGGTCATACTATAGTATGTCGTTTTTGTCAAAAATGTTAAATTTTAGAATGCCTAAAATGCTTAAAATGGGTCAATTATAGTCTTTTGATACATATTAGAGCATAATATAGAGGTTTCATCACTATGCTCTTACTCCACCTACAGGTTGCCTACTCTATAGATAGTGTTGATCTGCATTGTAGATTTTTCTGAACTGAAATGTTTTAAAATGAAATATTTTTTACAGCAATTTTATGAATTGCCCCAAATCATTTAATCTCAGAGGGCTTTACAGTCTGTATAACATATGACACTTTACAGGTTCCATGTATGATCGGGAAATATGACAACATATCATGACGCAATAGAGATTTGTCAACCGATACAGATTTACCATGGGAGCTTAGTGTGTCTGGCAGTATGCCATATCAGTGAGCAGTCTTGTGTTGAAGCCTTTGCTGGATATTTGGCTGTGTTAGCAAATCTTATGCACCAAACCTCCCACCCACTCAAAGTGGGCTCCGACAACCTCAATTCTTCGGAATTCTGACCATTGATATTGGTTGAAAAACGTGATAACACTCAAAATTGTTGTGTTAAGTTTTGTTTCTTCACGTCAAAGAACATACTTTGATGTTCTAGCAGAGAACTCCATGGGGAGTGCTGTATTGATATGTGAACTGGGACCACCCGTAACAGAATTAGAAAGTTATGAAAATTGAGTTATCTCTCAATGACCTATAAATAACTGTGGCATAGTTGTGGCCATGGTCATTGTACTGACCCATTGCACTGGCTGTTTGCTCTCCACATTTATTCATCAACCACCTTACCTTCTCTTTCTGTCTGAGTCTCACTCACCCCCAGCTTCTCTCTCTTGTCTTGTCCCTCTCTCTCTGCTGGGTGAGTGTGTTTTGTTAGGGAGGGCTGATTCTTCATACTTGGCTGAGGCTTTATGGACAATAAAGATCTGATTTCAAAGTCCGGCAGGGTGTTGGGCCTGGGGTCTTGGCTCACAGCTTTAGTTGCCTGCTGGGAGGAGACACTGCACAGCCCCTAACCAGATGGCCATCAGCCCACATAGAGTAGATTCATATTATACATTATGTGCATTGTTTAAATTCTTTACCACCACGGAGTCACTGAGCTGCACTAAAATTACTATTAATATAATTGTTCTAACACTTTGACATTGTGCTTACCGTACTACTGAAAGTAAAAGGCATTTTACTAAAAACCTGTATCTTTATATTGGAGCATTAGGGGGTCGATATTTTCCAGCTGACTGTCAAATATTGAGGTTTCCATGAATGCACACAATAGGGCGCCACGGGAATGAGTTCTCAAACCAGGATGTAAGTTAGCATTTTAGCACCCTCAAACTCAATGAGGATTTTGAATGTGTTGGTGGTTAGATGCCTGAAATAAGCTCTGTGGTTAACACAATGTTAGTAATACCCCCACTTGTGAACTTTGAAGTTCTAACCTTTTACTTAAAGTGACGGCTGCTAACAAATGGCTGAATAACACTACAGTGGCTGTCAGGGACAATAAATGTCGTCACGCTGCACACGGACACTAGTCCGCCTCACAACCTCTTGTCGTGTTTTTCAGTGGTCTTGTAAACTCTTGTAGATTGTAGATTTGGTTAATAAACAATAATAAGGCTACAGCTTTGCTAGCTCGTCAAAAACACTAGCTTGTCAGAGAGCGTCTGAAGCTTACGGTAGTGACGTTCTAGTCATGTAACCGTGGTGTAGTTAGCTATAGCATAACGTTACCTCTTTACTTCTGTTGGCTGCATTAAGGCTTCAAAAATAAAAAGTGGTGTTCATTTATGAGGATTATGCTGCTGAATAAAATGCGTGAGCATCAGAAAAGTGTGTTTGCCACAGAGCTTGTTTTCTGCAATGATCCAAAATCCAATGCAAAAATCCCATTGGCGATATTCTCAATAGACCCCGTGGTGATGCTACATCAGGGTTGGCCTACAAAAATATGTCATTTATTTGCTCTGCTTGCTATGATTGACTTTTCATGTCTATGCTTGCAACTGCATTGACACAAAATTACAAATTAAGTATTACAAATAGGCTAATATATTTTGTGTGGTGAATTACCAACTTCATGCCAGTTTGAGTAGAGAAAGCATCAGTTTGGTCCTCCAAGTGTTTCTCTCGCTCCTCTCTGCCTGTTGGTTTTGCAACAACAACACCCAGGGCAAGAGATTCTGCTCAAAGACTCTACAGCAGGGTCTATGCTAGCCAACACAGGAGCTGGAACCAGAGTTCTCTTGTCTCTACCCGCCCTCCCTCCCATCCCATGACGCCATGTTGACCTTAAACAGCTTTGTGATCAACTGAAGTCCCCTTAGTTGTTTATTCCCTGACTATTTCATCTTAATCACATAGCTCAGAGTGACGTGTCCTTCCAGCATGTATAATACATCTGTAGGGACTTAGTTCATTGTTGTAAAGGTGAACGCCCTGATAGATACGGGAGCTTCACTACGAGCTGCCAACATTTTTCAGTCATTACATTGAACTTATAACATTGTTTTTCTTCTGTAATATGCCTGGTAGTAGAAGAAGAAAAGAGTAACAGGAGTGATTTGTAATGTAGAGTCAGAGAAGAAAGATGGGTCAAACAGGGAGATTGAAATTGATTATAACACATGCCCCACGTTTCATATCTTTTTAATTTAATCCTAATGTTTTCTTTGGCGTCATCAAACTCCGACACCTTGCATAATATGGGCATGTTGAGTCGAACACATTTATTTCATTTCACACTGATACAGTTTACCACAATCACACCTGGCCTGTCAAGTGTGCTTGATGTGTCAGTACAGTACAGATGTGTTTGTTTTATAGCCAGCATTTCATTTCAAGATGGATAGTACATTTAGGGCCAAGTGGGCCTTGAGGGCAGTGGGAACAATTTTTAGTCATGTGAGTAGTATAGCTCTGTAATTTAAAAAAAAGTTATTTGACCAGTCAATTACACAAACTACAACCATAAAAACATAAATAAGAGCTACTAACTGTAATCTTGCATATTTATTTATAGCTGAGACATTTTTTCCATCACCTCTGACTCCAGCAGTGGCCATACTGGTAAGTTACACTAGGTCTTCTTTGAAGTGTTAGGTTTTTTTTGGCAATGTTGGTGGGTCAGTCCACCATTATGGTCCAAAGTGGAATACTAAACCAACATGTCCAGACCAGATGCCTTTATAGGTCGTTTGTTCCAACCCTCAAATATGACCCACAGGAGTGTTTCCAAAAGTAGCGCAGGAAAACACTACTTGTTTGGCTGTCCTGTGTTCTCATAGTGACCAGATTTCCCGGTTTGTCCAGGATTGTCCCTGTTTCAAACTGGGTGTCTAAGTCCTGACAAATATCTGTAAAATACTAAAATGTCCTGGTTTTAAGCATGCCCCTGAGTCCTTGTCCATCTTTGAAGAAAGAGAATGAAGACCCAGCTCTTTACTCCTGATCTACACAGATGACAATGATAAGTATCGCACTGACTGCTCGCTCGACTTACAAGCACTTATGTCCTAGTGGACTCAAACTTAACCCACAGCACTTACTCATGCTATGTTTCTTGACTTCATCTTTACTTGTGTTGTATTATCTCTCAAATGTACGTTGCTTTGGATAAAAGCGTCTGCGAAATTACATTGTAGAATTGTAGAATCCACAAGCAAATTGTCCCGGTTTTCACGATAAGCTGTTGCTGCCGACAACAAGAAGAAACATACAAAAACGAACCAGTAACTTACCAATATGGCAACTGCTGGAGTCAGAGCTGATGGAAAATATGTCACAGCTATGTATAAACATGTAAGATTACAGTTTGTGGCTCTTCTTTGTGTTTATATGTTTGCTAGGTTTGTTTAATTGACTGGTGAAATATGTTTTACTTAAATGTGGACATGTAGTCTTAGTGTGGTATTCCCACAGAATTAAAGCAGTTATATCACCATGTAGCCTATGTTCATTAAAAAATAATTGTAAATTGTAAATGACAGCTGTCAGTGCCGATGCAGCTGCAGCTGCATCATAAAGGTATATGGCCTGTTCATGAATGTGAGGTAAGGGTCCTGGTTTGGGGGTTTGAAAATAAGACCCCCCTTGTTCACACGAGTCACATTATATTATTGTAAAATACTGTTATATACTGTTCTGGGATACTGTATTATACATATACTGCGCCATACAGTGTTTGGACAGTCTTGTATGAGAAGGCTTATCTGTATAGAAAAAATACTGAATAAACAATCAGCTGCAATAACTTTTGGTTTCCCCTCGGGTCTGTCACTGATTGAAGTGAAAGAGCATTGGTCCGGGTTATGAAGCGTTCCCTCCCTCCCTCCTCCACCTAGGAAAAGCTAACAGGCCTAACCCCTGTCCTGCCACACCTATCATACGGCTACACACACATTCCCCCTCTCACACTGCTTTCATCTGGGCGTGAAATGGATTCCTACTGGCTGCCAGAATGCACCACCTATCTCTGGATGTGATTCTCTTTCACCCTCCTTCTCTTTTCCTGTCTTTCTTTTTCTGTACCACACGTGTGCCCTATTGTTTCCATAGAAAAATGCCTCGCCCGCGCTGCAGAGTCCACAAAACACATTCCCGGGCGGTTATGATCGAAAATAGATTAGAAATCCCATCGGAGCTAATATTTTATATGACAACTTGAATTAGATCTAAATCAGAAACACATGAGGGCCCTAACCTTTTTAAAACAAACCACAGTCATCCCTGGAATCCCCAGGAGAAAGGCATGTTCATGAAATTCCTTCATAACTGGCACACACACACACACACACACACACTGAAAGTGTGAGAAAGGTTGTAGTATAAAATATTGATACCTCCCGCTGCCACATGATTTTACATGTCCAGAAGCAGAAAGTCTGTTTTTAAGGAGGAAGGAACCGAAGTTATGCAAAATGATGGTCTTGTCACAGCAAGTAATGAAAGTAAACCCTGTTCCCGGCAACTGCCTCTCACTGAGAATGGCTGCAATCTGTCAACAAAGGCTACATAATTTAGTGTGATTCAGATATGTCCTGCTTTCTCTCTCTCACAGGGCTGGGCCCATGTCATCTCGCTGACCCTATTGTAATTGAACACACATTATTTGGATCGTAAAACACACTTGGAATCTATCAGCTGACCAGTATCTCTGCAGAGAGGCAGTGGTAAGGAGTTGAAGGTTGCACCAGGTACAGATCAGCTTTCAATAAGATCTAACTTATGTGACTTTTATTGCCAGAGGAATTTGAATTGTTCAAGTGATCTCTGGCAGAATCCCCTCCTGCAGTGACATATAAACAGGGAGAGAGTGGAGGAGAAAACATTTAACTGCATGGTGTCTGTGCTCAGTCCTCAACTTTGGCAAGGATTTATTCAGTTTCTTTTATAAATGCATTCTTTTTTGCCATCTCTTTTCAGCGGACTATAAAGAGAAATCTAAATTCGAAACATAAGACTGGAAACGCTTTTACATTCTTAGTTCACATTGTAAATTTACAAGATGATTCTAAAAGTGCTTGAGCTTTCTTCACAGCTGAAAACTTTGACAGTGAGGAGTTTATTGTACAAGCAGCTGTGGAATGTAACTAACTAAATGTATTTAAAAAGTCTACCCAAGTACAAATTTGAGACTTTCTTGAGCACTTTACTGTAAATAATATATACTTTTAATCCCCTATATTTACTTAACAACTCCCAAGTTCCTGCCCCAGCAGCAGTTTGATCAAGCCATTCCCCACAACAGATGGGTTGGCATTGATCATGTTGCAGAAGGTTACCAGCTTTTCAATGTGCTGGATTTCCTGCCTTGTCCAGTTATGGAGTGGTAAGGCTTTTACCTCTGCTAAAAATGGGTCCATAGATGAGTTCTCAAGTGCCAGCTCACACTGGTATGCAGTCCAGTTTGCGTCAAATCCCCCTTTCTCATGACTTTCATTAATGACGCCAGAATAGAGGGGTGGAATGTAACTGAGTATATTTACTCAAGTACTGTATTTAAGTACAATTTTGAGGTACTTGTACTTTATTTGAATATTTCCACAATTGTCATTCATACTTCTGTTTCACTACATTTTAGGAGGAAATAATGTACTTTTTACTCAACTACATTTAGCTGACAGCTTTAGTTACTTTTCAGGTTGGGATTTGCAGCTCACATGAATGAACCAAATATAACAATTTATAATAATAATAATAATAATAATAATATAAATAATATATATGGCATATATACATATGTATATACATATGTATATATATATATATATATATATATATATATATATATATATATATATATATATATATATATTATACTTTTACTTTTGATACTTTTGTACTGTCACTGATGTAAGGTTTGAATGCAGGACTTGTGGTGGAGTAATTTCACAGTGTGGTATCAGTACTTTTACTGAAGTAAAGGATCTGAATATTTCTTCCACCACTAGCAGTATCATCACTGACCCTGGGATTGCATATAAATGGCACCAACATGAGTTCCATCTCCAGCAGGTAGACTCACTGGATGTAGGATGTTGGGATTAGCCTGCCATTGGCCGCCTATTTCAGATAGCATTCTCCTCCCCTTCCGCTATCTCCATTATCTATTTTATAGGGACGATGTCACCTTATCCTGGGGTTGATGCAATGCGAGACAATTGTGACTGGTTGAACCCCTTAGCGTTCATGCAAAACACCTAAAGAAACATATCAAAGACATACCCGAAGTAAATTGAAAGCAGTTCTTGGATATCTTGGATTTTGATTAAATCTGTGGTTCTGGTCACATTTGAAAGGTAACACTCTGGAGTTTATTCCCAAAGAGTCAGAATAACTGTAAGTGCTGGGATGAAAGTTTAAACACACTGAATTTTTTTGAGTAAATACAGGCCTGCAGATCATTATAGTTGGGACTTATGGGCTTGAAAACACAATTGGGTCGAAGTATAAAATATAACCTACTCCCAGTTCAAATATGATGAAGATGACTATTTTATACAGGTTTTTATAATTATCATAATACAAACAAAGAAACAAGCAAACATTACTCTTTCTTCCCCTATAGCAGAGTGATAATGGGGGCAGCCAGTCTTTAACATCTCCTCACAACTTTAAAAAAGTTGAGTGTGGATGTGAGTGTGTTTCTCAGTAAAGTTAACCATTTGGACTGTGTTATTTTTAATCCAATGATGCAGGCAAGACAGGGACAGAGTAGACATGTTCTCCAGATGCGTCACATCCATTTGTAAGTAATGATAACATCACTGCTGAACTTTTGATTAGTACATTAGATTTAGCCAAAGTGTGGCGTGATGTTATTCCCATACACTGTGTTTGTGTGTACAGAGATAGATGTGTTTCAACTGTGATAATAGCATTTTATATGTTTCCAACACCAACGCCAGTTTCCCTCACTATCATAAGGAAGTTCCTTTTGTCTTTATGATATCATACGTGTATTTCTGTCTCAAAAAGCTGGAACACACATTAGGTAGTACATTATTTTATAATTGTGATTCATGATAAAAAGGGGTTGATTTAGCTCCAGAAAGGTATTACACATACTCTTGGCAAAGGAAATGATGTTGCTTGTTTAAAAGTTGTTTTCTCAAGTTTTACTCACTCTTCCTCTTCCCTCACACAGCTCACACACAGGAACACACAGTCAGAGTGACTATTCAGTGCGATTCATCAGCATTACCGGCAGAACAGTAACTTTATTATAACAGATCTTATCGGGTCTTCCCTGCTCACTATTTGAAAGCTCTGGGTCTTTTTACCCTTTCTTCTTTGTCCAACTTGTGTCCAGAGGGCTTGTGGCGTTGCGAAGAGATAGAGAGGGGGAACCAGCCAGATGGGTAACACACACACACACACACAGATTGTCCTGGTGATATGGAGCGCAGATGACTTTCGGATCAGCCTTCATGAACTACTCTGTGTGTCACCAGCCACACACAAACTCAGAGCATTAACCACTGTGGTATTGGCCTCCTTAAACTCTAATATTACAATCTGTACTCATAGGAAAACTTGTACAACCTCAATAATAAACACAAGATGAAACTTGGCAACCCAAACGTTGCAAGCTCTGCATATATAACTAAATAAAAAAATAAACAAACACATTTGAATGATAAAAAACAACGTTTCCAGTTTTGGTGATTCCATTGTTTCCTTCATGGTGCTCTGTACTCTACAGATAACTTTCTGACCAGGAGACACATGTTAAAAGTAGATTATATGCTGTTACTGTAACATGCCCATATAAAATTAAGCTCAGCTGTGACTTGAGGCAATGTGACCTATGAGAGGAATAAGTTTGTTTGTATATAGCACCATCTTGTGGGGGTTGTTCAAAGGTGGTGGTAGAAACTGAAAGCAAGACCAGAGAGAGGATGAAATTGTCTTGGCAACACAGCAACTGTAAGTTCCAAATGACTTGATCAATATTCATGTCACCAGACACTATTTTTGCATTAAAGATTGTGATACCATTTTCTAATAAGCCAGCCTTTGTAAAGACATTTTAAGCTTTAGCTGTTGTGAATGTTATCATTCCCTAATGTTTAAAAGATCAATTCTATTCTATTATTAAGAACAACTTTTGGGTTACCATATTGTGAAAAAAATTCCAACCTTTGCCGGGTATTTATCCTTCAGCATGTCACTTGTTTTTATCTCCTTAATTTATAAGGAAGACACTTTGATAGATGTCTTGCCTTTTGGAAAACAGCAGAAAATAATGACCATTTACTGACTGCAGACTAGTGGCTTATTTGAAACTGTGAAACCCACAAGTCTTTATTAATGGATTGCCCACATTAATAAATGCATTACAGATAGGATAAACACTAACAGGAGGGATTTTCACCATATGGCAACCAGAGACATTGTTCTTAATCATTGTTTATACACCAACTGATCTTAAAATAATATGTATGATTTAGTAGCCAATAAGATTTGTTTGACTGTAGGCTAGCTGTATATTTAATTATTAAACATTTACTTTGATAATTACATGTATTTTCCCTGCAGAATGATGGTCCTTATATCAAATTGATTAAAGAATTTTAGATACTTTCCTATTTTTAGTCTATTTTATTTTATATTTATTTTATTTTATTTATTATTTATTCTTTTTTATTATTATGTTTTCTCCTTTCTTTCTTTCATTCATTCATTCATTCATTCATTCATTCATTCATTCATTCATTCATTCATCCTTTCTTTCTTTCTTTCTTTCTTTCTTTCTTTCTTTTTTGATACATACAATAATTAATGTCTCGAAGAGTGTGCTAATAAAATTACGACATTCATTTATTGGGTGTATATTAAGATGATAGGCCTCTAATAAGAACGTATGTGGCCACATATAGATTTCCGTCAGTGTGTGTGATTGCATATATAATGTTCAACCAGCCTGCAGTACACGATTTGACCACAGAGTGGCAGCACATGTAAACACATGTAGTCTTACACAACCTCTTACCAAACGCTGAAAGAGTCAGTTCTGTAACAAGCTGCAGCCCTCTCATGATACTCCTGTCATTGGTAAGACCGCAGTCTATGGTAAGACCTCTATGATCTGAAAACAGATTTAAGTTGTTTAACCCAGAAATAGTATTTAAGTTGTATTCGGTGTAAAACTATAAGTATATATCCGTTACATTCATTTGAAAGTTGACAGTTGTCTGGTGTCACTGCTTCCTTGCAACGTGTTTCAGTGTTTTTTCTTTCTTTAGCTTGTTACAAAGTTAGCAATGTGTGTGTGTAAAAGCAGCGAAATGCACTGACAGTGACTTCTCTTGCCTTGTTTGTGAGACAGAAAGAGTCTGGTACTTCACTGTGACAACAATGAAGTCCATCGCCAGTTTCTCCTCGTCTGTCAGAGCTGCCTGTCACAACACTTCAGCCTGTTTTCCTCTATTTCGGGGTTTGAACTTGTGCAGTCCACTGGTGAGATGCTCTAACGTGGATTTTACAAGCAAAACTGTAATTGCACAACAACCGTGTGTAACTGGCGTGCGTTCTTTTCATAACACACACGTAAACACAGACGCAGTGCAGCAGGTGAGTGCAGCCCCTCTCCCCACCCCGGTGACCTTACCACTGAACACAGAGGATGGACTGACCGTGCACCAGATTGGCAGACACATGCCACCTACAGTAACTGCATGGCCAGCCCCACACCTGTCTCCATACAGCCCATACACCAAACCACAGAGCAATGCAGCTGCACGAGTCAACATCCGGTCAATGATTGAAGGGGGGGCGATCCCTGAGCTGTGCTCCAGGCTGGCAGGCTTCCCCAGCAATGACAGGGCAGAGGGACTGGCCACTTTACTCGGAGCATGTGTTGAATTTGGCCTGGAGGCGAACAGTCCTCTCGTCCTCACGCTGATAAATGAGTGCCTGGAGCTACTCTCCAGCAGGGACGTGGAGGTGACACAGCTCTGCCACCTGGGCGAGGTGGCATACGCCCTGGAAGGCCGCCAGTCAGCCCTGGTGACAGAGGTCCTGGACTCTTTATGGGTTGCCGCAGAAGAGGATGTTGTCTCTCCCTGCGAGGCTGCCAGAATCTACTCCCTGCTGGCTCTGTGTCACGATCCTGCCAGCCAGCAGCAGAAACTGTCCACAGTGCTGCCCACTTTGCACGGACACACACAGAGACAGGTCTGCCGGCTCAAAGCCAGTCAAGACAGTGAGATACTGCAGTCCCCGTTGGAGCAACAGCAGATACAGGTAGGTAGGGCAAACACTTTTCAGCCCCCTCTTTAGCATGTGATTGTAGGTCTCTTCTCAACCTTTTTGAGTCGCGACACAAATTGACAAAACAAAACACAAAATGACCAAAAAAGACATTAAATGACCAAAAAGACTAAAACACATGAACACTTTAACACAGTGGAGACAGAGCTGACTTCCAAAATGATTTGGCGACCCCCAGAAATCATCTCGTGACCCCAATTGGGTTCCCGACCCCAAGGTTGAGAATAGCTGTCTTAAGGGACATTATGGATGTTTTCTGTCTCTTGTAGTCCCACCCTGTAGATGGTGTCTTCACAGCACACTGACAAGTTTAGGATATTAACATGAATATTCATTTCACAGGCTATTTCCTTGGTGTGGAGGCTGAGCCACAAAGTATCCAGATACTTGAAATATTTTAGTGATGATGAAGTTATTAAGGTGCTCCATGCACTGATGATCCTGGGACAGCATGATCAAAAGCTCCTGGCTGCTATGGAGAAATACCTACCAGGTGGAGTTAATTTTTCTCAAATGGGCTTAGGGAAACATGGCCTTTAGTCCAAATATATTTCGTTTTCATGCTTTGGTGGCAAATGTGAGAATATGAAGCTGAAGGTGTGTGTTGTGTGTATCAGAGAGGCTGGGAACATGTGATCCGGAGCTGATCAGCACCCTCATGGAGTACTGTCTGCAAACGAGGTTCCGCTCTGAGCCGATCTTAGAGGCTGTGGCTGAGAACTTTGTTTGCCATGCAGAGAGGCACAGCACCCTTCAGATAGCCAAGCAGATAGTTGCCATGGGGAGACTCAACTATCTGCCACAGGTGAGGCTGTAGGCTGTTAAAATATTGCTAGAGCTGCACCGATTAGTCAACAAATCAATTGCTCGATCGACAAACAAAACTTACCAACGTTTTTAAATGTATTAAACTGAGTTTGGACAACTAAAGACATAATTTTGGACATTTTTCACCATTTTCTTACATTTTATACACCAAGAGATTGATCAAGAAAATAATTGCTAGATTTAGCTCTAACTGTTGCAATAGTGTATCTTAATGTGTGTAAACCACATTTGATTATTGGAATATATTTGTTTGCAATCAAAAACTCTGTTTTAATGAGTGTCTCCTTAACTCCACAGTGTTCCAATGAGATGTTCAAAAAGCTGGAGAGTATTTTGTCAACAAGGCTTTTCCAATTCCAGCCTCACTCTCTAATAGAGGTGTTGCACGCTTGCATTCACCTGGAACGCTTCCCACTAAACCACATGCCCAAAGTCTTCAGCCCATACATACAGCTGCAGGGTATGTAAAAGCCTGCTCACTACAAAAAAGGCAACATTATAGGCATTGCAAAGTAGTCTATACTCTGTCTTTCAGAAGTTAGAATTCATGTACAGTCAGTGTATGTAATATGTACGTAAGGCCTGTGATGTAAGCTGTCCTTGTCTGTCCTACAGCACAGGGGGAGCCATTGGACAATAATGCACTGGGACAACTGACACAGCTCCATCTGTGCACCTTATTAGAGTGCACTCACTACCTGGTGAGCATCAGCATATAGTTCATATTATTTTACTAGTGCTATAATAGTTCGCTGAGTGCTAAAACACTTGTAGAAGCAAGAGAAATTTTAGCAACAGAAAAATAATCAGTCAGGTAAATTATAATGATATTTAACTCCTTAATTTGATCCTCATCAGGGTCCCAGACTGCCTCACTTCCTCCAGGTAAAGAAGTTCTCCTCTGTGGGCCGGGCCTTTGAGACACCTATGCAGGGTTCCCTGTACCAAAAGGTCAAAGGGCCGCTGATAGAGCTGCTGGGGGGAAAGTTTTACTCCACCAGATTCTTTCACAGAGGATACACAATAGGTAAGCGGTAACCATACAAATATACACAACTGTATGACAAAAAACATCCAACAAACGCTAAATTTGAAAATACTCAGTCAGTCATATGTCAGTCAGCTTAAGCTAAACTACTGTAGATAAGACAAGATATGGTTTTATTTATCCCGCAGTCGGGATATTCAGTTGTCCCAGCAGCTCAAGATACAGACACTTAGATATAGAAGATAGAATAAATAATATAAAAAATAAGACATATACATACATTCTATGCACATTATAAACATACATTTTTTATATATTTATATATATATATATATATATATATATATATATTTGTTTGTTTGTTTCCTGATAGTACTTGCATTTTTACAGATACTGCACATTGGAGAAAATATATTTTAGCATACTAAATTGGTTAAATGAGTCGTTGCATGTAGTAGTATGAACATCATTGAATAAATAGATATAAATAAATAAGTGGTATTTAACATTTATAATATAGAAAAAATACAGAAGGCCTAATGTGGTCTGTGGTAAACAGAGATAGTGCAAATAAACCAGTAAAGTGCCCTTTTGGAACAAACGGTGCTGTATCATGCGGTGCTGCTGTATTAATGGATGCCATGATGTTTTGTTTCATTTTTCTGTCTAGATGTGGAAATAGTTCTTGATGAAGAGGGATATGTTCTGCCTCCTTATCAGCGGGAAAACACACACAGAAGGTGAGACACACATTCTGCAGTGTGGCTGCCAGGGCTCACAGATTGATACTCATTATTTACATTTTTAACTGAATGAAAGAGAATGAATACTTGTTAAGAGTTGCAAGTGAGCTCCATAGCATTATGACCTAACTGATTTTTCTTCCTTATGGTTTGTGTATGTGTAGGATAGCAGTGTGTTTGGATAGTCGAAACCGTTTCTGTAGCAACACACCGCACCTGCTGGGGAAGGAAGCCACGAAGAGGAGACACCTCCGCAGGATGGGCTATGAGGTGGTGCAGGTATGCTTGACAAACTAGATCATTGCATTTAGGCATCACAGATTAGCAGCTTTGTCTCAGTGAGCTCTGAAGTTAACTAGTTATTCAATATGTTTGATGCTGTTGAACTAAGCTGCACTTCTATAAATATCAAAGTCACTAACATTGACAATTTTACTTGTTGGCTGTCAATAAAATGCTCAACAAGATCACTGCTAATTTTCTCTTCCAGATCCCTTACTTTGAGATTGAGAAGCTGACACTTCAGAAGGAAAAGGTACAATATCTTCACGACAAGATATTTCCCTTCATCTCCAAGTCCAATCACTGATATTACTACCTAACAAGCTCAACTAAAGATTCCTCAGTGACTTTTATTGGTTCTTACTTAAGATGCTGTACAAACGAATCAATCTTCCAAAAAGTGGTGCAGTCTTTTACCTGAGTGAGGGACGTATGTATGTACAATATGACGAAGTGGCAAAAATGTATTGTTGTCTGATATTCATATTTAGCACATGCATATCCTACTGGGAGGATACTAATGTCTTGAAATACAGCAGAATAAACATTCAACAGGCCAGGTAACATTTTAATTGAAGTAACTAAAATAAAATAATAAAAAATAAAATAATCATCTGGTTGTTCCCTTAGTAAATATTTTTTAAAAGATGAATAAATCCTTATTTCCCTTGCCATTTGTGTGACTATCTTAGATTTGCACCTCATGACCTGAGTTTGTCGTGGAATTAATTTGAAGATGTATTAAAATATCTGACATATAGCAATTTAAATATGCATCAAACATGTTTTGACAAACACACAGAAATCTGACCAACAGTCACAGTCTCTTCACAGGAAACTTCTGCTTGATTAAGATCAGAGCAGCTCTGATTCAAGAAATCCCAAGTGTGTTCTGATATCAAAAGTAGAACATAACAGGAAACAACAGGACATTAAAACCTTAGTTACACAGAAACATTGACGCACAAACCTGCAAGATAAAAGAGACAACAAGTCTCAATCAGAGTTGTTCTGACTTTTGGATTTGTCTATCATCTGTTTTTGATACTTGCAAACTAAATCCTGCACAAGGCTGCTATTCGAATCTACCTGGTCGTCAGTAGTTTTTCTTTAAAGATTTTCTACAACAAGTTCATCACTATTTGAATGGTTACTGTTACAGTGACTGATTTCAGGGAGCCAAATAATATTGTTAATGTTTTTGCTGTTAATCTATTTTGATGTTAAATGGACATTACAGTAAAGTGACTATTTATGTGATTAATTTAAATACAACACATGTAAATAATGATCAGAATGTGAAGTCATTTGTTTGACAAGATTTTTTTAATGTTTGAATGCCATTAAATACACATGAGTTGTACAAACGTGACATGAAATATGATTTTATTTGATGTTTGAATATATGTCATAAATTGTCTTCTACCCTTATTATCCTTTGGTGTGTTGGTTGATACTTCAGAACAGGAAATATTGAGAACAGTTAATAGAACATGCACAGTGTCCCAAAATGTGCAGAGTCAACGTAATTTCACAGAGATCTATTGTGGAAGAAAAAGTATGAAACATATTTACATTTAACAGGCAATTAATATCTGTATGAAGATATTCCATATTCCTTACTGCGCAATTATGTATATTGATACTGACATTTACTGCTATTGATTTGCCTAGAAAGACAAATATTCCAATACTGAAGAAACGGAACTGAACCAGATGCAAATGTAAAATGCAAATGATCTGTAAATAAGTTGGAATCTCTTGTTAATGCCTAAAATATTTAACAATGTATACATACCACCACATTCTGATACATACTGAGATTATTATGTCACTGAGAAAGGAAGCTGCAAAGACTAGCAAATAGAAAGTAAATCCATTTTGATGGAGTGAAAATGATGGATGGCACTAAGTGGGACACAGTGGTACAGGTCATGTGTCAGGGCAAAGAGAACATCGAAAAGAGGAAAACTGATGGACAATAAGTTGTTTTTTAATGAAAACAACAGAGGAAAGACAGACCTCTGGCATGTTGGATAGATGGTGAGACTTAGATCCCTGCTGGTTCATTTTTGTTCCTCAAATCTCTCTCCTCAGCCATGGCTCTGGACAACCTCCTGGTTCTAATGAAACACACAATATGTTAGCCATTTGCTGATATTTCTGATAAATGTAGCAAATGGAAGACAGAGATAACAATATAGTGCCACTGAAAGTTTGTGTGTACAGTGTGCGTCTGTCTTCACCTGGTGGAAACAGGCGTCAAGACAGTGCGTGGGTGTGCTGTGAGGACAAGCTCTCCCCTGACAGCTTCCATCATCAGGTTCTGGAGGGTGTTCAGCAAAACATCCTCGCTCATGTCAGCAGGCACATGTTCAGTGTGTGGTCGTTTTTGTATTTGGGGGCTGTTTCCTAAACATCCCACAGTCCCCTCACTGTCCACTGTGTTGTGCAGTTCTTTCTGCCCAGCCACTGTTCCACTCAACACAGCTTTAGGCTGGGGAGGAGGTGTGGGGCAGGGAGGGGAAGGGAGAGAGGAAGGAGGGCAGGAACAGTGAGAGGGGCTGCTAGGGAGCTGGTAGGTGATCGGCTTGGATGCCAAAGTAATCAGATGCTGGATGAAGGCTGGATCATCTACTATATCCCTGGAAAAGGAGAGAGACTTTTAGTTCACACACGCACAAAATACACAATTTCTTGCTACTGTCCTGTTAACCTAACTCTAAATTAATCTCTATAGATGCTCATCCTAAAATTTCATGAAATGTCAAACAATTCTGTTCACTCTGATACGCAGGTCAGTATGGATAAATAGATGGATTATTACTGTGTACCAAACACAGGCCCAGGGTAAAAAGTGGGGGCCCCTGACCTTTATGTACAAAGTGTCACTCAAAGAGACGTGCACCAACCAGAAAGAGGCTCAAAAAAGCCACACAAAAAACACTCAAAGAGATGAAAAACAGATTCAGGGAGACACAAAGAGATACACAATGACTATCAAATGGGGCAAAACAACAACAAAGAGACACAAACTTGCTAAAAAGAGACACAAAACAACTACAAAGAGTCGCAAAATGACTATAGAGAGACATAAAGTTAGCTATAAAATAGGGAAAAAAACAACCACAGATTACAAAATAACTATAAAAAACAATGAGCTGACACAAAACAACTACAAACACACAAGTAGAGGTGTAGGACAAGTGGTAGGTGTCCAGGGCCCATTGTCTCATAATCTGCCTATAGGTGGATCTCTGAATGTATTTACACATATATCTGGGTGTAAGTGTTACCTGAGCAGAGAGGTGAGTACATGCATGCTGAGATCTCTGTCAGGGCAATGTGAAGGCAGCCCAGCAGGGAGGGGTATGCTTGAAGAAGTTGTTTCAGGTTGCTGGGCTGAATGGAGGCACCTTAGAAAGAGCACAGATGCAAATGCTTCAGCTGCTACATATAAAATGGAGATGATGCTCTTCTCAATGCTTACAAGAGCCACAATTTATTTGTTAAATCTTAAATCTCTCTCTTAAAACAAACAGGTATAAAGGACATTCTTGTTCTGTCCGTGTTGTATCTGTGATGCAGGGTGTGAACTGTATGAGAATGCCTTACCTGCAGTGCTTATTGGACTGGTCAGGAAAGTGTGTGAGGTAATCCAGCAGCCCGTGAGAGTTTGCATTAACCCCCAGATGCAGCAGAGCAGGTTGTGGGGGTTCAGGGCACCTCCACGATTTCGCTGTTTCTCGCTTCGCCCGCCGCTCAGCTCTTGTTGTCTTGGTACATATTGTGCCCACTGTTTTACAACTACCACTGGAACAGATAGGAGGAAGAGTCTGGAAGGGAAAGAGAATGAGACATAAGGGTCAGAGTCAAAATGAAGCCAGACCAATTACATTACTTAGACAATGCAGACCACCTTGTATTTCCTGAAGGGTGGCACACTTTTTAATGGAGCTGCTGCAGGTTCCTATAACAAGAGAAAGGGTGAATATGGTGAAGACTGTTACATCACTGTTAAAAATATGACTTTGAATTTGAGGAAGGACCTTATCTATTAGAACTCCTTGGATTTCTGTAAGAACTTTGTCTGTGATAGTGAATTCATCTTGCTGTCTCGCTTTCTCTTCCTCCCAACGCTGCAAATCATTATGGAACAGAGTCAGTGCAGCATCCTGAACAACCTGAAAAGGAGAGGAAAGGAGAAGATAATTCATTACATGCTGAACTTAAATTAACCAGGCTGAAAAAAGGCAGCTTTAAATGTACAATAAGACTGCTGTGGTACCTGACAGGTGACATTTAGCTGATATCTAGTGGGGTAGTCAGTAGAGGTGAAGGTAAGGACACAAAGGGCACTCTCCCCTGGACTCAGACTACCTTTCTCTGGATGGATCTGCACCACCTTACAGCACAAAATACACACACAGAAAAACAAATAAACAGGTATGAACAGATATATGAGAATCATCAACATACAACCTGCGTACAGTATATTTGTGTTGTCTTGAACAAACAGTCCTACACAAAGACGGAGGAGCTTCTTGTTTCTTTCCCAATATGGTGACGTTTACACACATACATAAGCCTTATTCATATGTTACATGTACACTTTCCTGTACCTGCTGATAACTCTGCTTGTCCCATGAATAGTGGACAGTTTCTGTGCGGGACACATTGGTCATGAAGAAGATTCTTGAAGATTTTGAGCACACAGGCATGTCACCAAGAGAGACAATGTCCTCAGACAGGAAAACCACCTACACACACACACACACACACACACGTTAAGACGAATGCAATGCTCAAATAGCCACAGACAAAAAATATATGAGTACTAAATCACTGGTATTCTGCAGAATAAATTGAAGTTCAAGTATTATTTTAAAAAGGGAAGAACTGCTCTCACCTGTCCCGGGAAGGGCACTCTCTGGACACAGGGATCAGGTGCCTTAGTTTCACTAGAGTTAAATGGGTTTGTGGAGCCCAGTGTGGGAGAACAGGACCCACATCCCTCAAACCTCACCAATGTGGAGTCCCCATCCTGGACGTGGATAGGAACATCCATCTGGTGATACACAGAAACAGGCTCAAAATCACAGAGATTGGACATTTGCCTAAACCAGCTGTACAAAGGGTTTGAGGGGACAGTGGTAAGAGGGTAGCAGAAGAGTCCTTACGTGGTACATCTTTGCCTCCAATGGAGAGAAGATCCATTCCAGCATGACTGCCTTCCCAGGTAGGACTTCTCCCTCTGGATTTAGGCAGCACAGCACTGGATGGTTAAAGTTGTCCACCTGTAGCTGTGACAACACAGCCATGTCTACCTCATAACGGACTGGCACTGCACCGCCATTGTGTAATTCGTACACCTGCAGTACAAACAGATATATACAAATACCAAGTCATCTGGGTTTATTGTTAATACAGAGGAACACATTCCAGTCAAACAATGGACAAGAATGCAATACATTTCAGCTCAGGCTAAATAGGCCACCTCTAATGTTGGACAATTTAAACACACACCTGCTTCGGAGGAAAACGGTCCCCAATAGTTACAGAAGTGAATACATGTTGTTTGGAGGCAAAGTGGAGGTAGGGTCTGTCTCTCTCCACCGTAACCCCCTGAAAGTTCAGCTGCACGTAGAACCACAACACATGCATGTGGAGTTAACAATAATATCAAACAAATATAAAGACTTATAGAGAGAGAGCGACTATACTTAATGATAATATATTGGGTTACTGCAAATAAAAGGGACAATACAGGAAGAAGTTAAAGAACTGTGGAATTAAAATGTTGATTCTGCCAGTACATTCAAGCCAATTTAGTTTTTTTGTTGTTGTTTGGCCTAAATAAATGTAAATTGTTATGAAGTTCTGCCTCACCAATATCTCTCTGCCATAAGAAAGTTTGAACACAACAGGAAACCGATCTGTCGCAGCAAATTCATGGCTGTAAAGGACAATGTTGATGTTATTTTGGGAACTGTCATTCTTGCTAATATTAGTATACTGTCTGATTTATCATTATATGCTGAAACATTTGCAATAGTCTCTGACCTGTAGGTGAAGTATACTGCCCTCTGCTGGCCAGGGAGCAAAGTTCCAGAACGGGGAGAAATGCTGAACAAATGATTGTTTTGAACCTGTCAATCAGATGCAGATATGTGTCCTATATTTTGGAAATTGAGCATTGGAGGATTTTAATTTATTTAAATCAGATATTTAAAATCGCTGTTTTTAGATAAAGGAAAGATAGGCCTGACCTTCATCTGGTACAGTTCAGTGCTGCTAAACTCTCCAGTCTCGACCCAGTACTCCAACTCTATCTGTTGGTCCTCTGGAAACAAGAATGCCCTAATATTGAACAGAAAGGCCAAAAGTCAGTCTTGATCAGCATCTCACCATCAGTTAAATGATCAGCTGTGTACGTATGGAGGCCCCTCTCCACAAGGCTAAGTTTTTCATCTACCCCATAAGATAAATGATAATGACTAACAAATCAGTGACTTTGTATATTAAAATAATGAGAAACTATCTTGAACAATGGGTAATTTATTTAGAAATAATGAGTTAGTATATAAAAATATTAACTGAGTATGTCAAAATAATGAGAAACCTTCTAAAAAATATTAACTCATTACTTCGAGATTAAGTAAATCATTATTTTTGAGAAAGTTTCTCTTTTTTTTTTAGAAAGTTACCCATTAGCTTGCGTTACTGAGTCATTATCTTGAGATGTCATTATTTTAAGAAAATGGAGTTCCATAGGTCTTTTATACTGCACTCTACAAACTGAGTAACTAAAGACACGTATAAATAAAATGGTAAATGCAATTAATTTTGACTTGTACTGACTGTATTCTCTACAGTCTGCTTTCCCCTCACCAGTCTAGAGGGATGGGGCCAGGGTTGTGGAACATCAACACAAAAGTGGAGGGCTCTGAATTCAGGGGAGCGGCACCAAAGTTGAAATCCAGCATGGTTTTGGTGAAGATGGAAGGACTTCTGCTCAGACTAGAGGCAAGGAGAGACGAGACATGGCCATGCACACACAATATCCTGACAGTGTTGTATCCTGACAGGCTGTATATTGAATAAATATTAATCAAGTATTATTACATTTATTTCTGTTTTAGAGTCCTATGAAATAATCTATCATAATCTTAAATAGTTCATAGTTAATTTTCATTTACAATGTTTAATTGAGTATCAATATGGTCTTCCTCTCACCTGTGCCTGGTAGGGGTTGTGTAAGTGAGTTCTGCTGAGGAAGGGTTGGACAGCATGTGCTCATTGAAAGTGTCTAGTGAGAAAAGTTTCCATAGGTGCACCTTGCTGAGTTGGCTCACACTGCCACCACTGTGCACATCAATCACCTGTAGGGTGGGAAATACGCCCTTAGTTCGCACCTCACACACTGCTTGGGGAGTGCTTGACACACGTCCTAGGAACAGACAGAAAAGGAGAGAGCAGAAAGTATTAAGTAATAGACACAAACGGGCAGAAAATATTCAGGCTTGTAGTGTTTGTGTTTTCTGTCTACCACTGGAATCCAGCGTCTGGTAGCTGATGGTCCACAGGTACTGGGCTCGTCTGTGTGGTCTGACAGTGGATCGGAGCAGCATTTTGGAGTGTGAGGCGATGGTTCCCCTGTCACAGTCCAGCTGTAGGGCTAAAAGGCCAACAGGACACATTTACTCTATAGCACTGACTTAACTATATGTTTATCAGTTGTGTTTAGTAGTCAATTTTGCATTGACATTTTTCTTATGTTTCAAACAATTATAAAACAATTTCTGTTTTATGGCTGAATTATTAATCTAAAGGATGTAAAATATTACAGCACATTAAATGGCTGATTGGCCACAGTAACGTCAAGTGCAATGTTTTGACAGGTAGTCAAAACAGAAAAGACAGATAAATTGTGCAGTGATGACTGTTGATTTGCTCAGTCGCACATGCTAAACACTCCTCTGCTGAGAACTGATCATTATAATGGAAATATAGTATATAGGTGGGACAGCAAGGACCTCACAAAAAAGAATACCATTTGGCTCAGTCTCAGGGTCATGAGTAAGGTCTTCATCCTGAAGCATCTGCTGCACAGAGAGACAAAACGAGATAGGACAAGGGCTGTTGTTGTTCAGAGGAACCTGAATGGACCGATAGCTTCCAACCAGAGTCTCCCCCAAATCCAGAACATCTTTCACTGTCTGAAGAGGACACAAAGACACACACTGCTTAGTTTGGCGATTTCAAAAGTAATCATGCTCCAAAAGGTGAGTGCAACAACACAACACACATAAAATAAATAATTTAAAAAAACACATTCCCACCTCGATGAAGCCTTTGGAGCCCATCCCTACCACTTCAAGGGTAAGGTGTGACTTGTTACATCCAGGAGTCTGTATCGGCCAGAAGGTTAGAGTGGGTCTGAGTGTGTATGTTTTCTCTGCCAGTGGGCTGAAGGACCATATCTGAACCTATAACATAATAACAAAAGCAAAAGAAGTATGTAAGTAAGTGAAGAAATGAAAAAGAAGATATGCAAATAAGTTCAGTTGCTATCACATGCACAGTCTCTGGTTGCATAAATGTATGTATGATTCTTTCAGTCTCTCACTGAGCTCTCATTTGGATGCAGTTCACCAGCATCTGGTTCAACAAAGATAAGCTCCTGGTCTGTCTCTGGAATGCTCCACTGGAATCTATCATAAAGGACAATCACAGAGAGTCAGCTGTAGACAAGATTAACGATGCTGGGAGAAGTCCAGACAACAAACAATACACTGAAATATGTCACAAATTCAGCACTTGAATAACAATCATTACAGAAACCAACCGAAGAGGTAGGCGGCTGAGGTTCTTGATGTGGTGGGAGCGCTGCGTCTGTGAGCCCACCGCTGTATGCTGGAAATATAAACTGCTGTCTCCTTCCAGAGACACACACGGCTTTTCCACCACACTGACAACTGTCAGTTCCTAAAAGATACAGAGACAGATACACGGATAAAATAACCTGCAAGAACAGTGTGGTGTGAGCTACAGCTGTTGTCCTCTGTGTTCATGTGAAGTGTGTGTAGAGTACCTTTGTGTGTTTAGTTGCATTGAGCTGAAGATGTAAACTGAACCCTTGTTTGGGACTGTCTTCTGTGGGAATTGTTCTGAGGGTAAGGATTTGGATGTTCCCAGGCTGGATCAAACCACAGCTTGGCACAACAAACACAGATTCTGCCAAGGCATCGTTTGAGCTGTGCTCCAAACAGAAAGTGAGAGGCAGGTCTCCACAATTCTTGAGGAGCACTGTTCGATAGGAAAGAACACTAAGGGCTGGAAACACCTTGAAAAAACAAACAAAATATAACTGTTACCAAAGTATCATCTCTTTGTGTATATCAAGATTACAGTGTCCTTCATACTGGCTTCAAAGGAAAGTTTCAGTTTGACAAAGCCTTCATTTTTTTCTAAGGGGAAGTTATACTTTAGCTTAAATATCATCTTCTTTCTGTTTACTGAGAGAATGGCAAAATTAATAAATCAAAGAGAGAAAGAGAAAGATACTCTAATTTTTGTGTTCTTTGTTTTGCTTGTGTCTCACCACTCCTGGGGGGTTCAGGGAGCAGGTTGGGATGAAGTGCTCTTTGCCTGGTTGAAAAGAGTGGCCTATGACTCTGACAATCACACACCAGGGTGGACACAGCACTTTGTCCTGTAGGTGATGATTGTCCTGCAACATTCAAAGAAGGAAAATGATAGTGTCAGCAAACTGTGTTTTATTCTTTTATAGCTATATTCCCAACAGAGACAGGAGACACATTTTCTGTGGAGATATTATTTCAGACATTTATTTAAAAATAGAAAGTCACAATCACTTGATGTGATGTGTTTTTACTGTAGATCAACACCTTATAGTAGGCAAAGCATTCCAGCTGTGCTCCGTGCAGAGTATTGAGCTGTTTGGGGTCATAGGTCACCCTGAATGAGGTGGACTTTAGTGGAGCAAGGTCACATGATGAGGGAGAGACAGAGAATGGAGAGTCTTGGGCAGCAGTCCACACCAGTCTGGAGCAGAATCACATGCAAAAGAAGAATGAGCAAGAAAAACACAACAGATATTTTTAAGTTAATTTGAGGACAAAAAAAACAATGAATGTGGGGCCGTGGTGAGAATCCAGCGGAAGCAGAGGTACCTGAGTTTCCCCCTGGTGTGGTTTGTAATGGAGACAGACTGAGAGGTAGTGGATACGGTAGAAGAAGAGGGGGATCTTTTGTGATTAAACAGTAGTTCACTGGGCATCACAGACACAAATGAAGATGATAAAGAAGAGCTGTAAGAGACAGGATCCATGTGCCCGAAGCAGGATTGGAAATATTCCTCCATGGGATGTCTGGACGCAGTACGAGCACTGTCCAGTCTATGGTGTGACTGCTGTAAAATAACACAGATAAAGAATCAGATATACTAAACCTATACTGTGTCCTGTATTGGTGACATCTGATGGTGATGTGTTTTTATATTTACACTTTACCTCCTCGACAGGGCAGGGAACTCCCTGTTGGTCCAAGTGTACATTGTGATCTTGCTGCATAGCACTGAGAGTGTCCGGTGTGTCCTGTCTGTGATTCCAGTGTAGCTTGTATGGAACTAAGTTTTCTGGTTTCAGTATGGGTGGTTTCTGTAGCTCTGAGTGACAGGTACCAATCAGGTCAAGGAACATGGGGTCCTACAGGGGAGAGTAGGAGATAGAATCAATATTGATGATGCTTGTGTGTGTGCTGCAAGTGCACATGCATATGCATATAGGCCTTTACCCTGTGCAGTATGAGACATGCCACTCTCCTGTGATGTGCAATAGGCTGCATGGGCCTATAGACTGCCTTCAGTGTGGTATGGCTATGTGGGCGTACAGTGCCACTTGCTGGCTGGATGCTGAACACACTGTTCCCACTACAGTCAAGGTCCCATTGGTAGACAGCCTCCAAAGGAGAAGAATTAACCAGCTCCACTGTCTGTATGACTGCTCCTCCTTCCTCAACACAGCCAAAGTCCACCACAGAGGAGGACAAGGACACTGTGGGACCTAGGTACAAAAAGACATACTTTAATACACATCTAATTCTAGATGCTGAGTTAAATATAATGTTGGTTTGGTTTGCAAAAGAATGTTTTTTTTACATTGTATATGTGAGTCCATTCCTGTGTGTTACCTACCTACACAGTTTCCAGTGAGTTTGAGCTCAGTTTTGCTGAGTCCCCCTCTACATTTTAGGGATAAGTACTCAACAGATACCATATCCACCACAGCAGGAGTATAGGTGACTGTAGTTCGTAGTGATCCACCAGGCTCCACCGTACCCCTGGTCATATCACAGCTGAACTCTGACCCCAACAAAGCAACCCCACAGGACAGGATTGAAAGAGAGAAAGATGCAGTTACCTAGAGGAGAGGACATATAAGAGGGAAGGCAAATTAAGAGTGTGGGAAGGCAACTCAGAGTGGGCACTTGTGTATCATTTTGTACTACTCACAGGAGAGGGGTTGAAGATGTCAAAGTGTTTCTGCAAACTTTGTCCAACTGCCACAGAGCCAAAGTGCAGCTCTGAAGAACACTGTTCTTTTTCACCCTTGGTACCTGGATTTCTCAACTGAAGACGTGGGTATTTAGCTGTAAAGAAATGTAGAGGCAAGACGAGAGGACAGTGAGAGAAGATTGGTTTCTATTTATCCATTGTCTCTTGAGTCTCATGGAGTATTTTGAGAATAACTACAGTGTATACCCAGTTGCCATATGGCTCAATCCATAATACAGAGGCATATTATCAGCATTAAAAAAAATTGCAATTAAAATACATACGGAACATATTTATACATCTATATGTATAAATTTGCATAGAAAAGCTGAGTAAAATCAGTGGCTTACATGCTTTGCTTGAAGGTCCTATCTGTCTCTCTTTTTTTTTTTTTTTTAAACTTAAGACACATTCATAAGCATAATTAGGGAGTCAAGTTTTACATTTCTTTTGTTTGCCTATTTAATTATCCATTTATTTTCACTAATACTACTGCAATGAAGTTGAAAGAATTGTATTATTTGATTTTGGTGGTAGACCAACATCAACCATTAACATTTGGGTCACAAATTGTGCCCCAAACTCTTACTGATCATATAGTCTATGGTAAATATTTATGTGTCTCAGCTGCTAGTTACAGCTGCTAGTTACAGTACCTAGTCCCTGCAGTAGCACAGTGCAGGAGTTCTCTGCCTTGTCCTCTTCCTCTCCAAACCTGCATCTGGCCTGTTGCTGGTACACCAGTGCCTCTTGTGGTTGGAATATCACAGTGATGAGACACTCTTGGCCGGGCTTCAACAGGCCTTGCTCAGGGCTTAGCTGATATGGTGCTGCGCACTCCCACTGGAAGCATGTTTGAAGTTTACTGTGGGAATAAGAAGCACAAACACACACGTAAGAACATTAACACAGAAATACTTAAAGACTTAAATACTTTCCTCTCAGGTTATTCAACCCTCGTACTTCCTCTTCTCTTAATTAACGTAAAACAGATCCATAGGTACCTGACATTTTTGAGCAGGAATGTAGTATGTGATGAGTTTTGAACAGCACAGAGTGGCAGCAGCACAGAGTCAGGCACCTCCAGGGCATAACAGGGAATGGTGGCACGGAGGCATACTTGGAAGCTTCCATCTTTACCTTGAAACTCAATGCTGTCTTCATACTCACACTGTCCCAAGCAGACAGACAGACAGACAGACAGACAGACAGACAGACAGACAGACAGACAGATTAGAGACATGAAACGGGAACTGTAGATCATGTTACACCTTTCTAATTTTTATATGAATAACAATCTTTCATCTTTTTTATTTATTTTTCCAAATCATAAAAAAAATCATATGGTCTGTTCTTTTCAGTTCCTTTTTTTGCATTGGTCTGCCTCACCTGTCACCCTAAGTATTTAGACTTAAGAGTATCTGACTATTTCTAATGATAAGAGTACAAACATATTCATCGTTAAATGTCAATTCAGTCCACATTTGAAAGACCTGGGGCACAATCCTTTCAAAATGCTATTAAGATCTAATAATAAATGCAATTATGATCAGTTTGTGATGTTACCCTCTGGAGTGGTCTAAAGCTGATTGGCATGGAGAAAGAAGTCCCTGGGCTGATAACAATCATCTCTGAACTCAAGGTAGTGAAAAACTTGGACACTGGAGGCCTGTAAGGGGCAAAGATAAGATGTAATAGCTTGTCGATACTCATTTTTTAAAAGTTTTTTTTTTACCTTGCACTGGTTAAAAGTAAACAAGAACATATAACTTGTGTGTGTGAATATCTGAGCTTTTATATGTGTATGTATATGTAGGTGCATGTGTTTGTAAGACCTGACGTGTAGCTTCTGCAGCTTGCTATGAACATTTTTTAACACTAATGTCTTGGTGAACTCTCTTTGTAGGTTCCAGTCCTCCCAGACCAACTCTGGCTTCAATTCCAACCCTAAGAAGCAGCTTCTTTGGCTGGACGCCTGTCGCTGGTGCTTTCCAACCCGTTGCCTCTGGTAAATCCCTGGATCCTGCTGGATAGGCCATTGCGGAAACAAACACAAATAAATTATTTTTGCAGAAGATGCATTAAGCCAGACAAACTCTACAAGCACTGAGTTGTGTAATTCCAACTCAGACACTTTATGCAAACATTATACTGTAGGACAGATCAGTATGAAAGGATGGAATCAGAAATCAACATGTTTTTGCACACATCAGAGTCAGAATCAGAAGTACTTTATTAATGTCAGAACAACTGATAACTAATACCAAAATGTGGTCAATTTAATTTCAGTGCAGTGCAACTATTGTAACTGTTTTAGGACATACAAAATAGACTTTTCATTTGACTGTGACACATTTCTCAAGGACTTTTATGTTGCATCATCTCTGCCATTGCCCTTTCAATAGCAGCTAACATGGTTGTTTTTCTCATAGTTATACAAAGGCAGAGAAAAAATATAAACCAACATACAGTAAGTACAGCGCAGTACAGTAGAGTAAGTTAATAATGATGCCAACATGTTTCCATTCAAACTTTAGTTACTTTGATATCCTTGACAGTGGTGGAGGGCTTCCATGGTGCTACTGAGGCCAAGGGGTCAGGACCCCAGATCTCAGCTGACATGGCTGGAAAAAGACAGAAGAACATTTAGTTCAAAGTAAAGTTTAGTTCAAAGTAAAGCAAAATTTCTGGTGGCTACTTGACATTTACTATAAAAATAAAGAAAGGACACATTTATCACCTCATCATTGTTGGTAAACAGTAAATTGGTCGACTTTGTCGATTTTTGCCAAAAATGGTCAAATTTTAAAATGCCTAAAATGCTTCAAAAGGGTCAATTATTGTCTGTTGATACACATTAGAGCATAATATGGCCAGAAATGACAAAAAACACCATATTATGGGATGAGCAAAAATGACCCCCTCAAAAAACTCATACTATAGTATAAAATAATAATAATAATACCATGACATTTTTAAAAATGCAATAAATGGGTCTATTATAACCGGTTGATACATGTGGTAGTATAGTTCAAAAATAGCGAGAAAACCCCCCCACAATATATATATATATATATTGCATATGTGATTGTCTAGAGCTATCGTTGACTTGAAATTGCTGCTCTTTAAAACGTTGAGCTGTGTGTCTGTATACGGCAGTGTGTTAGCAGCAGCTAACTGATAAATTGGTCTATAGCATAGCTATGAGCTAACTCAGTGAGTAGAACACTGACAACCAAACAAACTAAAACCCATGCTAAACTTTATACTGCTGGTCTGACAGACTAATGTATTCTTACCTTCTTTCAAACGTCAAACATTTAACCTTGAAAACTATGACTATTTATTCCATTTTAGTTATGAATACACCTCTAACAACAGTTACGGGAACGGTGAAGTTTGTCAGCCACGGCGTTACCTCGGCAACAAGCAATAGTTTGCGTTGCCATAGTAATTACGGCAAAGGAAGAAGGACATCTGCAATTCGCGAAGGGGTAAATTGTGTGAGAATTAGCCTACTACCTACCTATGATGTTAATACCAGTGATGGAATATAACTAAGTACATTTACTCCAAGTACCGTACTTTGAGGTACGTGTACTTTACTTGGGTATTTCTGTTTTATGTATCTTTACTCTACTACATTTTGAGGTTAAATATAGTACTTTTTTTTACTCCACTACATTTAGTTGTAAGCTTTAGTTACTTTTCAGGTAAAGATTTACATTAAAAAATATAATCGATTTAAAATGATTTGACTTTTTATTTTATTTCAATGAAACCTCAAAACAATACATAAGTAGCCTAAGTTAAAATGAGTAACATGTTTACAAAATTAAAATGCTGCTTACATAAATGCATCAAAAATATTAATACAAATATATATTAGGAATATAGCCTATATAACTGTAACTAATATTAATCTGAGTGGGTCCCTTCAGCATAACAAGTACTTTTACATTTGATACTTTAAGTACATTTTGATTCTGATACTTTTGTACTCTAACTTGTAGTGGAGTGATTTTGCAGTGTGGTTTTGTTGTGTGTTTTTTTTTAGGGTCCTGAATACATTTCAACCACTGATACTGATAGTTAGGGTTATTAACAAAGTAATCCTTGTTACTTGCAGGTCTTTTTTGTTTGTTAGTTTTTTTGTTTTTCTATCCCTTTAATTGCAGACTGCATTAATTGTGATTCACTCTCGGAACTTATTGGACTCCACACAAATTCAGCTTTATTTACAAGCTATTCCTCTCCACAAAGGTATTGCTTAAAAAGTGAAATATATTAAATTCTATAATGTTAAATTATATTGACAACATAACATGCTTAATGAGAACAGTTTACGAAATACAGAGAAAATGCAATAATAACTGTACATTTCAAATACAGAACAATACAGTATTTAATACAGTGTGTGTGTGTGTGTGTGTGTGTGGGCGGGGCTTTAACTAAATATAACATGCTGTTTGAAGAATATAATAGCTTACAACACAAAGAGCTGATTACTGCACAGCGATTCACAACCTTATAGTCAAAAAGTAGTCACATTTTTCATGCCGCACCTCATGCCTTAAATATGTTAACTGGGTGAATATGAAATGATCGATGGTATCTTGTCCAGTATTTGTAACAGACTTGGATGCACCAATAAAAATGTAACACTGACACTCTTTACGACACGACTCTCCAAGTGTCTATTCATGAAAGTGCTATAACCCCTCATTCATACAGTTTAAGTACATGGCATTCATAAATAAATTAGTTCATTGCAGATGACAGGACAGGAACATTCTGTGTGTTTGTACTTTTAAATCACAAATAAATCATGCATGAAATTGCCCATTGCAGAATTATTTCTTGTTTCTGAAGGCATAAATCAGATGGATTACTGACCATTAAATGTCCAAATACATAAAGATGGCATTGTTCTGGTTTAAGGTGATCAGTTTTGAATGTGAAGATGTTGAAATCCCCTTTTACTCATTTGGGAACTCCAGGTACAGATATGGCTGTGGAAAAATGAATGATCCTCTTTGTGCCACCATGTTTTCTCAAGAGTAATAAACATAAAAAGGTGCACAATAAAAGCATGCTTAACTTTATAACTATGGGAAAGCCCCACTTCTTGTTCTTGAGCCTCCCTCCTCCAGCTCCTCCTCTGAGTAAGAGCTGTAGTTCCCTGTTTCTCCTCCAGCATGCCTCATAAAGCCTACTGCACCTAAAGAACCCGCCCTCAGCACTTCTATCTCCTCTTTTTCATCCTCGTCATCCCCTTCTATCTCCTCTTCATCCTCCAGGCTCGAGCTGTGTGAATCACTCTGAGGCTGGGTGCTGTGTATATCCATTCCAGCTCTTTCTGTGTCAGTCTGTGGTGTTGTTTGTTCCTTGGCTTTGCGACTCCTCTTCCACTTCATACGTCTGTTCTGGAACCAGATCTTAACCTGGTGGGGAAAAAACAGGATGTATGCCAGTTAAGTGGTGTAAAAATGTAGAAGAAGAATGTTTTTAAAAAGCAGGCTATTACCCTTACCTTTAATATCTTAACCGAGAATAGGAAGGATAGCAATAAAGGTAATATACTCACACACTAAAGAAGGTACCATCTGATACAACAATTCAATAAAACACCTTCTACAGGTTCTGAATCTCACCTGAGTCTCTGTCAGCATGAGTGAAGTGGCCACCTCAAAGCGTTTAGGCCTGGACAGGTACTTGTTGAGCTTGAACTGGTTTTCTAACTCCAGCAGCTGCTGGCTTGTGAAAGCTGTCCTGGGCCTCCGACACTTCCCCAACAAACCTGCCTGGACCGGGGCTGAGAGGGGAAACAGAGACAAACAGCAGAGAGAGGGGTTATTATTAGTTTTATTTGTCATTATTTGAATTTAATCACTTTCAACTATTTCTGTAAAAGTACAACACCTCTATTACTAGTGGGCCTATAAGCAAAAGAGCAAACAAACAAACAATCAAACAAATCCTCACAAAATCATCCAATTTGATTTCCCTTTTACTGTTTGGCCAATCTGCCTGTCTGTCTTCTTGCCTGTATATCTTGTTTTTTTCTGTCCGTTAACATTTATTGCCATGATGTGAGTTTGTGGTGAGAGGATATTGCTTTGGAGGGGTAATAAACCATCACAGGGGACCATTACCTTAATGAAAACATGGTAAATGTTATCAATTGATTAAGTAGTAGGCCTATTTCAGGTGTTACCTTTATCGTAAATGTTGCATTTTTTTTATGAGATACATTGTCCTTAAGAGACAGCATCTCAATGTCACGGCCCTTTCAAAAGCAATACCAGCACACAGGTGCTAGGTGGCTCGAAAACAATTCATATATTTCTTCACCAAACTAGTACATAAAAGATAACAAAAATCTATCAAAAAACAAACTGAATTAACATTTTTAATTAAAGGAAAAAAATAAATGTTTAATAGTTACACTTTTATGAATGCAGTAATCTTTTGTGTGCTGATAATAATAATTTATTTTATACATTAAATATAGTAATTCTATTGTAAACTAAATGTTATCATAATTAACAATGACAATAATAATAAGCATAATTATATTGTTGTTGTTGTTAATTATTTAAAGTCTTTGCAAGCTATGACCCTTTGAAACATCCGTGTAATTTTCAGACAAATTCAGAGGTGAATAATAACGATGCATTTTTGGTTCTCTCAATATTTTAATTTATAAGAAGTATAATAATTAAGTTTATAAATGGAAGACAGGAAGTTCCGCTCACCTCCATATTCTCCGAATCTTGGTATCATCATCCCGGCTCTGATCCAGTGCTCCAGCGGGTGCGTCGCGGCCATGGTACCCCCCTTCAGCTGCTCCGGGTATGGTTGGACCAGCTGCGTAAAACCGGGATATATGAAGGCGGGATGCTGGCCTCCGAGGGCCGTCAGAGGGTACATGGAGCCCGGGTGCATGCCGAGAAGACCCCCTTGGTGCAGAGCAGTGAATCCTGACTGGGACAAGCCGAAGAGTTGTGATTTGGACAGGACTCCTGGCTGGGCTGGAGAGGAGTTCGTTGAGTTTGGGTGAGGGGAGGGTGTCTCTGAGCCGCGGTTTGACACCGGACTGCCTCCGGGACTTCTGCTGTTATACAACCCCGGCGAGGCACCGCCACTGTCCGCCCTCTGCTCCACGCCGTGAGCCAGCAGCGCATCAATACGAAAGTTTTTAGATTTCTCCATGGTGGTTGTCATTCTGTCCCCCGATTAACTTTAAAGTGTCTCTAATTCCTGAACACGCTATATAAAGTTAACTGCTATCCCGTCACTCCCCTTCTATGAAGAAACGTCTTCTTTCTGGCCCACTCCACTTTAGCCCTGTGCGTAAAAGCCACCTTATTCATGCTGAGAGATTACTCTCACCCAATAGACCGATCAAGTCTGCTCCGCTGTGATTGGCCAGAGCCCTGGAGCACAGGGGCAGGGTGTACTCTTTCTTTTAAAGGGTTAATTATAGGCTTTGGTGCACTCTTGTATCAGCTCTATCTGTTGAATTCTAGACCAATACTAAACACTTTTCAGTACAGAAAAGTACAAAAATCTTTATGTTTCTTTATTAGTTAAGTATTTACAATACTACACAAGACTGATATCTTCTTTCTTTCTTTCTTTCTTTCTTTCTTTCTTTCTTTCTTTCTGTTATCTGTCTGACACTTTGACCCCCAATTTCAATTTCCCTGTCCCAGGTGTGACTGAAGTGTAACTTTCTCACACACTATCTTGCACACACACATTGTTTCACACATACACAAGCATGTAACACATACACAAACACACTTGAAAGCTATATTGCGTTAATGACGGTAATCTCACTTTAGAGGGATGACGACAACATTCATTATTTTACAACTAAGTCTTCATTAAAGTTTATTGCCTGCTAAGGTTGACAGGAACCCAACAGTTCTTATCTGAGGTTGCTGCCTGATTATCGGTCATCACCACACCATGGAGCAGATAAAGGGGCAGTAAAGTGACAGAGAGCAAACTCATTTTCTCTCCATGCAGACCAGAGGCACAAACAAATATGGACAGGTGTGTGGAGTTTACTCCATCACTATACACATAAAACATGATAGTATTCTTACAAAATGTGTGCATGTTGATTTAAGTGTTTCTCATATGTTATTTCCCTCTCTAAACCTAAGCGTATTACTATCTGACCCTGAAAGATGCCCACGCCTTCAGGTGTATCTATTAAGTGTCACTTACAGCATCTAAACTGCACATATCTGCAACAGTTTAACAAGTATTCCCTGCTGGTTTATACAGCACTGATAAAAGACAGTCAGAGGCCTGGGAAACCAAACTGCTCTCACTTCAAAGACAAACACACTAACACCTGCTGAACTACCCGCCATATAAATTTAATGACCTATGGATGCATATGTGTGTGCAGGCATGTCTGTTTACTGTACGGCCATCAAGGAAAATGATTGTCCGAATATTACATTAACGACATTATAACTCTTCAGAAACCAATGCTACCCAAGTTGCAGAAATTATCTTTTGACTTAAACACACATACAGTACATGGAGAAGCTTTGATCTTTTTAAAGTCATCTCACAGGAGACATAGGTTAATAATTAACAAGTTCTGTCATCAATCATTACAAAGAATCACATAGACCCAACTATATTTTCACACAGACCACATTTAGACCACAAAAGAGCTTTAATCAATTGTTTGGTTAGTTGAGAATATTAAATATACTACAATAAATAGAATCAATGCATCGAATATAAACAAAAAAGAACACAACAATCTGCCATGTAGTGAAAGTCATGTTTGATCTACGAAGTGTGAATAAAAGATGATAAAATTCTACAGGCATTTTTTATGACAAAACAAAGCTTTGTTTGTTAGCAATAGAGTTTTTTTTTCCGCCACTGTCTTTGATCGTCAGACAGGTCACAGTAAAGTGTGAACTACCAGGATAAGGCTGAGGTTGTAAAAGCCAGCTGTTAAATAATTATTACTCTGTGATCTGTCCTACATTAGATAAGGAAGATATATCACATCATTTAATAAAGTTTGGACAATGTATCTTGATATCCTGGAACAAATATGAGATAATTTAAGATAAGGTTAAGTAGAAAGAAAGGACACAGTATTTGCAATTTCACACCTTGAGAGATATTATGTTTGGTAATATACTGAAATTGTGATTTATGGTCATTAGATTGCCATATCAATGACCCTTAACAAAAGAGTCTTTATATTCATACAATCCATGCTCATATCTTTTATCTACTCACAAATTGATAGCAGTCAGCTTGATACTTTGTACAGTAATATACTCTGGTCTGAGGATGGAATGATCAGGTATTTGAGGTCAAACTATCTATGTATGTCTGATTAAAATGGAAACATTGTTCATCAATAGCATTCTTTCATCTACAGCAGCATTTGTAAACCCTGTGAGGGGTGAGGATTCAGGGTCCTTTGAACTAATTTGTGTGAATTACTGTAACTTTATTTTGGTGTTTTTGCTCGGTGTCTGTCTGTCCACAACATTTTGAATTGACAAGTATTTGAGTTTTTGTTGGTTAATCCTATAGCCTACTAACAAGACTAGGTAAAAGCCTAGTATGTGGCTGACTGCGTTTGGTCAATGCAATTTTGCAATGTTGTGGGCTATGTGTTATAGGAATAGTAAATGGTAGTTTCTATGAAATTAATATTTTGCAGTAGTGAGTATGCTTTTGTCACAGTAATTCAAACAAGTAAAATAAGCTTCATGATATAATAAACTTTAGATAAAAAAACTATAAAACACTCTGTGTTTGGACACTAATGATTACCTAATTAATTAATTAAATGAGTGAAGGAAAAGCACTGTCCAATGACAACATGAAAGTAGAAGAGGGCGGCGGACGAGCAGCCCCGCTCCCCGAACAAATTGTGATCACTAACTCACTCATCCTGTCACATACAGACCCGTGTGTAGGGCTGACCTCGAGAGTCAGCCAAGAATTTTTCCAAAAACTTGAAGTATTAATGAATGTTGTTGTGGTCAGTCCCACTAAATGTAAAGTAACTTCTTTACTTCTTTGCTATAGCTCTTCATCCGAGTCAGGGCCTACTTATTTTATGTGAAGATGCACTCTGAGGAGGCATACCTCTACTGCCAGGAATGAAACACACACAAACATGTATGTATGCACAGGCACACACACAGACACACAGACACACAGACACACACAGACACACACACACACACACACAGACTAGTGCAACAATGCACAACACAGAGTCAAAACAGACAGGAGCAAGTCTGGGGAAGACAGAAGAACTACTCAGGCCAAAGCTCCGCTCGCTGTAAAAGAACCATTCATGTGGCTTCTATTCATACACAAATGTAAGAGAGGTTAACCCAGTGGGCGATTCTGTCAGGCCTTTATAGTTAAGAAGCAACAAGGTTACGCAGTTCTTACATGGTGATGCACAGGAATATGGTGGCAGTAGAGGCAGAGACTAAATTAAAACTCATTTGATTTTAATGATTTGTTGAGAAGAGAGAAAGGGAATAGGTCAATTGTAGTGGCATGCTCCAAAAAATACAAGTTGCCTTTGCATTTTTTTTTTTAACATTGGCCATTACTGCTAATACTAACTACTCAGCTCATGAATGTTTCTGCTGCCAGACACCTAGCTGGAATCAATTCCTGTTTGAGAGAGAGATTTTTCCCAAAGAAATGTTACAAACAAGGTATTTAACCATGATAGAGACTTTAGTGACCCTCTGTGGCAGATGTAAGTGACACAGATTAATAGGACCAGCATGCTCGTAAAGTAGAATATGACTATGTATCCCAGGAGACATTAAGGCTAGAAGAAAATCCCCAACAGAGTATAATAAAGCCTGTTGTTCTCCTGCTGCCTGTGTCCTATTGTGGTTTCTAGTCTAATATCTGAGTTTGGTGGCTATTGTTCTATCTGTTGTCATGCCTCAGTTCTGCTCTGATTGGCCTAATGGACCGCAGGGGAATAGAACATTTCCTGGTCGAGCAGTGGTGGGTGTTCAGGGTTGCAAGGTTCAACGTCGTTCAAAACGAGTTGATTAATGACAGCCGTCACAACTGAGACCGGACCATAATGAGGAGGACAAGAGGGTGGAGCGGAGGAGGAGAAGAGGAGGGACGTGAGGGGAGGCAGGAGGAGGAGAGCCGAGATTGGATGATTATTACTTAGCACGGTAAACAGTGAGATGACAGTACAATGAGATGAGGGTAGCTTCAGGGTAGAAATGGAGGGGGAGACAAGTGGAGGCACATAGCTAATTAGTCCTAAACCGAAGTCTGTGAATGAGAGGAGGAGACAGACACACGTAGAGATGGTTAACACACAAAGACAGGGGCAGTGACGGGGCAGCAGAGTCATGGCTGCAGAAAGTAGTTAAACATCTGTTGCTCTGTGGGACACCCAGACTGCTCTGCAGGGTCAGGTTCCCAAAATACTCATTACCCAAATATGTTCTTCCTTTAACACAAATACATGATGGCTATTAACTAGTTTAAACCCTTCTACAAAATGAATCTTCTCTGTAAGAAGATTTGGATGGTGTGAATTAAATATACAGGAAAAAACAACATAAAGAATCCATGCAAGTTTTTGGGCCATGGTTTGCCAGAATAGGCTAATTGTTTCTAGGCAATAATACTAAAATATTTCTGCAATTCTACTGGAGGAATTGTTTTTATTAGAAATTTCCTCAATTGGTGTTTTGATGATGGTGGTAGAGAGGGCTTACCAACACTTTGGTCCAACATGTCCTATAGGTGTCCAATTGGATTGAGATCTGGCGAGTTGTCCTCATTGGGGGTTTGTAGGATGTCCCACCAGTCTCTACATATATAAGCATCAGAATAGGCCAAATCTAGTCAAAGGGAGAGACAAGTGTCAAACTCAAATGTATCTTCCAAATCTTAAAAAAGTAATAAAATTGCAATGTAAAAATACAAAATAAATTTAGTAAAATGCGCAGACCTCTGCTAAGACAATAGCCTAACTTGCAATATCAACAAAAGTGCAAAATACTCTATGTGTCTTCAGAATTGAATGGGTTCTCTCTTTGGCTATGATACACCATTCAAAATAATTTTGGACTAGAAATTTGAGGGGTTTTTTCATAGTCCTGCTGATAAACACACAGATACAAAAAACTATAAATACAGTAGTTATATAAATCAAGCAAGACTCCTACAAGACCCAGATTGAATCTGGAAAGCACTAGACTCAGCTATTAATAGTGTGATTGTTGATGCATGTCAACTGAGTTTAGTGCATTCAAGAAATTACTTGAAAAGGGCAAAAAAACAAAAAACAAACACAGCATGACATCACTTAGCCTTGTTAGTCCGCTGCACAAAATTGCATTACATTTGACCTGATGCTAGGGCTAGAGGAAAAGTCCTCCATCCTGTGGGGTACGTAATTTCATGGCAATCCACCCAACAGCTGTCAACTGACTGTGAGACACAAAAATTGACCTCATAACGGGGCTACACGTCAGTCTCTCCTGGGGTCCTTGATAATGCATAAGAATTCTTATAGCAATCATCCAATAGTTCCTGAGAAATTTGAGTCACCAAAGTGGTATGGTGGCATCAAATGGAAGAAGGAAAGATGTAGTGCGAAGGGAAACACACACATTTACACATCAGGCATGACTATAAACCTCTGACTAAGGACAAATGTGACAACTTCCTTTCTATGCATCTTTTCTTTGACTATTGCTGCTTCTTGTTTAATCTAGTCCTCATCATTCTCTCCATAACCCTCCATCCTGTCACAGTGGAGACAGTTCAATTAGCCTTGTTGTCCACAGACACTCCCACCAATCCATGTTTGTGGGGTTTAATCAGATCGCTCTGTGTGCATGTGTTGCATGTATATGTGTGTGCGTAAGGGTTAGGGTTAGGTGACAAAGGGGAAACACATAATTCTTTATCACCACCTCACTTGACACTGCAGTATCACCTCTCCTCTTCTGCATTTTATTCATCCTCTTCTCTGGCACCTGACGCATTCAGATAAAAAATAAGTGAGGATGTATAAATAAAAACAAGAAATAAGCTTGTAACACTTAAAATTAGTATTACAGGTTTGTAGAGGTCATTTCATTGTTTTCTTACTTGATGTTCCTTTTGCCTGATGTGAGTATTGAAATGACCTGAATGGTGATTTATGGCTTTCAAGCAATTTGGATAAAAGAGGTAATAAGCAACACTGGTGACATGTGTCCTCTACAATGACATCTCTCTGCTTGGATTGTATTTTAAATATATTTAATATGTATAGTGCTTTTGTCTTGTTTAGCCATGGTGTACAAATGCTTCATGCTGCTTCTGTTCATTTGAAGGGGTGTAAAATATGAAATAGCAGAAATCCAAGAACCAAAGTCTGTATTTGAGCTAACAAAATCAGTCAAACATACACATTCTGTCTCATAAAACTTTGACAAAAATGTTAAATTGCTGGAAGAGAAACAGCATGAATGCTTCATGAGCAACAAAAACATTTCCTTTTGGATTTGCTTGGTCTGCATAATAAAACATTTTCAACTAGGGATAGAATAAAAAACAAAGCCAGTTCACTGCCATTAATCTTAGAATGACCATATGATGAAGAACAGTTTCTACTGGACTATAAAGCATAAAATACAAATAAACTTTTGAAATCTTCTGTGAGGCAAATGTTTTCATTTGTTTGTGTGCAGCATGTGTTGGACCGGGAGGAGGTTGTGTTTCAGAGGCTATCCAGGGGTTAACTGGGGATTAGCTTTGCTTTAATTGGTCGTTTTGACAGAGGTTGGACTGACAGGCTTAGAGGCGGGGCTGTCACTGCTTGATGTATGTTGTCCCACATTGACACGAGATTTCATTTCCCTAATTGACCCCGCCTTACTATGACTTTACACCTTATCTCCTTCTTGTTTTGCTCAACCTTCTGCCAGTGTCTCCTCTGTTTCTGCCCAGCCTTTGCTTCTTCTCAATGCCCCCACCCCAGATGTTGCTTGTCTAATGACAGTCTGAACAATTTAATTAGTTACAGTGATATGCAATGAACAACCAGTTGGTGAAGTGATTAGCATCATTAAGAGCCATATGAACTGCTTGATGAAAAAGCATCATTCTTATTGTTTCACTGTGAGCAGTCTCTGGACTAACTAAAAACTTTGTTTTATACTTCTGTCAGCACATATACGTGTTCTGGGGAAGGGTAAGTCCTTGTTTGGTGTGTTACAAAGAAAGGGAAACCTCTAGGCTGGAAAAGTTATAATGATGTGGAATTGCCTTAAACCTGCATTCTTTCCGAAAGCCAGCAGGGGGCAACTCCTCTGGCTCCAAAAAGAAGCCCTATTGTATAGAATCCCATGATAAAATATCCCTTCTTCTCACTTGATTAATTACCTCAGTAAACATTTTCCCAATGGGTTTTTGGACTCTATGAAAGTTTCAAATCTTTACATCAAAACATCCCATTTAGAGTAAAATAGGCAATAAAACAGGAAAGTCTATAGGCTGTGGCTACCTTGTTATTGACAAGTGGCTATGGCGAAATGTCAATCACGATAAAAGCCTAGCATACCCATGGCACTGTGTACATTGAAATAGTCATTAACTTTTTGTTTTTTTTGGTGATGTCCGTGTTTTTGTCTTTGAATTCTGACACACAGTGTATTTTCAGTTAATGAAAGTTTTGGGTGCCTAAAAAGTTTCTTGTTCAGAACTTGGCTGTATTCAATGATACTAAGGAGTTGGCTGTACATTTTTCCATTAAGTAACTTTCTACTGTGAGTACATTTTGTTTTTAAACCTGTTTTATGCTAGCCAAAATTAGCATCCCCAATAAATTCACAGTTAACATGCACTTTGTGAGGCACCACTAGTGTAGCTGGTAACTTAGCATTTGCTTTGCTGACAGTACTACCTGGCCCTGCCAATACATAAGATTTCAGGCATCTTTGGACTAACATGAGAAAAAAGAAAAATTTTTAAGCGAGGAATAACACCACAAGACGAATAATTAACAGCATTGTGGCCCACATGAGATGAAAGTTTCTTAAATTCACAGGTCTGTGGTAGTGAGCAGATATTCACACTCACACAAATGCCTGTTGAGATGCCTGTGCTCCTGCCTAATGTCTGTAAATGAGCACCTAATGATGTGTGTGCAGCTATTTGCTTATCCGTATCAGCTCCACAGCTGCTTGTGTTCACACGTTCATGCAGACATACACACAGACCCAATCACTTTTGTTGATGCAATGAAGATAGAGCATAAAGATAGTGATGATTTATTTTACTTGTTCAAACTATGCTGCAAGTTTCCCGTAAGCAGAAAAAGAGCTGTTTACTTACCTGTGTTTCTTCTTTTCTGTTTGAGTGAGCACTTTGGTACTACAAGATTTCTGTTGACCACCAAAGCTCAGCTCATACCTCTTAAAGCCTTTTCAGTTTATGGCACAAAAACTCACTCTCACCCCCATATGATCACAGTAGCCAATAATGGAGAAAACAATGCTGGTTCTAGTGAGGACATTTTCCTGAAGGCAACCAAATGCTTGGATAGGGGGTGATGAGGGGTTACTAAATGCCCCTAACTCAATCTCTATCCATGGAAAGCAAAAATGTAAAATAAATGTTAAATAAATCTGAGTTGCCACATGGAAGAATCCAACACAACAGTTTGTATGATATCTCACAAGAACTTGCACAACGATTTGTATTATAGCTGACAAAATATGACCATTCTATTGAACATTATGAAATGCAGTTTTAAACATGTGGCTAACATTGTGAAATAGAACTACCTGGTTAAGTTGATCATGGTTTGGGTTAAGATAACTAAAATAACATGGGACACAAACCAATACATTCACCCCAAAGGCTTTGTTGCTCTTTAAGTTACATTTTGTTCCTGTTACCGTAACCACAACCACTATAGGGTGCTGCCTGCCAACAAAGGTCCAGGTGGATTATAATAAACTGCACCACCTGGCTGTAATGTGTTGCTGTTGTAAAAGTACAGTGAATGAGAATCGCCTGAACAATCAGCACTGTAACATATTTGTTTGCCAGTTAGTGATAATTGTTTGGCCACATTTTGTTTGTAGTATATGGCAGATGACTACGTGATCACTTATTGCTTCTCCCATGTTCAGCTATCCACAGATGGTGCAGCAGAAGCCCCCTTATCCCCTCTATCCTTAACGCTCCTCCTCCCTCCATTCTTGTCTATTGACGTGATAATGGCTACAAATTGATGAAGCCATTGAGTGTGCTGGTGACTCGAGGGTGAGTGGGGACACAAACTCTGCACCACCCAGTAACACTCATTAATCAGACCTCCTCCAGCCCCTGTCCCTCCCTCCAGACTGCCTGACACAGTGCCACAAGCAGTAATGTAATGCTCTGTGTCTGTCCCTTGCTGTCTGTCTTTATTTCCACCTCATGTCTGTATTATTTTTCTCTGGGGCTGGTTTCTTTGTGTCAAACAAAGTCCAGGTTAATTATAAAGAGAGTAAAAAAAAAGTATTCATCCTGAAACTCAAAGTTTAAATTTGATTGTTCTTCGAAATGTAGGATGAAAAGACAAAAAAATATGTGCTAATCAACCATTTGATACAGAGACTTGCAAGAATGTATGTTCACCTACTGTATTTTAACCCTAATTTGGTTTAGAAGGATGTTTAAAAAGGTGAGAAGAAGACAAAAAAATGACCTCCAAAACTAGTCAGTCATCCCATTAATCCAACCTGGAAGATACAGGAAATGATAGATAGTCCTTTTTTGGTCTTGATGAGTGGTTTCATTTAAATCACACCATAGATTTATGTCAAAGTAAATCAGCAGCCTGGTGGCCAACGTGTTGACATCTACACCCTAAACTCCCTCACTCAATAATGAAATCAGCCTTGACGCTGTGACAGGTCAATACAGTCAATACGGTTAACTAACCTCCAGCTCACATAAGACATTTTTGAAACATATCTGCCTTGCAAAACCCCCAATTTTCACAGTGCGGGTCAGTGAGAAAGTCATAGATTTTTTCTCATTTTCTGGAAATGAATGTCTCTCTTGCTATTGTGGAGCTGGTGTTTGCAGTCATTGCCATTACCAAAGTGCTGAAAAACAAATCGAACTGTGACTACAGATGGCATCAGAGTGGATGGGTGGAGAGCACAGTCAGAGAAATGCTTCTGATGTCCTTGGAAAAGCATTTTTTTAGAGGCAGACAATATGCTTATTAAATTGCAGCAGTAAAGTCACAATATGGCAAGATCTCATGGTGCAATATTTTATGTAGAAAGGAGGCTACTCATGAAGATTTCATCTCTAATAATACGCCACATTAAATTAATGGTGTAAAGGGAGAAAGGTTGGGAGAAGAATAAAGGTGGGAGGGAGGGCTGGGTGTTGAATTTAGAGATTCATTAGTCCAACACTGAACTTTGATCGTATTGATACTAGACGGCAGTAAATTTAAGGACTTGGAAAAACCCTTGGTAATCAGTCAGAGGCATACAAAGTGCTGCCTCCTTAGTTTTACGTTATTTGGTTTATTTGGGTCTAGTGCAAAACCACTGTACAAAATTAGGCCAAATTATCCCAGATACAGAAGCTGCTATTTTGGATGTTTGCAATTCAAGCACATAAGGGAACTACCTAAAATGAAAACTGATAGAAAAATGTATTTGACCTGTACGTTGAGGAGGGGGCTTTTGACACATACCACAGCCTGCCACAGGGGGGCGATCGAGATGTTTTGGCTTCACTTGTATGGAGCTGTTGTCCATCTTTATAAATATACTATGTACATAGTCTATAGCAGGGATGGGCAACTGGAGGCCCGGGGGCCGCATACGGCCCGCACCCTCACTTGAAGTGGCCCTCAGTACAACTACATGCATTTGAGCATGAAATCTTAAAAGTGCAGTGTAAAAATGCACAAAATGACTTCTTGCATTAATGTTGATCTGCTGTTCTTGCACCGAAAAAAAAATCACAGTAAGTGGTTATTTTTTATTTGCTTCAAACCTTTTGTATTCCTATCTATACTGTTATACATGCATTTGAGCATGAACTATGTTAAGTTACTGCACTGTAAACATATTTAAAATGGCAGTTTCATCATATCTGGTTAAGTGTACGGCCCTATATGTGGCCTTGTGTTAGTGTCCATGAAAAATTGTGGCCCCCTCCAGCATTTAAGTTGCCCATTCCTGGCCTATAGTCTATTCACAGTGTTGCATTATGTGGGAGGCAATAATGTCCAGCCAGCAAGTGGCATTAAAGCCCCATATTGTGAAAAGTCTTCTGATTATAAAGCTGGTCTAGGTGCTGTATAAAAAATGCTCAGCCCAGATACAGAAACTGTGCCAATAAAGGAGCCGTTAGGAGTTCCATATGGGTGAGCTATAATATATAAAGGTACAAAGTGCTGCTTCAGTGGCTAAACAGTCTTTCCCAAGCTGCAATGACGCTGCAGAGACACCAAGGCGCAAATATAGAAGACCCAAAAACACTGACCAATCAGAGCAGACTCTGCCTAAAAATACAGTTATAGAGACAGGCGCTAAAGCATTTTAGACAGATGGTGAATAAAGGTAAATTCAGACAGAAAGTATGAGAAAAAATATGTTTTTTGATGTGACATAATCATGTTATCATGTTGTGCTAGAACTTAAAATATGATTGTGAACCTGATAATTTGCATATTATGTCAACAATAAGAATCAGTCCATTGCTTTTAGAAGAGAAGCAGCTCAAACAGGCACACTTAAGTCCTCTTCTGGAAACATTATTGCATTAAACCCTAATGAGAAACCGATGGGTGAGTAATATGCATTGTTCATCCATGTCTTCTTCTTACATTAACACCACAATCACCAAAATTAAATTGACAAAAGCAAAATCATATCAATTGTATTAGCTTCTTTACTGACTGTCATAGACGTCAGGGCCTGAAATATCCTCCATTAAGCTCAACTCTCAACAATGTAAAAGGTGAGTCATTGGTGGCTGCACAAGCTGAATTTGACTGGCCCCTAGTGTCTGTGCTATACTAAATACACACATACATCAATGTCCAGTGGCAGTGCCAGCCATGGCAGGCCTGTTTTTATTCAGGAACTAAGTGCTCAAACTCCGCAGTCATCGGACCTGACTTTGAACATCACAATAGACTCTTAAATTATTTAACTAAGAAATTAAAATATAGATTCTCACAATTTAAAAACATTTAACAATCGATGAGTATGAGACGGTAAGGATGTTTCCCTTTGAGTAAAACAGTAATATTTGGCTCTTTCTGTTATCTAGAGAAAAAGTTCTTTGTAAAACCAAACAGATTATTGCTTTTTTCAAGAGTAGGACCACCCACACTCCAGTCGACGTTCGTGGTGACATTTTATGGTCTTTTTATGGTCTGCTGGATGTTTGGTTACCTTTGTATAGTTGAAATTAGGTGAATTTACAAAATCGTCAAGCTGGCATTAAAAATATCTGCTCAGCCTCTGCTTCAAAGTTTCACAGACACAACACATTATCAGAGACATCACTCCTCCAGGCCAGTGTTTTTCTTGACTGTAAGAGCTATCACAGCATTAAGGCACACACCTCTTTTCAAAGACAGCTTTTATCCCCAGGCAGTTACTTTTCAACAATCAGGAACTAACAGATGTATTTTTTTCTTTTCATTCACTGCTTTCATTTATGTTACAGAGAGAGGGAGAGAGAGCCCTCAGATGTAGCTAATCACTGTCCACTCTCTGCACCTTAGCAGACAGATGATTTCACTAAGTAATATGCAGAGCTGTAGACAGTTATTACATAAACGGGGACCAGTATCATTTTGTTAGTTCACTTCCATACCTGCTGCAGGCTTACATGCTTTCTTTATTGCCTATATTGACAGCAGCATTTCAGTCCACTGCAGCTTATAAGATTTGGACAGGATGTGAAATCCCCTGGGAGAGTTCCCAAACTCACCCTGTTGTTTGCAGTCACTCCATCTGCCTAGTCACTACAAAATATGAGGAGTTCTACGTGGCAACTGGGGCTTTTATTTTGAAAATTGGTTTTGAGATTAAACGATATTGCTTTATTCAGGAAAACATTTCAGTATTCAGTAATATAAGAGCAATATTTGAATGTAACCTTCAAAAAATTATACATTATATTAAATCAAATTTGCAGATTAAATTTTTGTCATATAGGCTATCTGGCTAAAAGCAAACAAAAACAGTTGAATATGTTAAAGGGAAATAAGTAGCATGTTTGCTTCACAATATATTTATTTAAAGCAAGCATCATGTATGCTTTACTTTATCTTACTACTTCATACTTTATCTGCAGGACTTACTCTCTCTGCAGAACTTTAAGGTCAACTATAGTCAGCATTCCTTTGCATGCATTATTAGAGAAAATGTATTTATTCATGTAGAGTAAATTCAGCTAAGTCAATATAGTTTTTTTTTTTCTGTAATGCAAGAAACCGCTTCACATAAATTGCAAACAGGAGAAATTGCAAAACCTCTGTAGTTCATTTAAAACTCTAGAATAACAAAGTATACTAAAGCAATTTAATCAACTAAATCATCTTCAGGTATAAAAATGATTATACTGTGCAAATAATGTTTTTCTAACATCTCATCATTCATTTATTAAGGTCATATATAATTGAAAAGCAATTACTAAGAACAATTTAATACTGTTGGGTTCTGTATGCTCCTCTAGCGCCCTCTGTCTTTTTTGTTGTAATGTCATCTAAAGTCCATTGGATGTCACCAAAGACTACCCAATCTGAAAGCAGTGTTAGCCTGCCTCTCACTGGCTCCCACTCTGTAAGACAGTACCGTTCAATATGTTCAATATATTGATATCATTTTGATCTTTCAGTAATACAACTCAGCTGTATGTTCCACAAATGTTATTATGAGTTGTACAAGATATAAAAGTACTTCACTACAAAATGTCTTTTGTTGCTGTGGATGGTCTGGTGCTACAACAAGGACCTCTCACCCTGTTGTGCTGATTTCATGCAGATCTGCATCACTGTTTAAATGAAAACTACAGCTTTAGCAGGATATGGGATTGTGATTTGTACAATTCCAAGTCCCACTGAGGGTTGAGTATCCACTGGGAGGCTGGGACTACTCCTTTCTTTCCCAGCCTGCAGAGTGGTGGGAACCGGGTACCGGGCAGCCCAAAATGGTATGCTATTTTTACCACTCTGTGCTCAATCTGAGGGCTGCTCCCAGGAGACCTGTTGCCGGCAGCTCTCCCCAAGCCGCGGAATTTAACCCTAGGACAGCTCTCCCCAGATGTGATGGAAAACATCTGGCCAGCTGCTTGACTACAAGGGCCTGGCCGTCCAGCCCCAATGTTAGCAACCCCCAGAAGACTTTTCAGCCCAGGCCAACCCCCTGTTGATACTGCTGATAAAAAAGCAGCTAAGGCCCTCACACATATACAAATTTCAATTATATGACACACTGGTGGCTGATTATAACACAGATTAGATGTAGGTTCAGCAGTGTCATTCATGAGTAGGTGAAGATGACTCTCACAAAAAGTAGTATACAGTAGTGTTCAATATAATAGCCAACATAATCTCCATTTTAAAGCATTGGAGCTCAACATTTTAGCTGAACAGCCTATAATTGTTTGCACCTCTTTATAAGTTTTCCCCTCTCCAATCAACTTTTTAATCAAAGTACGCTGTTCTTCTGAACAATGTCTTGAACGACCCATTTTCCTCAGGCTTTCAAAGAGAAATGCATGTTCAACAAGTGCTGCTTCATCCTTAAATAGAGGCCACCTGATTCACACCTGTTTTTTTCACAAAATTGATGACCTCACTGATTGAATGCCACACTGCTATATTTTTGAACACACCCCTTTCAACTAATTGCCCAATTGCACAGCCTTAAGAGCGTGCATATCACAAATGCTGGGTCTTGTTGGTTTTCTGAGAATCTACTGCACCTACTGGTACCTTGTTTGCCATGTAGCAATAAAAAATAGACTCACTAAACCTGGATTAATCTGGCTAGTCACATTGGACTGCTATTATATTGAACACTACTGTATGTATGACATTCAGAGTCTTGGCTGGAATTGTTTGCACACGGTTTTCACCTCTGACATCTAAAGCAAACATGAGGCTGGCTGAGCTGAGATGGCAGCAGCTAGCAGTGCTAACCTCAGAAACAATGCAAACTGCGCTATAGTCAATAGTGCTGACAGAGCTCACAGTCTAAATGGAGATTGGCTCACACTTACCGGTGTACTTACCAGCTACATACAATTTCTCGGGGATTACGTGGAAAGATAGAGTAGACGAGTGCAAGCCAGACGAGTGATGGCTTGCACTCTTGAGATGAGATGCATATAGGCAATATTTGTGAGCTGAAAATTTCTACTTGAGCAAGAATTTTGCGTGACGCCATGTTGTGAAGGCTTATCAACGTTGAGTTTTGTAAAAGTGCTCTGATCGATCAGAACTCCATTCAGAAAACAAGCATTTTAAATGTTGTTTGTCGTCTTTGTCGACAGATGTGACAAAGCACAAATTTAAATAGTTTACACACCTGCATCGTTTGTTTAATGTCGGCATGCTTTTTATCCATTTATTGCACGTAAATCACAGCAAAATCTGTTTATTTTGGGTTATTTCAATGAGCTGTGTGCGCCTCCTACTGATATTATTAATCCAGACATGACAGCATTTGGTTTTCCAACATATCTGGGACTTTCTATAATAGGTACAAACTAAGAAGAAACAGGAAGGGCAACCAGTTTCAAAGGGAGGAACTTATAAGCACAAATATGTATGTGCAGCCAGCCCACCTACCTAAACAAAGAACAGAGAAACTCAGATTACAAAACACATTCTCTGCTCAGGGCACCATTGCTTACTTAATCTGGGTTTGCTGCTACATTAGGGTTATGAAGACAAAATGTTAATAAAGTGGCACAGAATCCCAGAATAACATTTATTTAATACAGATTTTTATTTAATTTAAAAAAATGATTACTTGTAAATGTTACACTGAGTTCTATTGAAACATTTCCATGTGGTGTCTCTCAGCACAGGTTAACATTAGGCACACAAGAATGCAGACATCATTTTGCAGCTCTAACCATTGTTCAAATACAAAACAGAGAAGAGGGAGAGGGGGAGGAAGATGTCACCTTAGCAGATCTGCATCCAAAACTTTGCAGTGCCAAGGAAGAGAATACATCACAACTGGCATTTAGCTTGATCATTCCCACGTGAGGGACAGCAACAAGTGATTTCTCATGTCCCTGTGTTGTGTCTGTGACATTGAAAAATACAAAAACAACTTACAAAGCCAGATATGCTGGATTGCAGAACATGACTAGACCCAGTTTGTCTGTTTTACCCCCCTAACGGTCACCAGAGAAACACCTGGCTGACTTAGAAATCAACAGTACAAAACCCACTATCAGTACATCCAAATAAAGATTATAGTCAACATACCAGAAAATATAGCAATCTATCGCTTCTCTGACAAATTTGGCTTGTGTGTAAATATATGAAATGTGTACTAGAAGGTGGAACTGGTCGATTTCTTCGGATACATCAAGAATCCATGGTCATGTGCGCTTAACATTTGGCCTTTTCCCCTTGAAAAACACACATTAGGTGAGCGTAGGTCAAGCACTACAATTACTCAAGCTGCAGTGGCAAGAACGGCTATTTCACAAAAACAGCAATTAAAATTAGGATACTAAGGAAACCCTTTGTCCATGCCAGGGCCACAGCCTACAGAGCCTATGTACAGCTTAAGGTACAGTGAGGTTGACTGCTATGGGCTCTCACTACATTTTTGTTGGAAAGACAATCATCAAAACAAATACTTTTTATTTATTGCACACAAAAGATCAATATCAAGGGTCTTTGAATCTGAAGACATTTCGCGTTTCATGGTTTTCCTTCCACTGTGTCTGTTCCGTCTTTAATCGTGTCCCTCATAAAGTGAGAGGGTCTTCTTTGATTCATACTTGACATTATGAGTAAAGGATATGAATTCAGTGACTCTTTGTAGATGAAATAAAGCTTAGAAATGATCACAAATTGTACTGTGCTTGTGGAGGAAACTGAAGTTGATCACGTGTGTCGTGCTGGAAAAACTTACAAAGAAACAGCCACCACAGGTTGATAGGGATCCCCATCCAAAAATTTTTTTGGCAATGGTGTCGTCAAGAACAGGGTCTATCACCTATGGGGTTTTTCTATGTTTGTATCTGTACACAGACACGTGACAAGTCATGTGACCTGTTCAATGGCACATACAGGAGGATACAAAAGTGGTTCTACAATTACCTAGCAAATTACATTTGACTTCTCAAACTGCCCACTTCTTTTGTTTCAGAGAAAATATATATTTATATAGAAAATAAAACAACATACAATCAAATTCATTTTCAGCTCATCCTCTTTTGGTTACACCGAGGTGAAAACAAGTGCAGTACTTAAGTTCTTCAGAGAAACTAAATCTGACAGGCTGACGCCCAAAAGTTCCTTAGTTCATCTCAAATTCTAAGCCGTCCGCTTAAAGCCAGAGGCGCTTAAAAATGGATGAGTCAAGGCCAGTTGAGGCTGGAGCTTGTCACAAAGTTCTTATGACATTTTCTCTGAAGACTAATTCAACATACAGGCAGAACAATCATTATCACCGCTGGTATACAGAAGTCTCTTTCCACCACTGTGATTTTTTTCTCTCCATTCAACTTCAACTCTTTACCCCAGTTTTACAAAACACCAGTGAAACATTTTTTTTTTAACCAAACTCCTGTGGCATGCAACCCATATACAGGCTTTCTTTGCCAAAAAAAAGTGGCACATGGTTACAGCTATAGTGGTGCCATAGTAAATCTGATAAGAAGAGACTGAGGGGAAGAACAACAACACAACAAGCCGAATAACTGCACTGTCATTTCTGGGCTCAGGGTGGGCACTGGGGTGATGGTTCTTGAGAGCGGAGGTTCGGAGTGGGTGGTGGTTATTCGGTGTTTAAATCGCCCACCAAGCTGGCGAGGAGGCTGCACTATGCCGTTGTGGGCACCGACACCTCCAGGAGGCGGTTGTTCTTGCGCTTGCAGGACACGTTGTTGCCGTTTTTGGGGGCTGCCTGGATGAATTTCACGCAGACTTTGTCGTGCTTGAACTGCACCAGAAACCTGCCACACAGAAAGCCGCGTCGTTAAACACCATCCAGGTGAAAGGACAAATCAAACTTTGAAAAGAATAACCAGAGTTAACGCTGCATGCCGTCTTACTCGTCTGAGATGTCGATGTTGAGCTGATTGCTGTCTGCAGCCGGGGCCCCGGTGCGGTGGAGTTTGGTGATTATCTCAATCAGATGTTCGCTGCTGAGTAAGAAGTCTCCTTTGACAGCTGAGGCCGAGCCCTGAAGCAAAATGACATTTGCATCAAAAAATTGAAGTTCAGTTCCCTGTAAGGAAGCCCTGAGAGGGAAGCTGAGAAACCATTTTAAGTCTAATCTAAACTGTTTTCTCTCTCTCTGTGTTTATGACTTATGAACAGGTTTGTTTTATTTGAAAAAACAGGTTTGGGCAGGTTCATTTGTCTGAGGGTTTGCTGTTGTAATACTTATTATGGCCACATAAGGCTGAAGTGCATCTCTGCCGTTTTCTTTTCCAGGTGAGCTTAAATTTATTTTTGTTGTATTTTGCATGGATGAATTCTAACTCGCCTGAAGAAAACAATGAATGCTTTTAGTCCCATTTAGAACTTGGGGTAGTGGAGCACTTCAGCCTCTTGTGGCCGAAAAGAGTATGACAACAATGAACACCAACACACGACAAAAAAATATTTTTTTTTCACCCGTTTTTAAGTCACAACACCGGAAAGAAAACAATTAAGATCAACACATTGTTTCTCACTTGTCCCTCAGGACTTCCTTATCCCTATAATCATATATTTTTAGCATACTTAGTATTTTTAGAGTCATAGACTACTATGTGTTGTAATGTTAGCTGTGTGTGTTGTGTCTGTTTTGCTTGACTTGTTTCTTTGTTTGGGCTGCTGTTCTGTCTTGGCCAGGACTCCCTTGAAAAAGAGATTTTTAGTCTCAATGGGACCTTTCTTGGTTAAATAAAGGTTTAATAAATAATAATAAATATTTAGATCTGCAAAACAAAAAAATATATAAGCTCTATGTCTCTGTGTGTGTGTGTTTGTGTTTTGTTTTTAGTGTCTGCAGTTGGGTTAACATGAAAAATCTCTTAAACAGTACGATGTGTATCACTTGTGTTTCTCATTGATTTACTTATTATTTGAAAGAAAGTGTTGAATCAGTACTTCCTGCTGCCACACATCGCCGACCCCCATACAAACCAACAGCACAGTTTCACTTCAGTTAGTAGTAGTAAGGCACAGTGCTGCAGGCTTGCTTCCATTGTTTCAGAAAAACTGTCAAGTGCAACTTTTCAGTTTTGTGTCCAAAGATATTTCATTAAACCACACACAAGAGCAAAAATGAATGCCAAAGTCTGTGTCTCTGCAGGCCTTACAGGGAAAGATCAACATTCTCACTTGCTTTCTTGCTGAAAGTCAGATTAAAAGATCAGTACTGAATCATACACGCACTAAAAGCACACGTCACAACAGTTCTCCTTCACCTCTTTGAGTTTGAGAGCAAAGAAGCCGTCGGTCTGCGTGCTGACCGACACGCTGCTGAGGTCCGGCAGGGGAACGCTGGCCTTCACCTGGCCCGTCTTCTGGTCGGCCAGGACCACGCTCTTCTTAGTCAGCAGGAAGATTCGAGCCGTACCCTGCAGACAGGAGCAGAAACTATCATTTTTTAGGTGCAATTTTTTAAGCGTCTATCTGATCTTGAAACTGGGACAAGGTTAAGACTTGAACATAATGCACGTGTCCCGACGTGTCTGCTATCTGCTGGAACAGAAATAATGTCAGTTGTTAAGATGTCAAAAAACATCAGATTGCTGCACAGTGGGGTGAAATACCCGTCAAAACAACTTAATAGTTTTGTGCTCCACAATGTCTGTGTGGAAAAATGGAGCTAAACTCGTAAACAGCAGGGTCAAAATGTAATCACAGCTTATATTTTTGACTTCTGCAATCCATTTGGTTGAACATATTGTAGTGAGAGTGATCTTTCTTACCTTGCCGTTGGCCCTGTTGATCTTGTTGACCACATCAGCCAGCAGCACCTTCTCATCCACAGCGCTGTTGAGTTTCTGATATTTTGGGTTCTTGCTGATCTCCAGGTAGTCTCCTTTGAAGGGCTGGCTCACGCTGAGACAAAGACAAAGACGTTCATGCTACATGCCACATGAGAAGTCTAACGAAGCCCTCAGAGGCAGGTGAGAAAAGGAATCTAGATAGTTTTTTTCTCCTGTATATGACTTTAGAAAAGGCGTAAAAAAGTTTTAGAAAGTTTTTTTGTCAGGATTTTTTTTTTTGCCATGTGTATGCTATTGCAATACTCATTTCGGCCACAAGACCCTGCAGTGCACCACTGACCCATGCTCGAAATAGGGCACGGAGCATTAATTTTTTCTTACAGGAGGAACTTCTCACTAAACCCGAGGTATATTGTGTGTTAGCAAGTTATGTAACATTACATAGAGATCTTTATATTGTCTAGAAATGTAGTTTAAGAAGCGCTAAGCTGCCGTTATTGTGAGCTACACTGAATTAAGCTGTAAGCCCGCTAACTAGCGAGTGAAACGTATTACCATGACTATCGTAACAGTAAATTAACGTTATCTATGCACATGACTTAACCTAGGTTGTAGCTCTTGGTCAGCCATAAACAATATCTTTATCACTTACTAGCTAGCGGGCTAACATCAGTATAGCTAACAGCATGTTATTGACAATTTAAAAAGGTTTCTAACATGGCAGTAATTCTTGTTAATACTGGTGCATGGAGAAATTAAAACTCACCTGGAAGTAAACATGAATGTTTTTAGTCAGAACAGGAGGTAGTGGTGCACTTCAGCCCCTTGTGGTCGAAATGAGTATTGCAACAACAAACACTTTTTATCCTTGAAGAGCTCACCGTTTGTGACAATGATTCTTTTTTTCCCCCAACCATTCCGCAAAACCTTTTCTCACCTGTTTTGTTATTCTGTTTTCTGTTTACACTTAAGGAATTGTTCACCACATCTTTTGTTCCTCACTTGGCTCTCACAGCTTTTGGAGAGTTTATCATATGTATTACCCGTGAAATTAAGAAATTCACAAATCTGCAAATTTCTCTTAACACTTCTGCAATATACCTAGTCTAGAAAACAAAACGCACCCTGTCCCAGTAAGTCCCAGGTACCTGCTTGGGTAGAGAGCCTTCTTATCCTTGAAGATCTCACTGGCCTCCAGCTTCTCCTCGTAAACAGCTTTCTTCTCCTCTGTGAATTGGCTCCTGTATTTCTTGCACTGAACACACAAACAACAGCAGTTGAAATAAGCAGTGGTGGAAAGAATATTCAGATCCCTTACTTCAATAAAAGTACCAATACCACACTGTGAAATTACTCCACTGCAAGTAAAAGTCCTGCATTCAAAATGTACTTCAGTAAAAGTACAAAAGTATCAGCATCAAAATGTACTTAAAGTATCAAAAGTAAAAGTACTTGTTATGCAGAACAGCCACACTCAGATTGTTTTATATATTCAATATATATTATTGGATTATTTGTTATATATTATTGGATTATTGTATTGATGCATTTCTGTAAGCAGTGTTTTAATCTTATAAAGATAGGACCTTTTAACTACTTAATATACTGTTATGGGGTTTAATTAAAAAAAGTAATCAGTTTGAATGTATCATGTTTTTTATGTAACTAAAGCGGTCAGCTAAATGTAGTGGAGTAAATACTACAATATTTGCCTCTAAAATGTAGTGGAGTAGAAGCATAAAGTTACATAAAGTGGAAATACTCAAATAAAGTACCTCAAAAGTTTACTTGCGTACAGTACTTGAGTACATGTACTTTGTTAAATCCCACCACTGGACATAAGGGTTGTTGAATTAAATATTCTGTAATGCCTAGTCAATGGTTTCTAATTTCAGGCTTACAGTTTGTCCTATGGAGCTTGTGATGCATTGCAAATTCTCTCATTCTAGAGTGTATATATATATATAAATATGCTCAATAAATGGCAGGATTATTGACCCAGTGGCTTCATCCACAAAGATTGTTTTAAATTGTGGGTTAAAATGCTTGACTAAACTTGATGACCATAATGCCTGTGCATTAGACAATATTCACTGTGACAGTATAAATCATGACATGACATAAAAAATAAATATGAATGAGTGGGACAGCCAGAGGAGAGGTGCTCTGGTTATTTGTGACCGACCCTCCAGAGATGGAAGATTCTGCGCAGCTCCGTGTGAGTTTCATCCAGAAACCGGTAAGGCCTGGTGGGCCAGCTCTTGTCTATGGGTGACATGGAGGGCATGGTGCTCTTCAGGCCCAGGAAGTATTTTTGCATCTGGACAAATGGAGAGAAGTACAGGTTAATGACACTCAAGCAAATCAATTATTACAGTTTTTTCCACATTTATTTACGTCCTACTTACAATTCGCTGGATGGTGAAGTCATAGATCTTCTTGCCTGCGTTTGCCCTGAAGAACTTTCTGTACTCTCTGCGGACCTTTTACAGCAATAATGGAAAGAGTAAACACGCTGTCAATCACCTCTTGCCATCCATTTAGTGTGATGCAAAGCAGGAAAGATAAAGGAGGATGACAGTATACACAAACGGCACACTAGAACAACAGACATTTGGTTAGTGACAAACAGTGAACACCTGGAGCAGACAACCCCGAGCTGCTGGAATTAATTAAAATTACAGCGATTACTGAATTAATTACGGAGAAGTCAACAATGGTTATGACAAATGACCTTCATGCTGACCTTAATTGCACAAATTGAGTTGTGAACACGTGCCTTGTGGTCAATTAACACAATGAAAAAGATTAACATGGAAACAAATGACCAGTGTGACGACAGTCATTCTGGTAAAACAACAGATAAGCACCAGGACACGCACACACTTTACACACCTAAAGACAAAAAAAACAAACAGGTGAAATAAACACTGTTGGATACACAGAGTGGTGCCTCTGTATGGGGTTAGTTGCACAGATGCAGAGGAAGCGGACAGACGTTCAGAGAAGAAGAGATCAGAGAGACAGACAGCCTCTGCCGTGTCAGTCAGCCTCTGCTGGCTTAAATGTTCAGCATTAAAAAACTAAATGTTGAAAATAGCAGATGTCCCTAAATAAATATCTCAAATTTACCCAAACTATGGAATTGCAGGAGAGAGCTAACCTTATTATAACATCTTTGCTATTTCTTTTCTATGAAAGAAATGACTGATGTAAGGGCTGTGGATTATTTTGAGGGACCAGGAATTGGTTTCAATGTTTCAACTGCAACTGTTCAATGCAATTTGCACCTCAAATAAAATCACCTGCATGGCTAGAAACCACTTGGGTAAAATGGATATGTTTTGCTTTGATATTGGGTGGACTACATCTTTAAGATGAGATCACAGTTATTGTGTTATAAACTTTTCAATTAGCCACTCGGGTGATGCAGGAGGAAATGTTATGTCCTGCAAGGAATGCATTACAAAGGGAATTGGGCTAACTGTTTTGATGGTGGGAATTGCGACAAAAGTTGATGTAATGTATCAGCCAGTGACCATGTGTAACCACTCATGTTCCACTGTGTCAAAAACACAGTTTAAAACATTGCCATGATGGATAAAGTGTGATCACAGCACAAGGCAGAGACTGGCTTCCTGTAGAAGTGTGCACATAACAGATGGTTATGGAGGATGAAGAGGGTCAGGGGTGATGAGTAGGTGGCAGACTTGGTGATGGCTGCGCCGTGGGGGCTTGGTAGGTACCTTGAGTCCCTGCCAGTAGGCCCAAATCACAGCGACAGCATGCTTACGCCTGGCCTCTTCCTTCAGTCTCCTCAGCTCCCTGCGAGCCTGTTCAGAGGGTGGGCGGGAACAGACAGAGAGCGGGAACAAATGAAGCGAGAGAAGGTGAGAGGAAGAAGAGGGAGACACTGTTTTGCCTGAGGTCAGCAATATCAAATACACACACATACACACTGCACACCAGCACCTGTTTGACCAAGGAGAGACTGTAAAAGTACAGCTCTACTGCTCTAGGGGAAAAAACATACGGCACTCATTTACCAGGGGAACTTCTGGAACTGAAACAGACTTTGTGCTTTTTAGTGGAACTTTGAGAGAAACAAGAGAGCAAAAGTCAGGCAGCAGAGGTCACCTCAAAGGATCCAAACAGTTCCATCTAAAAAGGACAAACAGTGCTGCAATGCAAAGAGTAAACATGCATTCACTAAACTAGAAGGAGAAGTCATGCAGTGAGCACGCAGCATGCACTGGTGAGCCGTGGAGGTTGGAGGAAGAAGCTGGAAACACACCAAAAACATGACCTATCTGTCCCTGCCATGCATATGCGTGTGTGTGTGTGTGTGTGTGTGTGTGTGTGTTCTTCTCTCAGGAATGGGGTTGCTTATGTAACCTTGAGTCAAAAACTAGTGCTTACAATTACAATTATAACCTGTCAGACTGAGTTGTGAAGACAGGCTTCGGTGAAAATGACCACTTTGGTCCCATTTTTTAAGACTCTTCTTTTCCCTTCAGCATCCAGTGGACGAGTGTATATGTGATAAACTGCCTGACATCGTTCATGAAACGTTAAGAATGGGTTGAGCAGAATGATGGGTGTGTTGATGATATTTTCGTGGGGGTTGGGAGAGGAGAAGGGAGGGGTTCGATGGAGGCGGCAAGTCACGGCAAGTCAACAGGCTTCCCAAATACCTTGGTGCCCTGCCAGCCGGCCCAAATGACCGATACGGCATGTTTATTCCTCGCCTCCTCCTTCAGCTGACGCAGCTCTCTCCGGGCCTGATGGAAAGCGGTGGCAAGTTGCGGGGGAGGTTAATTTCAGTGACAATCAAAACTTAATTGTTCCAGGAGGGATACTGAGCAGGTGTGAAAAAGCATTATGAGGAAACATTTATAAAAGACAATCAAGGATGTCTAAAGATTGGACAACGGGGTGCTTAACATCGACATGCTTCCAGTGGTTACTATGTAGTCACGATTTATGAACGTGTTAATCTGTTTTTCCACAGGAAAATGTACTGTGATAATAACACCAAACTGAAAACACATAGAAAGTAGTGCATCAGAACCGTACTTACTAAAAATGTTATCAGCAAAATATACTTAAATAATCAAAAGTAAAAGTAGTTATAGTGGATAAATAGTCCCTGTCAGTGTTTTACCCTTATACATATATACTGTTTCTGTATTCATATTACTGTTGGCTTTATGATTATGCCACATTTTACCACTGTAGATGTTTAAAGTAGTCTATAAGATCATCATGTGTTTGTAGTGCTGCTGTCCTGAAAGAACCGCAGAGAAAAATACCTATTTTTTCAGCTTTGTGACGATGCATTTTACAGCTGATTCAAGAAGTTGTTTAGATATTTTATTGAGCTTATAAGGAAACTTTGCCGATTATCTCCTGGCTTTATGCCATTGCAGTGTGGGTAGTATGTGCAGATGAATGGTGTTTGGTTTCCCTCCATGATGCCAGCACCCAGAGCTCCTCGCTCATTTTCCGGCTAAAGTCATCAACTGGGTTTGCCTTTAATAAGTACGAACATTTTTTAATTGCAAAATCACTGAATCTGGTCATACAAGGTTTTCACTGGACAGGAGGGGGGTTGTCAGGGAAATGTAGTGGAGTAGTAATCTCAGTCACTCTGAGATTAAGTATTAAGTAGCATAAAATGGAGATACTCAAGTAAAGTACAAGTTTGTTGAAGGTGCACTTAAGTAAAAGTTGCATTCAACCACTGACTGCAACTGACCACAGAAGCCATTGTAAACAAAGTTCACATACAAGACTGAATAATCTTTAACAGCATCGTAATGAGTCAGGATTGACCTTGAAATAAAATATTGATTATTAATAACCATGTATATGGTTTGTGATAACAGTATAAGCAAATGCTGATAAGATATCTTGATGCAGGCTACAAAGTCTGCACAGTGGCTTTGATTATATGCAGCCACGGAGGCTTTGTAAAGTAGCAGCATATGTGCCATCAAATTGACATAATTCCATGCTTATTTATTTTGCTGTCAGCAAATCAGTATATTAAAAGGAGGCATCTCAGCATGAGCCAGAGTAAATATTACATGAAAATGTTCTGTGTGGTGGACACTGCAGGGTTGAACTAATTTGATTATAGAAGAAAGGACCTATTTAAAACATCACTTTGGATAGAAACCAAATCAAAGACACACAAATCTAAACCATGTGTGGCATGTTAAATGGTCTGAGATAAGTTGGGTTTCATGCATATAGAAGCTTAGTTTTGTGTTGTAACACCATGATGGAAATAGAAAATGTCAACAACAACCAAAACATATCAAGGCAATCGTGTGTCAACAAAACAGAGAACAGGACGGACAACAATAAGGCACATTAATGAGGCCAGTGGGTGACGGAAGGACCGGGATCGAGATTCATTCAGAGGGGCTGCTACTCTATGAGGCTGTTTCATGGTGGAATGGGACGAGACGGGACATGGTGAACAGGGGATGACAGAGACAGCTGGGACAGAGACACACTACGGCTGGGTGGAAATACCTTGGTTCCCTGCCAGTATGCCCAAATTACTGTCACAGCGTGTTTATTCTGCGCTTCTTGTTTTAGACGCCTCAGCTCCATCCGAGCCTGGTGGGACGCGGTGGGCGTTAAGGTACGACAGGTTGAGCAGGATGTGAGGAGGGAAAGAATCAAGAAAGAAAAAGTGAAAGAGGAGTGGGGAGGGAGGAAAAAAAGAGAAGTGGCAGTTGTGTGATCAGCAAAAGAAGCAGGAATCAAAAGGGAAACTGCAGCAATAACATCAAAGATGGCTTTGTTGAAGAACAGGATTTTTTGTAATACTGTTTGGCAATTATTCAGGAACACTGTATAAGATGAAAAATCAAGTGTTAAAGGTAATACTGTTAAGCTTTAAAGAGCTGCTCCCCCCCACAACAAGAATAAAAAGCCTGAGTCAAGCCCAGGCTGATGCTGCACACTCTGATATCCCTCTGCACTTTCATGGATCAGTACCTGGGTGCCGTGCCAGAAGGCTGCGATGGTGGTCACTGCCTCTTCACATCTCTTCTGATATTTCAGCTCTCTCAGGAGTTTGCGAGCCTGGTGGAAATATAACGAGCAAACATTTTTAGCGATTTCATTCCGTCGTGATTTCTTGCATGGATTCCTGCTACATCTACATTCACAGCGTGGTGCACACCTGCCATCCTCTGGTGTAGGACTGCACCACAGTGGTGGCGCTCTTGATCTTCTGGTATTTCTTTTGTTGCTGTGGGACGGAGAAAGGAAAAAACAATTTGGGAAATTAACTTACACTTCATGCATCAATGCCATCTGTCAATCTGTTTATTTTGTCTTTGTGTGGGATTTGGAGCCTCACCGCGTAACGGCGGTACCATGCTGCCACCACTATCTGACTCTTCTTCAGCAGCAGGAAGTGGCTGCGGCACTTCCAGCCACGGTAGATCTTCTGAATGAGTGTGGCCAGGTCTTGCAGGCATTGCCTCCTCCTCTCCTCCAGGAAGAAGAGCTGTGGGGAAGAGGAGGGAATTAAGTGCATGAGGCAACCCTTATATACAGTGTAATAGAGGTGTGAATCACCTGAGGCCCCAAGATACAAGTTTTTCCCCGATACTTGAGCCACGATACGATATTATTATTAAACATTTTGTGATATGGTGAGTATTGCGATACAATATATTGGAATTTAACTTTTTAACTGCATTTTGTGTCCACAAATTTAAATTCAATCAAGAGTTTTTTTTCAAATAAGAGAAAATTCTGAGTCTGTTCATCTCACTTCAGTCTTTTTATTTCTCCACAATGAGTCAAACCCACAGACTGACCAACAAAGTATTCAGTCAAACTGAACTGAACTGATATCAAACATGTATGGACGACAACAACTGCAGCATTTTAACAACTTTCCTCAACTTTAAGCTTTACTGCTCTGAATTTTTTTGAATGAAACATTTTTAAAAAAGCCTAAATTTGCAGCGTTATATCGACAACTTCCTGACACGAAATCCTGACACATGGTGCCTATAGATTCCTTAGATCTTCTAGTTTTATATATTAGTATCTCCAGTATATTTCTTACAGTGAGCCCGCTACGGCCTCTGGAAGAAAACAAAAATAGCGAAAATAATGACGGCATGCCAGCTGTTAGAACACTAAATATCGATACTTGGCAGCCATGAATCGATATAATATTGTCATGCGAAATATCGTGGTACTATGCTGTATCGATTTTTTCCTCCCACCTCTACAGTGTAATGACCGCTGTTTACCTTCTGAACACTACAACCCACCTCAGGGTTTGAAAGACAGGTTGTGTTTAAAAATATATAAATAAAATTATAGGAATTACAATGTTTATTGTAGGTGGAAACTATAATTGCTGTGTGACAATCGCAACACACACAAAAAATATCGGCTTTGAATAGTAATATTTCATCAGAACCCTTTATGCTACATGTCTTATTAAAATTCAGCCAAAATCAATTTTTTGCACTAACCACATACTGTAAAAATGCATTCTGAGCCCCTCGGCACAACTGGAAAGTCACAAGCTGAGAGAAACAGTCCTCCATTGAACTGCAGAATGTTTACTCTGAGCAGAGAGGTTGTTAGGTTGTAATAATGTAAATAGTTCAAAATGTTTAGCATGTGAGCAGCACCCTAACCAATATTAGTAACACTATGTCATATATAAAGTTTCCTTTTTCAGATTTTTGTAAAATAAATCTTAAAAGCAATTTTGCATTTTTGCCCTATTGTTAGCCATGATTGTGCTGTTTCCATAGAGGTACAGGACTAATATATTGTAGTGAAACACAAGGTCACAGGGAGTAAAAATGTGACGGGAACAAAAAATGCGCTGAAACTACTCGGGGTTCAGAAGGTTAAAGCTAGCATGTATCAACATCAATTTTCTTTTGGCAAGTACAGTGTCTGTTTGACCTCAGTGATAAGGTCATATGGAAAGCAAAGGTATAAAAAAAAAAAGAAAAAATGTATAAGGGAAACTCCTCCCTCTTTTAGATCAATAATTCCATCTTTTTCTTTCTATCTGTGTTAATACTGATTCAGTGATATCAGGTACAAAGTCCAATCTATCTGCAGGAGGGAAAGATAACGCTTTCCGAGACAATAAAAAATGACTTATGTGAATCGACTTATCTTCATCAGGTATGTGAGTACAAGATTTTTATTGTTCGGCTGGAATCCAATGCAATTTCTTCCTCTGCAAGCAGCCTATCTTGTTATTAAAATATATTAAAAAAGCATTTATCAATGTGGAACTTTATCTTACTGTTAATGTGAAGTTAGATAAGGTCACACATTAATAGCACATAACTTTTATAGAATAAATAATGTACTCCAAGAACTTCATTATTAACACAACGTCTTGTTCCCTGTTAAAATCAATTAAAGGTCCAATATCATAAAAAGTGAGATTCTTGTCTTTTTTACATTTTAAAGCAGGCCTAGGTGCCTTATAAATAGTGATAAAGTATCAAACATGCTTACATGTTCTAGTAGCAACACAAAATACATGTGGGAAGCTGAAAATAAGCATATTATGTCCCCTTTAAAATAGGTGTGGTTGCACTGGATTCACAGCCAAAAGAAATAGTGTTTGGAAAGTGGATTGAAACCCACTAAATTACACTCTATGTAGTGATCTTGCAGCTGCAGATATATATGGCAGATCGGTCGATCAGATAGAAAAAGCAATTACAGAAGAAAAAAAAATTCTCCCACTATGAGATCATGTTATTCCAAGCTTTGTTGGTCTTTGCTGGGTGGGGAGAAAGTCCATTGAAACGCTTCAGGCTCGAGGAGTTGAGGAGCCTACAAGCGCTGAGCAAAGAAGCTCATTTCCCATGTTAGACAGGATGGCTAAGTGAAACCATGTGTTTTTTTCTGGTGGTTGCATGCTAATTGCTGAAGTGGGGGCTCCGAATGTAGCCCACCCTGCTTTGCAAACATCTTACTGTGAGAAAACATTGCAGCTGAGCACACTGGATTCAACCTCCAGACATTCAAACACAGCTTGATCCACCCAAGTACACAGCAGATGTCTACACTGGCTAGAAAATATATTTAAAAAGGGATGCAGGGCTGCTTCTATGTGTTTTCTACCGTTCTTGGGTTCCTGATGAAGATCTTGGAGCGTCCGTAGGAGAACTCTTCTGCTGGGACCTGGAGGTCGGACATCAGCACCTCCACTCCTTCCCTGTGGGACGCCAGAAGAGTCAGACGGGTTATCCAAAGCATACTCCACTCTTCAAGTGGCCATAAACAACATCAGAGCAACTGTACAGATGTAGTGGGAAGATTGAGGACACAAAGGAGGAGAGAAGAGAGCAGTATTGAGGATGTAGAGCTTGAGAATCAGGGGAAGAAATGATCAAAGAAGAATGAAACAAATTCAGAAAAACATGTGGGGGGAGGAAATAAGAAAACCACACAAAGCACTGAGGGATAGCTGAACAACAAGATGCCAGTGTGTGGTAGCACTGATAGGAATCAATGCTTTTTACCAGCACAGAGGATGAAACACGCAAGTCTGGCTGATATGGAACAGAGGAGACAGATAAGGCTGAAATGTCTCAACATGTTGTTCAGAGAGGGAAATGCTTTCTTTATGCTGAGCAGCAAAGAAATGGTATGTGACAAGACTGCTGCTAGTTTCAGAGGACATTAAAGTAATCTTTCACCCCAAAATGAACATTTGTGGCCCTGTGTTACCTCGATCTTCTCTTGCATGCCTTCACACTGAACGAAAAATCCCCAAAACTATGAAATCCTTGAACTGAAGGAAATGGGAGCTGTGATTAACATCAGTAAAACTCTATCAAAAATGTCTGTTTATAAACTCTCACACAACTCATGCAGTGTAATCCAAGTCTAATTTATCCAGTAGTATGCTCTTTTGCATTTTCCCCAAAAACGTACTATTTAAAACACTTCTACATAAATAGTGTCATGCTTGCGATAGTGGAAAAATGCACGTGTTTGAAACATACGACTGAATAAATAGACTTGTATTCTACTGTGCCAGTTGTTTGAGTGTAAACAGATTTTCTGATGTAGTTTTCCTGTTCTTAAACGTGGCCCCAAATTTATTTCACTTCATCAATGATTCACTCTGTTTTTGGGTTCTTCGTTCATTGTGGGGGCATGGAGGAAAAACAGTTTTCTTCAAGAACTCGAGGTAACACAGGGTGATTTTTGATATACAAAGGGTTCTTTTAAAAGGGGTTTAATGTGGAGTGTGCAAGTAAAGTAACAACAAATAAAACAAAAAAAGCCTTTCCTGAAAAGAACAGTGTATAAAACTACAACTGTGCATTATATCTTTAAAGATATATGTCAGTATGTTGGGAAGACTGTTGAGTTCAGATGATCACTTCCCTTCTTTAAACTTTTGTTTATCTGGGGAAAGCTATCCGAGCCCTTTTGCAGATAAAAACCTGTGTCACATTCACACAGCTCCGCACAGCCACACCTGGGAGCTGACCATTGCACTACAGTCTATTAGTGCTGGTCACAGTCCCTCCACTGGGACCAGTCTGAGGTTCAGTGCCTTCGTTAAAGATACCTTTCCCAGGTTCCACACTCACATTTTCTCACAAAGACCTAGGAGGGATTTGTTTTGGCAACCTTCCACTGACGAGACCCCCTTCCCTACTTCCCCCTTCTACCCCCCTAATTAGCCACTGCTTCAGAGTAAACACAAGCATTACCTGGCAGGCCCTCTCCAATGGGGCCAGGTCCGTTTGCAGAGCATTTTGTAGCGCTCCAGGCACGGCTCGTAGGCCTGTCGGAAGGCGTAGCCCGCCCTCCTCACGCGGACGTTCTCCATCAGGCCCAGGTAGCGCACCTGATGGCACACCAGAGACTCGGTGAAGATGTGGGAGGCCTTCTTGTCGTTGGGTTTGATGCACCTGGGAAGCAGAGAAAAGTTGTTCACAATCAGGTTACACTAAATTCTCGAGATATTATATTGTATTTATTGGCAAGTGTTCTTGAATGTTTCAATATTAAGAAGAAAAATTATAAGAAAGATGTCTGAAAAGCTCACACACAAACTTATAATATCTCAGACCATATGAATGACTGGACTTTACCGGATGTAGTTTGGGTTCTTGGTCTGCAGGTTCCTCATTAGCGTCCCCACTGATGCTTTGAACTGGAACCCAGCAGTTGGTGGCCTCTTCAGGTTGACTTTGGCTGGGTTGCCCTCAGGGAACAGCTGTTTGATGAGGCTGTGGTTGGCCTTGTACATGGCCTGGGACAGGTCCCGGTATAACAGGTCGTTGTTCTTGTCTACGAAGCCCTCGACGCGGTAAAGCACCTAGATATGAACATGAGGAACAGAAATGACTAAAAATGTGTTTTCTTCTCATCATGTAAAGAAGTACAACCAAACAAAACTCTTCTCATCGTACTTCCATTCAGTTTTAAATACAGTGCCCTATTAAATGTACATTCCTACACAGACTGATGTGCAGTACCTTGCCGGCATAGTGCTGGATGCGGAAGCAGTTGTGTGGCAGGCTGTGGTCAGTGAGAAACTTTGAATTCTTGCTGAGGCGACTCTCAAAGTGCTGGTGCTCGGCGCAGATGGTGTTCAGTTTGTCCAGGAAGGTCTCGTCGGTGACAGTCCCCGGCCTCAGGCACTCCTCGTCCAACATAGCTAAAATACCATTTTGGTGCTGGACATAGCAAAGTAGGTAGACACAAAAAGTTAACCATAATTAAGTGAATAATAAAGTTGTACCCATATTGTAAGTGGCCTCTAATCATTGTCTTACATTCTCAATGAGGTCGCAGATAATAGCATTGTTGAAATATTCAATGTTGGTCCACTCGATGCCCTGTAACAAAAGAAATTAAGGTCAAAGGGAGATTGGTTTTTCGATTGTCTTGAGCAAACAAGACATCTTTTTCTCATCAGCAAGACTCTCACAGAATTGAGTGGTTGATGAATCTGCACGTATAAAACACAACACCGAGCACCTGGTCAATTACACGAAAGACACCCAACCAACATCGGCCCTCAGCAAGTACTGCAGTTCACACAGTAGAGAACTAGAAATTCTGCAGAGGTTATCAAGCAGAACTGATAGTACTGGATGCCTCAACAACAAAGCACAAGAGACAGTGAGCCTGCGTCCAATTTATGTAAACCTCTAAACCCTACAATCTGCCGTCAGGTTTGAAAGGCATTCTTTCTAAAAAGAGCCAAAATTATGATTAAAAAAAAAAAAAGCATTTATTTATTTAAATTTTGCCAAAAACAAAATAAATAAATGCCCCTCAGTCATGTGATAAGAATTGAGCAGACTTTGACTGAACTGCAGGCTATTTACACAGAGCTGAGAGGAGAGGATAAGAGAGGTTGTAAAAATGTAAATAGTTCAATATGAATTGCATGTGGAGCTCTCATTCTATTTCCCAGTACAGATAACACTTGTAGGTACCTGGAAAAATACTGTATATACAGATTACATTTTATTCAGTTTTTTTAATAATAACTTGTTATGATTTATGTGATTACATGACAATGTGATAATGTGTTTTACTTGACTTCTGGCCAGTACTTTTGCTTTTTGCAGTAAAAAAACAAGGCCACGATGAGTTAAATGTGCCGGAGCAAAAAACAAAACAAAAACACCCTAAAACTACAGGGGTTTCACCATTTATGACAGTGTGATAGCTGATGCAAAGTAACCACAATTGATGGCAGTCACAACAAGAGTCATTCAGTCATTTAATAGCAGCTCATTTTCCTCTCTGGTTCCTCTCAGCTTGGGACAGCCTTTCTTGTTGTACACTGACATCATATTCTCCAGGAAAAAAAACAGCTCTTCCTCAAGCTTTAAAAGTCAAAGCTCAATGAGTGAATGGAAACCTTTTTTGAGTTTCAATTTGTTTATACTGTTCAGGAAATTTTTGTCCACAGTCAGTTTATACTGGGCTGGATGAGATAGTTAGATAACTGGAGAATGCAGCAATTCATTATCTCAAATGTGTTTCTAACTCTAATCTAAAAGCTCATACACTTTACATTGTAGACACATTAATATCAGCAGTACGCAACATTTAGATGGGGAAGTTGGGCCTAATTAGAACAAATGTCCTGGAAACAATATATGGACAAGGCCCCTTTTAAAGTTAGTTATCATTCCTTATTTAAGCACTCAATTATAACATTTAGTGCAGTTATAATCAGTCTAAATGTTGCTACATCAATCCTCTTAGCCAAGTTTGTCTTTGCTGGGTTAGTGTTATGTTCACCAGCCTTCTCTCTGCTGCTGTGTCTCTCTCCATCATCTGAGTAAGGACAGAGCACAAAGCCTTTCTGGTGAGGAAAGGGAAAACATTCTCCATCTCACCCTCTAAAAAAAGGCCACTGTCCCTTGGAAAACCCACTTTGCCGACATCTCATTCACAGCTGCTAATGGGTTGGGAACATAGCTTCGGGTTGATGGAAGCATTGTGACAGATATTTTTTGGGGGGAGGGCGCAAAGAAGGTGTGGCTTAAACTGACGGGTGACTGGCCAAATTCCTGATTGGCGGTGCTCCCTCCTTTCTCTGGCGCTGTGGTATTTTCCCATGCAGTATACTGGAGAGAGGCCAGGAGTGGAATATCATTGGTGGTGGTGTTAGTGGGGAAGGGGTGTGGGGGTCACCGCTGCAGCACTCACATACATAGAAGCTCTGAAAACAAACAGAGCTTAAAGGCCCCACGACGGGGAGTGTTTACTCTCGCCGGAGTGAGGGATCACTTCCGTCCCCAGGACTCCACAGAGGGGGAGAATAAACTCAGAGTGTGATGGACGACAGAGACGAGACAGGAGACAAATGAAATGGGTTTGGTTGGGAGGCACAGATGCAGATTTGGCTGAAATAGCACGAAAGGTTAAAGAGAAGAGTGACATGACCAGGTTGGGATCATGCTGCAGGGGGCCCGCAATGATCAGCTGTCAACACAACAAATTGAGTGCTGACATGTTGAATGATGTAGATGTGCAGTTGCAGGTGAGAGAGTGTTTCCAGGGCTACAGGCTGGGCATGATGGGTAATTTATCCAAGTGTCCGCTGCCAGTCCACTCCTGAGGATAATGTGTGTATGTCAGCGTAAATGTACCTCTCTGACGTACTCCTCCTGCTCCTCGCGCAGGGTCAGCTCGATGAAGATCTGCTGCAGCTTCTCGTTGCAGTAGTTGATGATGAACTGCTCGAAGCTGTTGTCCTGCAGCATAACAGAAAATACTTAGTTCCTACCGTTGCCAACATAAGAAACCAAGACAGTGCCTGTTTTTTTGGGGCTTTTTGCTGCGCACGGGGTAAAGCTGAACGTTTCCATATCTGTTCAATTTCAGAACTTATTACATTTCTGTGCTTGGATCTTGTTGTTCCTGCTGTTCTTTACAAACCAAAACTCCTGCTTTATTTTCTCATTCCTCAAAGCTCTGACTGCATTCTTCCTCCACTGCAAACATTTATAAGCACTGCCACTTTGCAGCCAACTTGTGCCCTTATCATCAATGTCCTGCAGTGTTTTATTAAACAGCATGGTCATTAGTCGTACCAATGCGTACTGATAAGGAGAGCTCACTGCGTGTTGAGACACACTTTGCTTAACCAAAGACGGTTCCAAGAATTTAAGATTTAGTATCAAGATAAGATTTAGTAAACTGGATCTGAGAACTTCATCAACAATGATGCAATCACATTTTCAAGACCTGCAAACACACTTCTGACCAGGGCGGTATCATCATCATAAATTAATTAATTATACATTTTTTGATTCTCTTGCAGCTAGATTGCCCTGTAGTAAAAACATGTGCCTCCCTTTGTGTGTTGTAAGCAGTGGTGGAAAGTAACTAAGTACATTTACTCAAGTACTGTACTTAAGTACAATCTTGAAGTACTTTACTTGAGTATTTTCATTTTATGTAACTTTTTACTTCTACTCCACTACATTAAGCTGACAGCTTTAATTACTTTTCAGGTCAAAATTTAACATAAAATATATGGTCAATTTAATAGGATAAGACTTTTTTTTTTTTTAAATTAAATCTTATAACAGTATATTAAGTAGTTAAATGAGCCCTGTCTTTACAAAGATAAAACACTGCTTACATAAAAGCATCAATACAAATAATGTAATAACATATTTAGAATATATAAAACAATCTGAGTGGGTCCATTCTGCATAACAGCAAGTTTTACTTTTGATACTTTAAGTACATTTGGATGGTGATACTTTTGTACTTTTACTTAAGTAAGTTTTGAATGCAGGACTTTTACTTGTAATGGAGTAATTTCACAGTGTTGTATTAGTACTTTTCCTTAAGTAAGGGATCTGAAGACTTTTTCCAACACTGGTTGTAAGTCAGAGAGCAAAGTGTTCTTTGACTGCAGTGAAAACATTGGTTTTGAGGGTAAATTGCATCAAATATGGATTAAAGCAGTAAGTTTTGGAATAATTTAAAATATTTGAATCACAAGAGTTAGAAACAATCCTATGCAGCCACCACTGAAATCTTATTCTACAATAGTATAATACTACTATTATATTATTTAGCAACTGTGCAGAAGTAAGTTATATCCATCCAGTTAATAAAAAGTCTGAAGCCTTAGACATGTTTTTGAGCTGTGGAGGCAGATTCTACATTTTAAACAGTATATCTGATAAAATACTTAAAATAATTAACTTGAACAAACTATAAAAAGGCGCAGCTAACTCCTTTTTCCTTTTCATTTTGACAACCGTCACTGAACAAACATTAATCAATCTGGACAGTGAAAAACTGACACCAGTATCATTTTGTTGTTGCAATTTATGATTATAATCCCTTATCAGAACACGTTCCTGAAAATCATCATAAACTTCATTCACTGACAGAGTTAAAAAGCCCTTGATCATTTTTTCTCCCAGCATTTCTCAATAATTATTGTCGTCAATTATGACCATTGAGTGGTGAGTCATGCTTCTTGGCAGGCGGCCCTATTGTGAGCTGGGTTAGGTTAACACTCATTTGCTAAGGACACAACAGTGGTTAGAGCAGCGTGTTTAGTCTAAGAGCTCAGAGTGAAGGACGCAGCAAGGTTTCTCAGTGACCAGGAAACACAACACATTGCCTCAAGGAGATCAGTTATTAATGTTAAAACTTCATTTCCTTTTACTGAGAAACCTAAAGGTCCTCTTCACCCCTTAATAAACACACACACTAATGCACACTCCATAGCATGTCTATACCTAAGTGGCAGCAGACACCAGACTGAAATATGACAGACTTGTACTGTAACATTCAATATTTCAGCTGCAACTAAGCTGAGCTGTTATGACAAGCAGTTTATTAGCAGCTTGAGAAAAAAAACTGTCTAAAAACTGTTTGAAGTTAAAATGGTTCCATTTCTCAAGAGGTGTTAATTCACTTCCCCCAAGGTGGTGCAAAGTCCTTGCATTTAATATTACAAGTTTTATTCAGCAATATCTTGTTGGGAAAGGTACAGTTGCTTGCCATATATTAACTACTATTTTAGCTAAATTTATTCTGTAGCCTAAATAATGGCAGAAGTTCAACAACATTATATCTTGCCATAATATTTATAAACCTGTAGCTGTTCTCAATATAATTGTATTTATTTCATTTTCGATATAAGTTTGTTAAATTACCACTAGACTACAAAACATCCCACACCATCAGCCTAATGTGTAACTGTTAAAGGAATAGATGGACATTTTGGGTATCATACACTTCACATCACATCATTGTTAGACGTCTGTATGGTAAATACGAAGCTACAGTTAGGAGGCTGTTAGGTCTATCTCTTTAACTTGGCATAAAAACTGGATGCAAGAAGAAACAGCTAGCCTGGATTTGTCCAAAAGGGAAAAAAAGACGTTAAATTCATGGTAATTTGGCAAGCTAGCAAGCGAGCTAGCTAGAGAATGGGCCAGCCACTTAATTAGTTAAATGTAACAACTTCATTCTATCACTCTTGTCACAGTGAAGGACAGCATATTATTATCGTCACATTAATAACTTTATTTTGCTCACTTTCTATAAACAGTGTAGCATTAAAGCTTGTTGTATTTAGCCAGCTACTAAATGAGCATAAGTAAGCACATTGCTATTGTCAGATAATCTGCTACAGCACATAAAGGCGAGACAAGGTGAAACAAAAAGTAAATTTTGTTACTTAAGGATATTTTAAGTGAACTTCAGCACTGTAAGGGGATTTCATTACCTTCAGACATAGCCAGGCTACCTGCTCCTAAGCTAAGCTAACTCGCTGCTAGCTGCAGCTTCATATTTACTGTATAAACATTTAGTGGCATCTTCTCATCCAACTCTTGAAAGAGAAGAAGCAGCGTATGTTCCAAAATAGTCAACTATTTCTTTGAACAAATATCTGTTCATAACCATTCAATACAGTGGTAACACATTAAATAGCCAGTTTATTAGGTACACCTAGCTAAAAGTAATGCAATACAATACAACAGCCCTGCAATTAATATATCCTTGTAAAACATTATTTAGTCTACAGTGATATAAAAGATGTGGACAAAATATTACCATCCACTCTCATTAAAATTCAATACAATTCAACAGCACTCAGAGAACAGCTTCAAAAATGACCGTAAACTTGCACCACCACCTCTCTAAAATCCAAACATTAGAAAGTTTTCTTCATTACTGCGGTGTCTCCTGCAGAATTATTGTATGACACTGCATTCGGTTGAGCTAGGTGTAAACTGGCAGCTGAGTGTTACGTCATGATTCAAACGATGTAAAGGCTTGTTTTTGCATCGTTTCAGCCGTGTGGCTGTGCTGCACACCAGGAGCCCTGAATCGCCTTTAATGAGGAGCTGAATTAAGTGCTTTAGAGTTTAGATCACAGCATGCACACTGGCACAGCAAACAGGCCGGTGCAGGTGTTACTTACTCCATCCTGGTGACCAAGACAACACAACAGTGAGAGGAGAGGAAGGACTTGAGAGTGAGTGGGGTGAACAAGCAGAGATATGACATGAACATATGGATGAAGGGAGGGGGGGTGGAGGACAGCAAGCAACAGGGCATGAACATTAATTCAATCTCCATTTAGTGTGTACCGTGCACTCAAACTGTGCCTTGCATGCACATACTTCTTCACATGCACCTTAATGCCTTAATGGTTATGTAATTAACATAATGATGTACTGCAATGTAGCTGAGGTACCAAAGACATGCCATTTACTCTGTTATATCTTTTACAGTATAACATGAAATAATGTTGCATTTTTCTGTGTTTTGAGGTTCCTTAATGTTGCAATTTCCTACTATGAAATGCTGATTTTAGTGTTGAAATCACCTTGGCACAAAAATAATTCCACCCCAGGGAGCAACAAAGCTGAACTAATCTGATGTGAATGTGGTTTTATCAGCCGTCATTTTTTGTTGATAAGCTCCTCACAGGTACCAAAACACGCACGCAAACAGCCTGAGGCTAAACCCTTTTAAATGTAATAAAATGTTTGGGTGGTCAGATCCTGTCCTTGTGGCTGAGAACAAGGAGAGTGGCTTTGTTGTGCCTCTCGTCTTACCTCAAATATCTCAAAGCCATAGATGTCGAGCACACCCATGACCTTGTGGCGAGCTTTAGTTTGTGCCTGCAGGGAGACAATATTGTCAGTATTAGAAATAATACTATGAAGGGATGCACTGACTTTTTACTTTAAAAAATATAAACCGGACATTACTTACTTTAATGCTTTCGTTGATCCTGGTAACTAGCCAGCTAAACAGACGACTGTAGAGATTTTTGGCGAGGGCGTCTCGGGCATAGTAGGCCTGTAAATAAACACACATTATTGGTGATGAAAATGCATTTATTTTGTTCACTACATTTCTGCATAGCCAATATATAAAGGCTAATACATGTGCTAGCGTATTGCTGCCATACCAGAGAAAGAAAAACTGAAAACTATAATTTTATAATGTGAAAAGAGTATTGTTATAACAAGATATTGTAACATTATAGGGTATACAAACCTATCACTGTATACCACCATATAAAGTGGTGGAAGTTAAGTGAAATTACTAATACTGTGAAATTACTCCACTACAAGCAAGAGTCCTGCATTCAGAAAATACTGAAGTAAAACTACATAAGAATCAGCATCAAAATGTAGTCAAAGTATCAAAAGTAAAAGTACTCGTTATGCAGAATGAACCCACGCAGACTGTTATATAAAATATAAATATATAATAGGATTATTATTATTGAAGCATTTATGTAAGCAGTGTTTTATTTTCTAAAGACAGGGCTCCTTTTAACTACTTAATATTCTGTTATGAGGTTTAATATTTATTTATAATAACGTTTATACTTTAAACTAATAAATAATTTTATGTTGATTCTTGATCTGAAAAGTAACTAAAGCTGGCAGCTTAATGTAGTGAACTACAAAGTACAATATTTGCCTCAAAATGTAGTGGATTAGAAGTATAAAGTTACATAAAATGGAAATAATCAAGTAAAGTAAAAGGACTTCAAAATTGTACTTAAGAATAGTACTTGAGTAAATGTACTTAGTTCATATAACCAGTGGTGGAATGTAACTATTTATCTTTTTATGGCATGAAATGTTTCAACGTGATAACTTGTATTGCTATAAACGTTTTACATTGTCATTTTATGATGTGATAGTGCAGCTATATGCTTCCATAAATAGCTTTCGTCTTAACATTTTGGAAAGGAAAAACAACCTTTACAAACATACACTGAATCATGCTCGTTTCCCATGAGTGTTAACATAATTCTGAGGTTAGGTTAAATTTCTGAACTCTTTTCTCCTTTTGGACACAGAGGGCCCACATTTGCAGCACCCGTGTTATATTAACAGTGAGTGAACTCACTAACCTCTAAAATATGACCTACATTTGAATTTCCAGGAGGAATACGGCTTATCTATAATGGAGAGGTTTTCATGTAACATTGACATGGATGAGAGGCGGCAGCCAGAGGAGCAAGTCAGGGGGAAGAAATGGCCCTCTTTTCATGCACAGTGAGTGTGTGTGTATCTACGTGTTAATGTCAATACAAGTAGGGCAGATCTGCATTGGCATAACTGGTGCAGGGCGGATTTGTAAGCCATCTCTCTGACCTGGGACACGTTCAGGGTGGTGGACACTTTCTCCAGCTTAGCCTCCACTGTGCGGTAGCTGAAGGCTCTTTCCAGCACTGACTGCTCGATCCCCAGCAGCTCACACATCTCCTTCAGATCTGCACAAAAAGAGGACATAATAATAATGACCCTGTGACCATCATATTATATATATATATATATATATATATAAATTCAATATAATATTTATGGTGCAGCTAAACATTGAGCTGGTAGATCAAATGCATGTTCTGTTTTACAAGATTTAGATTACCACATTACACTTATTCCTCATTCTAGTGAAAAACATGTTGAGAGTGATCACTGTGGTGATGCTTTACATTTACTTTATTGCAATTATAAACCTCTTGTGATTATATGCTTGATTAATATAAACATCTTTTTTTCTTATCTTTTTTATCTCAGTGAATTTAATTAAGAACATGCATGTAAAAAGCAAAACATTAACTTTAAAAGTAAATATCTATGTACTTAATGAATATGGCTCTGATGATGCAGTAATCATACTGGTGGAGATGCAAGACTGCATTGAAAATGGGAGCATATAGATTTATGCAATATGACTGCAACAAACCATTGATTCATATGAATAAAAGGAGGTGCATTTTCTCACTTCTCTGGAAGATGAATCATGCCATTGTCATGGAGGGAAATATGTAAATGTAATATTTCCCTAAAGAGAACAGCTGTGGCAGGGATAACACAAACACCTTTATTACGCAAATCATAATATACAAATATGTATTGGGTGAGGACGACTGCAGGAGAGGTCAAAGCAACCAATAGGGGGCAGTGGCTCGACATCAGGCCGGGAGGGCATGTAGGTCAAAGGGTTTAAATGTACAAAAAATAAAAATAATTTATCAGAATAAAAATAAAAGGATCAAAGTAATACATTATTTAGCTTGCCTGATACCCAGACAGCTCAGTTCATGACTACATTGTGAAGCTAAATCATTCAAATTAAGGTGGAAATAAGTTTTAAATATAAAAAATATTTTTATGAAGGAGAGGCTATTTGTTCCCACTTTTATCACCTGCCAGACTCACCGTTTTTGTCTTTAATGCGGCTCTCGTCGGTGCCGTTGCAGCGAGACTCTGGCTTGAACTCGATGTTGCCGAGCTTCAGCACGGCTGCCACCAGCTCCAGCACTGACTGCACCTCGTCCTCCATGAAGCCCACGATCTGCATGGCATTCTGCGAGAGGGGACGGAGCAAAAAGGAGTGAGTCACTGATCAGCTGATGGGGTTGAACTTTTGTGAGAAGCATGGATGCAGGGCTGCAAAGGGGAACTAAGCTATAAACGCATGGTAATGTGACAGTGTCTATGACTGTGTAAACACAACAGCTGTGTAAAGCTGACACGTTATTACTGCAGCCTGTCAGCACTGCAGATAGTGTAACGAGGCTTTGCATGTCCAGCACAAAATTCTTTTGCAAGCACAAAATGTCTTCTTATAGACATCACCAATTAAAATTGGATTTGTGCACGCTAGAATATTTAAAGCAATAATGTCTAAGGATTTAATAGTCTGTTAAGTCACAATCCATCACCAAACACAATGGTGATTGAGTCTATGGCCCACTTATTAATTTATTAATCCAACTCTAGAAGGAGCCTAGTAGCAAAATAATTGAATAGGAATGTTTCTCTCAGAAACACAGGACCTCCTTCTTGTATTTACTGTCTTACTCCTGCCCCACACACATCTGTCCAACAAGCAGAGTGAACACTCTCCCGTGGTTCATTTTGGTTCGCTGTGTTTTTTCTCTGTGTGAAAATAAACCAAAACCAAGAGGAAAACGCTCCAAGTTTACGATCTCTTCAACTGATTCGGAGCAGTGCAAACAAACTACAGGTGTGAAAACGTCTTTAAATAGGACAAAAGATTGAACAAGGAATCGCTGTGCTGGCCGATAAGCTGTGCCACCAGATCCCCGTGTCTCTTTAACCTCTAATTCAAGAGTGCAGCCTCTTCAGACCGAGCTCTCTATTTTGAGGGACTCCAAGCTAAACTAAGAGAACATTTGATTTACATAATTCATGGGTGCCAAGAAAGGAGAGGACAAGCAAAAGCCCATAAAAGATATCAGCTCAATCTCCCCATGGAAAACTGGAAATTACCTTTTCAAATATTTAAATGTCTTGAAGTGAATCCCAGTCCGTCATACAAGTGCCACTTCCTTTACAAAGTTAACAAACCAGCTGATTAATGAAGTGCTTAAATGAAAAGACTGCCACAGCATAAAGAAACAAGAAACCAAGTGGTTCAGGTTTTGTAACATATTAATATTATGTTAAAATTAACTTCACAGTTAAGTCGAACTTAAAGGAATTAAGGGAAAAGAATGAGGTTTGCCTTTATAACAGACAAGGCCAAGTGGAGGGACTCATTGTTTAGTGGGAATGTCCTCTTTAAGTTTCCGGTGGTGAAACACAGCTGTATGGGGACTACTGTGCAAACTCCATGTGAGAGGTGAAGAGAAGCAGGATGTGAAACGCAGGGAAACAAGTAACAGAGAGTGTGACGGAACAGACTGCAAAGCCTTCTGCAGTAGCTGAGTGGAGCATGCTGGAGCAGGACTGATAACAATAGAGTGCAGGAGGAGAAATATAGACACAACATCCTATGTGTCACCGTCAGTGAGGATAAGAGTAGTGGCATTGTACATGTGGGGACAAGATCTTGCATGTGGGCGCACAAACATTTAAACAAAAGGAAGCAGCTGTCTTGACTCCAGGGGTTTGCCCCCAGAGAAATGCTGCTGCTGCCACTGTGCTATTAAAGTTGAACCCATGTTGACATTTTCTTAAAAGCTGCACATGGAATGTCCTGTGTTTAATCAATGAGAAACTAGTAGTTCAGGTTCACTTTCAAATTCACACTCAGTTCAAAGGTCAGCTGGTTTTGCAACATGTGGGAGGGAGTGATAGAGTTTTATAGTCTACACTCTATTAGTTTTGTCAAGACCAGGAGATAAGGAAAAATCAGACCGCCTCTGCCCTCTGTACAGGATTTAGATTATCTCGGCATGATGCAAAGGAAAGTGGAACGTCGCTGAAGCGTGCCGCTGCAAGTAATGAGTGTGTGTTCCTGTGTGCTGCTTTTGTGAGTCCATTTGTGGTTTACAAAACTAATCCTTCCCCCAGCAGTTATTTGGGTATCTAAATTAGGGTAATATCTCTTAGACAAATATGTGTATGTGCTCCTCACTCTGACTGTCCTGAAGTTGGCGGCGTCGTCCAGCCCGTTGACCGCAGCGGAGTCCAGGCTCAGGTAGTTGTACTTGCTGAAGTCCCGATCCAGCTTCAGCTTCTCTGTGACACACAGAACACATGGTGGCCATTTAAACTATGTTTGTTTAAAGCTGGTTTCGCTACAGGCAATTTAAGTCTTATTTACATTAAATGCAAATGTCACAACTTTACACTCACAGCTGGTGCCTGATTAAAACTAGAATTACTGCCACGTGGTTGTTTGCCTCTGCCAACCAGTCAACTTGCAATTTACAGTGTTGTGTAGCCATGGGAGCAGAAAGTGTTTCCAATATGGAGGCTGCAGAGAAGATGCTACAGATTCTAAAATATGAATGCTTCACAAGAATCTGGCGACATGATACACATCATGATACAGCAGGTGCGATTCAATATATTGCAATATATCACAACATTGTAACCAAAGCAATATCTTGTCTAATTCTAGATTAATTAAGAGCCCAAGTTTAATTTTGTATGCAGTCAGAAGAGTGGGATCTCCATTTGCATTTCTCTGTCCGCTTCAAACCTTTGCATGTGAACTATTAAAAATCAATACAGCGATTTTGAGAATCAAAAAGAATCGGAAATCATAATAGTGCAATGCTGAAGTATATCAACATATTCTTACACACCTATTGGACACATAAGATTAGTGTCATCAATTCCCACAAATTATAAAATATTGTCACAATCTTCTGTTCCTGAGTCATGGTTATAAATAATAGCCAGAAAAGTGTTTTTGTTGAGCATTATGATGTCACAATGAAGATGACCTTTGACCTTTTGAACTTAATATGTGCCCACACCATTATTTTTTAGGATGTTTGTGTCAAATAATAAGATGATAAATTCTTGATTTATGGCCAAATACGTGTTCTGTTAGGAGACAGTGACCTTGACCTTTGACCTGCAAAAAGTATGTGAGTTGGTGCTGAATAAAAAATAAATAAAACCTCTGAAGTTGCTCCTGAGATATCACTGAAAACATAACAGCCCTGGCTGTTGCCAGCACAGAGGCATAAAAACATAATCTTGTAATGAGGTTATAAGCTGTATTCTTTAAGGGCCATTGACGAATAAACGATCACTTAAAGGTGCAGAGGTTCAAATGTGACACCCACGGCCTTAATACAAATTTGTCCAACCCTCGGGCTACACAGTTTATGCTCTTAGCGTAACTGCTGTGAACATTATTCTGGAAGATCAAATGGCCTTCTTAAAAGCCCCCTATCTCGTAGCGAAGAAATCTATTCCTCTGGTGGGTGCATGTGTCGGATTTCATTAGTGGCTGCATTAACTACAGCTGAATCAGGCTTCTCTGATGTGTGCGCCTGTGCTCTACAGTCATTGACCGCTATTTTGTTCTGCTGAGTTCAGGACATAAAAACAATGCCCTCTGTCCACAGAAAAGTAAATAGAGGGAACAGGTTTCACGGCTAGCCTTTGTTCTCTGTTCTGTTTGTTAGGCAGGAAGGTTGGGTCATTAATGCGTCGGCCATGTGTTCGCTGCAGCTGCAATCCTGCCGGAAAATATTTCTGTAGGTTTTTAACATAAGGAATCGCATGACGGTGCTCCCAGATGAGAATTAATAAGAAGTAAATTAAAATAAAGAGATCCAGAACCTTGAAATATGAGAAGACATATTCCTAACTATCCACTCTTTAACTCGTTAACTCTCCCCGTCTGCTGTATGACACCTAAATCAAAAGAGAGCGGCAGAGATCCAACGAGTCTAGTTTCCTTTGAACGAGACTGCAAAGCTAGCTACTGCAAGATTTGACTCATCACTTCCTGTGAGTGGATTTGTGTATATTCTGAGACCAAAAGTCATTTCAGGTCGTCAAGCTAAATATACAACAGTATTTCTTTCAGTTTGTGGGAGACATATGTGGTGGACACATTCAGTGGAGGATTGGGGGACCTCTAACAAGAAAATTTTACATTTTTCAATTAAAAATGCATTTTTTCCCCACATTTTTTTGGTCCAATAAAGATAAGTCAATAAACAAAATAAACAAAATATATAGTTAGTTTTCATGCCTCTATACTGATTTAACATTCATTCAACAGGAAGTTCTGAATACAGCTTGGGTGCTGCACCTAAGCATCATAATGATGGGGAAAACCCCATTTTGTGGTTTGGGCTGGTGAAGGAAGGATGAATTTCAATTTTCCAGTATTCAAACTGCCATTTCTTTCAGATGTAGAAGCACTTTACTCTTCCAATTACTTTTCTCCCTATCCAGAATGAAAAAAAATACATTTTTGCCTCATTCCAATCAGTACATTCCAGCCTTTTTACCACTTACTGAGTGTGTCGTCAGAGGCTCCGGACAAGAGCTGATAAAAGACGTGGAAGTTCCTCTCTCCTCTTGGCTGTTTGACCACACGTGACTTCTCCAGCAGATCTAAAAGCACAACACAAGGAAACAATGACACATGATGACAAAAAGTGATTTCCGAACAACAGTCTTCACAGGAACGGTTTCTATTCTACGGCGATTCACTGAGGTGTCCTTGAGCAGTAAATAAGGCTTTGACCTGCCTTAGTGAGTATGAAGGATGCCCAACATCTGCACGGAGCTCAGGGGGGTTTCCTGCTGCAAACTACTGTATGCATTCAAGTTGCCAAGGTGACCAAGCCAATGTGGGTAATTATTTGTGCGTGTGTGTGTATACACACTCCACAGGAAGTGTACAAGAAAAGAAACCACACAAGGATATCAAACGTCAGCCCTTTCTCCTGGGCTACAGACCAAGTGCAACAGTACCTGATTAAAAAGGGAGCCATCATCTGCTCACCACATTAGGCTGAGTATGATTTAATTAAAGACCAACAACAGCTTCTGAGGCAGCTTGAGATCCTCTTCACTGCCACTCTGGCTGAATAATTGCATTCAGTTTGTCTGGTTAGAAAACATCTTATTTTAGGAGAGTTTACGTTACACTAAAGTGAAAAAATATCCACATGAACTGCCCTTTTTGAACCAGAGTTACATGAAGTGCTCCTGGCTTTGTCCATCTTTACGCAAGCTCTGACTCACCCTCTGTGGGTGCTGAGAGGACAGAAGTGCCACTTAGCACTGCATCTGTGGAGCACCTAACTACAGAGCCCTACACAGAGACCTAGGGCTGTCACAGTTAGCGGTGGGTCGGGCTGAATGTGAATCTGTGGCACCCACTGGCCACGAATCACATAAGTGACTATAAGAGCCAGAACATCAATAATACAGCAGTCATGACTGAGTGGATGGCAGCAGCAATACAGAGCTGTGGTCAAAGAGGCAGAAAGGGCAAGAACAATACCATTGAAGAGCCACATCCTCTATTCTTATGAATGTTTTTGATATATTCAGTGCCATTTGTTTCACTTTTATGCTAAATCTCTGATTATTCTCATCCTCGGGGGACTGAAGTGACCTTTTCACGCTGTGTCCCATCAGTCGTATTGCTTTTATTGAGCCACAACTTCCCATTTTCTGCACTAAATCATCCTGAACGGCATCTTGTGCATGCTCTGTTTGCAACATGTTCCATCTCTCTTAGATAAGCAAACACACATTGAAGAAGTAGCAATGTGGGAACAATATCCTGTTTTGTTTTGACTTTGGCTGTTTGGCTGCCGAAAACTTCTTCACACTGTCATTACAGTGAATTGGCTTTCAAAAAGAAAAAAAAAAAATCTGAGCTATCTTATCTGAGCTGTAGGAAGCGCTGAGGGCTCGACGGATGTACATCTAGGGGAAAATAATGAGCTGCGAGCTGAGGAGAAATCCATCCAGGCTTGCCCTGCCAGCGCTTCCTCATCCATCTGTCTAGCCAGCCCCGTCTGAAGCAGTCACATGTCAGTGGCTCTTCTTCACAGACAGTCCCTTGTGTTGGACTAACAGGAGCCAGCAGACAGAGGTTCATTTGTGTCTCGGCCATCAGCATTCTCTCTTTGTTTCTGTGACCTCTGGTGGAGAAGTCAGCGCAGACACAACAATGTGAACAGAAGCAAGATAACAGGAAAAAAAGAGTGGAGGAGAGAGAGTGGGTGGGTGGAGGGCTGCTTTCTTTCTTTTCTTTCGTTTGGTCTGGGAATATGATTGGTTAAAAAAAAGATTTAATCAATTCTCAGGCTTTTGGAAAATGTGCAACTGCACCTTTGGTCTTTTAAGCTGCTTTTGAAGATAAACAGCAGATATGTGTGTGTTTGATTGCGCTGTTTAACATATCAGTGTCAAGTGAATGCGAAGAAGAAGACAAAAACTGGATGACCATGATGGAAAAGTATCCATTGAATTAGATTTTCTAATATTATCCTGTTCTACTTCAATGAGATTAACCCCTTGGGAACAACTATAGACCCAATCTTGTCATTTTTGGGGGGATATTTAGAAGAGACTGTGTCAAGTTGCCCTGGTCATAAATTTGTAATACATTTTTGTGTTTAAGCAAGGCCTCTATTACATTTTTTTAAGTTTAGAGTGTACAAGATACAACCCTGATTCCACAAAAGCTGGGACGCTGTATAAAATGTAAATGTCCGACTTAGAATAGTATATAATAGTATATATTCACAAACAACAAGCATTAGCAATTAGATGTATTGTGTTTGTATTCAGTCAATTGAAAGTAAGTCGGAAAGGATTTGGTTTTTGCCTCTAATTGCATAGGATTAGCAAAAAGTGGGCATGTCTGTAACGGGAAGACACAAGGGTAACAATAGAACTCCCTTTCATTCAGATATCTTTAGGCGAAAGGTCAAGGGAACCTGGGAACATGTTTGTCTGGTTTCATATGAAACCAATATCTTTACAGTAGCTTTAAAACTACAGCCTGTTAAACGCAGTAATGTTGGCTGAGTTCGTCAGTGGTGTTTGTCTCAGAGGGTTCCGGACATATGGTGTGTGCAATCTTACAGATATTTTCCATTTTAGGATTATTTCCATGACAATGCTACTCACAGTTGCTGATGACTCCACCAAGAGGATCTCCTTTAAAGTCAAACTCAATGTCCATGTACTTCCCCTGTGGATCAGAGAGAAACAGTTAGAACTGAACTTGAAAAACTTTTTATACACTTAACGTACACTGTGAGCTGAGTCCAAAACTCCACTCATAAGTTCAGTTCAGGTCACAGTGAGGATCACTGCATCCCATCTTCCATTCAAGTTAAAATACAGCACCAGCTGCCAATCAGCTGCAAGGAAATAACTGGCCTCTGTGGAGGAAAAGTGCAGATTTTGTCTTTTTTTTAACTTTCTCCTGGAGGACTGAAACAAAGCATTTCAGGCTGCTTCTGTCCTTCTGTCTGAAATGTGGATGTTTGAACACAGAGTTCTGTGTGTTTGATTTTTTTCCCCCTTTCTCTGATGTATTAATAGCAGACAGGTCCTCGGAGAAGGCCAAGCTCTTCTGGTGAGTGGGCTCAGGCCAAACTCAATAAGCCTGCTGCACTCAGCAAAATGAGGTGACAGTTTGCTTCCTAGGTCTCTGATAAACTGATGGAAGCTCTGATGAACTGGGATCTAGTGGGGAGGTCCTCGTCTGGAGGTTTATACCAAGGTTAGCTAAATATAAACAGATCAGGGGTATATTATCTGTTACAACTCCAAGTCCGGGCACTGGTATGTTTATGCTCCAATGTAGATAGACACTTGAATATAGTGTGAAAAGGAAATCTAAAATTAGGATTGGAAAAGTACACTGGCAGTTAGCCTGCTAGCAGCTACTGGCTGGTCTAACCAGCTACTATTAAAACAAACACTGAGGGGAAAAAATCCCTCCAGTTGAAGGCTGTGTGTTGCAATCACACTATTAAATGTACTGGAAGATTTTGAGATAAACTGACTCACTTTTCCATGTAAGAAAAATTAACATGAACACAAGTGGTAGGGGTGATCTGATGCAATGTTGTGTCATAAGGGAGGAAACTGAACAGCCTGCTGCTGCTGCTGGATCTGGCCTCCCTGGAATACAGAGCCAGAAAGTGTAAGAATGTCCTCTCGGGAAAACAAAAAAGCTTAACACACACCCGTCCCCTTTCATACTGCCAATGCCTGGAAAGAACTGGATCTGCCCATACGGAGAATGATGCAGCCAGACACTGAATCATCCTTATCGTAGTGCTATCACGGTCTTTCGTAGAGATTAGCATAACATTTCTTCAGCCTTTTCATTCTCAAACTACAGCAGGCCATGAGAGAAAGGGCATTTTTGTTAAATTAAGAGTCTGTGGAACCATGGATGTTTGGACAAACGACTTCCTATATTGTTTGTATTTCTGTGTCAAAGAAACAGTGGCTGAACTGCATGGCCGCTATATTTATGTCATGTGTTTCTTTATGTCATATTCCATATAGACTATTTATTGTTGATTTATCTCTGTTTACATCCAACCACATTCGGTCTATATAAGGCCTTCTGTATGTTTCCCTTTATTATATATGTAATATACCCCTTATACTATACTGTGTATATCTCTGCGTATATTTAAATATATGTATAAATTGATGTTCATACCACTACTACTACATGCAACAACTTATTCAACTTGCTAGAAAATATATTTTCTCCAATGTGCAATATCTGTGAAATGCAATGTACTTGCAGGAAAACAAACACAAAAATGTTTTATTAATAAATGTATAATAACAGAAATGTATGTATATAATGTGTATAGAATGTATGTATATGTCTTATTTGTTATATTCTTATTCTGTCTTCTATATCTATGTGTCTGTATCTTGAGCTGCTGTGACAACTAAATATTCCCACTGTGTGATTAATAAAGTCATATCGTATCTGTCTTATCTTAATTACCACAAAACATGCTATATTGTGATATATATATTGTTGTTGGAATGGACGATCTTGGCCATATCCCACAGTCCTAACTGATAGTCCAGTGTCCTTGTTCTGCAGTAGCATTTGAACACTCTGCAGTTGATGAACAGCAGAGTAGCTCAAAGGCCTTGCCCTGTATGCTGTATGTAAAGAGCTTTTACGGAGGCCATTGAACATGTGTGAGTGTAATATATCAAGTGTGTAAGGTCTGCTGTAACTGAGGCAGTGCGTGGGCTGCTGAAAGGCACACACTCAGTATACAGTATGTCTTCACATTATATGGGAAAGACATTAGAACACACACACACACACACACACACACACACACACACACACACACACACACACACACAACAAAAGCCCCTCAGAGGATTTTATTCTCTGTATTTAATGTTGCTGTGAACATGCATCACTTAACAAGGACATGTGTCTACAGGAGACATCAGCCTCAAACCTGTTTATATATCCAAAGCCCTACAGGCCTTTTCATAAACCATCAAGCCGTTACAAAAAACTGTTGTGACTTAATGGCAACTTGTGTCTAGACACAATTGCTGTCAGGAGAACTGATCCAGCTCGACCAGTTGTAAAACTGAGGAAAATAAGACTGACCTAAAGCACATGGATGACAAATTCACTGTGTAAAGGAATGAAAGGAAATATAGATAGGGACACAAGAGTGGGGAATTAAGAAAACACTTCTGGGCTTATTTTGAAGGAAAGAGAAAAACAGAGATGAAAGTGGCAGATTTTGCACAAGCTTGAATTGAAGTCTGAATGAAAAACATCCAAGCCATGCATAATATTTAGCAAATAAGGCCTCATTAGAGAAGCAAACATCTAATTAAGCCACACTGGTTGTTTATCAGTTGTGAAGAAGATACTTACAAATCTGGAAGAGTTGTCGTTCCTCACTGTTTTGGCGTTTCCAAAGGCTGAAAAGGAGGAAAATCATAATGGGACATGGCAAAAACATTGCAACCAGTGCATAATGTATGTAAATCCATCTAGTGTACAGTTATAGGAAGTAATATCAAAACTAAATCAAAGCTTGTTTACAAATGTCCCCAATAATATTAATGATCCTCAACATTGTGCCTCGCTCCAGATAGCTGCCAATCATCCGAGGGCTGGATGTCAGAGCTATTTGTACTGATGAAGCCCCATAATTCTGTATGGATTAAGCAAAGCACCAGGGCTTTCCAGGCTTAGGAGGGGCTGAACCTTTGCTGTCACACCACATTCAAGTCAAAGTGCTTCAATATGTGCCGGCGCTTACAAACAAACAATAATAAACATGATATTTAAATGTGGTGTTGTCAAGTGTGAATTTGTGATGCATTGCAGACACGTGTTATGTGCATAAATTAGTATTTTTAGAGGAGTATTTTCCAAGCCGGAGCCATCTCCATTTGCTTCCAACCACATTTCGACATTAAAATGTTATTAATGGGTCATGCATCACAGCGCTATTAGCATAACCGCTTAACTGCTGATAACGGCTGATTAATGTGCATTTAAGTCTATCAGTGGTTGACAAAGACCGGGACCAATAGGGATTCTGGAAGAAAAGGGAAGCAGTGAGTTACAGAGAGTGAGCATGACACAGACACATTGTGCTGAGGCACGATCGCTCTCCCTCTATTCCAGCAATTAGATTGGCGGGAGCTAAACTCTTGCAGATGTGCAGGTTTTCTGCAGCGCACACAGCTTCATCATTCATGGGCATTTCCTGTCCACTGCCCCCAATTAAAATACAGCTGTTCCTGTGCCAGCACTGAGCCACGGGATTGAGACAGTGCGTGTGTGTGTGTGTGTGTGTGTGTGTGTGTGTGTGTGTGTGGTGTACTAGGGGAGAATCAGAGGAAATAAAAAGAGTGTGTTCTGCTGTATTTATAGGACTTCTAAAGTTATTTTGCTGATCGGGTTACTTGTCGGTGACGGTACAATTTCCATGTTTATGTGTTTGTTGTTGTCTGTGCTCTACATCTGAAACTTATGTGTGACTTATTGTGGTGGTTGGCTCGCTATCAGCAGTTTTGCGATGATGAAAGGTATTTTTCTGGTCATTATGTATTCCAAAACCAAGCGAAGACATCAAACATTATCATTCATTATTAATCAACTAACTAATGCAGCGTGGCCGACAGGTAGCTGAGGGCTGCACATATACAACATAAATCATTGCTCAAAGTGCAGCCTGCGGGCCAACAGTGGTCCTAAGAAACATTTTGTGTGGAACCTGAACACAACATGAAATGCATGCATTATATTTTAATCATCTGCGGTCCAGTGTATTACTTTCTCTTTCAATAGCGTACATTTAATGCACTACTTGACTCCTGCTTTAAACTGTGCAACCCAAAAATGCATCTATCGGATTAAGGATGACAAACTTGTGGAAAGCTATCACATGCATGGCAACTAGTGTCATGGGAATCACGCTAAGTCATCAATGCTAGTGTGGTTAGCAAAGTGATGAATTTCACTTGTCAACTCGGAAGTTTAATGTGGAAGTGAGATGGAAACACCACTACAGAAAATACTGTATGGTTGAGAAGTATAGGAGGATAGTTACAGGAAAAACAATTTGGGGGGCAAATAAACAGATCTGCCTTATCTGCAAAAAGGTGAATTGGGTTCTGAAGGAATTAAATGCTTAACATCATTATGGGACCAATCACTGCTACAACTATGCTGAGCAACACTGCTCAGCATAGTAAGCAGTTCAGTAATGGAGCATTTGTGCAGGACTGCTTGTTCTAAGTGGTCAGCATTGTATATCCTGCACCTCTGCAGCCCTCAATGATATGCCGACTCTTTAAACTGGCACTCATAACTTTAAGAACCCCTGATATAAATACATAATAATATTTATGTCTGCCACATTTTAGCAAAAGAAGGCCGCTTTCCGACAAGCTTTTGAAATGGGACAGCATGGTCGGACCAGACAACACAGATATAGTCTCACACGTGTGAACTTCAGATGATCCAGCCTCTGGATTAGCTCGAGTGTAAATGGCGCTCACTTACCCTCCAGCACGGGATTGGACTGCAGCAGCTGTTCCTTGACCTTATTCACCTCCTGGCCCTTCCCACACACCGCTGCCACATATGACATCACCAGCTTACTGGCCTCTGGAACACACACACACAGACAGACAGAGATAAATATTAGTCAAAGCCTTTTGCTAGACATGACCGAGGAGCAAGTGCGCCGTGCCCACCCTGATCACCATTCCCCATGAATTCCCCCTTACATCATCCCCCCTGACACCCATCACTACAGGGTGCGGGTCACTCATTAGTCTGGGCTATAGAGCAGAAGAGGAGGCCCTTATAATGTAGATTGTTTAGTTAGACTATTGCATCATGTTTTCATCATTCAAATGAATGATTTCACTGAGAAACCAAGAGGAAACACTGAAATACCATGACTTTATTTGGATGGACAGATGAACCCTGTTCATCCACTTCTCATGTCAGAACTGAAGCTGATCTGAAGGACTCAGAGTGTTGTGACTGAAGCGTGTTCCCAAAAAACATTTTTCTGGATGAGAAACGCGACATTGGCTCAAACATGCATCTTGTGCTGTCTGAAACAAATGACATGCCTTGTAGGATGACTGCTGGCATCAGAATCATCTCTCCTGTCCAGTGAGATGACAGTGACCCAGAACTGATGATGTGTGTGATGTGCCAAGCAGGGATAGAGGACAGCTTGACAGTAGTCGCTGGTACAGACTGCTGATGAGGCTCACATACAAACAGCTCCAGACACGCTCACAGATTCTGCTAAGGTAGTAGAAGTGTGTGCAAAAATAAATAAATAATACAGAGATCAAGAGTCACTGCTCTGCTGAGCAACAAGGTACGCGCTGCCTAATCTCACATTTTTATGTCTCAGGAGAGCAAAATAAACTCTTTCGGTCATGTCACCCAGACAACAGCACTGTGTTATGTCTCCTCTACACTATGCTGCCATCTGATAATAATGTTCGTCACAGCTCCTTGCTCTGAAAGAAGCCACAGCGAGACAGAGCACAAGAAACAGACATGAAAGCCAATGACCCATATCGATGGGGTAGGCACATTTTTGATGGCCTTATTCCTCTACAAAGCTCCGGGGCCGATGAGATTACTGAAATCCAAATTTATCTCCTCGACTTGGCTGAACAGCTTCTTGGAGTGGGGTTTGTAATATCCATGAGAGGCTGAGAGAACCCAAATAAAGGCTAGCTGTAGTGCAAAACATGATCTGTTAAACTCTACTGTGCTTTTCATTGCTTTTCTCCCGTTTTATTGTTTGTATCCCTGCATTTTCCTACCGACATGATTATTATTATGGATCACTGGCAATCGCATCTAGTGTTGACAGTGGCTTCTGGTAAAATGGTTGTGTGGCTTCATGGCCGTTCCCTAACGTTTGCTGCCAAAGTGCTACGGGGAAAGTTATGCTCGGAAATCTGAGCTGCAGTCAGAGATCAATGTGGAAAGGGTTCAAAGCCATCAACAGCACGAAAACAGTGTGACATGTTATCAATACAGGCAATGGATATGACATCACACAGAAAGACACAAAGGTAGGGCTGAGTGATACAGCCTTACAAAGAGCCATAAGTCTGATGAAATGTTTATGAAACTACATTTGGGATCTATCTTATTGTCAGTGCCTTTGTTTGATGGGATGGGATAAACTTTTTGTTTTGAGTTAATATTCCAACATAGAGATAACACTGTGATCGCTAATGTTGATATCATTATTCCCCCTCCTTGATTGAAGCCATATGGCTGGTTTTAATTGGAACCAAATGGATGCTGTGATTACTCCCACACTTTAAGTCGCACACATGCAGACCCAGTGTGTAAGTTTAAAGCTGACAGTGAAATTCCCATCGTCAAGTCTATCCAATAGAACACTGCTATAAATGCTTTTGAAGAGGACTCATCAAGAAAAAAAAAAAACTCATTAAATGGTAATCAAAGCTGAACTTTCATTAGTATAAACTGGAATCAGCCAGACAACAGTGCAAGGGTCATGTTGGCTAAAATACCAATGAATTAATGAATGTACAGTCATGAAAAAAAAAATTATTAGACCACCCTTTTTCTGATAATAACTGAAATCTTTATCAAGAAAACCATGGAAAATGGGTAGATATCAGCTCTTAAAATAAACTCTTATGAGCTATTTCTGTTGTTTTCATTATATTTGTCCAAACAATTGTGCCTTTAGTTGTACCAGGCATCAAAATGAACAAGAAAATGAAGAAAAGGGGTGGTCTAATATTTTTTCCTTGACTGTATGTCTGTAGTTACTGTACAGGAAGCTATTTTATGAGTAAATTGTGACTGCTTTGCGCTCTGCCAGCTCAATATGACTTTCACCTCTACCTGCGACACAGCACTGCCGACAGAGACCAGGAAATACCACTCCTCTTGGGTTTCTGTAAGGTATGTGCAACAGCTCCCGAACATTGCCACATTATTCCAAAAAAACCCAACAGAAATAAAGGACCAGGGACTCTAACACAGCCGCCTCTAGGCTCCATTTAGCATTTCTAGTCCAATGCACATTCCGACACGAGCTTTTGAGTTTCTTAACTGGGAAGGGGGGCTGCTGACGTTAAACCAGGAAGCCATCAGTGTGCTGCTGGTCTGCTTTGATTTGTCTACCTCTATCATTTTAACACCCACTCCATATACAGGCTGGTACACAGTTACAGTCACGTTTCATGTGCAAACTAGATTTTTTCAAGAAAGTGGCACCAAGCTGCATTTGAAAATGGTGCATCTGATCTAAATCTGCACTGTGGCTTAAAACATAACAATCCTTATCTCAAAGTGGCCTTTACAAATTCCTTTGACTACGCTTTAAACAAACTTTTTTTCCAGCACTACAGTCAAGAACAGCTGAACAGACAAGAAGGCCTGATGGTGAATATCTAACTCTCCTGGGATCTATAAACTATGATACTCTCTCAAAGATCATTTGAAAACAAATTTTTATTAACTTAATTAAGAGCGTTTTAGTAGAGCTGGATCTTAGGTATAAATGTGTGTAAGAGAGGTGCAGGGTGATCCTGGACTGGACTGCACATTGCCTGACATGGAGAGTTAAATTTCACCTGGAATGAGTAGACGTTAGGATAAAGGAAAGTGTTGGGGTACATACCAGTTTTCCCAGCCCCACTCTCCCCTGTGATGAGGATGCACTGGTCCTTGTCCTGGTCCCTCAGTGAACGGTAGGCCTCATCTGCCAAAGCATAGCTGGAAGACAAAAAGCACAAAGTCATAAGCTTTCACATTACACATACATGCCCTCAGCTTACATAACATCCTTGTTTTCCGAGTATTTTTCCGTATATTTTGGGCGGTGATGTAGCGATAGCGGGGTATAAGAAGTTCAGACCCATGATACACTACTGTGCCAGCCCGCATGGCGTCCATCCTAATCAATCGCACGTTGTAAATTAGGTCGCATCTGTAGAACAGCCACAGGACTGGAGTGACTTGCAGCTTTATTTAGCTGCACCGGCTGGTTCACATTTGGGATTTGGCTTTGATAGCTGGAATATTGACCATTTCCTGCCATTTTTTCTAAACTTAACTGCTACACTAATGCTGCTAAAGCTCCCGCACCCACATTCAAAACAAGAACAGTTACAAGCTTAAAAGCCCTTTTCCCCCTTGATGTAAACCAATTGTTTTAACGGTCACATAAGTGCTTTCAGAATTTTTCTTTTGCTACAAAAAGTTTAAAAAAAAGAGACTTTAATATGCTTTAATCACACCCTGTCAAGTGTTTGAATAATGCAAATAGACAGTGAGAATGTAAAATAACCCCTGGTGGATTAGTGAGTGATAAAAGTGGAGCGCCTATTATAAAGTGAAGTCTATTGTCATACATTCCAGGACAGTGATACAATGGGAAAGTGGGACTAATTATTGCAGCTTCACCCCCCGCTGAATTCCAGAACAATATATTATTTGTTCCCTTTATGCAGAAAATCCCGTATGATGGTTTGGTAGAAGGGTGTGGATGGTGTAAGGCCATATCTCAGTGACAGCTTTTTTATCTTTTGTGGTACAGTGGTCTATAATTTCAATGTGATACACCCACAAAGAAGTAACACTAAAGGGTGAGGCTGCAGCAACAGCTTTTAACAGCTTCCATTTGGCAGACAAACAATCGTGTACAGTGCTGCGAGGAGTGTGTTTCAACTTTCTCCTCCAGCAGGACACAACACTGCAAATTAGCTTTATTCGTCTCCCATCCCCCCGTACTTTGACATTCATTACTCAGGAATTTTTTCCAAAGCCACGTCTAGTAATAGCAGTGATTGAGCCTTGTGCTGTTAAGTTTGAGACAAGTGAAAGTGGAGTTGGGGGAATGTATCAATTAAGTGTGTAAGAACTAAGTCATAGTTTCATCAATGATTGCAAGCTGCCCGGCCCACAGCCATTCTCCGGAGCTGTGGGATGAGGTTCTTTTGAGGTTCCTTTTGGACTTTAAATGCAGAGTGAGATTTCCGCCAAACAAAGCAGTTCTCATTTAAACCAAAAAAGTCTATTTTGGACTCATACTTCCAATACCTTTCTGATTCATCCACATGGGCTTCAGCAACCTTTATACAAGAAGCAATGCTCTTCTTGGAGAGTAGTGGCCTTGCCTGCCTGCTCCCATTCTTCTTCAGTGTTTCATGGTGAAGGTTAGAGGTTATCCTGGGGTTCTTTGTGACCTCCTGGAGTATTGCACACCTTGCTCTTAAAGTGGTCTTTGTTGGATGACTGCCTTTGGGGAGAGTAAATATGATGCTGACTTTCCCCTATTTCAACACTACCTTCCTGACAGTGGATTGATGAAGGCTAAGCTCTTTGGAAATGGTTTTGTAACCTTTTCCAGCCTGATGACCATCAACAATTTTTTTTCTGAGCTCAACAGAAATTGTCTTTAAGTCGAATGTTTCACATTGAATACAGGGTAAATATAGCTTGAGGTAATTTTGGAGGAATGCATCAAAAATAGTCTCTCCCAACTGTCTAATTTGGACTAATTCCTTATCCGGAGGGTAGGGCCACTCCAAGTCTCCCAGGTCTGACTAATATCATTAATCAAGTATTTATATGCACTAAGAGTGCTAGACATGAGCGCAGGAGGAATGTCTGACATTCACAGATGCTGACAAGGGATTTCATACAGCACTAACAATGGGTTGTACCTGGGTCTGAAATATCATATCAAACGGAGCATGGTTTCTGAGGTTAGATTTACTTGTAGAGACAAAGCAGTTGTCAGATTTAAGCACATTGCACATCAAAATCTAGCATGGCACCATCCAGCTGGTTAAAAAACTGGTGAGACAGAGTTCAAAGTGATTTCTAAAGGAGATGTTCAGACTATATTTGAGTCTGTATGCTGAGCACTCATACAGCATCACTCTGCAATTTCTTTATTATCTAGTCCAACTTCCACAAATACATGGACATGGAAGGACATGGAAAAAGAAGCGAATGTCTAAAAGAAAAAAAATCTAATTTGGAGTACAGCAATGAATGCATTAGTGAAGTCTGTGTGGTGAGGAGCAGTCTACGTTGGGAGCATATAATCACATGCTGAACTAACACTGACCTCCAATTTGAAAAGTAGCTGATTGCTAGTAAGAAGCCATGACAGAGAGGGGGCCAGAGATGGACAGCCAGATGAATGCATTCCAGGCCACAATACAAAGTTAAAGCTCAGGCTGGCTAATGGAGCTTAGGGTTCTGCACCATCACACATCGTTTTGAACCGGAGCCCATGCTGCCTGGGCAACCGGTCCGCTCCCTCATCAGCCCCCAGTGTGGCGCTGCACCAACGAACCCTCAGATAAAGGGGGATGCTGAAGTTCCTTTGAGTCAAGCTGGTGTAGTGAGTTAATAGGCTGCCATTTTTTTTTTTAGTTGCTATGGTGCACTATTTTTTTTTTTTACAGACTTTACATTGGAATCATTTCACACACATGGTTTTGCAAAATTCAAAACTTCATGGTTGAAAAGGTCAAATGCTGAAAAGTAATGAGTGAGGTTGTTTGCGGATGGAAGTGTCCAGTCAACAGTTTTTCAATGCTATACATTATCATATATTACCTGGTACATTACTTTTACCACCCCAGTTGAGGTTCAGAGCGAGCTGAGCCGATACTAGAAGGTGGTTAAATTACTGTAGACCACTGATTGGTCAGAGAGAATCGTCACTAGCACAAGATGGGACGAACAGCCACTGTCAATAGCAACTCTTTTTTTCTTTCACCCAACGCTGATTTAAGAAAAATATGGCAGCAAACAATGGTGTACAATTGTCAAAGGGCAGATGTTTTTCTGCTTGGTTGCCAATGGAAGGATTCAACAAGTGTCACATTGAGGATTATGTCACAGCAATATAATGCTGCGATAGGCTGAGAATCCTAACCACACTACAGTAGTACTATCCACATAGGTTCTTTAAGGTCCCCAAAGGGATAATTGTTTTCACACAGTCAGGTTGTTAGGTAAATGAAATAGACAAAAGAACCTGGTAGCAAAAGTGAGATGAATCAAGTCAAGCCAAATAATGCAATAAAAAACCATCATAGTGGAATTGTCTTAGGTGAAATACCGCAGTTGACCACTGAGACAAAAGTGTTTCCTTTGACTGTAGAGAGCCAGAAAGAACAAAGCAATACCCCAGCAAAATGTGGGGGCGAAGAGAAATAACCAATGGTAACATGGATGGCAACAATGCAGGTTTCAAAATAAAAAAATCTGCGTTGCAAATTTCTAGAAAGGAAAAAAAAGTTGTTTTGGTGAGAACAACCGATTTTAAATTGACCTCTTTAGGGGATTCCCTGTAACGTTCTATTTTTTGGTCTGACACAAGCCCCTAACTCAGAAATCCCCACCCCCACAATCTGTGACCAGCGCCCAGCCCCTGCCCTGTCCTGTACACCACGTTTGTGTGGATGAGACCTGCCACGGGACATTACGTCACTGTTGAAAAGGGCAGCACAGCGCAGCAGATGTCTGCTTTGTGAAAACACTCCTGTTGCCTGACCTGATCCTGACAATGAACAAACCATCACACAATTATCTCGCCCCCAGTGGAGGCCAGTGGGAGGGGGGGTGTACCAGGGGAAGGTGAGGGGTCTAAAATAGGAGTGGGAGGTCCTTGGCTAGACACACACACACACACAGCTAGTCATATGAATATGAATGGCCAGCACATAATCACAATATGAATAGCAGTCAGCAGTAGCAAGGGGCCACACCCCAAAACTGAGCAAGTGCAGATGATATGAATGTTTACATTTCAAACATTTAAAAAGGAAAAAAAAGCCACAACTGACTTCTAACAAGAAACTAATCTGTATTTTTATTCCCACACACAAAAGCTAGAAAGAGCAGGCGGAGTTAGAATTAATGATAACCCCTGTGGCTGAAACATTGTGCTATCATTAGGACCATGAAAGCAGTAAGAACAGCAACGGGCTGAACCACTTCACAAACATGGAAGTCAAAATGATGATGAAGCACCAAGGTCACCATCAAAGGCAGAGGAAGCAGTGAGTGAGGCACCCAAATCCCAGAGGCCTCCCTGATCAGTGTGTGGATGTGGGTGTGCGGGGGTTAGGCTGGGATAAGGCCTTGGACCATAAGCGCTGCTTGGCACCTCCCTGTCACATCTGCCTGCAGGCTGTAATTTGGACTTGCACGTGGCAGCGGTGAGCACAAAGCCACACTGGCATGAGGTAAGCAGTAGAAAATAGTCTAGTCAGTTCTTTTTACTACCAGCCTCTGGTAACTACGGCACAGGAGGAGATGATGGGCCTGCAGTGTGTGACCTGAATCTTAAAAGGGTGGAGTACTCTGAGGGCAGACTCTGCACACTTTAAAGTCATGATTTGTAGATGCTAATGAAGCTGTAATATATGGGCTAGAGCACAGCCCACCCAGCTACTGGGAGATGACAGGACTTTTGCAAACAATAATAATCTTTCTCTGAGGCTATCAGTCATGTCTTCATACCGACAAGCAGCACATTTACGTATGCTTCTTTACAGAAAGTACAACTTTGCTCATTTTATGGCCCTAAAATGGATAATTATTTTCAGTACTTTGATGCTAAATCCAGCTATGTTTCTATTACGTGTTTGTATGCATGGTGGGCCTGTGATCTCAGTGTGATCTGGCTCCTCCAGAGGCCACAGGAAATCCGCCTGGCTCTGATGGAGCAGCCAAGGAAGCAACACTTTCCTGATGCTTTATGACCAGGTGGGAGAGTGGGTGGCTGGTACTACAAACACACACAATATCAGTACAGTGGCGTGCAAACACACATGCACATATAAGCCTATATTGACAAAAGATCTTGGTTCAGAACACAGACTATTTATAAAGATGGACAACATAACAACTCTCCAAAAGTGAAGCCAAGACCTATTAATTGCCCCCAAGAGGCTGGCTGCACTATAGGTCATAAACCTGTCCATGTTGGCAGAAATGACTCAAAGTAGATAATTTAAGGTTGTTTTTGTCACGCTGATGTATGTTCAAGTGTAGGGGCTCCCAACCCCTACTGCGTGGACTCTGACACCAAAGTATATTGCTAACAGAGTCTAAGCATCGAAGAGCTTTCCAATTTATTTTTTAGATGTTTTTAGACTAAAATGTGTTAAACCATAAGCAAACTCCTTTAAGGTATAACTGCATGTGTAGGTTGACTCACACACACCATAGACTCGAGCTAACTGGCAGTGTCCGAATCTGCAATTTTTTGGGGAACAAATTGTGCATCTTTAACAGTCTACGGCAGGAGTGGGCAATTAATTTTCGCAAGGGGCCACATGACCAACGCCAAGGTTACGGGGCCCGGACCAAAACTCTGACCTAAATTCTGCTCAATATTAATTGAATCGCTTTATAATATACAGTAAATTATCTGTTTTTGAGCTGCTACTGATAAGAATACATGTTAAGATAAGACTGTTAATGTGGAGTAAATCAAATATAGCAGTAAAAAGTAGTAAATACTCCAAACACTATATCACTTTACCATTTATTTTAAACACGACTGAAAATGGCCTTTAACAAGGTTCCTATTGGTGTTTTTGTATTATATAGCTTGTTTTTTATGTTTACAATGTTGTGATGCTTTTATTTTATTTTATTTATTTATTTTTATTTTGAAAAGGTGCCATCCAGTGTGAAACGGGTGCTTTAATTTAGAAAAGGTGCCATCCATTGTGAAACGGGTGCTTTAATTTTGAAAGGTAGTGACAGGAAATAACAGGTGGAACGGTCAAATTAAAAACAACCGGTAAATAATGAGTGCATCAAGTTGATATGAAGTATGAAAAAGGCTTCTTCTGGCTTCCTCTTCTGTCATATATATTAGTGGCTATTTGTTGCTTAACTATAGTAAAAGTGTTTGTTTGCTCAAATGCTAATGCCACCCAATCCCACCTCATAGCTGTTACGGTGGATTCATAAGGTGACCAAGGAATGTCTTATTTTTATTTTCATGGAGCTACGATTTTTTTAATAAATCTTGTGAACTAACTACTAACTATGTTATGCAGTAAAGCAGTAATTTATTAACTTTATGCAAAAAGCAATATGTGTTTTTGACAAGGTACCGAGGTAACTGTATTTTGTGGAACGCGTTTCTTTGCAGGTTGGTATACATATACGTAAAGTGCCTTCAAAATAAAAGCATTGCAGTTGTATTGATTTCTAATTTCTGTTTAACCTCACGCTGGCCGGACAAAGACAGCCAAAGGGCCACCCAATGCCCAGGTCTGGTCTATGGTTTGGATGGATATGGCCAATCCGTATATTGGTTTTGACAATGTGTTACTATAAAACAGGTGGTGAGGAATGATCAGCACTGAGTAAAAATCTGACACAAGACCAAGATAACAGCCTAATATTCAAAAGAGCAGTCTCAACGTGCAACTTATAAGGTGCAGTAATGACTACCTTAAACTCTCCAAATTAAAAGCTCAGAGTGAAGCACCGCTGTAGCACATCTCTAATTTATTCAGCACTCGCTCTGGGTTGGTTGAGACCTCTGCTAAATTACTCATTGATACTCCCCCACCCATACATCAAACTTCGAGGGGGTCCAGGGCTTTAATTTACTTTACTGCACAGCAATTTAGTGTTCCACAGCGGGGGAAAACACAGATTCAAGTTGTTTGTCTGATCCTTGGAAAAGCAGGAAATAAGCATGCTGGGTGAGTTAGGAAAACATCCTCAAAGTAATACTCAAACAAAGACTCTTCTGAGCCTCCTTCAGCAGGTTTGTGGGAATCAGCATGCAGCATATTTAGAAAAAAAGAATATTTAAATGACAATTATCGGGTGTTAAAAGGGCAAAAAAGAGCTGACCGGATCGTCTGAGTCATGAGATTTCATACAATGATAAATGACAGCCTTGTGCCTTTGGCTAGAAGATATAGAAAAACACACTTGAGGGAAAAAGAAAACACATAGCCACATGTGCAGAGCCACAGACAGGATGATGGAAACAGAGGAGCAAGATGTCTTTTTATAGCCCAGAAAGCAGCAACTCTGTCAGGTTTGAAGACTTCCTCTCTTCATCCTGCTCTCCCTGTCTCAGCCTTCCACTGTGGCAGTGTTTCCGGTCACTTCAGGCTCTCAGAGGCCTCTGACACTGAAGCATAGTCCTGCTGGCATATGGAGACCATTTTTATTTAGTTTACCCCTACTGTAGCTGAACCAGAACCATCTAATCTAACCACCATGTCATATATGACCTGTGACCTATCTGAAAAGTGGATTTTGTCTTATCTACTAATCACGTTTGGTATGTTTCTCAAAGTAAAAAAAGAATGTGTAATCTTTGAGCCCTACAGGCATCACAACACCCCCCGCACACACTTGCGTGCACACAAAAGCTGCATAGAAACAAACCGTTATGCCAAATTTAGTACAAGATCACTTGGAATGTCTTCAAAGAGGCAAATGGCCTCAGGGTGATCGTGTGCCGTGTGACCCACTGAGCTCATTCAGACAACAGAGAGTCATTGTGGGTCTGACCCACAGTGTAATGTTGGTCCCACATCAGCACCACAGTGGTGGGTGACAACCTCTCCTGCCCCACACTAGGAAATGAGGAGGCCACAAGCTGAGAGGTCTTAGTAGAAGGGAATAAAGTTGTCACTGTGTTCTTTTTCCAGAGCAAAAAACAACAACAATGAAATATTATCTTTAACATGAACTTAAAACCCCCATCTTCATATTAAAATAATATAACTTGGACAAGTACAGACTGTCTAAACCTAAATCCTCACGCAAAAATCAAGTTTGGCAGTGTTCAATAGCTGACGCAAGCGCAACCCAGCTACGATGTCTGGCAGATTAGATTTCCATTAGCATTTACACTTGCTGTGTGTAATGCCAGCCTGACCCTTAGGGCCCATAGTCTGGCCCTTTGGGAGGTCTTGGCCAAATTTCCACAGCTCAACTGAATCCTCAATCTGCACAAATCACTTCCAAATCAGTTCTGACAGCTTGTTTGATTTAATGTGACCAATCACATGCTGCCCCGCCATGACTGTGCACCACCCGGGGTTATGATGCATGCCAAATTTGAGAAATACTGAGAAACGGACCAGGCTTTTTAAATTTGTTTGTTTGGAGAAAAAGAAACCAAAAGGCACATTTAAATAAAAGAAAAGAGAAAAAAAAGGACCTAAATTATGAAAGTCTCCAACAGCCTGTCTCTGCTTTACTGGTTGAAATGTAAAAATGTACTTCCCTTAGAAACAAAGCTCTACAGATGCGACATAGTTTGTGATTTTTATATCACAAATGAGTGCATTTGTTGTAAACTTAACATTCCTCAATCTAAAACAGAGCTGTGGTGCTCAGTGAGCAGCAATTCCTCCTCCCTCTGGTTCTGATATGATGTGAAAAGCTCCACTTGTTGCAGCATGAAGTCCTTGTCCTGGCAGACGACCTCCTATACACAGCTCTATTCTCTTTTGAAGACCCTCCACAATCTCAATGACTTCTAGTTTAGAGTTCTCTGCTTGGACCCTCAAAGCGGTTTCTTGATGAAGCATCTGAGTTTCACAAAGTCTCGAACAAGATCTTCCTGCCTCTTTATCTCCTTCTTCAGCTTGTTGCGGAGCATGGATTTCAGCTGAAAGCCTTTAGTGATGATTCAGGCCTCCTCCAGTCGGTAAAGTTTCTCCCTGATTTTAATGGCCGCTGGTTTGCTCCTCTCAGAGTCCACCCTCAGTTTTTCCTCTTTCTGGAGTGGTCGGTAAAAGTCTTTTTAAAACAGGCCTCCTCTTCTTGATGTTTTCAGTCTCTGCCTGGTTCCTCGAGGCCTTTTCTTTGTCGAGCATTTGTTGCAGCTCCAGATTTTCTGACACTTCCACTGAAAGTCACTGGCTCTTGGCCGAACGATCCTCGGAGACATGTCTCCGCTGGCCTCGACTTTCTGAAGCTCATTCTTCAGCTCCTGTATTTCTGGGAGCATGGCCTCTTGGTCCTTCCTCTCAGCTGAGATCAGAGACTGTAACAGTGCTTTAACTTTTGCTTCTTTAGCTGAAAGGCCTCCATTCCTCTTGACAGACACAAATAGCATTACAGGTAAAATAAAAAATGTGTATTTTTGATTTGGGGGTGAACTGTCCGAATGTCATCTCGCACCTGCGACAAATAAATTGTATAAATTGTAAAGTGTGTGCCTCTCCATGATTGCAGCTAGAAAAATAATATATTTTGTTATTTTAAAAGATATAGAGTTCCATGATGGAACAATATTCTACACAGCAGATATGTGTCTTATCTATTTGCATCCATTTCGGTATGCCTCTCACGTGTTATTATGCAAGCTGTGTACACAGATAAAAGGCTCAATACCCATTGTTCTGGCTATGAATAGAGAGGGTTTACAATGGTTTTTGGGCAGTCACAGATAAAAGAAAATCTATAAAATAAAATCTTATGCTCACAGAAGTAATAAATGACAGCGTAGGCAATGTTTAATCAGTATTGTGTTAACCTATCAGCAGGTAGCTGTATTATCTTTGAGAACAGAATAATTCATAACCTTTTGTTATTAATGATTACCACTCGGCTTAGTCATGTCAGACAAACAGAAGCTGGTTCACACATGATGAGAAATCCAATATGCAGGTAGAAATAAAGCGACAATGAATTAAAACGATTTCATTTTAGCATCAGAGACCTATGCAAAAAGTCCACGGCTGTCTTGCATGTATCTAATGGACCTACAGCCTGTATGCACAAATGTAGCAATTAAATAAATAGTTTCATTATCCAAAATATAATACATTTGCATTTTATTCTTGGGTTGAAGAAGTGGGTGGAAAAAAGGAGCACACACACTCACACTTTCCCAGTCGTGTGTCTCTAGGTTCACTGAGCTCACCATTACGCCAACACACATGCTGGAGAGGACTCGCTCTGCCCACCTGTGTCAGAATGCCATTTCAACAAGTGCCCACTTAAAATCTACCTACGTACAGGTTCTGTTCTGCTACTTATGTAGGCCTCCTTGAAAACAGTCTCTTATGCAATAACAAAACAGTGTGCACATTACGCACATAAGCTTGTTGCCAAATAACTGCATCTGTTGTGGCTGAAAAATAACAGGAAGAATACACTATTCTGTCCATGGTTCATATATTTTATTTGACAATGAGGAAGAACAACATCAAACAAGACTTTCTTGTAACTGCTCACCTTATGTCTTTATTACGGGCTGATTGTGCAAACGTTTTCCTACAATCTGAGATTTTACGAGAAACTCCAACACTTAAGTCTGACGCAAAAACTAACATCACATTCACACAAGGGACGTGAATCGAGAACTAGTTCTAAATTGTCCAATCCATCTGAACCATACGTCTCTGAGTTTATGCATGTATTTTATAGATGGCAGCATGATATTCTGCCAGTTGTGCAGTGCAAAACAAAAACATCAAACTCATGCGCCTACACTAGGGAACACCCGATACAGGATTGGATATCTGGATGATACTGACTCAAATATCTGGATCGTAACAATGGGGCTAATCTTTTAATTTTTATGATTTAAAGCAAAGTTCAAGTCAACCCTGATGGTGCCCAAGAAGTTGTCATTCACTTCCATGCAGTGAGGCATACATACACAGCTTATTGATTAAACACTGGCATTGGATTGCTACTCGTTATCGGCCATTGAAGTTCAGGTGTCCTATCTGGCCTGGAAAGTTTGATCACTGCCTGCCTAGTTGACACTACTGGAAACTTGCAACAAGGAGAAATAGCGGAGAGGGAGAACAGGTCGAAAGCATGGTTTCTTTTTGAGAAGAAAGATGACAAGAGTGAGTTTTGTAATGTTGCAACATGTGCTTAAATTGTATGCCATATATTTAACATTTAGTGGCAATGCTTCCCAACTAAGCAGCACTTGGGGGGCTAAATATCCAGTTACAATAGCAGTAGTGACAAGACTAAGAAAACCTACATTAAAACAAATTCTCAAAGAATATACTCTCATTTCATCGCAACTCTGTCCAGACTAAGAAAATAAAACAATTCTGTTGATGCTGATAAACTATGTAGGCCTACTGTTTCTGATCCGGAGCCAATGAGGGAACTGATAAAGAATCGGACCATAAATTCTTATCAATTCCAATATCAAATTCACACAACATTTGTTTTTAATTTGGGGAACTCAATTATCTACCACAAATGTGGGTGAATGCAGCATTTAAAGGAAGATCAAATAAATTCTATATTTTATAAAAAAGGGAACTTCCAGCTTTCACTTAATGTTTCTCAACCCAGTAGTATCCAACTGACACTGGTGGAAAAGTAAACACTGTATGATGCCATGATGCAGTAAATGGCTCCAAAGTCCATCTTAGCCATTGATAGAGCGGCACGTTACCATGGGCCTTTTATCTTAATCCAACATCCTGCTTGTAAAACAACACCCAGTCTTACCCCTATTGATCGGATCTGATATTATGGGTTGCTGGGAGTTTCATAAACTTAGATAGAAAGCAGCCTGTAGTGATACCGGGGCTTCACAGCAACAATGGATCACATTCAGCTAAAAAAAAACAACACAATTCTATGCAAGGTCGACCTATTGAGAAGCACCACCTGACCATAATGTACATACCCATTAAGTAGGACGAGATTGCTTTTAGTGTGATCCCGGTTAGGCACTCAGCACTCCCACATGTGCTCTCTGCTCTTCGTCAGTGCTTTGACATGGAGGGCACAGACCTTTTCTCTGGAAACTGCACTTACAGCAATGTATGATTCAATGTAATCAGTGCTTCGTGTTCTTAGCCAAGGATGTGTAAACACTGCAGCTTCTTTATTTTGTGTTTAAATCTGGTTAGGACAGTCAAGGATTTCGACGCCATACTTATTCTAGAAACATAACAAATGTATTTACTGTGGATAAATACTGAAGTTGTACAAGAGCAAAGCTAAGATATTTGCCAAACTGAGTACAAGACTAAGAGCTACAATCCCACATGAGTAGTGTTGGTACCTTCATAAGGGTGCAGAAGCATTGAAAGGACGGACACACACACATGCACACACGCATGCACACACACTTAACTATTAAGTCCCTATCTATCGCAGTATTCATATGTTTTTATAGTATTACAAAGTGGGTGTGAAAAAATGGTGTTAATGCTAATGTAAACATTTGCTGTAGCTTCAAATTAAAAGCATTTAAATGGTGAAAAAGCAGCTGGCTTTTATTATGAAGTAGTGACAGGAAATGCATTGCAATTGTCAGGGAGTTCGACTGCTTTTGTTCATCAAAAACGGGTCTACAAATCAAGACAATGTTGGATTTTGGCATTTTTTTGACAGCAGACCAGTTTGAAATATTGTAAGGAGTAATGGAACAAGGAGCAGCCAAAATAAGCTGTTAGATGCAGAGCTGCAGGCAACGACCTCCAACTTCTCAGTGAGGTGACCAACTACAGTACTTTCACTTTTGAAGATTCAGGCCATATGCAGCATGCAGTCTGATTATGGTTGAATTGGAACATGATGACTATGGGTGGCATGATTCTCCACATGCACAATTAGATTAGACTTTTGATTTTCATGCTTCTATTAAATTTCTGATGTCATGATTTTTTTCAGCACTGGAGGCCATTATTACGATAGGCTTGATTGGTAAACAGATCATTGGTTTTACGCCCTGACAACTGCCATTCACATTTTCAAATTCTTCTTTAAAAAGATACATTATCAAGAGGGATATGACTGCCATTTTTTTTGTTTTTTCCAATCCTGCTTTTGATTTCTGTAATTTAAATTGAAAGCCCATTTTGATTGATTTTCAATTCAGAACTGAAAACGTGACACCACTAAAAATAAGAATATCAAAATTTTCAACAATGACAAAAAAACCCTCTGAAGAATTACCACTTTAAAAAAAAACTACAATGAAAACACAACTCAAAGGGAGATGATATTCCTAGAAGTGAAACCTCTACAACAAAGCCGATTTCACAGTCAAGCTGTCATAATCATGTGCAGAACAGCTGAAAACCCTGACATACAGCTTGCACAGGGCCTCTTTGCTCCATTAGCCAGTGGTGATGCCCCCCTGTAGCCAATGCTCTAGTGGCACTAGGTATTGAGCGCAGAAAGCATCAGGGGTCTCAATACCTCATTAGACATTGGGGAAATACAATCCTACCCTAGAGACGTGGGGCTAGCTGCTCGTCCACACACACACACATGCACACATTTCTCTCAATCTGTGTCTGGCTTGGGAGGCAGGGGACACACAAAAGCTGACTCCGGGCCATCTGTAATGCTGCTGCGCCTGGAGAAAGGCCACTGATTAGTTCATCTCTTATGCTTCGACTTTGTGTAGGAGGAGACCAAAACACCTGCCAGTTAATTATGAGACGCCTCATCTGGGCAGAGACCGTTTTGCTAAATTGGCCGGCAGAGGAAATGATGGACACGAGTGGCCCTCTGTAAACCCAGCTGGAGAATATATTCACAGTTACAGACACATGCACAGCCACATGCGGTTTACATTACATCCAGGTAACCAATCAAAACCTTTGGACTGAATGGTGTGATTTGATTAAATCTCTGGATTGTGTTTAATATTATTTGAACACATCCGTCACTATCTCCATAAATTAGAATATATATAGCCATCTATGCGTGCTTTCTGTAGCTAATGCATGCATTCTTATTGGTGCAACTCCCTTTTATTTCCCCATTTGCTTCAGCTGAAGAAAATGTACCTGAATCCCATTCTCTACATTGTGACAGTCTTGGTAAATTTCACTCTACAACCGCATGGAAACATCTGCTGTCTTGACTTATCCTTAATTGATCAATACTGGTCTCTTGGCCTGGGCAAGAGCCAGTGTTTATCTGCAATAACTCTAATTGAGATGGAACTTAACAGGCAATTAGTGTACTAACAACTTTAGAGAGCGAGGAGCAGCTGCAGTTCTCCCTCCAGCTGATGCACGCCACACACAAACACATACCTCTATTTGTCTGGGGATTACAAAAGCAGGTGTGAAAGGGGATGAGCACCTGCACACACACTCACTCACTGTTATAAAAGACACAACAACACTGCCGCTCATGCACAAGGCATTTCAGGCATCCTTAGAGATGCGCGCACACACGGGATTAGCCAATCGTGATGCAACTGCATTAATTTAAAGCAACATGTTTACAAAACTAATCCTGCTTGAGCACCTCCTTCCTGGCTTTAATCAATAACTTTGAGCTATGTTAATCTTCCATCTCATCCAAACAGACTACACAGGATGCTAAGACAATTCCCACAACACCAAGTCGGACAATGAATGAACTTTCATACACAGACTGTGCTATGTGTTGTAAGGACAGAGGTCCAGTGATAGGGACAGCACAGAGCATTTTGTCTCAGTGCACAACATTTTACAGTGCACATTGCTCTGTCTGGAAGTCACAGAAAGACTTGACATGTTGTGTTGTCCATGACCAGGTTATATGAAAAAAACCCTAAACCTTAGTTTTTAAGTGGGTGCTGCTGATCGACACAGTAGTGTTTATTTACTCTGTGTGTGTGGGTGTGTGCTGGCTCTGAGGGGGTTTAATGGTTGGGCTGTTATCTGTTGCTTGTTATTTGTTCTGTGAAACATCTCTGCAGTGACAGTAAGGTGAGACACTGGTGGTGCCAGTAGTTTCACTCTGCCATTTAGACTGATTATCAGCCACTGTGTTCCATGCTGGGCCAGTCAGCGGGTTTGTTAGGATGACTGACGCCCAGCTCTACTTATGAAACTCAGATCAAACTGTCAAACTCGACAGTGCTGATCACATATAATTCAAGATTATATTGCTGTGTTGCCTGTTTCTTGCTTCAAATGTTTCAGAAGCACATTTTAGTGACCATTTACCTGTAATGTGAGAATGTTTGTGATCCAGCTGTAAAAACAGACCAAGCACTGGCCCAATTTAACTGTGTCACTTAGCGCTATCTCACATGTTTCTGATTGGCTGTAGGTCTATTCAGAGGCATTTTTGTCTGCACCGGTTGATAATGCCCCTTAGAAATCAAAAATGAACTGAAAGGTCCCATATCCATTTGTGAATAAGTCAGTTCATGTCAGCCAAATTTTATAAGAATAACTGTCCCGCAAGGCTTCCATCAGGCTGGGATATTAATATCTGCACTCAATCATGGTACAAAATGTACTTATTTTTGTAGAAAAATATCACACAATATTTTTGTCCATCAAGCTTTGCCAATATTCTTGCAACAACATATCTAACCACTAATGCCTGCTTTTAAAAGATCCATGCTTCATATTCCTTCAGTTGATCATGCAATGCTAATTTAGTTTAAGAAGGCAATTAGTAAAAATATGGTCATCATTCCCATCTATGTATTTAAGTTATCATATTACTGAATTTCAGCTTAATTGCCTAGACACACATGACAGAACACTGGTGAAAATTTTGGCTGTTTGAAAAAGCTATGTTATGTTAAAGTGATGGATAACTTGAGGTTCCACCATTTCACCTAATCAGTGGAGCTTCAAATCATCAGCCATCCAACCTCTTTGGTGGCAAATCCAAACACCTACTTTGGCCTTGACTGATGCAACCTGTTCTGAGCTGCTGACTTTATACTGTTCAAGCGTCTGATGAGGATCAGAGACAGGAAGAGGAAGATTCAGAGGACCCCCTGTTGTTACCTTAATTAAAGCCCAACACTGATCCCCCTCAGCCAGTGCGGATATAATGCCCCTCAGCCAGTAGAAGCTCAGCCATGCAAAAAACAGGGTCATGAAAAACAGAAACTTTCTGGTTTGGAAACATCACCAGGAACTGGAAGTCATTTTCAATTAAAAAATACTGATCGGACACTAAATGGCTTTGTGTTTTCTTTATAAAAGTATGCCATCTTCTTCTAAAACTAAACATGATTTACTTGATAATTCTACCTAATGGGGAGAAAAAAAATTTGCATTGTGTTTAAGGCACGGCACACCGTGCATTTAAATCATGATGCTTACTCGATGTTCTGCTTTGAATACCAGTCAATTCAAATGTATTCAAAGTACAACATCTAAACGTACCAACCAAATTTAACCCACAATTATCCAGCTGCTTCAAGGTATCTAATGTTTGTTTGTTTTTAAGGTCATATTCCAGATTTTTTTCTTAAAAGCTAAAGCTAAAAAAGACATTGTCAATATGGAAAACGTAACACTGCATGGTAAAAAGTAGAAGAATATTTTGTTAAAGGAATTCACACTGAAAAATATGCAAATGTGTTTCTTACCAGGAGAGGAGAAGAAGAAGAAGAGAGAGAGAGAGTCAGCATTCATTCTGTGTGCTCGGCTAGCTTTGAGACATGTTCATCGTTAGCATGACGTTAGCTTATCAAAAACTGTGAAAACAGGTAGTAACAACATACTTAGTTGTGTTGTGAGCCTTCTAACATCTCCAATAAATAATTATTTTGAGCTAAGTGTGTAGTTAACATGTAGAAATAAAAAAAAACATTTTTTAGCTTAAAAGAAGCAGTTATCTTATGCTAGCAGTAGCCTAAAAATGAGGCTTGTGTCTATTGTGATAGCTTAACGTTAACAAAGTCAAACGATGTATTTGTAACATATTTGTTAGCCACCAAGATACTGTAAATAAGAAAAATGGTGTGAGCTGAAGAATAGGTTTTTACTTTTGATAGCCTAGCGGTTCCTAGGCTACCAAGAGTGGCCAAAGAGGTGGTATGAACTGCAATAACAGCAATGTCATTTTGTTTAGTGTAAAACGACATCGAGCTGAGAGCTGATACATTTGACAGGACTAAGGGTTTAACATTACTTGAGGCCGATCAATGTAAAGCCACAAAGCTTGGTCCAGATGGCCTGACTGAAGGATTAAGATCAATTTATGTAGCAAGTTGAAACAATCTGCCTTTGACTGGCATTTTAGGTCTTTTACAAGAGCCTGTCCTATTAAACACGGCTTAATCGTCTTTACTTACAGACTAATGGTAAGATGATTTTCAGCATTTTTAGAGGATGTACATTTCAGTCCACAGGAATCATATATTTTTGCCAATGTAACCAAGTTTTTAATCACTAGAGATGCAGAAGCTGAGAACAGAGAAGGACTTTGCAGGCTTCTGTCTATATAACGATGCTTGTTTGGACAGTTTTCTAGTTGCGTATTCTTTTGGTTCAACTTTTCAAGGTGATGGATGGTAGACACATTTCATTGTATCTTGCTTCAACCTGAATTCATTAGTTATAGTCTTGTTTTTTAAAGTTTCAGCCAAATCAGTTGGAAAGGCTCAGACAGACACCCGAAAAGTGACTGAGACTATATACGTATAACCCAAAACCTTTTTTTCTGAAATGGCGACAAGCTTTACATCTGTCATGTCTGAGTCAAGAGCTTGAAGTTAGCAGCTTTGAGGATCAAAGCAATGTTTTTGCATGTGTAGCTTATACAAATCCATCACTGCCTTTTTCTAAGCCAGCCGCTGCTTTCAGTTCATGTCAGTATGGTATGAAAATTATCTTGACAAACAGTTGGGTATTTAACCTTTAGTCGTGGGTAACTATCTAAATGATCTTGTGGTAATGGAGTTAAGAGCAGAGACCCTTTTTAAAAAATGCCTGTCCACTGCCAAACAGCAAAGTTGTTTAAACGCCCCAATATTAACAATCCTTGGGTTATCCCAATGTACATGTTTGGTTATTGTCGGAGGAGTGAATAATCGATTTTGAACACATGGGAAATTTTGGCCTCTGTGTTTTCACAATATTAGTCCAACTAAAAAATATAATAGACTTTCTTTATCCACTTCCAGTGCAAAATCTCCGTTTAAGGTATTAATCAGCAAGCTGGTCTGTCTGATGACCTGCGTTGAGAGCACGGCCAGTACATGTAGCACAGCTTTAAGTCAACAAATGCACCTAGCAAGAACAGAATGTCTATTTTGAATGGGAAATGTCTTGTTATGTTATCATCACTCAACAGGCAAACCGGGACACAAAAAGTTGAATTAATTCATTTAAAAACAGTGCACTGATTGGTTGACCGTGACAAAACCGTGTACACACCAGCAGTCCCTGTAGTACACTAAAGAAAAGAGAAGAGAGACAGGCACTGTAAAACCCAAAAGGGGGAGACTGCCTGAAACTGTGTCCTGTCAGCTCTGTATAGCTAAAGCCAAGGAGCTTGCTTTGTCTGCAGGGAGTATGTCTGTTCTGGGACAAGGGCACTCTCGCTCTTTCAGTCTGACTCTCTGAGGAGGTTTTTGCTGCAGCCTAGAGACACAGCAGGCTAATTGACGAGTGCCGGGGCTTTGTTTTATCTTGGCAGGCTCACAGTGATGCTGACTTAATGTTGCCAATGGACAGATGGCATGCCCACGCTGCTGAATGGCCGGCAAGAGCACCAGACTGACAAGAGCTAGTGTCCCTCTGATCTCGAAACCCCTCCTCTAACTCTCCATCCTCATTAATCACTGGCTCCAAATTGATAATCCTTACAGAGGTTTGCACTGCGCTGTATCTTCAACAGACAGATGACGGCTCCTGCTTCAAAACATTCGGACTAACAAAGCCTTGAAAACACTTGTGAAGTGCCATTCTCACCAGTTCTTTGTTACAGCAACAAAAAAGGATTTCACATGAAAAGAAAAAACAAATTGAAAAACCTCACTGTCAAACTCTAAGCGCTTAAGCGGGGCATTAAATGTGCATGGATACAAGGTGGTTTTGTGGGAAACCCGGGAGGCAGACTCACATGTGTGGACTAAGTTCATAGAAGTTCCTGTTGCGATACTCCTCCACTTTGTCTGGCGTGAAGATGGGCAGGGACCTGTAGGGGTTCATGGAGATCACCACACTGCCTATGTATGTCTGCAGGGAGAAGGAAAATTAAATAGTTAGTGTGAATCCACATTTTTTGCACTTTTACACCGACTGGTTCCAACAACTTTCCCTCCCCTCTGTCGATTTGGATGCTAATTGTTGAGTCTGGCTCGGAGGAATTCTGCCTCTGTCAGCTTTTCCCAGCTGGGGATCTTAATGCATTGTCGAGGCATGCAATGCCTGAAGTGAAGCTGAAGACGAGTAAAAACAAGAAAAATTTGGGCTGTAAACAGTGACCACAAAGGTCAATATGCTGAACGAGAGTGTGATAAGTGCATGTGTCCAGTGTGCAAGTACTTGCACTGCCATACCTATCCCTGGCAGGGTCAGTAATAACCCAGTAATAAAATTAATCAATTTAGGTTATGTGCTTCCAATTAAAAAACGGTATTATTAATTTACATAATGTTCCATTAAAATGCAAGACCAACATGTCAGCAGTGGATTTTTAATCAAACATGGCCAAACATCATAAACCACTGCTTTCTCCATTTCATATTTCACATAAAAAGAACACCTTTATGTAACATTCACACAGGTCCTGTTGAACAGATAACACCAACCAGCAACCAGCCATCATCTTCATCATCCTCCTACGCTCAAAACAGAGCCCAGAGAGCACTTTGAAATATCAACCTGAAACATTTTTCTATGCTTTCCATGGTAATGGCTGTTGCATAACCCACTCTGACAAGAGTGGAGCATGGCCTTCCCCGTGGCAACACCACAGCCTCCCACAGCCTCTCGTTCAATAGCCCACCAGAGGCAGAATGAGGCCTTTTCAAGTACAGGAGACAGGTAACAGAGAGAACGATTGTGTGCAATGTAAACAAAGTATCACGTGTAGGCACATTATTAAAAAGAAATTGCTGGATTTTTTCTTTCTTTTGCATTTCTACACCTGCTGTCCTGCCTGTTATAAAGAGCCATCTGTTCACTAATTAAATTATAGCTGCTTGGATGATACATCATTTCCCAACAGCTACATAAATTAATCTTTTTTTCTTTGTCACTCAGTTTTTTAATTGCAATGTTGAAAGATCTGTCACTTTAGCATGACAGTTCCAAAATCTGTATATGTGACAGTGTAGATAGGACTTCTGTTCAGGGTTTAAACAGCTTTTAAGAGTTTAATTCAAGCACTTTTCAATCACCTTCAAGGTGCAGATTTCCAGACTCTTGAAGTTTCTAAATCAATGTAGTTGTGAAAAACAAAAATTAGTGATTTGAACTGAACACTTCAGCTATTCATAATAACTTAGATTGTAGGTTTTGATCATGATATTTCAATGCTAGCTAATTTCCACAGTAAGGGATCAACAGAGGACTTAACTAGCTTTTAGCTGGCTGAGCACAAGACAATGAACAAATATGGTGACGGGGTTGTTTCATTACCAATTACCAGATTTAACTTTTACTTTACAGAAGTGATGAAATACAAGCATTTCTCAAGGAGTACATTAAAATTTAAGCCTTTTCCTAACTTTGGAAACATGAGGGTTCAAATTAAGCTTTTCCAAAGTGGCGGGTGCTTATCATATAAAAATTAAGACTTGGTGTGAAAAGGCCCTTTGGGATCTAGGGTTATTGCAAAAAGCAAATGGCTAGGCTGAAACCTCAGCACTGATGTACTAAACATATGTAGGTGTCTTAATATATTTCTCTGTCATGAAAAACCATTAAAAAACTTAACTAGATGGTAGTTACACTTTTAGAAAACCCATCTGGTATAAAGAATGGGACCGATTATCCTGCTACAGATTCGGTGTGGAGAACGAAAACCATGCCACTAACAAGCCAAAGCTTATTATTGACATAAAGAGGGATTCAGGAGTTAAATTTGAGAAACACTCACTGATTCTTCTCGCTCAGTAAAAGAGGAAAAGTCGAACATAAGAAGCAGGGCATCAGTTACCAGGGTGATTTTTATTCTCTTTGATTTTCCACAGAGTTATTGGATACATGATGCACTGTCCCCCTGGAAAACAAAGCCATGTTTCTTCTGCTCTGAGCTGTCATATGATAGTTCGGGGTGGGGGTTGGGGCCATTTGTAAGGAATGATGCCACATGAGGGAAAAATACATTCACATGCAAGGGTTGTACACCACAGATTTATTGGATAAGTACAGGCTTCAGTGCTTTGCCTGGTCATCACTCTTGAGGCACAGCTTATGCCACCAAAAAGCTTCCATTATGGACTTCAAACGATGTGATTTACCTTTCCATGAAGATGCCATTTTCACTTTCACTTGACAGACAGTGCCAAACTAAAAAGGCAATACCAGAATATTAGACTTTTGCACCTCTTGGAGGAGTGCTATATTACCTAAAGACTTTTAAAAAAGGCACAACTGTGTGCACAACAAGTTCCAGAACATTTAGGTCAGCACCACACAGGAAATAAAAAGCTCTGAGCTTAAAGTTTAGGACAGAAAATTGAGGGCATCTGAAATGTGCAAACACCATTCCCAATCCTCAGCAGGATGTGGGCTGCATCTCGGCAAAATATCCAGCGTGCCGCTAAGGCAATCGCCCGCTATATGAAGTGACATCATCCCTTGGGCCCTGAGCCCTGTAAGCCAACAGCAACCAGAGCGGAGCTGTAATCATCTTGGCTGACATCTAGAGCAGCCGACCTGCAGAGACGACAAAGCCCAGAACCAATTGTCTGACGCGGGGATGATAGTTCAACAACCCCCGTTGTTCTACAGATAGCCAGCAAGTCCCTTCTTGTCCCTGAGCTCTGGATTTCATGCCTCATTTAAAGAGGCATCATCTACATTCCTCGGTGATGTGATTTATTGATCGGTTGGTTACTGTGGTCTCTGTATCTGTGGCCAAGACTATAATGAGTGAGGGAATGAAAGAACAATAGAGTTATGAAAAGTATCTGTATGTGTTTCCTTAGCGGAGCCGAAGACTCTAACACACAACACAACGTTTTTACACTGCTGCTTAAATGGGGTTTGGCTAAACTGATACAATCCGTAGACTTACGTAGATCTCATTGTGGTCAAAGCGGTTCTTCAGGTTCTCGATGAATGTGTCTTCAGACAGGGGTTCTAGGAGGACCATGTCGCCAACCCCGATCATGTTGTCTAGAAGTGACGTCTTCACCTCCATCTTGGCTGCAGGTGTCCCCCCCTGGACACAAATACAGAGAAAGGAAGAGATACATTACACATACTGTACATCAAAAAAGTACCATGTAGAGAATTTGACTACCAGTAGCACTACAGAGCAATGTTTGCTTGAGTGGGCCACTGCTCTGTTTGTATTGTGCAAACACACTATGGCTGGGTACCAAACTGGGTATGATACTTTAATGCACTGGCAATTTCCTTTAATAAAATGGAGCATTGAAAAATTACTTCAAATTAGATACCAAAGAGGCTGCAAGAGCTCAAAATGGTAAAAATTGGAATAGGTCACCACCAAATCACATTACTTTGATGACACCAAAATATGTTATGTAGTGGGTTTGGGACTTTTGATTTCAAGTTTTTTTACTTTCTTCATGGCCAAGGCACTAAAGGGATTGACTGCCTGATTGGACAGTCTCCCAAGTTCTTACACAGTGGAAGACAGGTAATTGTCAAATAACATACTTAAGAAAAGAAATGGCTGATGAATAAACTATAATTCAGCCTATTCTTCTGATTTTGTGTTTTCCGTGAACCAGTTTAAGGAAGTTTATGTAACTTTTCTGTGTACATTTAAGTGTGCCAGTCCGGACACCCATATGCCAGTCCTCCTTTGTTCCCTTTTTTTGTTTAAATACTCCCAGGGTTCTCCCGGTAACCCCGTGCTTTAATGTCACAATGCAAACAACAACATCATGCTGATCAAGAAAGAGCCAGCAAAGTCAGAAGAAGAAAACGACCAGCAACACAACATAGATATATACAATGCCTGATTTAAAATATCTTCTAAAAGTCAGCTTTGTCTGATTTATGGTGAATTAAAAAAACGATTGGTTTGGACTGCAAGGATATACACCTTGTGCTTTAGTGAGAAATGCTGGTTCAAACAATGTATCACCTTATCACACCCATTAGGTAATAATTTCACATTTGTTGCCCATTATTTGTGAGGTCTCTGGCTTAGTTTTGTCAGAGGCATTCTCTGATCAGAACATAAACAGTCCCAAACTTAGCCAATGCAAATAAACTCCGGGTTGGACATGTTTGTACAGCAGTGGTTTGACTCTAGGGGAGGAGTGGGGCCTTTTCATTGGCTATTCAGTCCCATTGCATGTGAGAATGTCCCATAGGCTCTTACATAACTACGGAACTTTGCCCTTGACCTCTCAGTGTCTGCTCAGCTGGAATCTGCTCCTGTTCCAGGGCTTCTTATAAATCAAAGAAATGCCCCCCCCCCCCAAAAAACAGTAAACCTCTTCATAGCTTTTTCCTGCACTCCTCTCGCTTGTTGCGGCATTATAATATTTGTCGGCCGGTAAAGGATCTGAGCTGGAGTGCACTGTGACAAAGACACTGCTGGGGCTGGCAGTTTTCAGTCCTGTGCTGCCCGCCATCTCCTTTGGGACAGTAATCCCAATGCTATAGGGCCGGAGATAAAAGAGGGGCCTAGGATACATTCAGGGCCTTGATACAGGGCTTTGCTGTACTAAAAACCTAATGTCTGCTGTTGTCACAGGCTGTCCACAACAGGCTAACAGATGAGGCCATGTGGTCATCTATTGTTCATTGCTCTCTTGGTACAGATGTCTTTCTGCATAACCAGACGCACACACTAGGAATAAAGAATTAAAATGTGATGCTTCAGATGGTTTTCACTACATAAAACAGTGCTGTGAATGGAAATGAGAAGAAGCCCCAGATTAGCTCACACATGACACTCCTCGGGGGGGAAATAAATGTTCCGGAGATTAATTTCACACAAATATCTGATAATGCAGCCACAGATGTGGCGTGTGAAGTTCGTGTTTGGGGATTAAACAACTGGATCATGGGATAATAGAGTATGTGATCTGAAAACACTTGGCTGACAGCCACGTAGAACCACTCAGAGCTCTAACATTTAGCACAAACTCCTCGCTTTGTCTCCGAGACAGAACCCTCTATCAGCTGTCAAAATCAACTTTCAGCAGCAGCATGGCATTCCTGTAAAAAAAAGAAATGGATTCCCTGCCTCGACTTCCACTTCACTTTTCCCCTGGCTTCTGTTCCCCTGCAGGGCACAATGTTATTGGCCCATAAAGAAGTTGCCTGGCTCTTAGTGGGAGGCAAGAGTCAAGTTCCAAAACCACTCACTCTCACACTCCGTACAAATCTTTGAAAGGTGGGCTGAGACCATGGAGGAAGAATGCTGAAAAATGATTGATGTCCTTTTGCAATTAAGACATTTAAAAATGGCGCTAACAGCTAAATGTCGACTGAGACATGTACAAAGCAGAGGGGAGAAATATTTGCTTACTTGATAACCCATAGTCCAGTGAGCTCTGTTACTTTGTGCCAGCCGACTAGTGCAATGTGTCGCTCTGATGGCATTGAGCCAAAACATTCCCAGCGACGGCTCATGTCTACCAGCTGCTTTGCTTGTCTGCAGCACAGTTTCAAAATCAACTTATTTCCTTTTCACATGGTTGTGGATTCTCTGGAGGGATGAAAAACAGCGATCACCTGCTCCAATCTCACAACATATGTTATCTATAAAGCTTCATGATGCTGCTTTGCTACGGCACTCTACAGGTACTCACAGTAGAGTATTACATTACATTTTAAATTAAATCTAATTTTAATCAAACATTCGTGTGCCTTTCATGTGAATACACAAACCATTAAATGACCCTCACTTCATATTGGCCATCCAAAGCATCAGCTAATGGTTGTATTAGCCCGCCACAATCAATACTGGTCAAACTAATTACTGCAGAGTAGTTAACTAGGCAGACTGGGTATACTGCTAGTGTTGTTGGGCAAGTGGGTCAATGCTCTCATGCCACACAACTGAACTCTGGCTCACTTGTGCATCAGCTCAAACTTTGTCTAATGCACATATCTCTGAAAAGAGATGAGAAGGAAGCGGGATGGCTCTTTCCTTGGCTGCTTCCATCATCAACTCCAGAAAAAAATAATGTGTTTAATTCTTTTTCACCACTTGAGGCTTTTTACTCGCCCTGGGTGATCTAATTGTTGAGTCCTGCCAGCTACTGCGACCGTAAAGCCTGACTGTAAATGCACGGGCATGCTACAGTGACTGTGCTGAGTCTAGTCTCTGGTGTGACCAAACAGGAGTTTAAAGGACATACTGTAGCCTGCTCCTCAGTGAAAACAGATGCTGAGGCCTCCTGTGACCTGGGGGCGAGGGGGGGGGAGCAGTATGTGTCCATGTTGCCTGAGTGGCCGTGCCGTCCTGACCAACAACATATTGCATGTGTCTGCAGACTGGATGCTGCGTGCCCTCAGCTCCTCTGCTGATAACCCACTACCCCAGATTTGGAACTGGCTTCTAGGCAGCCAGTGACACAATCCCATTAATAAGAGTTGCTGCCTGCTGTTAACTGTTGTACTGGATCCAAAGGGGGAGAATGAGAGAAAACCTGACAGCCTTGATTAAACTCTAGGGATTATCCTCACTGCTGAGTGGTGGAGAGAGGAGGAATATAAGTGGGTAAACAGTTTTTTTGTGGTTTGCTTCAGTGTAGACATGAAAATCAAAGAGAACCTGCTGTTATTTTAATTTTCAGATATGTTTGAAGTGCAGTCATTTTATCAGTCTGAATGGAAGTGACCCTAGTATGAACCGTTGGAGAATAACTCCTAGAAACTGGATTAGAAGTGTCCCGCTTTATCAATCTCTCTGATGCAAAATGCATCAGAGAGATTGATAAAATCTCTTTGATGCGTGTTTAGTAGGTAAGCATCACATGCGCCCACATGGTTTAGCTGCAATTAATCTCAAATCTAAATCTCATGAATCGGTGATGGAGCAAAACTTATGGTCAAATACCCTCGTCTGGACGCATGTCACCTTTGCAGGGTGCTTTCCAAAAACCAGCCTGGCACTCTGCCTGTGAGTGTCAGATTGGGAGTTTACACATCATTTAGTTTGGCACATTAAATGCTGACCTTATGCATCAAAGTCATTAGATTCTATGAAAAAAAACATCTTTCATATGGCTGGATCTGTGTTTCAGTGGCCTTCCATTATAATTACGTTTTGCTAGGACTTCCCAGTACAACTGCCATTAGTCATCATCTGCTATCAGCAATATAAAGTCAACATAATACCTGCTGGTGGCACTAAACAACCCTCCCCCTCTCCCTCAGATGTCACGCAACATGCAGCCTGCTGGCACAATCACCCAAAGCACACCTTGAATGTCAGGAGAAGGACACTATTGAGTCACTGCTTTCATCCTACATACAGTACAAGTCCCAGAATTAATCTTAAATTGGAGTTTGACCTATAATTCCCATAGATTAAAGTGCTGTATTTAGAAGAGCAGAGTTGCTCAACAGAAAAATAAAACATGAGCGAGAGATTTTATGTGATCAGTGGGCTGGACGTGGGATTTCAATGCATGTCATCACCAATATGATGAGACACACTTTGCTTCCTGTCGCTGAGATTGACCTAGATTTCTCAGCTAGATCAAGCTATGAGGAGGACAACATGAAAAAACACATTAAATGTACATATATTATTTACAGGCTCTAGACTGAGGCCACGTGTTCTTTTTTGTCCTTTAGCAAGGAGAAAAGTCACTCCACCAAAGGCCAATGGCCGTGCAGGGCAGCCGTTCACATGCAAGCAAAAACACACCGTGAAAATATGAAAAGCCAATAAACTAGCTGTTGTCAGCTCAGAGTGGCTATCATTTTTGAAAACAGCCAATATTTTCATCATGATCAACAAAGCAAGCTTGCAGTCTGCAATGACATGTGGTCCGTGAGAAAGCCAGCGGGGTATTGTGTGAGCTACACTGAGAGATGATTGGCGTCATTCTACCTTGGTAGCGGTTGTTTGAGAACACAGAGGCGTCTATGTGCAAACAAATGATAATAAAAAGGCATTATGCAGCGTAATGGTCTGTAAAATTCCCCGCAGATCGAGTCGGCCTTGTCGGGGAGGGGGGCGGGATAGTCACAACATCACAGGCTGCTGGCAATGATGGAGATTAAAGCCCTCCCTAATGGAGCAGCAGCGGGACATGGGGCTGTGCCAGAGAGCAGGCCACAACAGAAAGGACAGAGGTTTTAGAGGGGCAGAGAGCGAGCTGCTGTCTGAGAAAGTGACCTGGAATCCAGAGTCCTCAACACCGCTCCAGGTGCAGGTCTGTCTGTGTGTGTGAATGAGCGAGCAAGCAGGATGGCACACACACACAAACTGGCACTCCACTTCTAGGCGCACTTAAAAAGACTGAACAAGAAGAAAAGCTCTCGGAACAGCTTTCACATAACGACTGCTGATTTGATCATTTCCATCTTCTGTCAAAAGTGCACACATTAGTGAGTCGAATGGAGTTTCCGTGCCACACAACCTTCCAGCCTAGTTAAACATAAACCTGTAAGCCAAACAAACAGTCTACTTTATTTACAATACAGCTCAAACAGCAGGGACACTGGTAGATTTAGGAAACATAGACCTACAGCTGGCAATCAAAATGACAAAGGATCAAACAACCATGACATAATTAATCCACCAAGCATACAGACGAGAGCAGATGACTGATAGGGACAACTCTTGGATGGGTTAGCTTTAAAGGCCCTTTTTATTAGCTTCTTACTATGAGCATTGGGGATCTACATGATCACGAAATATTCTGCCCAAGTTGGAAGGTTTTGGTAATGTCACAGGAGAGATTTCTGTATTTGGGTTTTGTGCTTATTGCTGATTTAAGGAGTGCTCAGCTGGAAATGGTTATGCACCAACCAGGTTTAGGCAACATTTCTGTGCCTGATCTGTTCCTCCTGCCCAATCCGTACTGCACATGTACAACTCTCAAGAGAGTTTCTTTCAGAATGCATTTAATGGGTGGTGGAAATGCTTTTTGTCAATAAATTCTGACGTAGCAAACATTTAATTCACATGACTGATCAGCTGTTTTCGCTCTGCTGGTTGAGACGGGCTGATATGAAAGAATAATTATAAGGTGGCCAATTAAATCCAGTTCCTAAAGACTTCTATCCATTTTCTCTCATGGGTGGCTAAAATTGTCTGATTAGCAACCTCTCTTTTGTTGTTTTCCCTATATTGGTACAGTCTCTTCTACTGTTTTCTCTCTCACGTAATCTCTACTTCTGTTTACCGATAGATAAGCCTACAGCAATACATTACACTGCCATCTTCTGAAGAAAATATGATTACTTGCTCTAAACCAGTTGGATGGAATTGTCCCTAATGAGCATTTTCTGCAACATTTCAAAATTTTGCTTCCGAATTTGCTTTGACTTTATTGGAAACACCGCTACAGTTTTTTAAAACAAGTTTTAATGTCTTCTGGATGCAGTCTACCAAAATTTTGGCGCCATTTTGGCAAATGTTGCTAAGTAATCTAACAACTGTGCAAACCTTACAACCCACATTACAGCAGCTAGTCAAGGCCAATGGCGAAAAGTTGTGTAATGACTCACTCAATTATGCATTTATTTATTTTAACAAATGGAGCAGATTAATATGTCTTTATTTCCCCTTGTTTTCAAAAGCAATGGGACATAAGTGTGCAAAGACACCGTCAAGCTTAATCATGTAAAATGCCATTACTTACAGAGCATAAAGCATGCTCATACCAATGCACACAGTCCACTTGTAAAGCTTTAGAATGAAAGACAGGGTGGCGCTTGACATAAAAACCCTGCCTATGGATTTTCTAGTTTGCACAATTAATATGGTCAACAGTCTTCTTTTCAATCCTCTGGGTCCAAGCTGTTGCACTTTACGAGTTACAATAGCTCTAAAGTGGCTTCACCACTTATCAGCTGTCAAATAAATACACACAGGAGAGCCCAGCAAGGTTACAATTTTTCACTGTATTATTATAGTACATGACTACACTCAAATGTTCCCCAGACTGCTCTGCATTAGCAGCTCTGGCGTCTTCTGCACAACAGGCAGTCAAACACTTGGTCTGGCTTGGTTCGCCATAAGTGAATGGAGAAAGCAGCTGTAGAGGACTTAACAAAGCGACAGTGAGCTGAATGAAAATGTACAGCGTTATTACCCTAGCTCCACAGGGAAGACTAAAGATGTAGAGTTGGAGCAGTTAAGTTGAATGGGTGGAAAATGTTCTGAATCAAACGGCACAGGGGAAAGTTCTTTGTAAGGAAAGTGGACTTGTACAATGTGGGATTCCTGATCACTGAATTGGAGCTGCAACAACATATCATTGACAGGACTTTTGATGCTTCATGGCTCCAGAAAATCCTCCTGTAACAGAGGCTGCTGAAGGCTTTTCGTGGTCCAGTCAGTGGGGCTGCACATGTGTCCCCCCTCTATTGATGCAGGGCTAACACAAGACACACGCCTCACTACGCTAAGCTGCACGGGCAGACAAGTGCAAACACTATTCATCACCATGGCACTGGCTGGAGGACTTTGGTCCGCGATACACACCACATTAGACCACTGCATCTCACCCGACAGTGTTTATGAAGAGGTTTTTGGCACATTAAAAAAAACACTGGTGCAACTCAGAGCAGGCCGGCCAACAAGCTCACACTGTGGAGAGCTACTGGAGAAGCCAACAGTCCCACGCGCTGACGTCTTCCAAGTCTGTGCTAAATAGTTGTTACTTTTTCCAGGAGTTTCTGTGCAACTCTGAAGGCTTACCACACACACTACCTTTTCACAGTTGTCTTACATCACTGTTTGTTTGATCAGTGCGGGTAATAAAGTTCCCATCTGGCTTCCCGACTGAGACTCTGGCCAACAGAGGCGGGACATATTTGTGGAAAACCACGAAGAGAAAGACAGAGTAAGACAAAAAAAGTTCTTATCTGATCTGATCCTCTTGGGATTTCAAGTTCACAAATGGAATTAGGAGTTAAAAAAACTGCAGGATTCAAAGAAGTGCCAAGCATAGAAACAATATTTCTTCAAAACAGATAAGCAACAGAACATTTAAAGCACAACACGACTGTGAGTTTGCACAACAAGAAAAGGTGACTCAAGGTAAAACTCATGTTTAGACTGAGTATAATCATCAGTTTCTGGAAGCCTTGACTCAGATTTAAAAACCTACCACTGTTGCCGTTTCCAATTAAAAACTGCAGACGCATTCGATTCTACAGTAATAAAAACATGCATACATGGTGACTTTACAGCAGCATTTCAACTATGGTAAAATGATTAAGTCTGTCTTTGCCTAATGTAACCACAGTGTATTTTAATACTGTAGAGTGATGTAGCTTTTTCCTACATCTACTACAGTTTTTTTCTTCCCATAAGGCATTCCTCTCTCCTCGTTTGATTTTATAACTTCCAGGCTGGATCCCACAGGGGATCCCAGCAGAAAGAAAGCAGGTCAAACTCTGACAAGAAGTTTCTTTGGGATGTTTCTCAGAGAGGTGAATAGTTTTATTCATGCAGTCCATGCTGTGCAGTAATTTATTCCAGCCAGCAGCATTAAGATCTCTTAAAACCAGGGGCGTACTGGAGGGTAAACCCACCTTCAGTCAGTTTAAAGCTGACATTGATCTTTTTCTGTGTAACATAGATCCGAGTGTATCCGTAGATCATAGGGTACATAATGTTAGGATATCATTTTTAATTTAATAGGATGATTTTACTTCCCAATGTGAAGGTCAGAGTTTAGTGTTTTCATTTAGCCCTGCATAACTGACGAAAACGCCCATTTCAAAGAGAGCTTTCGATTCACACATTGTTCAGTTGTGTGATGATAGAAGTATTCTGAAAACACTGAACTCTAAAGGGAGTTCTGACACATTTGCTGGTGTCCTGTGCCACGGGGTATGCAGCGGTTTGACTCACTTGAATGACAAAGATGGGGCTCTGACCCGCAGATGTATACAATTAGCGGCCACACTTCTAATTAGCATTACTAATAAACGAGCCTTATATTGAGTTTATAAAGAGATCAACAGCGAAACTGAACTCGGATATACTTAGTCTTAACAGTTGTATCCTTCAAGCCTTAAAATCCATGCACAAAGAAAAAGAAAGATAAACAAAAAAAAAATCCCAACCCCCTCCTGCACGGAGTGAAGAGGAATGAATGAGTTGGGAAGCAGACGGTCTTAAGACAATGCAAAGTTAACTTTAGGGAAAAGTTGCAGCGAGTGCAACAGTGTAACTAATTCTGCCCAAACGATATGAAACCAAAGACCATTTTCAGAAACAATGTAGATTACAGAAGATGTCAAACTTGCCTCTTTATCTCTGCAAGAGTTGCTTCCTCTCGTCCTAAATCCACTCTGCGGACAAAAGTAGGATCCCAGAGGTGGTTCTCCAAGTGTGGAGTGGCTCCTGAAGCCCGTCCCCGCTGCCTTTACCTTAACTCGTGTCTGCTGTGCTGGATGAGGCTGAACGTGGCTCTCATCTGGATCTCAGCACTTTGAATGGAGCTCTGGATGGACTTGAGAGTGCAGGGTCCGCCGGGCGTAGGGAGTGGCTGAGCGGCGTCTCTGGGCTAGTCCAGCGTCCCCTCACCTCCAGCGCAGGGAGGGGAGGTGGGGTTGTGATGCCTTCAAGTGCCTTCAAAATGGTCGGAATTGTTGAGATTTATTTTTTTGTGCCACATGAAGCGCTCATCAGGAGACCCATTGTGGTCACGGGCGTGATTTTTTTGGGAGGGGACACAGGGGACATGTCCCCTGCACTTTTACAAAAGGCCGTTTTTGTCCCCTGCAGTTTTTACCGTCCAATAGAGAATTTCAGGCACTAGGACCAAGCGGAAAACGGCCGCTCAAGCTGAAGCCTGTTTCCCTTAGTTTAATTATAATTTAGTAATGGTAATAGTAATAGTAATAGTAATCGTTTTCCTCTATAACCGTATCAACAAAATTGATGATTGTTAGGTCAAACCAAAAAAAAGGATCAGTAAACTAAGTAACAATAGAAAACTAGAAGAACTAGGCTACTAGAAAACACAGTGAACTGAAAGAGTTCGAGTTTTATTAAAGATACTTCTGTTTTGGTCCAGGTGGTGGACTTTATGGGAAATGAATGAATAACTCATGGTGTGTGTGTGGGGTGGATGGATGGATTAATGAATGGACTGTTAACGTATGTTGAAGTAAAGATTTTTTATATATTTTGGTTATCCCATATCGCATAAATAATAGGCATCTATTGTTTTTTTCGCCAACCAAGGGAGGACAATGTTTGGAGTAGTTTCTGGAATCAAAACTAGGATTTACGAGGTGAATGGTAACGCAACATTAAAGTTTTCCCTTCATCCTACAGACAGACACACCGTCCACCCGACAGCACAACATCCCCCTCCTGTGTCTTAATGCTAGATAGCAACGACTTGTTGACCCATTATTTAATGATACCATCTCTGGGTCAGTTTGGTATGTCAATAGCAAGGGGTAAACTCATTTCTGACGGCCAGAAAACGGACTGTGTTGCAGTTTTCTGAGGGGTGAAACATCCTCAGTTCACTGACCCGCTTACAAAACAATGACATGGTACTGTACGGGGGGGTTAATTACACGGATTGGCGTTATAGTACAGCATTCTACACAACGGGCAGAGAGCAAGTGTAACATAATTACATTAAGTAATAATTCCGCTGCTATATGTATCACAGTTATGTTATTCGGACACAGTTTGTCAGTTTTCCACAGTGTGTGAACTTCACTCTCCCCACACAAGTGTAATGACCCACATCCATTGAGTCCTACTGCGCATGCGTTGTTGCGTCTACAATTTCCTCTCCCCTGCAACTGATTTCACGTTAGTGGAGTCCAGTGGTATTATTTTTTATTTCACGGACCGTTTTTGCTCAGAAAGAGGTTTTCGGTGAGTTGTTGTTTGGTTTTGTGCAACGTATTTAGGCGGCGGCCATATGTTTAAGCTCAACTGTGGCATTGCGTCAGGCTCTTTGGATGTAGTTCACCGTTAGCTAACCTAGCACTGTGCGCTAACCGTTAGCCGGTGTTGGCTGAAGTCAGCCATCCACGGCCTTCATATTTTAACTCGTTTGTGTCACAATGTAACGTTATGCCATTGTAAGCCTTTTTAAATCACTATTAATCAAAAATAATAGCGTTAACTGACGTCGTGTGCTAGATTCGCATCGTAACAGAGAACAATGGTAACGTTAGCCGAACGGCCAAATCTGTTGCTATGATACACAGTTTGTGTTATGGTGGCATGAGTAATGTATGCCTAGCAGGTGTAAGAGTAATCTGTTAACGAGACATGCATTGGTTCCTTTTCATTTATAAAGTCTTGATAGGTGACATGCCACCATACCTCAGCACTTTACTAAACTGATCACATAGTAATTATCCCACACGCTCTAGTGATTGTTTAATGCTCAATGTTCCCCGGACTAATGCTGAATGTGGATAAACTGCTTTCAATTTTTCTGCTGCATCTACCTGGAACATCTTACAACATTCACTCAAACTCAACACAATTATAACTATGGGACAGTTTAAAACTATGATGACCAATAACTCTGCCTTCACTGTAACTGTTTTTAATGTTTTTGCATGTGTTTTGTCTGTGCTCTTTTGTGTTTTCTCTGTACTCTGTTTTGTGTTTTCTCTGTACTGTCGACATAATTGTAAATGAGGGGTTGCCTTCACTGATTCCTTGAGAAATAAATAAAGGATAAATGGAAAATATTATTCTGTCTCTATTTTCTGTCTCTGTGCATGGGGGTCACTATCTGATTGACTAGGTCACTATCTATGCATGCGTACTTCACTAACTGTGTGTGTGTGCGCCCTCTCTCTTTGCATTTATAGATTAATCATGTGAGATGCTTTTGATACAATGATCATGTACTAATATTGTTTTAAAACTATGATTACTTTAAATACATTTATTTGATCTGCCTAAACTTTCTGTGTTTCTGTGTGTTTAGAGTAAGAGTATATAATCACAAAGATTATAGAAGAGTTAATGAATTACGCAGGGATAGATAGTGACCTAGTCAATCAGATAGTGACCCCCATGCACAGAGACAGAAAAACAGATTATTCTTACACAGTCAAATATTATTACATGGCCACCATATGTCGGGAAGGAAAAGAAAATAATTGAATTCATATGTCCTAGTCTTGACCTTATTTATTTTCCCCTTTGTCTTCCAGAGTGTCTTTTATGAGTAATCAAAGGCAGCAGAAGCCTACGCTTACAGGCCAGCGTTTCAAAACCCGAAAAAGAGGTAAGAAACTTTAAGGACACTAGTTTTAAAGCTATCTTGTTTGGATTGTGAAGTCTTGTAATTTTATCAAACAAGTAGTTAGGTTTTCATCAGGTTTCACAAAGAACATCTGCTTGACTGTCTGTCACCTTTTACCTTTACATACTTTTTCTCCCATAGTCTTACCTGTGCACACTCACAGACACAGGGATATAATTGTAATGGTTGATATTCAAAACATTATAATTGCCATTTTGCATACTGAAGAAATGTGTCCGTTGTATGTTGTGCAAATGCATTTACTTTAAATGACTTGAGCAAGGAAGATAATTGATGTAAGGGTTTCTTTGGACACGTCTTTTAGAAAGTCATAAGTTGTAGAAATAACCTTAAGTAATGATTCTATCATTTCAACAGATGAAAAGGAGAGGTTTGACCCTTCCCAGTTTCAGGAAAGCATCGTACAAGGTCTGAATCAATCTGGCACTGATTTGGAAGCTGTCACCAAGTTCCTTGATGCCTCTGGTGCCAAGCTTGACTACCGACGCTATGCTGAGACCCTGTTCGACATCGTGGTGGCTGGTGGAATGCTGGGTAAGAGGAAGGACTCCTTTTCGTATTTGTTTCATATGTTGTACAGCTGATATGTGTCCTGAGATTGATAATACCCAGGACAACTTTTATGTTCTTTAGTTTTATGCAATTGTAAACACAATCTTACAAAGTTTAACGTAATTGGAGTTATAAAGTATCAAACACTTTTTACAATTCAGTCTATCCCTTAAATGTTAAGAAACAACATCAATGGTCATCCCAGTTATCAACCAGGAACTATGTATAAAAGAGACTCAGTCACAAAATGTAATGTGTTTCTTTTCAGCCCCAGGGGGTACCTTGGCGGATGACGTAGCCTGCACTGAGTTCTGTCTCTTCAAAGCACAGGAGGACATGGAGACCATGCAGGCATACGCCCAGGTGAAAGCCATTAAGTTCCTGTTTAAATTCCACAGTGATCATAGGGAATTTAAGAATCAACTTTTTCAGTTATAACAAGTAATGAAACATGTTTTGTGTTTGCTTTAGGTCTTTAACAAGCTCATCAGGCGTTACAAATACTTGGAGAAAGGGTTTGAGGAGGAGATTAAAAAGGTTGGTTTTCTGCTAAAGGCATCTTGACAGGAGCAGATAGCACCTGTCAAGGTCAAATTTCTGAATTCATGACCATATTATTCTAACTGAACATTGTAAAAACAAACTTTTAATGCATGTCTGACTCAATTCAGCCTAAAGGATTGTCCTTATATCTTTGCTCTTTGGCAGCTGCTGCTGTTTCTCAAGGGCTTCACAGAGTCTGAGCGCAACAAGCTAGCCATGCTAACAGGAATTCTGCTGGCCAACGGCAATCTCTCCGCAGCCATTCTCAGCAGCCTCTTCAATGAGAACCTTGTCAAAGAAGGTACTTACTTTTCTGCCCCTAAGGCGTGCCTAGTTTTGTTGTTTTGCAGGTAGAAGTAGAAGCAATGAGAATGAATAATTTTAATGTGAAGGGTTTTCAGTTAATCTTGAAAAACAATATGAATTTTATGTTTCTAGTATCTGCATTTTGTTATTCTCAAAAACAGTATTCTGCATTGCTTTTGCTTTTCCTCTCCATCTCAACATCTGTCTTTAAAAATGCACCTCAATGCTTTACAGTTATTGGTCTATGGCTGAGGGATGAGACAGTACCCAGACATTGCCCCAGGAACAGTTAATGAATCTGCACACTTTAAAATATTTAGATATAAGGAGTAAAATCCTTGTTAGTCTGTTGTTAAAATAGCTGCATACTGGATAGCTTACAATTTCCCATCCAAAATAGTGTGTAGTCATAATTAAGCAATGAAACAACCAATTTATTACAGTTAGTTATATATAATGGAAATGCAGTAGAGCCCCGAAGTCATATCACATTTCAGTGGCATCTTAGAAAGGTACGTCAAGCATATAAAATGCAAAATAACTCAGGATTTTTTCATTATACAATTAAGGGAATCAAATTTGTTTATACATTTCATGAAATGTTATTCTTCCAAATGAGCTGGTTAATGTGAGAGGTGATGAATGATATCACTTGTACTCTTAAAAATCTTTTTTTGTGCATTTAATGCTGGCTAGATTTTTTTTTTGCTTTCGGCTGTTATGCTCTAGTGCCGTAAAGGGGCCATTAGTCAGATTCATGGAGGTTTTCCTAAACCGGTGCATTGTCCTTACCTGTGTTCTTATAATGGTGAATCCTGTTGTACTCATAAGTTAATAGGGTTTGCCAGATGATCCTCATTTGCAAAAATATACTGTACATCCAGCATGAGACTACAGGGCCATGGACACACAAGAAAATGAAAATGAAAGTTTTGAGAATGGGGACAAGAAAGCCCAAACAAAAGTCTAAAGAGGGTCGACAACCGGACTGCAAATGTTTATAAAGAAACAAAAAAAACTTGTGAAGTGGAGGTACTTCTGCTGGGAGTCAACACCAAATGAGCTGTCGTATTTAGAGGCGTCCGTAGTGGATGTAAAACAATACACGGACAAAAAAAAAGGCCTATGGGGCACCATCTGGTAGAGTCTGCCCACCATGTACTGAGGCTCAACTTATACTGCAGCAGGCTGGATATTTTATTGTACTATGCAATAAAGGCAGAAATCCCCCAAAATAATCTTAAAAAATAACTATACAAACAGGCCCACTTAGAGCCTAGAAATGGCATGATCAATCACGGATTATTGAATCCTATGGGTCTCAATTAACATAACTGATGTGAATTAAACTGTAAGTGTAAGAACATAATGCTGTATATTTTACAATGTTTTAAAATATTTATTTTTGCAATGATTGTAATATACATCATTTAATATTATACAGCTGTATAACTGAAGAAAACACAATAACCAGTTATTTTGCACAAATGAGTTAGCACTGAAATGTGCTAACACGTGCAAACTTCCATGCTTTGCCTAACATCACTTCAAGTCAAAAGTTTCATCTTACACCCACTTGAGTTAGTCTGTATTTTTAATTCAAAAAGTAAACGCTGAACCCCCAGCATTATGGAAAAAGAAAAATACCCATAATTTGTGTAAATGTTTAAATAGTCTTGTTGCAAGCTTAGGGTATAAAATGATAATGTTTGAAAATAAGATGCAGATGGCACTGTTATACACAGTCATCCTTAAAGTTGGAATAATAAGTTTTTCAGACACAATCCTCTGTTAATTGTGGTTTCCTTTTCATTGAGATATGTTTGGAAGATTGATTAATACAGTTTTGAGAAGATATACACTTAATCTGTCAAGAATAAATCACATTGTCACAATAATTTACTGGAAAGAGGTACAAAAAAATGTATTCCAACTTTATGGGTGACAATGTATTTTTCTTTGCGTAGACTGATGTTGTCAGCCAGTATTGAAAACCTCTTGGATGGCTAGAGTTGGTCCCAATGGCTTGATGTATCAAGACCCTTAAAACCTTAAGATCCAGGGAAGGGAACTGTTGTTCCCACACACACACACACACACACACACGCACGTCTAATACACCTAGGGACCAAACAAATTTAGTTGACTGCATCCTTCTTATTTTAGGCATTGTTCCAGTTAAATCTAAATCTAATCGCATCCTGTGGAGTTGTTTGTCAATGTATTACTTGGGCCTATCTTTATCCTGGCAGGTCTGTTAGCAACAGCTGACTCATATTTTTATACATTTGTTCAGGTGTTTCAGCGTGCTTTGCTGTAAAACTCTTCAAATCCTGGCTTTCTGAAAAGGACATCAACTCTGTTTCTGCCAGTCTCCGAAAGGTTGGCATGGACAGCAGGCTCATGGTGAGAATGACCTCTCTCATACAAAGTCTTTATAAGGCTAAGATGACGCATTATGCTTCCTAGTGCAGTAAGGACTCATGACCCTATTTAAGGTTGTTTGATGAAAATAAGATTCATAATCTGCATGCCTTTAGCAGTTCCAAGCTATTGTGGCATCCAGTACTCAGGCAATTAATGAACAAAGGCTCCTTAATTGCTAAAGAAGGCTTGTCTGGCTAAACAGGGTCTGCCTCAATATTTGATTGTGTGCTTTTTTTCAGGAGCTGTTCCCTGCCAACAAGCGTAGTTGTGAGCACTTCTCGAAGTACTTCACAGACGCCGGGCTCAAGGAGCTTTCAGACTTTGCCAGAAACCAGCAGTCCATAGGTGCTCGCAAGGAGCTGCAGAAAGAGCTGGAGGAGCAGATGTCTCGTGGGGACCCCCTCAAAGATGTAAGCCTCATTAGTTTTTTCAGCTGCTCTCACAACAACCGATTCCCATTTTGTTTATCACACCACTGAGGGTGACACTTAAGATTGCTCTCTTCCCTAACCTCTGTCCCCGTTTGTCTTGAGGAGGGCTGGAGAAAATGATTCAATGACATGTTGGGGAAATCCACTCAACCTCAACATGTTATCTGCTCCTGCAGGCCTCTGTATCCTGCCAGGGTTCTCATACCTTAGACTTCTGCAGGATTTGATGAGCAATAAGCCTCAGCACATACTAGCCCTAGTTTGCCCCACTTTGTCAATAATGTGTGTTCCATGTGTGGGCCCGGCATCTTGCAGATCATCATCTACGTCCGAGAGGAAATCAAGAAGAACAACATCTCTGAGCAGACGATGATTGGACTAATTTGGGCCAGTGTAATGAGCTCTGTGGAGTGGAACAAGAAGGAGGAGCTGGTCACAGAACAAGCCATCAAACTTTTAAAGGTGACATCTCTAGTCGTGTTTCTATCAACTCATTTTTATGCACATTTTGAAGATTTGCATGAGAAAAGCTTGAAAATGTGCATGAAAGTATTTTCGCTCACTTGGGGTGTTATTTGTCTTTTATAAAAGAAAATAGTTAATGCAATTAAACAGGAGAAGGGAACACTTTTTCTGAATAAGTTCTGACGTAGGGAACATTTAACTCATGACTGATCAGCTGTTTTCTGCTCTGCCGGTCAAACAGACAATGAAAATGAATTATAAGTTGCCCAGAATTCTTCCATTTTCTCTTGTGGGTGGCCAAAGTTATCTGGTTAGCAACTTCTATTTTTGTTGTTTTTTCTGTCCCGCTCAATCTCTACTTCTACTACTGTTTACTAACAGATTAGTCTACAGCAATACTTTACCCTGCCATCTTCTGACCAAAGTACGTTTATGCAGCTTTGAATATTCTCCCTAAACCAGTTGATGGAAACGTCCCTAATTGACATTTTCTTTAATGAGACATTTCAAATTTTCACTAAGAATTTTAATGGAAACACGGCTTCTGCTATACAGCTTTGCTCTTATTTGACTCTGTGGATGTCATGGCAATTAACTCAGAAACAAGAGAGCTATAGAAACATGGATATCACTCTTGTTATTGCAGTTTATTAAAGGGTTAAAAAATCCAGGCTAGTGTAAGATTTGAACTTGGACGAAAAGATCATTGATATAATAGCCCAAAACCGTTTCACCAGAAAAGTAAAAGGATATTATTTATTATATTATTATTTCCTGTCATCAAGTCAAATTTTTTCTGTTTTATTTTTTCGCAGCAATACAGCCCACTGTTAAAGGCTTTTACCTCCCAGGGTCTCTCTGAACTTACCCTCCTGCTGAAGATCCAGGAGTACTGTTATGACAACATCCACTTCATGAAGGCCTTCCAGAAAATTGTTGTGCTGCTCTACAAAGGTAAGTTGTTTGTGTCCATGGAGCTCATTTCCCCCATACTCACAATTGTGGGAAAAAGCAAGTTTTATAGTGAGAAACTATGAAGCCGTGTGAGAAAGATGCCAGATGGCCAGAGATTACAGCCAAAAGTTTGTCTTGATTGATGTTGTCAACCTGCCTGGCGACATTTGTTTTTCAAGCACCTGCTGAAACATTTGTGCTGTTGGCATTGTGTTGAATATGATTCCCCCCCAAATGTTTGTGTTCGTTTCTTCTAAAAGCTGATGTCTTGAGCGAGGAGGCAATTCTGAAGTGGTACCATGAAGCCCATGTTGCCAAAGGAAAGAGCGTTTTCCTGGAACAGATGAAAAAGTTTGTTGAATGGCTCAAGAACGCAGAGGAAGGCAAGTACTTAATGGTCTTTTTTTTTATCAATTGCTGAGGGAGAGAAGGTCGAGGGGATTTTGAAATAAATTGTTTTCTTTGTATGATTCGTGGCATGATAATTAGTTTATACTGCTCAAAAAAAAATTTTCAGTTCTCCGTCCTTCTAGCCATGATTATGCTCTTACCATAGAGGTGGCTATACAGGTGATATACAGGACTTTTATATTGCAGTAAAATTGAGGCCAGAGTGAGTCAAATGTGACGGGAGCAAAATCACCCTGAAACTGCTTGGGGTTCAGAGGGTGAAAATGACATGGCGGTAATACTTAATGTGCATTCATGTTTGAACGCAGTGCTGACAGATGTTTTCTTTTTTTTTTCCTCAGAGTCTGAGTCTGAGGACGAGGAGGCAGACTGAGGACCTCTAGCTATAGCTTCCATCTTGATTTGTATTTTTTTTTTTCATTAACATAGCACCAGATGCAGTAGAAGGACTTGTTAAAAAAAGTCTGTATCTTGTTTTTTTTTCCTTCTCTATTCCCTACCTCCTACTAACTAGTTCAACTGTAATGTAAGGGCTTTAATATTTTAATTTTCAACATGTTTTCTGTCTGAATCAATACCTGTACTCTTCTTTAAAGTCCTTCAGGAGACGGTCACAGTGCCACATTTAGCTAAATAGATCCAATTCCCTTTCATGTAACAAAGGGGGGACTATTTGACAGATGGTTCCCTTTAAAATTAGCCAGTTTGGAGGCATATTTCACAGCTATTGTATTCAGTCATGGAACTTGCCAGAGGTCCATCTGTGTAGCCATGATATCCCTGTCCTCCTAAAGGCAAACAGTTTTTGTAACCACATTTTACATTTCTGCCAATTATGTGACAACTTTGAATTTTTTTTTGCCAGTTTTCAGATTCTGTCTCCATTATTGGCGGTGGAGGCGTGCCATTTCAAACAGCAATGGCCGTGGTTCCAATGCATCATAAAATGAACTTTAATTGTTCTCTACATCTTGTGTAACAGAACCATGAAAGCATTGTTTTTCCTTTCTCCTTTACCATACAGTTTGACTTTTTAAAATAAAGGGAAATTAATGGTTTTCATTACTGCTGGATTTACTATTTTATATATTCTTATCACAGAACTATTACAGTGTGAACATACTTAATAGAAATATTAGAAGACATTAGCAGAACATTAAAGTCCTATACAAACAGCCAATGGGATGGAAAGGTTCTTGTATAAAACTTGGGGAAATCCATCTGCTGTGTCACAGATCAGCCAGTGTGTGTTCCCTCTAAAATGTTCCATTGCTTGATCTCCTCTAGCCTCACCTAATCAAGTAATCAAGAAAGGCAGCCTGGCATGCGTGACCTGAGGTGCAAACAACCATCTCAGTCACCTCACTTCTATCCCACTTTAAATGGTAATTATGGCTCAGTCAAGCATGCAAAAATGAGAGTGAGATGGTGATTCAAGATGTTATGAAAACGGAGGTCCATGCACATTCATTACGACAAGTCATTTTACAAACTCTTGAAAAAACACGCCGCTTATTTTAATGCCATGCCGTGAAACAAATTCAGAATTTTGAGTGCATATTTAACCTTGTGCGTGGTAGGTGATGTTAAAGTGGCAGGCAACTTAGTTTTTTATTTCCCTCACCAATCCAAAGTTTTACATTGGTAGTATTGAATTGAGACCATTATCTTGTCCTCAGGGAGGAATCCATTCGTGCATGTAGAGCATTTTTTTTGTCTGTGTACGTTTCAGTGGAAAATGATTCACTTCAGCAGCAGCAGCCTCATATTGATAGTTACCCTGGCCTTGAGTGCACTATTGAGGTAATGATAAGTATATTATGTATTATATAAGTATAATATGTACAGTTCTTAAAGGGGATGCTCAATGAATGCCACATTTTCTCAAGTCTGTTTTTCCAACAGACTTGCTCCATAAAATGGGTAAAAATATTGTCGTTCAAATCAGCATGCATCAAAGGGAATCTACTGTACAACACAGCAGAGCGAATATAGTTGACTGATTATCAGTTTCACTCAGTACCAACAGATGGCAGTAAGCCCTTAAAAGATGCTTCCTCCTGCCATTAAAGCCTTCCACAGTTTTAAGAGTCAAGCTCAAATAGAAAAAGCCATTTTGAAGAAACCAGACTAGAAAGTATTAGACACAGGCAGAACTACAAAGTATCCGACACGAGTGTTTTCTCTGCCTCTCTGTCCCAGGAGGATTTGTTTGCCTTTTGGTTTTATTTAGTCACTCTAAAGAACATGAAACAATTTGGGAGAGTGACACGTGGGAGGAGGAGGAGGAGGAGGGGGGGGGGGGGGGGGGGGGGGGCACTGCTGCTTTTGAGATTTGGGTGTGAGAATGTGTGCACATTTGCGTGCAGCGCTGAATGGCAATGATGCTCTTCCATCCCGTTCCTGTGCAAAGCACTGGCAGCACCATCTTGGTGGGACTGTTATCTGCTTGTTGCCAGTGCTGCCTCACTTCACACCAGCAAAGAGAGCTCCTCCCTGCATGTCATTTTGTACAGGCACTGAAGAAAAGCTCTGGTATAATGAGCTGTGCACACTGTGCCACTGACACAACTGTTTGTTTTGCTCCCATTTTTAAGCAATTACATATGCTGCTGGATATACAGAAGGTTTATCCAGGGGTTTGCCTTTTTCACAGTGGGATCTCGAGGTGTGGAAATTGTTGGAACATACAGACAAGAATAAACGTATAGCAGTATCAGCACCAGGGAGGTCATATATCTTCATTCTCTTGGTGACTTTATACATGTTTTTATCTCGTTATCCTGCAGCATTCATAAGAAACAATATTTTATTCTTGTAATCATTTTTTTTTCAATGACATGAAATGTGTCAGAGAACAACAGAACACTGACTTCATTTATTTTTGGAAAATTCTGTCTCAGTTGGGCTTCCTGCTTGAACTGAACAGACCAGCACAATGTGCCAGGGAATGCCAGGGGAGTTGTGGAGAGCAATTATTCTGGATTTCACACTGCGGCTTTGGTCAGTAAACATGACTCACACTGCAATGCACAACTCATCTGAATAATGCTGTCAGAAAACAGAGGGAGACAGGGTAGCAGTTCGTTTTGAATGAGAAGAGAGACTTGAGATAATTACTCCGGTTTTTGACAAAAAAAACCACCCGCCTCCGACCTTGCCGTGATGTGCTGAACACAAAAAATGCACTGTTTTTTGTTGTGGGCAAACTGTAAATGATATCTATTTGCTTCACATTTCTAGCAGCATTTTGTTGCAGGCCAGTTTTTATCTGCTCTGCTGCTTTTGTATTTATGGAAGACCACTCTAATGCCGGGCTTAGCACCGAGGTGAAGTATTGAAATGAGGATCAACATGTTGACTCACTAAATGCTCCCAATTTGTCCTTGGATCAACTTGTGCCTACAGCGGCGCAACCTCCCAACCTCAATGTAGTCATATCATGGACAACCGAGCACCTCTTTGACAGGAAATAGCCACTAAGCTCCTGAAACCAAGAGGGCTGAGGAGTTCTCTGTTGTCTGTCAGCTGTCCCCGCTCAGCTCAGGTTGGTCTCTGTCCCTGGAGGTAACACGCCATCCTCACCAGCTTTGTCTCCCGGAGGCAGGTAGCTCACAGCTGCCTTTTTAATGTTGTGGCCTGGAACTGTTATTCTCAAGGTTATTCATCATGTATAGTACTCCTGTTTCAGAGGCAACTTACTTAAAGATGACAGCTTTAAAGCTTTTAGAGCACGGCTGCTGCCTGGCTGTCCTCAGGCTTGGGCTCCGTGTATCTGAATATCTCTCTCTTATTCGTCTTGCACGTCATTTTCCATGGTTTTAATTTGCGAAATAAAAGTATAAGAGTCAAAAACTGCATCTGACATACAGGTGATATAGGGGGTAGTGCACAAGTGGGTGTTTGTAGTTGATCTAGACCCATGTAGATTTCACATCTGTTGATTTGGCAGACAGTGCTGGCAGGATACATTCTCGTCAAACTTTTACACAGAGTGTGAGTTAGAATCACATCCTGTATAACAAAAAGAGAAGCAACATCTTAACAACACTTTTAATTTGGGGTAAAGAGGGCAAAGAGCCAGAGGCATAAACAGCGCAGGGGGAAAGAAAGTAAATCCTTTTTATTTTGAATAACCTACATTTATGCACAATTTATGTATAACATTTGTCTCTTTTTTAGACAAATACACTGTATGTAAACTAATAATGCTTGAATACTTGTTTTCTAAAATTGGCATAGAATAAAGTAACCTCAATATTAAAAATCCAAATAGGTAATAGTGTGAGAAACCCTATACAAAGCAATTTGACCTGAAATATGGGGGCATATATCTGTTCTATATACATACCATTTGGAGTAATAAAGCAAACATTTCAGTCATCTGATCTCAAATAAAAGTTGGGAGATGTAACATAAAAATGCATACTAAAACATTGATTTAACATAAGAAAATTAATGTTTTCATGTGACCAACAAATGCAGGAAAGATTTGGTTGAGGTCACTGGTGTAAAATATCCAGTGGGTGAATGTAACTAAGTACATTTACTCAAGCAATGTACAGTTTTGAGGTATGTGTACTTTAAAGTTCAAAGTCAAAGTAAACTTTATTGTAAATTTTCCATCCATACAAGACACACAGAGATTGAAATAAGCTTTTAAGATAAATAAGATAAATTAAAAATAACTTGACCAGTGGTGGAATGTAACTAAGTAAATTTACTCAAGTACTGTAGTTAAGTTCAATTTTGAGGTACTTGCACTTTTCTTGAGTATTTCCATTGTATGTAACTGTATACTTCTACTTCACTACATTTTGAGGCAAATATTGTATTTTTTAGTCCACTACATTTATCTGACAGCTTTAGGTACTTTTCAGGTCGAGATTTAACACAAAAACATCATAAATTTAAAGTGATTAGACATTTTTTCAATGAAACCTTATAACAGTATATTAAGTAGTTAAAATCAGCCCATAGTACTTGTTCAAGCAAATAATTAAATAAATACACCAAACCATAATGGATTTGAATGAATTCGAAAGGTATCAGACCGACTTTTCTGACAAAATAATGCGAAGAGTCAGAGAAGGTTCACTTACATTTTATAACTGCTGGTGCAGCTGGTGTGTCAGAATACAACTTAATACCCCAACTAGCCTTGACCCTGCCACTGATTCTCTATTTGTATTTCACTTTTCTGTTTGAAAAACTCTTTGTGCTGGGCCGGGTAACCATGTACGTTTCTTTTAATAGAAAATCAACAGGAATCTGAAAAGCGGTTGAAGGATCATTTCAAATGACCTGACTGTGGCTATTGTGCTCCTCTGGTAGGTCATCTATTCTGAAGTGAGAGGTTGAAGGTAGAAATTCAGCAGGAAAATACCTCTGCTATCCTTTACAAAAAAATCCAACAAGACAGCTAAACAAACAGTGGAATCATAAAGGTGAGCACTACGAAATTGGCTGCATGAAGTTCTAATTGAAAGGGTGAAACGTGGAAGTTGTGCAGACAGGGTTTTGTGCAGACAGGGTTCATTGATCTGGAGGTCACCACAGCTTCAAATAAGAGCACTCCGCCCCCTAAAAGCCCCTCTGCCGGCTTATGGGGACCACACCGAGTGTGTGTAATGGCCTGGCTGTGAGAGCCCCGGGATTTAACAGCTAGACTTGAGTCAACACTGAGGCTCATCACAAACATCATTACTTTCTCTTGGCTTGTCCTTTTCCCTCTTCAGTGGCCCAGGTCTGATAGCTGTGTACAAACGACTGGGAGCAAAGGAATGGATGGCCTACTTTGATAAAGAATGATTGACTCAAGAGCTGCTATTTACTGTGTGCATGCTTGTTTCTGGCTCCGCAGGAAAACGCTTGTTAGGGATCTTGGAGAGCATGCACATCATTAACATCTCTTACCTGCTCCAGCTCCGTGTTGCTTGTTCAAGGGTTGCAGCTGATTGCTCCAAAATCGAATGATTGCCATCAGGTGGTAACAGGCCATGTTGGAGGTACAGTGCATGCATTCAATTGGAGCGGTGCTGGAAGTGAAGGGGAAGGGGTGGGCACTTTGACAGAGCCCTCACGGGAACACCAAAGCTACATCACAACACTTTGGCTGTGACAAACTGCTCTGATAACTTGCAAATGGAATGAAAGTTTGCATCTCTAGAATGTTTTTAACGAGTCTCCCTGGAGTGCGGCATAATGACTATGCAACTCTGCAACGGAGAGCGAGGGAGAGAGAGAGAGAGAGAGAGAAAAAGAGAAAGAGAGAGAGAGAGAGAAAAAGAGAAAGAGAGAGAGAGAGAGAGAGAGAGAGAGAGTGTTCGGTCTGCATGCAGCCTTCAGCTTTCTTTTGCCCGTTTATGCACCAGCAGCTCTAGGGACTCAGACAGGCTGTGGAAAGACATGAAAAAGCCTCTACAAAACTGTTTGTTTTTGTAAGGAATGACAGAGTAGGGAGGAGAAATCCACTTAATATTAAATGACTATTTCTTCTTTAGAAATATAGCAAATATTCAATAAAACCCACCTAAAACATGAAGGATATTGACATTTTCAAAAGTGTAATAAGCAAAACATCCTCAAGGACAGATTAGGTAAGCAACAGGAAAAGCCTTCCATTTATTTTCTTTTAAAGGTTTAGAGTCCTTTGTGCTTAATATGTGTAAAATCTGCTTTGTGTCTACATGACAAATACATATATTAATGTTTTCTGCTCCCTGCAAAAGAAGAATAGCTCAAACTGTGACATCACAAGGTAATTACTCTTTTTTTCAAGACTTCCATTTTCCAGCGTATAAAGGACTTCTTTTTTCATTACCACCCAACGAGGCAGGGAGCGAAGAATCAATGATAGTTAGAAAAAAGCTAAAATAAAGTAGACGTGAATGGAGTGTGGGGATACACTTCACAGCTTTTTTCTTGATCCCGTTTCTTTCTGTCATCTTCATTTTTATGCTGTTTTCTTGTGTTAAGGGAATAGCGGTGGCCCCGTAAGAGATGATTTCTATGTTGAGGAAACAATATTAATCATTTGGAACATGGTGTGATGTGAGTGGTGGATGCACAAGTAAAAAGATTACTAATTTGGTCCACATGACCATTTTTGTCTGTTCACATGGACAAGGAGCATATCTGTTTCAATGAACCAAAAACACATTTAGACTCAGATCCCTCATTTGTGTGATAAAATGTATCAGTGACACATCTGGTGAAATTGAGAAAACAGGGTTTTAATTTTTCAGACTGGGCCAGTATACTGTGTAACGCAAAAAAAGGTTCATTTTGTGCTTTCTGAGGCTGATAATTCAACCCCACAAAAAAACCCTGTTGTTTTAACAGGACCTACATAACACCTGAAATTGCATGTACTTCACCTAATCTACAGAGAAAGCCAATCATTTATAAATGTGATATATTTCCTTTCTGGTCCATTTTAAATTAAATACATGGCTTTTATAATGTTAGAAATAAAAAATACCTCTGATTTGCAGATCCTAGTGATTCAGTACACTGAAAATAACTGCCATTTGCACCACTACCTCAAATAACTAATTCAAACCAAACTCATCAGGAAAATGAAAACCTGAACATACATGAGCATGATAAGATCTACCTAAATTGACAGAAAATTCAGAAGGAGGCATTTAAAAATGAGTCTTAAAGCAATATATATAACTGTTCAATTTAACATTGTGACATTTTCACGTTGGTCACAGTTTAATACGGTCACATGGTTAATGTTATTAAACAGAACTACTTGGTTATGTTTAGGAAAAAACGTCATGTGACGTTACATGACGTTACATGACGTAACATGACATAAGGATGACAAAATACTGTAGCAAGTAACAAAAACAACAGTTATGTTAAAATAAGTTTAGGACTTTTTGTTGCAGAAAGGAGACAAACATTTGTCTCTTGAGTGTAAATCTTATTGTGTTCCTATCATAATTAACATGGCCATAGGTCACTACAAAACAAATGTAAATTTCGGTCATAACTAGTTGTTTGCACAGATGATCTGTACAGCCATTCCAAATATTCTCTACATACAATATAAAGATGACAATATCAATATAAAAATTTACATAATATTTTTTTTGCTATATAATACCTTTATATTTGTTTCATCTAGCTATCAAGAGTAAAAGATCACGCCAGAGTGTGAATGCTGCTGATAAGTTCATTTTTCCAAGCCCCTTATTGTAGTTAAAGTAATTATTTGTCAATTAAATTAAAATTTCCATCTTAACTTTGTTTTAAACAAACATGTAATAGTCTAATTAGATATACTCTCCATAAAATCAAAAACTAAATTAAATGCAGGTTCTGCTTATAGCGTCACGTCTCCAAAAACAGATCAGCATTTAAATCTCTCTTGTCTAAGTAATGCTTGAGTTATGTAAGAGTATAAATTCCTGTGTTATTCTAGGGCAAAGATTTTATTGCAAAGCTTTAAAAATAAGTTGAAGTCACAGTTCTCCCCACAGTCTGCTGAGGGAAGGTTGTCGCAGCATGACAGTAATGGATTCCTTCACACCTCTTTTAAACTATCAGTCTTCATCGACGTATGGAGCATGTGATACTGAGTGATTCTTTAGTGTACACCTACAGTACAGGCTAAAATATGGCATCAGTAATGCTTAAATCAATACACAGGAAATACTGTGTGCATGCATACGGTGAGGTATATACAAAGCACCCGAATTTAGTTCGGGATTTAGATTAGAAATAAATACAGTCATATTTTGTGACAATACACTTTTCACTTTTCACTGTTCACGTTTGACAAAGGCACAGCAGTTTTATGGAGCTCATTTTATACAGAGGGAAATATTAAAAGAAAAAAAAAAGAAGAAGAGGAAAAAAAAGCATTCACCACCACAAACAGTAGGGGAATCACACTGTATATACGATTCAATAAGAAACTCTTACAAACTAATTGAAAGGTGACAGAAAAAGGTGAGTCACATCTCCAGCCCCAAGGAAGGCAACAAGGAGAATAAAAACTAAAGGCAGCCTCACCACATTTTAAAACTACTCTCATACAATAAGAGTGCCAGTGTCATGACCCGAGTGCTCTGCAGCGCTCAGAGCCTTTAAGCATTTTCCACACACATATTATGGACCAAGGCCATATAGAGCTTCTTAGACGAGCAAGAGAAAGCTGTTAACTATAGTGAGTGCTGGAAGTGCACACTTCATTTCTAACATACTTTGCAATATCTGATTTAAGTAAGTTTCTGCACAAACCTTGATGAGAACTCTTTGCAGTTTGAACAATTTTTCAATTACCTCTTGCTGACAGAAAAAGATAGTTTTCAGAAAGTTCTGGGTAACCATTCATAGAACAAAGCCTGCCACAGAGATGAAAATGCTTCAAGGTTGGATATGTTTTATTCTTTAATTACGTTAAAGGAAGAGTTTGACATTTGCGTAAATACGCTTATACACTTTCTTGAAGGGTGTAAGACCAGAGGAGCAATAGCACGTCCGTACAGTCAATATGTAGCTAGGGACAGCTGACAGTTAGCTTAGCTTAGCATTAGGCCTGGTCTCTACAGCTCAAATCTCACCATGCCTGTGATGGAGACTTTGATCAATCTGGTGGCTGATTCAACAAGATCTCTCGGCTGATTACAGTATCGGTGTCATAACCCATGATAGCAGATGCGAAATGGACCAAACTGAAAACTCAAAGTACACAAATGTTTTTCTAAAAGATGCTTTCTGTCAGTTTAGGTAGTTCTTATTATCCTTATGTTTGTTCAAGTGTTCATTTGTCTTATAGGTTAAGTTTTAAATGGTTATTTGATGCTATAGAATGGGGGTGTCACATCATTACTGACAGCTCACGTTGTACCCTACAAATGCACAGACTCTGGCTCAAAATGACATCAGCACTTTAAGATGGAAGCGACAAATCAGGGATATTTTGGCTCCACTTTTGTACAGTGGGAAGAAGTGGAAATGCGTTTTCCATTCTTTATACATATTGGCCAACTGGGATCTACTTACCATAACCTCTCTCATCTCAAGCTCATCCCTCATGCAGAAACTTCACCAACCAAATCCACAGACAACAAATAGGGCACCTATTATTGTTACCTTATATACATTTTGGACTCCACCTCTAATGGTATTTTGGAGACCCCTACATCTCACATTACAGCCTGAACCCTGCTGTACAGATATGAGACCATCATCTATCTGCTCACCAGCATAAAAAGCAACGAAGCGATTTTAACAAATGATAAATTTCAAGTTTTAAGGAGCCCATCGTGACATGGGTAAAGCACTGATTTTCCACCAGCCTCTGGTGCCGTTACCTGATGCTGACCTCTGACCATCAAATCATATTCTTATTCAGAATAATGTATCATCAGGCCTCCTGGTAGCTCACTGGTAGACTGCATACCTGAAGGAGTCCTTGTTGCAGCGAGTGGACCTGGGTTTGCATCCGGCCCGAGGTCCCTTTGCAGGATGTCTTCCCCTCTGCCCTTCCATTCTCCCTGTCACTATCAATAAAGCATGAAACATGCCCCAATTGTTTTTAAGAATATTATATATTTCCTAACATGCCGAATGGAAAGAAAATGACATTGTCAGATTCATGTTCTGTAATGTTATGTCAATGTGAACTAGCACAATTGACAACTCTGTCTCCTAGAAATGTTTTCCCAAATTATTTGGTGTGCAAAGTCGATCATTTCCTGGAATATATTCCAAGGTAAATTGTATCATATAAGACTGTCAGACCTCAGGTGGGGAATCAAGAGCAGATCCAAGTACTTGCCTTCATTGAATTTTATTCAGCAACAGTCCAGTAGTCTAGGTACAGGCAGGGTGGTTTAACAGGCCGATAATCCAGACACAACAGGCAGATAACTTAAAAAACCAGGCAGGATTCAAAACAGAACAAAAACTTTTTTAAATCTCTCCAATATAAACTTAAACTAAATACTAGTCTCATGTAGATTTCAGGCAACATACAGTACACACTGTGATGATCTGACAAACTCAACTGAAAAGACTTGAGAGTTTAAATACTCACACTGATTGGCACAAATGAGAGACAGGTGATGTACACAGGTGAGACAACACTTATTGTCCAAGTGGGAATCCTGACAAAGATAGGGTTGCATGGGAAGAAAGGTACCCATCTTATCTTTGAAGACAAAGACTATCACTTCTATACATAATTAACAAGAAAAGTAAAGTAAGGACTGATGCAGTTTTTCCCCCTGTTACAATGTGGGGAAGAAACATTTTACTCCTACCAGAATGTAAAGAATGACTTTAGTTTTAAATGAAAAGTTATATTTAAAATAACGATGCATTTTTTCAGGGCAGATCACTGCAATTTTTCCTGAGATGATAAAAGCATAATTGGCAATCTAATCTGCCTGGTTTATTCAAATTGAGTTCGCAATCACAAACAACAGGAAGCAAAGCAACATTGTGAGACAAAGAGGTGATTAGAGGAAAACAGGAAACAAGGATCTTTTTGCTGCTGTATAGAGGAGAGATTATTTTGCATGTTTTCTCTTTATCTTAGAGGTATAATATGTAACATTTCCATATGCAGTTGTACAACAACAACAGGACCTTTGATATTATACTTTGATATATTACTTGCAATATCCCAAATGTTTCCAACTGTGTTGAAACTGAGAGAAATGTAGCTAAAGTGTAGCTGTATGTGTAGAATAATTTAATGGTAAGATAGCTACTTCACAATCCCTCTGCCTCACTTCGTAGGAGACTTTGCTTGAGATGTTCTATAGCAAAACCCTCATTACACACACACACACACATACATGTTCTAGTAAAACCAGAAACCAATTTGCTTGAAGGGAGAATAGAGTATGAAATCGATCAATGAAACACTTGTTACACCAGCACCATATGGAGAGTAGTGGTTATATGACTTGCTTTGATGTGATGTTCCAGTGCTGGGTTATTGTTACATATTGAAAAGAATATACACAATGAGAACATTTTGTCTTGTTTGTTGATGAGATGAAAGTGAGGTAAAAGCCATCATGCCTTATTGATTTTGCCTTTCAACAGGAGATAAAGAGGAATAAAGCAGGCAGAGAAAGTTTTTTTTTTAAAGACATGCCAAATGTAGGGCTGTGGCTCAATAACAGGGAACATGCCCATAATTGTACATTTGTGTATTTCAGCAGATGCGGTTTTGTGTAGTGCATATAATTCAGTGTGCGCTTTGTGAGCTGGAGTCTGTATATGGTTTTACTACAAGTGAAAGAAAATTTAAAAAAATTCCAACTTTGATTTCACAAGAAAGAACATGGTGTTATAACCTGCACCACTGTTCGTTCGGTGGCTTCATACCAAACTGTGAGGCGTTTGCTTCATCACTTGGTAGCATGTTTGTACTGGCTTTTCCCCGCTGTACACATGAAATATACAGGTTCTCTCTTCTCTATGCATCATTGCACACCACTGGGCAAGCAGGTCAAAAGCATCCCAATTAAACCAGCTTCATGCTGACATCTAGTATGTCTTAGTAGACATGTTTTTATGACCAAGAAGTAATTAATTATGCAGTAAAATATACTGTAACACGGAACAGTGTTAGCCTTCCTTAATGCAGCTTCTGATTCTACAGAGCAACCAGAGTAGAAGAAACCTTTTTCAACCTTTAGGTCATGACCTAATAGTGAATCCTAGCTTTGCTATTTGTTTATCCCAGGGTTATCCAAGTCAAAGTGGATTTGCATCAGTAATGTAATAGACTCCGCTTTAATTTTGCATTACTTTGTTCCTCACACCTCTATATTTTAAAAATCTTGCAGGGGTCATTGAGGAGATGGAACAGTGCTGGTTCTCTGTGACCCTGAGGCATCAGAGATGTATTCAATAACATCATTCAGTAAGGCTCTCACTGCCGAGCAAATAGAAAGCCTTGAGAAGGTGTTGGATGGATTTTTTACTAAAGATCTCCTGGCCTTTGTACATAAGTGACTTGACATTGCTCTTGACCTTAACCACTGCCAACTATCAGCCCACCTTAAAGGAGCTGTTCAGGACATTCAGAACATTGAAATAGCAATAAACAACTACTGGCTATGTGAAGATCTTGTGGAGTTGTAGAGACTTGACCAGAGAATGAAGTCACGCTCCCCCTATGTTTGTAGCCTGAACATTTTTCCAGTAAAAGCCTACATTTTGGGCACATTCTAATTCCACTATTCCATCATATACACTAATCTTAACCTCTGATCTTAAAAAAATGTAAAGTAAGGAATTATGAAATAAATATGTGTAGCTCAAAGCCTGTGTCGCTGTGTTTTGTTTTGCTGTACCAGTGTCTGATGTGTTTTTGTCATTGTGTTTAAACTTTATACTCTTTGTACTTATGTAATTACTTTTGGGGCTAGGTATATCAGGTAGAAATAGGAATTATTATTTTCTTTTTTTTCCACAATATATTGTATGGTTATTTTGATGTTCTGGGCCCCCGATTATAAGCTACTGATAGCTTTTGGGGTTACCCTTTTTACAAGATCATGTTTTGCTGTATGATTTGAAATTTTCATTTGTATTTTAAAATGATTTGTAAATAAATTAATAAATGTATTATAAAGGAGAATAAGGCTTCTTGTATGTATATTTAAGTCATCATATTTGGAGGAGATGGCCTAGGCTCTTGGCCCTCCCACTGCCTGTTTTTTTAAATTATTTTTTTTATTATTATTGGCCAATCAGTCAACCAAAAACAAAAGGTTGTTCGGCCTGAAAGACCTGTCTGGCCGTGGTGTGACTGATTGATTGATTGACAGCAGAGAGGGCCATTGGGCTATCAGTCAACCAAAAACATTTTTTATCAATTCATTTTAAAAAATAATTTTAAAAAGTTTGTTCGGCCCAAGAGACCTGCTGGCCCACCGGGCATTTGCCAGATTGCAAGTTCAGCCCTGGTAACAGCAATTTGCCGTTCCCCCTCAGGTTATACTGCTAGCTCTTTCCAAACTCTTGCTGTTAGGACTGTTCAGTGTGGCGTTAGCTCTGTTAGCATAGCTGCCGGCTGACAAATAATAAAACCTTACATCTCTTGAGGTGCAAATGATGCACTGAAACTGATTGGGTTTTAAAATTGACCCATTTTCTCTGTGTTATATGTTCACTGTAAAGTAAAGTACAGGAGTTGACTAATTTTCGGGTTGCAGCAACAGTACCTCAAAATATCTGTAGTCTACATGTACGGCTCTCATTGGCTATCATTTGAATTCTCATGGTGTGCGCCTTTGAAATGTTCAAAATGTCAACCATGAATCATGTCTGAGGAGCAGAGGCCCCAGGTGTGACTCTTCGTCTGCCATCTTTAAAGTAAAACAGCTCTTCTGAGAGCACTAGTAGTTATAAAATAGGGCACACATTAAAAACATGCAGTCATGAGTTACCAGCGTGACATTAAGCTACCCAAACAGTGTATTGCCTTTTTTGATACAAAAATCTACGGGAAGCTTAGATGTTGTTTGATGCAGCTACACATATTCTTTGTCGTGCAGCTGCTTGAACAAAGAGAGTAGTTACCAGATGATGTACAATATAAAAGCTTGTCCAATATGGAAATCAATAGGAGCTTCAACAACACCTTGTAAGAGGTAAAATTACTGTTTTTGTCAGTAGAGTCTGGTAGCTTTGACGATAGCTTACATAATGGCTTTAGTTCCCCCCCATGTCCACTTAATCAAGTCAGTTTGACAGCAATGTAAAGAGATGGCAAAATTCTCAATATAGCATATGATTAAATGGATTATTATATATTATATATTATTATATACGGATATTGACTTTTTTAGATGGGCCTTTTTTTTTAAGGTGGCTAAACCCATTTATCTGCTGCTCCCATCCACAGCAATACATTGTTTTGCTGTGCTGCCAGTTCTTCTGCCGGCTTCTTCAAACTATGAGTGTGCCGACTGACATCTACTGTGGGTGAAACACTGAATATGGATAAGTACCCACCTTCAAAAAATATAAACTATCCTGTAAGTCCGTCTCCAGCACCTACCATCCCACAACTAAATCATAAATGTGCATTTTTTACAATACAGACCTGATTTGACAGCTGGCCCAGCAGCTAGAGTTATGTTCAAAAATAAACTGTTTTGTCATATTTGTTGTATCATACTACTTGAGAGAGTGTATTTGATCAGTGGTGGATTTACCATTCTGGTTGTCTATTTTGTTTTGATCCTGTGTTGATTTAGAGATATACAGTACCAGCAAATATCTGCTAAATCACTGACTAAAAGCATGCCATGTTCCTGTATCACCTTCCTTTTCTTCTCACTGTAGAACGTGAGAAGAAAAGGAGAAATTGTCAAATTTCAATGACAAATTTTTAGCATATGGCTCCAAGATGACTGATCATTAAAGAAGATTGAGCATAGATAAATGACGTGTTATGTCTTGCTTGTGTGAGATGATGTTACATTAGCAAAAATCCATATCACCAACCTTTTAAGCCAATAAAAAATGTCTTTCTGCCATAGTTGGGAAAATGTTGCCAGCGTTCTGCCCTGCTGTGTTGTTGCCTCAGAAATAAGAAGCTTCTGTGTTTCTGAGACAATCACAGCAGAGGGAAGGCCACGCTGACTCTACACTGCCTTGTCTACTCCCCCGCATCAGTAAATCCACAGCACAGGTGCCACTTGCCAACTAAGTGCCACTTTATACTAATACTGGTGTAAAATTATTGTAGTGGAAATACACCACAAAGTACCCCAATTTATTACCTGGTGTTTTTGCAGAATGAGTTAATGCTTCTTGTTTGAGGTAGTTACACAATCACAATGTGATAATCACTCAGTAGGAGGAAACTTAATATGCTTCAATATGCTCTATTCACTGTCTGATAATCACATTGTAAAATGCTGTTTTACTGTGAGAGGCAAACATTTACAAAATTAATTCAGCATGAACAAAGATGATTTAGGTTTGGAGAATAGAGGTGAGTGTGGGATTGGAGTCTTCCTCGATCTATCAAAGCGTTCGATACGATTGATTTCTTAATCCTCTTAGGTAAATTGCAACATTATAGTATCAAGGGCACAGCGCTAAATAAGTTTAGAAGTTATATATATGATAGGGAGCAATATCTTCATGTAAATATTAGTAAATCACAGCATAGCATTATGAAATATGGGGTCCCGCAGGGATCAATATTAGGACCGCTTCTTTTTATCTTATATGTTAATGATATTGTAAACTCCTCTCTTATTTTACATAAAGTTATTTTTGCTGATGACACAAATTTATTTCTGTCACACAAAAACTTGGAAGATCTTCAATATCTCATGTGTGAAGAATTGATAAAGGTGGACCTCTGGTTAAGATGTAATAATCTTTAAATATTGATGAAACCAATTTCATTGTATTTCACTCAAATAGAAACAGAGATGATGTTAAACATATGAGTATTGAGATAAACAGTAGAGCGATTGAGAGAGTAGAATCCACTAAATTTCTGGGAGTTCATATGGATGAATTTTTTAATTTCAGAAAGCATATTGATGATCTGACAAAGAATTGTTGTAAATACGTCGGCTTATTTTTTAAATTGCGACACTTCCTCCCTCTTGAAGGTCTTCTTAACCTGTATTGGTCCCTACTTGAGCCTCATTTGAATTACTGTAATGCTATATGGTGCAATTCATATCCTAGTAATCTCAAGAAATTAAAGACCTTACACAAGAAAGTAATTCGATTAATATCATAGACCAAAATACTACTGTTGAAATATGTGTAATTCAAGTCTGGGTCGCTATGTTTTGTTTTGCTGTACCAGTGTCTGATGTGTTTTTGTCATTGTGTTATATATTATTATATATTTATACATAAATAAATAAATGAAATGAAAAAAAAATAGACAAGATTGCTTCTTTAAAGGTGCAGTGTGTATGATTTAAGGGGATCTATTTGTAGAAATGTTATATAATACAGATCATTAGGTTTTCATAATTACCTGAAACTAAGAATCATTCTGTTTTGAACTTTGAATGAGCTCTTTATAACAACATACGAAGCGGCAGACACTAGATCCAGAGAGGGGTTGCATGCTTTTACTTTAACCTTAGGGCCACTGCACGCTTGGAAGGGGAGGGGTTAAGGGAGGGGTTAAGTCATAGAATTTCCCTTCCATTTTACTCCGATAATGATGAGCTTTAAGCCTGAAACAGAGCAAACCAATTACAAGAAGAATCCTTAGCGATAAACGTGTAATTTTGAGCAAAAAAGGTAAGATAGGTTTTATTGTCATCGTACAGACACCTATACAACGGAAATGGGATTGCATCAACTGAAAACAAAACACTTCAGTCCGAACAGCTACGGCTGATGTTGTAATAAATACATAAATAAAATAAGAAGGGTAAGGCAGTAAATATATTGTACATATTGAAAAAATATTGCATATTATGGCACATGCTCAATGAGTATAAGAGGAGAAAACAAGTGAATGTCTCATGTGAGTGTCCTGATAGCCCACGGAAAGAAGCTGTTTCCCAGTCTGTTTGTTCTGCTGACTACAAGACTACAAGACTATGTACATATATATATATATATATATATATATATATATATATATATATATATATATATATATATATATATATACATATATATATAGTAGGAGAAGACTGAAATGGAAACACAGGATTTAAAATGTGAAAAAAAGAACCATAGCTATGAACCATGACAGCATTATTTGCTTTTCCTTGTCTTCATCTTAAGAACATGGAGCATGAAAGTACGATGTTTTCTCAATATCATCCCTTTTTTTCCACTGGAATACCTTTTTTCCATATCAGCTGCACCACAGAGAGGCTGACTCAGCTGAACAAAGATGTCAAAGAATCTTCTGTCTCTTCATCCATAGGATGAGGGATTTGAATTAGAATAACTGTTGCAGCTTGTAAGCTGGGTAAACGTATTGAGAATCAGAATAACCGGCGCGGTTAGTGCCTCAGCAAGCACCCAACAAGCCCTGATTTATCTCCCCTGGCTGATAGGAGACAGTGCGACTAAGTCATGCAGACGGCCTGTGTTAAAACAGCTGCATTGTAACTCCATAAACCACACAAAAGCATCAGTTGAACTGTAAAACACACATACATGCAAGAATGCATTGATGTGCAAGCACCAACACACTCACAGGCAAAGTCATTCATATACAGAATCAACACAGCAGCAGGCATTGTATCATGAAATGTGTGCTGTAAAGCAAACATTTGTCAGATTTATGCCCTTCAGTTGAGCCATGTGAAAACTATAGTGCAGAAGAATGTGGACAATGCATTCAAATGCTCTCAGAAATATGAGGTCCTTGCTTAAAATTTTGACACTTACATATAATTTTTTTTGTGTGTATCGTTGGCTGCTTAGATGGAAATACTTTTGCACACTAGTAAGTTTGAAACTGTAATGCATTCAAAAGTGAACCGTGTTTTATGTCCAGGATTGTGTACAGGAAAAGCGAATTGTGCAACCGTTATAAAAGCATTGAGCTCTGGGTAATGATGTCAACACCGGCCCTGAAGAAAAGTAGTCTCTTTCTTGAGAGCCTGGCAGCTGGATGATATGAAGAGAAAAAATATCATACCTTAGATGAAGAATGAGATGGGGATATAAAAGATGTAGTGCATGCCCTCATCAGCCAGCCTCTATGACTATAAAGGTGAGACTTCCTTCTGTTTGAATAAAACATTCTTTTTCCAAAGTGTGTGCTTGGACCAGCATCAATGAATGTCTCAGGCTCGGACAAAAGTTCTAAATGTATACACCTCGCACTCTGCTGATTCTGATCAGGTAGACGAGGCATTCTTACCCAGTCAGAGAAACAATTAAACCAAGAATCCAACAGAAAGGGCACGTTTGACTAAATACACTAGCTGGCCTTGTTGTGTAGCTCTTCCTATGCATTTCTTTATGTAGAAAGAGTCCTCAGTTCAAAAGATAATTTTTCGACACTTGACCTTTAGCTGCTGTCTTTGTCAGTGATTTAAGTTATTCAAGCACACCTCAAGCTGAAAAGAAATACCAGATAATACATTGAGTAATTATACTAATAATATATAATAAGCCTTGCAGTCAGTGACATAAAAAAAATACTTTGAGAAGACTGTCAATCTAGCTTTTGTTGTGAGTTTCTGAGTGTTGAAGATATCAGCTGTAGAGATTTCTGCCTTTTCTCAAATATAATGAAACAATATGGCACTCAGCTTGTGGTGCTCAAAGCGTAACAAAAAATATGTTGGAAGAACAAGATAAAAATAATCCACAGAGCTTGTTGTGAGCAGTTTCATGTTGGAACCATTTTCTTTATAGTATAGTTCCTACATGAAACTGTTCACAACAAGCTCTGAGGATTATCTTCAGTGACCAGGTTGTGATTTAATTGTTGTTCGGTTTTTTGAAATGTGAGCTAACTGGTAATAAGCATTTGGTACCTGGTCCCACCTATTACCCCTTTTCGACTAACGCAAACCTAATTCTTTTGCTGGCTGGGCTGGTGCTGGAGCTGGTTCACTGTTGGTTCCACTTGCAAACCTTCTCAGAACCTGTTTGCTTCTTGACAGGCTAGAGAGCCACGTCATTATTTCATTGTTAAAGTCTATCTATGTCTCCGCTCTATGCAAGCGTGATAACAACAATGGCTGACTACATCGTCTCATTACAAATGTGGCATCCAAACACGACATGTACAACACAATTGTGCTGCTCGCCCTGAATGCTATGAATGGTGTTTACGTTCTTATTAACATCAAGTGTGCTAGCCTGCTAACGCTAGCCTACATTGGCATCCAAGCGTGACTGGTACAGCATATTTGTTCTGCTTGTTTTAATCGCTATGGACAGCGATTATGTTCTTATTTACACTGAATGTTAGATGTTCATTTTGGACTTGGTTGTAAGCTTGTAAGCCCGTTAATGCGAGCCCGTTAATGCTAGACCGTTAACGCTAGCCCGTATTAATCACATTGCAGTTAAACAAGTTTCAGTTGGTCTTGTTGGTCATGATAATCCTGCCCTCAGCTCTTGACGTAAGTGGTTTCGTGGTTCTAGACAAGCAAAGAGTTGTTGCCCCTCTAGAACCAGTTTATCTGCCACAGAGACAGTTTTTGGCTCTTGAAATGCAATGAACTGCTTCAAGATTAGGCACCGGCTCCAAACCTGGTTCTCGAAGGAGAAGATGTAACCTCACCAGTTCCATCCTCTCATCCAAATACTCTATGGTTACTAACTGCAAAAAAGCTAAGTGGGCTATGGCCAAAATGCCAAGCTTGAACCCCAGTCCACAAGCGGAGTGTCATGATGGTGGCTACTTCCACTTGTTTTATACATTTTAACCTTGGATGTCACCTTCTCTGATTCTGAACATTCTTTCCTTTCATTAAAAAAAAAAATCCAGAAAACTTTATATTTATTCACTTTACTTTATAAATATTTCAGAAAGTTTGGGAGATTCAAGCACTAAAATTAATTCTGATAATGTCCTCAATGAACTCATCATTGAAAACCTAGAACATACATGCTTGTTGCCCAGCAATCCCACCAATTATCTGCTATGGAAAAGGCCTGTTACACTTAATAATTTGACCTACAGTTAAATAATAAAAACAGTGCAGCTTAACTTTGAAGTAAATAAATCCCAATTACAACCACTGCTAAATAAGTGTCAGGGTCATATTGAGTTAAGCATAAAAAAGCATACTGTATTTACAACATGAAACAACTGCTAGATCTTTTCAAGTAAAAACAGTGGAGTGAGATTCATAAATATTGCTAATTGGACGTTAAAATATTTTTTTCATTAAGTGTTTACATCATTTTGCCCACACCCCTATTGCTGACAGCATTATGGTTTAATTTTTATTATATTTTTAAACCTCTTAGTGCAGAGTACTGTGAGCAGCATGGCATCCCCAGCACCAGGCTGCTAAAAGCTCTGGCTTATAAATTCAGTAGACTGTCACAAGCCCTGTTTATATTTTTCTGACTATCACTCTGTCAGTACTTTCAGAACACATTCATGCGCTCCAGCCAAGAAGCCACGGTGTGCAGCCAAACATTTGATTGTTTATAACAGCAGCCAGTGACATCAAGCCCACAAGCTGACCGCCATCAAGTTAGCCAATGTTTTTTCTATGAGGGTGACAGTAAAAAGAATAAATGAAAGTATAAAAATAGATGTGATGAAAATAATGCCACTGCGTTGTTGATGAAAAGCATTAAATAATTCATCTTGGATTTTCATAGATGAGCAGTTTTATATTTCCTGTGTTAAATCTGCATAAGGCACCTTTAAGTGCATCATTTTGTCTCTTAGTAGTTGCTTTATGTCCTTTTTGTATCTTTATTTTTTGTTCCTTTTCATATTCACCAAGAGTCTTCGTGTCTCTTTGCAGCTGTTTTCCATCTCTCTATAATTGTTTTGGTGTCTTTTAGTAGTTTTGTGTCTCTCTGTAGTCATTTTATGTTTCTTGTGGTCATTTTGAGTCTCTTCCTGTTTGGTATGTATTTTTAAAAGAAAAATCCATCCATCCATTTTCCTCCGCTTATCCAGGGCCGGGTTGTGGGGGCAGCTGGCTAAGCAAGACATTCCAGACGTCCCTCTCCCCAGCCACGTCCAGCTCCTCCTGGAGGACCCCGAGGCGTTCCCAGGCTAGGAGAGAGATATAATCCCTCCACCGTGTTCTGGGTCTTCCCCGGGGCCTCCTACCAGTTGGACGTGCCCTGAACACCTCTAACGGGAGGATCCTTGCCAGATGCCCAAACCACCTCAGCTGACTCCTTTTGACGCGAAGGAGCAGCGGCTCTACTCTGAGCTCCCTCCGGATGTCTGAGCTCCTCACCCTATCTCTAAGGCTGAGCCCAGCCACCCTACAGAGGAAACTCATTTTGGCCGCTTGTATCCGCGATCTTGTTCTTTTGGTCACTACCCAAAGCTCATGACCATAGGTGAGGGTTGGAACATAGATGGACCGGTAAATCGAGAGCTTTGCCTTCTGGCTCAGCTCCTTCTTCACTATATAACACACAATAATGCCACTGCATTGTCGATGAAAAGCATTAAAAAAAATAATCTTGGATTTTCATAGATGAGCAGTTTTATAGTTCATGTTAAATCTGCATTAGGCACCTTTAAGTGCACCATCTAATTTTTTAGTATTTGTGGGGTTCAAGGTTGTAAAACACCAACATCACTACTACAACTACTACTACTAATTCATAGCTGGCTGATTCTAACCACCATTCTCAACATCCAACCTCTGGGATCCATCCCTTTTTAGTATGTAGTAAAGAAGTAGAGAGATGAAACCACATAGTATATCACCACTAGTGTATGGAAATCAAAGCTTAACATAAGTCCACTTTAATCCCTTTGTCTTGATTGGCAGCAGGCTTGTGAGACCTATAATGCTACAGCTCATTGTTTAGAAGACAACAGAAGAGAAATGTCCATCTTGTCAAATAATTACCTGTAACGGTCTTGTGATAGGTGTGTGTGTGTGTGCGCGCACACACACATCCATGTCAACAACAGCTATCACTGACAGCGTTGGCTCATTAAACATTTGGAGGTATCCCTTTGGTTGTCAGTTTCAGTTTTCATCATTATAATAGCTCTGTGAAATGCATATATTATTCATATTCCTGACTCCGTTTTGGTCTGCAGTCAAGTGGACTCTGTTGTGTTGATAGCTCCCCTCAGATTAAAAGCATCTCTAATAAACGTGTGAATAAACATATGCAGTTGACTGGAAATAGGAACCAAAGGAAGAACAAAATAATGTGATATTAATCTTAAAGTGACTTATTTAAGAGGGAGGCTTTTAAAAATGTATAGTATAATATTATACAGGATATATAGAAACCTAGATTTAAAGATGTGGCAGAGGGAAATATAAAGAGGGTTGATATACTGTGTCCGGTATGAATGCATTTACAGCTCAAAGGCACTCTGGAATGAGGTTCTCACCTGCAAATTCCCCCAGGAAGTTGAGAGGAAAATTTTCACCGTTATGGAGCTTGACAGCAGGGTCTATTCCTTCCTACACTTATTTATGGTCTTAATTTAGATGGACTGAAGTAGCCTAAGGTAAGGTTACAAATATGATATACAAAGAATGTGATGTTTACTGTGCAACTACCAATGTCAATGACATTTTTTATTTAAATAATGGAAAATAGAGCTTTTTATTTGAACAGCAGTCTGAATAATATAATTTGTCTATGTCAGGAGCTGGATTATAATGACCCCGGGTATAATGCTGCTGAGGATGTGCAACAACAGTGTGAATTATGCAATGAGCCCCATGAATGAGAATTACATTCTTTGTCAAACTGTTCATTAAGTTCACAAGTTCAAATCTGTTGAGTCATAATAGAGGTTTTACAATCCTCCCCGAAGTCTTTCATTGATTTTTTTAAACAGTACAGTACAGTCTAAGCAGGGAGAAAAACCACAGGAAGTTTGAGAGAGTTAGTGAACCTATAAATGTTAAGCAGTGGGAGCTTCTTTGGTCTCTGATGGCACCCGTAGATATCTCCCACCAAGCCTCCCTCGTAAAATCAATAACCTGAACCGTCTGTCAGATTCCGAGTGATAGACGACTTCACACGCTGAATGTGTGCCCAGGCTGCCAGAGTGCTCGATGCAAGCTGTAGGGTATATATCCTGCGTGTGATATGTTACTCTGAGATGTAAGGAGCGGAGCAATGGAACGAATAATGACTGTGCTTCATTCTTCTGTAGGGTTTTTAGTAATGACTGGCGAGCGAAGAATAATCACCTAGCTTTGGAAAATGCTCATTTTTACCTTCTATACTGATGTGCTGCTGTGTGCCTCCCGGGGCCTCGACAGCTTGAAGGAATCACGGAGTCTTCCGCTGAGCTGAGTTGAAAGGTTTTACTTTACATCAACCTGACTTTCAACCTTCCCACTGTTGGCTGTATAAGGAGAGAAACACAGCAGCAGTTCATTAATCACATGCCTTGACTGCAGTACCTTATGAGCAATCCAGAAAGTTCTGATATAAATGATCTTTTTTTCCTTACAGTGGAATAAAAAGAGATGCTATAGCAGTGTTGGGGAACGAACTGACTTTCTTTACCTGACGTTCATAGGGGAATGCACATTAAAAGTTTTGTCTATTAAAATTATGTGTATTTACAGAAAAAAAACATTTTTAGAAAGAAATTCAATGCCACTTGATTTTTTTTGTTGACACAGAAAGGAGAAAAGTCTGAGAGTATGGAAGAAGAGATTGAAATAATGAGGGGATATTTCAGCGGAGGACATCCATATGATGTTATTCTCAATATGCTTTCAACAAAATGTCCCTTTGAACTGAGAAAACAAGTAGGACTGTTGAGACGGAGTGGCTATTCTTAAACAAACATCAGAGGGAGCCATCTTTTCCAAGTTGCATGGATCTGGCCAGCTGTTTGGATACAGAACTATATGGTTGACTTTTAACCAAAGGGGGGGAAAAGTTTGTCATTAAAAAGCCTTGTTTTTCAGGTGCACTCTCATCCGAACTCAAACAATGACCCAGACGTATACAGTATAAACAGACACCCATTGGTGGATTATGACACAATGGGCCCCTAGACATAGACACCTTTACACCTCACATCTTAATGTATTATAATTAATTGGCACCTGCCACCTGCCTACTTTTGCAATAATAGTATTTTTAAGTCTGTGAATTTTTTTAAGGTCGTATATTTTCTTCAGTGTGTATATTTTGCTATTTTCTATTTCCTTTCTATTTCCTGGAGTGTTTCTAGAGTAACTCGAGCGAAACCAAATTTCCCTCCGGTGATCAATAAAGTATTTCCGATTTTCTTAGACTTTTTTCAGACTTTATAGTTGTTTTGCCTCTTTTTGTATTATAGTTTTATGTCTCTTTTTGTTCCAATTGTAGTTATTTTTTGTTTGTGGTTGTTTTTCTCCTTTTTGTATTCGTTTTGCATCACTGCTTTGCCTGTTTATTTCCTTATTTTGTGTCTTAGTAGTTGCTTTGTTTCCTTTTGTGGTCATTTTGTATCTTTATTTATTTGTTCCTTTCCATAGTCACCAAGAGTGTCTGTGTGTCTCTTTGCAGCTGTTTTCGTCTCTATAATTGTTTTGTTGTCTTGTAGTATTTTTGTGTCTCTGTGTAGTCATTTCTTGTGGTCATTTTGAGCCTCTTCTGCAGGTCAGGGGGCCCTTACATTTGTCCCATAGGCAAACCCATGCAGACACATATGCATACAGAACACATTCATTTATTTGCATGAGACTCCAGCAGCAATAGTAATAGTGCACCAGGCTGCTACAGTATGTGATTTAAACAGTTAAAGTAAGATATCTGCCACGGTTTCTGCGATGGTACACAATTTAACATGACCTCATCATTTTCCGTGTAGGCGTTCACCTCTTACTGGAGAGATAAGGCCCTATGATGCCCTGTGCCCACTATCAAAAATATCTCTGTCACAGACTCACAGACCAGAGATCTTTTATTTTGATATCCCATGGTATTTCTGTGAGGTCTGGGACGTAGAGAAAGTTCAATAAATAAGATCCCTCATCTGTTGGTTAGCTTCGACTATTTCTCTCCAGCTCTCCTCACTGTCACTCTGTTTACTTTACAAATTTGAAATCTCCGCAATTTCCAGTTTCCCAAGCCTCAAAGCATAAATCCTCATCATCTTGAAACATTCAGTTAGCCTCCTGTGTTCAACGACGCAGAAGTTAATGGATATTGATCTTTAATTGTCATAACTGTAAATGTCATTTTGTCCCTGAGATTGCACATTGCTCAAACCACCACTTTTCCTATCACCACACTGATATCACCAAACCTTATTTTTCCAAATCTCTCATCAGCTACGCCAGCAGCTAGACTCCCAAGGTGTATCCTGTCCCTGTTAAAGCCTGTGCCTGTGAAGAACCAACATTGCTATTCATCCCAGCTTGATCTCTCTAAATCAGATACAGTACCTGGTGTCAAAGCTTACTATCACATTGGTGCCAAAGCACTTAGGTTTCGCATAAATGCATGCTGGAGCTTTTTTGAGGCTGATTTGCTCGGATTGCTAATGAAATTACAAATGAAATGCAATGTTTACTGCCTTCTGAACAAATTAAAATTCACTGATCAGTAAACATGTTTGATTGTATCCTGTATTCCTCCTTCGAAAAGTGAAATATATTTTTGTTACAACCGTGGATCACACATATCATTATTTACAATCCTATTTATACATTTTACATAGAACATCAGCAGCTCTCCAATGACTTGTAAATGTATGGATGTTCAGCGGAGAGCAGTCAACCCTACAGATTTCAATTTAGTGCACTTCTTAGATTTCAAAGCATGTGGCTGCTGGTGTATTAGAATTGATTTCCCATGTAAATATATACATTTTCCTGTGTGTCATTAAAACTAACTGGAAGCCAAAATAACCTTAGAGTTCAATTTATTTCAAATTGTTCCCATTTTCTACATAGTACGAGTCCAGAGGGTACAACAATTTTTATTTGGCAAAATATCGATTTATTGGAAAAAGAAAAATGAATGCACAGTTGATTGTCCCCCCAATCATATGACCACATAGGTCGTTTTTTTAACCCTCAACTATGACCCACAGGAGCATTTACTGCAATGCCTGCCCCGTTCTGGTAGCAGGAGATAAAAACTCATACTTAACATATCAGTCACAATTTTGACACCTTATTTGTGTAAAGGTTGGAAACAGTCGCACTTCGGTAAGGTTGAGGCAACAAAACTACTTGGTAAGAGTTAGTACAAGATGCCTTGAAGTAAAATAGCTAATGCTGGGTGTGAGGTCATATGGTGTTTAGGGTAGGATGATGTAGCTTCGAACGCAAGTTAAATAACATACCCTGAACAGAAGTTTCTTACTGGTTTTAACAGACAACAGCACATTACTCTGATTTTAGCTTCTCTTCATTGGCTCCCTGTTTGTTTTAGAATTGATTTTAAGATTTTACTGATCACTTTTAAAGCACGTCAGGGGCTGGCTCCAAGTTACATTTTAGAGATATTGACACCTTATGAGCCGGCCCGCAGCCTTAGGTCCTCAGTCCCTTCTGGCTGTTCCAAAGAAAAACTAAAGGAGACAGGGCGTTTGCCATCAGGGCCCCTCGACTGTGGAATGCCCTGCCTGAGGACCTAAGGCTCGCTGAATCACTGAATTCTTTATTCTATTCTTTTTTTCTTTTCTTCATCGTTGGTTTCTTATTTTTGCATGAGTTTTATTCATGCTTGTTCTGTCAAAGCATCTTGTGAACATTGTTTTTAAAGGTGCTATATATATAAAGGTATTGTTATTATTATAACGTAACTTTCATAACAACATTGATTTTTGGTTTCACTGAGTACTCGTACATCCATTTCTAGGGTCAAAGTCCTCCTACTCACCCTAAGTGGACCATGTTTTTCTTTATACGCTTAATTCTCACTTCCCCTTTGGCTTGTGTAATATTTACTACAGCCACTAGAGGGTGCTGCCTAGCAGTAAACGCAAACATGGTTCATAATAATATGTTGTGCGACCAACTTATGGGGATATTTTTGGGGGAAATACAGTCTCAGGAATATCCACACTGTACTTGATAAGTTATTTGAATTATTTCAGCTTGTAGTCTGCAATTTTCTAAAGGTTACCAGCAGAGCAAATGCATTTGTGTGCAGGATTGTGACACAGCTGGCATCATTTTAAAGGTTAGAAAATATATAAGTAAGGCATTAACTCCTGGACCCCGAGAAATAAAAGCTTCTTCTCTGAGTGCTTTCTCTGCTACTGCAGGGAGCCGTTTGTATCAGAATCCCTATATGCACACATACCAATATTAGTATGTGGGGTAAAAGTATAGGTAGCCTAGTATTAGGCACATTAGTGGAGTTGCGCAGAAGGCTTTTATTGCTTCAGCACATGTTACAGAGATATTATGGAGTGACAGTAATGTGCAATAAATTGATACTTAATTTGAGAAATGAAATGCGATCGGAGGCTGTTTGGGAGCATATTGATTTATGCTTCATGGTAACTGCCTGGCGACAAATTGTAATGGTGGCACTGACAGATCGTCTCACTTGACTACACTCGGGCTTTATCTGTGTACAGTGCATGAGTCCTGTTAAGTGCCACTTTTTGAACCAACTCCCTTTTAACGGAATGCTGACATCAGCAAAAAGTCACGCGAGCCCCGTTTAAAGGAGGAGTGGGAACTGTGAGGCTGTGTGATTAGTGAAGAATAAGAGCCTGAAGTTTAATTAAAGCCATCAGGCAATTAGGAGCCAGCACGATAGTGCTTTACAATGCATTTCTGTCTTGTCCATTACCCAGGCTTAATCAAAGAAATCCCTCCACTGATGTTATGAGCTATAAATGTTACCAAAGTATATGGGTCAGCCACACCGAGACTGCTGTTGAAATAGAGCGTTTGTCAATTAATTGCAGACACGCCGTTTATTATTTGTAACGCTGAGTTTTTTTTAGAAAGCAGATCATCTTAATGTAAGAAAGCTGTGAGTAATTAGGTTGTATAGATTTACCTCGATGAAATAAGTCACACTGGGTAAGCAGTGGGCCTGTAGCACAACACATTTTATTAGGAAGTCATTATTGAAATGGGTGTTGTACCAAAATGATGCTGACAATGGCCGCAGTGTATATGTTAATTCAATCTAGTGCAACAGAAAGTATTGTGCTTCACATTGTTTCCCTGTAAGTGCCTTCTAAACTTTTAAATGATGGTTCATTTATTGATGGCTAACATGTATCCATGGTTGATCAATTGCAGGGGTGTGAAGGATGAGGAACAACAGTGGGGAGGTGCAGACACAGTATCCACATTGATCTGCAATTGCCTGTGTGCCAGACACAGACATGCAGTAATGGAGTGTGAAAGTGGAGAAGATGAAAAGTAACAGATGAGGAAAAATGAACTTGACCGAGTACACAGCCTCCGTGAGACCCCGGGATTCATCGTAATGATTCAATAGTGTCAATATTTATTACTGTAGCTCCATTAGCAACGACTGTGGCTCATTAATATGTGTACTGTAGCTCCAGATGACCTTCACAATCACTGCTGTTGCTGTTCCACTTCCATCAGATTGAATTGGACATGTGAAAAACCAGGAGAAAAAACTTTCTTTCCTAACGGGCATATGCAATTAGTCCTTTAGCAGCTGATGAGGTCCTGACATTAAATTGTAACACTGCAAGTGAGAAGAAAAAAACATGCCTGAGAATTATTGACTTAAATCACAGTATTGGATGTCTCAGCTTTACGACTTTCAATGCCTCTTACTGATTTTCCTGTTCCAGATTGTCACAACAGAAACCCCCAGAGATGGACAAACAAGGCATTGTTAAAATGACCTAACACTAAAATGAATAAACTGACTTGAATATATCAGCAAACTATAAGGGGTTTCCTCTTTTTTTCTATTTTTATTTCATTATTCAACTGGTTCTGTTTTTTAGCACTTGGGTCGCCTTTTCTGTTTTAGTTCTTTACCAATAACGAGGGTAAATCTATCAAAATGTTCAGATGTGGCATAGCCATAAAACTCGGTTGTGATTTGTGCAGATCACATATGTTACCTGGACTATTATTTATGACAAAACAAAAAAACCCTGAATAAGTCATTAAAATAAAAGGTTACAATTAACTTTCATCAACTGAAAACACACTGTGAAAGGTTCTAAGACAAAAACAGGTTTTGCTCTGTGATAACAATTTGTCAATCACAAAGTAGCCATGCACTAAATCATACCCTGCTTTATCATCTATTTTTCTCTAAATTGGACCATAATTTACAAAATCATTGCGTATTCAAGAACACTATTGAAGCAAGTAACAGCTGATACTTTAAACTCATTTAAAAAATGTTTATAACTGTTTTATAACAGCAACCTCCTGCTGGTTGCCTAATTTGCCATATAATGAGGTCAAAATTAATATATGAATACTTAAATCTATGGGCAGAAATAATTATTGGCATATTTTGCACCATTGTTCCACAAGTGTGCAGAGTGGGTAACTCATTGCAATAAAGGTCTCTCGCAGAGGTTAATTTGTGTATTATTTTTATCTGGCACTCACATTACCTTTATTATATTGGGTTAATGAGAAACACTCTGCAAATCACAAGGTGCTACTATTAAAACCCAGCTTGCAGGGTCTGAGAGCATGAATCATGCTCAGAAATAGTTTATTTGAGTGTACATATGAGTCATTTGCATTACAAATTATAGTCATTTATGTGCACATTTTTAAATATATATTTAAAAAAAACCCGCAGAGCGTAAATGGACAGGGTATTTTGGCAGTGTGAGCAGAAATCTAAGCACTTTTCCTCACACAACTGCATATATTTGCCTCCTCTAGTGGCACATTTCTCCATACTTTATATTCAGCTAAGCATTAGAATATTTTTCTTGGGTTTCTGTGATTTACTGTTGTTTTTTTTTATATCATAATCAAATCCAACAGCTGGACTTGTGCTCGTTGTTAATGTGGCTAGCACTCAGGGAGGGGAGAGGACTTTGCTTGCTCACACGTGTACGGTGTTGCATACATAAAGAGTGCTGGTGTCATACTGTTACATGGAGGGGGTTAATCAGGGCTGTGTTAAATGTCTGCAGATGATGTGCTGTGATGGAGGGGATTACAGGTTGATGAGACTCATCATGTGTGTCCTTCATGTTAGCATATTTCAGCGAGAGAGCGAGGAAACCATGTGTGGAGATAATCCACTCATGTCATCTGTCTCAGAAAGTTCGCGCCAAAAACTCTGCCCATTTAAATGGAAATGACCTGGAGATTGGCAGTGCAAGCAAATCTGCAGGTGAGGAATTGGATGCACATGAGCCATGTTTCCACTGGGATCACCTTGCTACTTATGTACTGCACTCCTTTTTTTGTCCGGTCGCATTCAACTACTGTGGCCAATCTTGCAGGCCACAAACCAATGACACACTGAGATACTAGCTAAAGTGATATAAATAGTACATAAGCCCTTATGGCATTGTTGTCTCTGCCTGAAGACGTGTTGGAGTGCATGTTGAATAGTTCATGCAGGAGGCCCGAGGCCATGAGTCAATCAGTGTCTTGGAGCTCATATGGCAGCAGCCAGCTCTGACATGTTAATTAGTGATGACTTTCCCTTCTGGCTGCAATGCGAGACAGCTACAGCAAAGGTGAGACACTGCCGGGAAATATGCAGGAATCTTCCTAGAGCTCATCTCGGTTTTTGATCTGCTGGGATCGTTGTTATCATTGTTCAGTTTCATTTATGGAGATGAAAGTGGAGCTCCTCTGACATCTGTAGTGCTGACAGCATCTTAAAAAGGAATAGTTGGGCTGTGAGAGTTTGACTTCAGACTCACATTTCAATTTGGAATAACATCTTTTCTTTCATTTCTTGTTGATATATATTCGACAGTGTGTTGCACGATATAGCTAGTCTGAACTAGAACAATGTAGAGTCCAAAGCTAAGGAGCTTAAATGAATAACAACACCAGGGATTATTATTATTTGCTTTTATTAACAAATGAATACATTTTATTAACACATGATGATTGCTGTTTTAAAAACATTGGTAACCTTGAGACAAGGAACTACTTGGTTAAGTTTAGGTGAAAAAACAACTTGTTTAAAGTTGGAAAAAAAGTGCAGGGTTAGGCTTAAAATAACTATGTATGTATAAAACTAGTGGACACAGTTACATTGGACATGTAGAACATTATTAAAGAAGGTCCAGCGGGAGACAAACATTAGACTCTTGGGTCAGAGTCCTGGATTTGGACCAATCAACAACCCCCAGGGCTGACAAGGTACGCAAACGTGGAAGTCCTTTTGATCTGCATTCTATCCAATGGCCAGCAGGTGGCGACACCACTGTTTGCAGATAATTATTTTTGAAATTGAGTCCATTGAAATATGACCCTACCTCTCACTTAATTTATTACCTCAGTACATATTGTCATAGGGTCTTTATGGTCTCAATCATTAGTTTCAAGTTTTGTTCAAAACAGTGTGATGTTCATAATTGTAAATTATGGTCCAATTTAGAGTCAAATAGACAATACAGCAGGGCATACTTTAGGGTGTGGCTACCTTATGATTGACAGGTCACTATCACAGAACTAAGCAGTCTTAGAACTATTACTCTTTTACAGTGTGTCTTCACTTCATCTAGTGAAGACACACTGTTAACTAGAGTTAACTAGTTAACTAGAGTTGTTAACTAGAAATTTTGGTCACTTAAAAATGTCTTGTTTAGTCTTCGTTTGGACTAAAAGACACTCTAAGGAGTCAGACGTACATTTGGAAGAACGATTTACCCTTCTTAATAAGATATCGTTAGCTGATGACGTAGCATTATCCCGATCCCGGATCCATTCTGTACATGAAGTATCAGTTGCAAAAAAACTATATAGCAACGGCGAAAATACTGAACTTGAGGCTTTAAAGCAGCAGTCCACAGATCAATAAGTGACATCACGCTCACTACGTCCACTATTATTATACAGCCAATGGTTTGTACCCTCCATTTCCCCGTCTTCACCTCCTTCCTTCCCTTTAGACACTTTATCCTGTCCAATGTCATATTTCTCAGTCAGTGAATCCAAGCATACATTTTCTACGCCTGGAAATGGATGATTTCTCATTGAGAGCTCTGTTACCAGGACCTGCCTGTGAAGCTCCAGAGAGTGTGCATTTTAATAAAGGCCTCAAGCCACGCACGAACAAAACTTAGAAGCTCCAGACATACTGACCTTTCATCATGCAGCCATTTTTTTCTCCCTGTGCTCTTAAAGGGGAAAATGTTAAAGCCCTTGAGACCAACAGGAATTAGCTCTTAATTAAAGCAAGTAGCAGATGACTTTGTCCAGTCCCTCTGGGAGTACATTTTGTTAGTTGCACAGGTAGCGCAATCATATTCTTACTGACAGTTCTTGTTGATACCCTCCATGATTCGGCTGATATCTTCATTCAAAACAGGGATTATCCTCCAACGCAGGCTGAATCAAAGGTCAACCGAGCAATTTTTCTGACATGAATTATATCCACTTTATCATACCTCTATTATTCCAGTAGCTTCTGCAGATGAGGCATGATTTTCAATCACTATCTGATGGATCTGTTTTGTGGCTTGTAAATGCAAATCCGTCATTCATGTTCAAGGATGGCAACTTCCAAGTTAATCAGTGCTCTGTTTATGTAACCTAACTATATAATTAAGTTGTTAACTCACAGCACAAGGACATATAGTCTTTATTTAACTGTCACAAATGTTAGAGACCAGGCCCCATGTGTCTCCATGCAGTATACAAAGCATTCCAATGTACTGTACATTAAGTTTGTTCCAATGGTGACAGTGAATACACCAATCTCTCCACAATGTGACTACCTGCTGCTCTGAAAGCTTCAGTCTAAGGGCATAACTGAATAATGTAGCAAAATGTAGCCAAGCAGATTACCCAGCTACAAATGTGATTGTGAATGCACGATAGCGTGTAGTGAAAAATCCGCAAGGCACGTCATTATAAAACACAAAGTCCTTTCCAACTGTGCAACCATGTAGGATTCAAACTGTGTTATGAATGTCATAAATTCAAAGCAATTCAAGCTTGCAAATATGGGATCAGTATATCAAAAGTACAGTATATTTTAACCCTGAGGTTGAATAATAGAGTTTAATTTTATTCAAGTTATTAAGATGTGGGTCAGTCATCGCACAGAGTGGATGTTACAGAGTATTTTAAAGGTCTTGCATATGATTTGAATATCATACAGTATAATGAGGCACTTGTGAATAGCATTGCATATCAGGAAGGATAACATGATCATATTTGTATAAAGGTATGTAAGCACTAGAACATGAGGAAGTGTCCTCATATTCTAAATAACAGAAAAGATGAAGGCAACTAGAATGCTGCAATGTGAAGCTGAAGCTTGGTGCATATTCATTAATTTATATGATGACAAATCAGGCTCTGTTTAAATCATCATCTTTTGTTAATAAAAGATGATGATTTAAACTGATGACTGATGACCCAATGACTGTCGTTGCCCAAAGCAGTGTAAAATATGGGCGATATGGTTGTAATGTGTAGAAAAAGGTAATAAGTGAAGCTTTATTTAGAAGATTTTGCTACAGATATGTGTTCCAAAGGTCACCAATGGATATACATGCTTGAAATGTGTGATGTTGCTATGGTTACCTGCAGTTTAATTGATTTATGGTTCAATTGTTGAACAGAACTATGTTTGAGGGTTCCAAATGTGGGTTTTTATGGACACCATCCAACCAAAAAAAAAATTATAGTTCATGGAAATATAATAAATTATGAGATCACACACACATTTAAACTGGATTTTGCACTATATTGACAACTAAACATGAAACCTATGTGTGATTGCTGAACTTGATATTCAAAGACAAAGGACATCCTGTTATAGCAGCCTCTTCTTTTCCAAGAGAGTTTTCCACAACTATTTTGGACAACAATCTTCCAGAGTTTTCAATCTCAAGGTTGTTTGTTCCTACCCTTAAATCCAACCTAGGAAGCGTTTCCTAATTTGGCAGCCTTACCAGTTGCAGGATCATAAACAGTTGCCCATACGGTTGGAATAATTTTGTTTTCAGACACAATCCTCTGTTTATTGTAGTTCATTTTCATTGTGATATGTTTGAAAGAGATAAATAAAGTTTTGAGAAGATTTACACTTTATCTGTCAAGAAAAAAAATCACATTGTCACATTCATTTCATGGAAAGATGTAAAGATATTTTATTCCAACTTTATGGGCGACTGTGTACTTAAATGTAATAGTTTTAGTTTTAAACATGTCATTAACGCTGTGACGAGTTCACAATTTTGTTAAGCAGAAAAGTACTTCCCTAAGGTTCGGGCAAAAAGTATATGGTTGGATGGTACAAAAGATTGTGAAAAAGTAAGTAATAAATGCATGTAACTGCCGGACATGAAGTAGTTACATAGCTGAGGTTATTAATCGAAGTGAAGCAGTTATGTTGGTGACTTAAATACATGACGGACGTATGAAAAATCACATAACATTGTTTATTTTTGGTTTCACATGGGACACGATAACCGGTCTCCTGGGTGAAAGTTCTGTTTGCTTTAACCTGCCCATGCTGTGTAGTATTTTCCTGCTTTTTAAAGGGTGCATTACTCAGATAACCTGACATCAGTGACTCTGACACATATTCTCTTTGTAACATCCAAAAACACACACACATTTGGCTTATTTTGCTCCCAGATTGTGCACCTTGTAACTAGTTTGAGTGAGATGGAAATGCCTGAAATGAACTTATGTCATACATTTAGACTGTTATCTACAGATCGTTTAAATAAGGTCCAGAAGGTTATAAACAGACTGTTGTTTAAAATATATAGCATTGACATTTTCCTTCATTTAAACTATTGGGTACATCCAAATCAATAAAATAGGCCTAGACTAACGCAAAAAAAGTTATGGACAACACTGCCCACATATTTATGTCCATATGTGTAAGTGTATGCTTTAAATGAAGATATCTTTGAGTGTCTTGTTCGTCACATTAGCAGCCAATTACAGTTGCATTTCACATAATAACAACACAATTAGTATGCAGTAGAACACTGCCATGCTGTTGTGCTTTGCAACAGATGAATAATGATGGAACAATTCCACCAAAAGACATGTTATTTTATATTACTGACAGAAACGTGTGTCAGGTGCAGATTTAAAGTAGGTGCACATAATTCAGTTTGGTTTTGTTTGCCTGAGCCGCCCTGAAGCCATTATCATTTATTACATCTGTAGTAATTCAAATGGCAATTAAATGTTTAATAAAACATGTGATGTCCAGTGCATATAAAATTAATTTCTGCAACACTGCAGCTTTGCAGAAACAGGAAACAGTGAAAGAAGAACACAGAAGTAGAAGTGTCGTGAGCCGTGTTGGTACTCAGCTCCATGAGCTGCACACAATACAAGTAGAAAAGATAAAGACAAACACAAAATTTTCATTTTCACTTACTGCTTAGAAAATATGTGCCTTGCAGCATTTCCCCAAACAATTCCAGATGGCATAACAGGCGAGTGAGAGGCATATTGCATTCAGAATTATATGCATCCCAGCCTCTGACAATCCCTCTGTTCCCGTTTTACTTTGTAAGTCATCTGGATCACTTGCTCATTTCATTTAAAACAGCCGGCATATGCCAGCTCAGAAAGCCGTTATAATATATGCAAAATACCATTGCAACATATTCATACATTGACACATTCATGCATTCTACTGCATCATACGCTTTGACTTTAAACACTGGTCAAAGTAATTGCTGAAGGTCTGAGAAATGGAAAGTAAAAACAATTGCAATTTCATGGAGGAAGGGAAAAGTTGTTGGCAAGTGTTCGCTGAAAGCTGTAGTGACGGCGGGTCTGAAAAATGGAGATAAAATCGTTGAGTTGTCAGATTGCCACCTGGTATAACATACGAGGGAGGAGATGAGCATGAAATCCTCATAAACCAAAATGCAGCAGTCTATCATCAAAGTGAGATGAGAAGGAAATGTTTCATGCAAGGTCACAGCGAAGCAAGTGTGACATTAAAAACAGCTCAAGACGTTAATTCACTCTAAATGTGCCATTTATATGCCATGGAAAGCTTACCTGACAATATATGCCTTGTAAAGCTTTGTGCAAAGGTCATTCGGAAGTTTCTCCGACACCATTAGAAACTTTTAGGGGTATTACTTTATTGAAGTGTTGACAGAAGACATCAGAAAAACAGTCCTCTGTATAGTGCAGTGTCATTTTTGGCGAAAAGCATTTCAATATTTGAGCAGCTACTCGCAAGGACATGATGAAGTCTGATAGCTGTTCACTGCCAACTGATGGCTTCATTTGTAAAGCTACTTTTTTATGTTGCCAGAACAATAAAGCGTCTGGATGTATAGTCATTTATGTGGGCAAGTTCTTTTCTTCTTTGCAGACATCCGCTTCTGTAATTTGCTGGGATTGCATAGAGGTTGTGTTGCAAGCAGGCTGTGGAAAATTAGACTGAAATTGTTCACTTTCTGCACAGTGACTTGACTGGCTTTTCTCTTGCACTGATAACGTTTGTGAGTCCCAGCCGGGACTTGTTGATCTGTCGCGGCCAATGCATCGGCGGTGTTCAAAGACATTTAGCGGTGGGGGCAGTCAGGTGTGAGGGGTTTTGGACCTGGGAAGTCTGATGTGTATGAGCAAGACAATGCCTGACCTTGGCCTGACAGTGTGAGCTGCTTGGCAAGGAATGTGCTCCACTGTGAATGCAAATGAAGAGGATGAGCTCAGAAGAGAACAAGCTACCTGGTACACCGAGTCACTGCACTCTGTAGTCCCTCCTTTAGCATGCAGCTCACTCCTGAGCTGTGCTCTAATATCGCCCTTGTTTTCTGATTAAAGGATTTCAGGCCATAAAAGGATTGTGAACAAGTGCATCATTTGGGCATTAAAACTAAGGCAGTAGAGTGTATGAGTGATGTAAACTGTTCAATATTTAATAGTTTTCATCTGTTCTCTGTGGAGATCACTGCAGACTCTCTGGGGCCCTCAGGAAAATTTTGCCAGAGGGGCCCCACTACTGAGTGCATGTAAACCATTTGTTAACAGCAGCCACTCTATGTCCCAGTGCTGATGTGAGGTCTACTATACAATACATACAGGAGGATGTTTGACCTAACTTTCACTTTCTCAATGTATTCTTCTTTAATGTTGAGTTTGTTTTGCTTTTTGAGCAACATAGTTATCCTGAGACAAACCCCCCTGACAATGCATGATTGACAGGCCTCTTTGCAAATACAAATGTTAATGTCTTCCTCCACTCAAAAATGTTTTTGGCGTTTTATGTTTCCTAAAATGTCTGACCTTGACTATACAGACTTGTATCTGAGCAAAGTTTGTCATTCGAGAGGTGTTTTCACATTTCTTGACTTCTCTACTGAAGGAGGAGATGTTTGTGTACTTCCCCAAAATCTGAGATCCAAACATACATCAGAGGTCAACACTACCGCCTCAATGTGCAGACTGCAGCTGCAGAGCTCCATTGCCGGCTCGCACTGCTCCTTCACTGGTCAACCTAGTACGTGGGTAGCAGTTCAAATTTCTCATGATGTGAGATGTGAGAGTAGATGTGCTCCCAGGCATTTTTGAAAATTTTTTCTTCAGTATTTATGTGGAAAAACCTTGTAAATATAAATCATAACAGAGTATTTAACATAATTTAAAACATGTCTTTTAGGATTTCAGGATGCAAAACCTATACACATGTGTGAACAATAGCAAGGCATAAACCTAGTCTAAAAAGATTTAAGAATTCATGATTTAAGTACAGCAAAAAAAGTTTCTTACTTTCAAGAAAATGGGAGAAAAGTGGGGTTTGTCTTTTCTTATACATTTAAATCTGACCCCTAGTTCTTTTTTTAACACTTCATTATGCACACTATTAGATAAATGTCAGTGCTGTGTTTTGCTGTGGTGAGCCAACATGGTCTGACCTCATTTTGATGTGTCTGTGTGTGTGTGTGTGTGTGTGTGTGTGTGTGTGTGTGTGTGTACTGTATAAAACGTACAGCAGTTCTTGCTACAGTTGTACCCTTTATGTTCTGCCAAGCTAGAGAACTGCAAGTAAATTGACCCTTCACTAAGCTCCGCCCCTTTGCTGCTAGCCACTGCTACTCTGTCAAACTGTCAGAGCTAGCATGCTGCCAACACTCTCTCTAACAGAACTCCCTGAAGAAATATCACATATTTTGGAAAAATGAAAAAGTGATTACAGAGAGAAGCAGACAGGAGGTTCTTATATGTGTTTGATGGATGTATCCATGATGGCAAAACTGACCCAGCACAGAAAAAAACTGGCTAAAACGATTTTAAAAAATGGAAGCTAAAACCTACAGATGACAGTGTAAAAGTAAACCATCACATCACTTTGTGAGCAAGAGAGAAGACGATGAAATTAAGGAGCACTGTCCTTATTAAGTTTACTCACTGTTACAGTCATTAGAAAGGAAAGTAACATACATTTAGTTGAGTGTGCTAATGTTAGCTCCACAGGTCTTAAAAAACTCATCACTCATCACTATCACAAGTGGCCTGGGCAAGACATTTAACCATGACTAGGTTAAATTTAATATTTAATATTTAAACATAATATTAACACAAGTAATTTGAGTCACATCGTGTCAAGGCAAGTCGTCAGTCGTCCCAAGTCATTATTTTTCTTTCAAGGCAAGTCATCAATCATCAAAACAGTGAATTGAGTGGACTCAAGTCAGAGTCCCACAAGTAGTGTTTCCATCAATGAATTTCTAAGCTCATTTTGAAGATTTGCATGAGAAAAAGCTTGACCGAAACACCTACATTCGATAAAACCTTTGAAAATGTGCATGAACGTTTTTACGCTCGGTTGAGGTGTTTTTTTTGTCTTTTTCGAAAAAATAGGTAACTTGCTAAACAAGAGATGGAAACACTCTCTTTCTCTCTCTTGCACATCTCTTCTTCTACTGTTTTCCCTAGCGCATGATCTCTACTTCTACTGTTTACTGACATATTAGCCTACAGCAACACATTACACTGCCAGCTTTGTTTATTCGCTCTGAAGCAGTTGATGGAAACGTCCATAATCTGCATTTTCTTAAGTGGAACCTTTAAAATTTTTTCTTCAAAATTTGCTTCGACTTTAGTGGAAACACGGCTAATGACTTAAGTCCCCCGCTCTGCCAATGGATTTTTTAGCAGCTTTACGAATATGGTTAAAAGTTCAAGTAATGACGATAATTTCAGATGAGAGGAATATTGTGATGTTGACTGATGGTGCAAAACAAATAGTAATCTCCAGTGTCAGAATCACACATTTGCCAATTCAATTTCCTCCCAAACCACATAAGTACATGGAAGCAGGCCTCAGGTCTATTTCCTTCTGTTTTACGTGAACTCCAGTGGTAGTAAATTGAGTGCTCTGACCTACAAAGCAGTACAACTGTTTGAATGAATCCACTGTAGACACTGACAGAGGACTCAATCTGCTGCTGACACGCTGCTTTCGCTTTGGTGTCTACACAGGTGACGTAGCGAGTCCAACCCACAAAGATTGTATTTCTGTGTCTAAAATGGAAGAAAGAAGCTCTGTAGACAGACGGTTGGATTGATTTAAATAGAGCCGTATCTGTTCTGTCATACGGACGACTGAAAAACACGGTTGAATCGGCTCCCGTGTAGACATGCCTTTGAATAACAATATCATGCCACTTTCAATTTGGCTGCTAAATGTTAACACAGTGTATACTATTTAACTAATGCTGTCATTTGTCTGCTGTGTACAGTTGCACAGTTTGTTAAAGCAGAAAAACATAAACATGGGCCATTTTACATGACCACTGCTGTCATTCCTTTTGCAGGATGAACACGGGATAAAAATAAATACAAGAAGCTGTCATTATTGAGCTTAAACATAGATGCAAATGCAATATTTTTTAGTTAACTGCATGCCTCTAAATGCTGTAAAATACAGATGTTTCACTATTTTCTTATGCTGTAATTTGACTAACATAATTAGTCCAAATTAAATCAAAACTTCATGCAAGTAATCTGCACAGCCACACAGGCGTTTTCAGTTATCCTGGCTGATTAGAGCTCTGTTGTGGTTGAAGGTAGGTGGCCTCATGATAGGATATGCATGAGGTTACTGGATTGATACTGACAAGAATAATAAAAGTGTAATTTGTCCAAAACTTAGGTGCAACAAAGCTGACCAGGGAGTCAGGGAGATTTCAATCAAGCATTACAAGCCCACACGGTGTTGAGAAGAGGCCTAAATGGCCAAAATAATTTAAATCACCTCAGAAAAAGCTGAGCACCATTGTTGTCCTAGAAGAAAGCAAACAAGCTGACGTGTCTGCTACTAATTCATTCTCATAACCTTTTTTTCTCTGTTTTCCTTGGCCCAGCTGAGGGAATTCGCTGTGTCACTATACAGGGGAGCATGGAGCCCTGTGCATCTTGTGTACTCTGTACAGGGCCAACCAGTCCCGAGGGAGGCGGCTGTGTCCTCTGAGAACTACTTAACTCTCAGTTTTAGCCTGTTCATCACAATGGTGCTCTAAATTTATGCTACCATCTTTAAAGTGTATTTTAGTCTGAGTACCTGAGGTTTTAAATGTGACAACTACGGGCAGATTAAGGTGTCCTGTTTTCATTTTTAGAGGATGTGATTAGATTAAGCTTTCGACTCTTTCTTACACTTGAAATGAAATGCCATGTCGGATACAATTTCTAATGTGCAAATTCAAAAGTTTATGACTCACTTCGTCAACATGGGGGAGAACAAAGAAGGTACACTGGTGAGATTCTAAAAGCGTATTAAAAGATTATCATTGAATGGGAGTGAATTTGCATGGAAACAACCGGTTGCAAAGTATTGATTATAATGTGGAATTAAGTTGGATTAGCGGCAGGATTTAGAGTTATACTTCCACATTAACGGCACGCCCCTCGTCTTCAGGGACTAGATGTGGCATTTATTTTTCACAAGAAAACATAAGTGTCCTAAATCCAAAGTATAACAGCTAACACAGGATGGCATTTCTGCACACAGACAAGGTTTAAAGGAGTTCATTGGAGCTTTACATGTAAAGTAGACATGGAGATCCCAGTGTGCTGACTGGGGGAAAAAGGTCTTGTTCATGTTACCACAGATTTACAACCACTTTAGAGACTCAAAAGAGTTTGCAGGCAGAGAGGCTGTAACACTTTATCAGTTTAGGGGTTAAAGTCACTGCACAAATTCCTCATTGGTCAGCCTGTAGATAATTCAGTGGACTAAAGTTTTAATTAAGTGGGATCTCAGCAAGCATATCCAGCCATCTATAAAAACCTGAATTCATCTCACGTTTACGTACCATTATAATTTTAATTTTACATGAACATTGAAGTTTGCATTTAATTTCTTATTGCACCATAGAGGTGCCTCTGAGGGTACAGGAGCAATTTTCCAAATTTTAATATAGAGAATCCACTGACTGCGGGGACATTTTAATATATTACTCTCACTATCAGTTTACAAGATATGAGAGATATTTGATGAACACTTGTGGTGAATGTGTGTTTGTGTCGGGGGTGATGCTCATTAACCCTGTTAAGGTCGTGGAATTACAACAAATATGACATAATGTGTCATGCAGGAGATATATATATATATAAATATATATATATATAATATATATATATATATATATATATATATATATATATATATATTTCAAAAAACAAAACCCTATGTGCAATATTAATAATAAATGCCAAATAGCAGCCATGTAAGTATTCCATGTATATAAGGTGTATATAATGTATGTTTATTATGTATGTATATGTCTAATTTTAATCCTTATTCTGTTTTACATTATTGTAAACTCCCCTGTCTGTATTTTGAGCTGTGATGACTAAATTTCCCCATTGCATGATCAATAAAGACTAATCTTATCTTATTTTGTAATGATAATATATTACAATCAATATGTTGTAAAAGCTGAAACAAAAGTTGATTTTTCTTTTTTGCATGATTTTGTCATGAATCATGTTTGGAGCTGTGGGTGCACTGTGGTATTCAGGTACTGACATGCTGGACACATGCCCATGAACATTTCTTAGTAAAAAAACGTAAATGGGATAATTATGGGTGATTACATTCTGGCTGAAGCCGGATAAAAAGTCATCAAATCAAAAGGTTAGAGCATGGACTATTTTTTGTGTTGATATTATGATTTGAGATTGAAATGACTTTATTTTGATTATAGTCCTCAGCTGGAGGAAGTGTTCCATAATGACACAGTTTAATAGCAACTGAATCAAATGATTACCCTTTTTTGGTGACATGTTCATTATGCAAAAGACAGTCAGGAAAGAAAAGACCTCTGTTTTAGGGGTCATGGATATTATTGCAATCAGAAAGACATTGCTGTTGAAGCTGAATGTTTTTTCAGTGTGAGATGAGTAGAGAGCTCCTCAAATATAAACAAAGTACAAACACATTAATTTATATATATATATATATATATATATATAAATGCAAATTTCTTGCTAAGTTCAGTGACAATGCGGTTGCTATTGTGAGGAATGTAAATGAGATCATGTAAAAGGAAGCGCTGAGATCAGATTAGATTGCCACTTTTGTAATAATGACAAGACAAATATTACAATTAATTTGGTGTACTGAGGCTGAAAGATTGAAAAGTATAGATAATTGGAAAGATTATCATTTCCCAGGTAATGTTCAGGCCTTGTTCAAGCAGCGATGCACATTTGTTGTCCCAGTGAAGTGAAATGGGACAATAGTGATGATTTACAGAAAACATATGCAGCAGAGAAACCCTGCTGAGCTTCTTTTAAAAAATGACTGGTCATCTTCAAGATATCCAGATAGTGAGAATCTAATAAAAATGCTTATTGCTTATTATAAAACATGCAAGCGCTCCATACAGGTTACGAGCAGACACTTTTGAATTGAACTTGGCAATGGTATTAGATGTGGATAAGGATGTGATTTATAGACTCAAGTATTGCTATGGAACCTCACTTGTAAACCTGCATATAAGACATTTTTATAACCACTTTTGGCCAGCAGATCCCATAGAACCAGTTATGTTGAAAATACTGTAATCATTACTCGGTCAGACTTTTAGTCCAGTCATAACAGATGGCAGTGCTGGTATTCACATTCACATTTCTGTATGGACAGAAGCACACATAAATGTTTTTTCATTTGCAAAACAAGTGAAGCCTAATAAGAGTGACTTTAAACCTGCATTCTTTCTAATGGCCAACAGGGGGTGACTTCACTGGTTGCAAAAAGAAGCCCAGTCATAATGTCAATGAGAAAGTGACCCTACTTCTCACTTGAGTAAACATTTTCCTAATGAGTTTATGGTCTCAATCACTAGTTTCAAGTCTTCTTCAATGCAGCATGATGTTCATTTTGTAAATAAGGGCCCCATTTATCATAAAAAAGACAATAAAGTAGGGTATGCACAAACCCGTGAAGACCTTGTAATTGACAGCTAGCTACCATGATGCAAAGTGTGTGTTCATCTTAAAATTATGACCCTTCTACATTGTGTTTTCAGTTCCTGAAAGTTATTTTTAACACTTTTGGTCAGGTAAAAAGTGTCCTAAAAGATGTTTGTCGACTTTTTATTTTGGATTAGGAATACACCTTGCTAACTAAGCTAATTAGTCATTGTCATCCAAATATGTTTACCCCTGGCTCCAAAAAAGTAAAATGATGATGGCTTAAATGCCACACTCATGGATTCAAAATGGTAGACCACAGTCCAATGGGTGACGTCACGGTGTCGAGATGTCCATTTCTTTATACAATTTGTGGTTATAACCACTCTCATGACATTATTTTGAAACTGAATAAGCTCTGCATCTATGCAGACATCCTTCATCTTTTGACCATGATTAACACAAACATCTCTGCTTTCACTGTCAGTGTAAATACATTCAGTTTCACTCAGCCACTGCAGCAGCGGTGGTGGTGCAGCACATAAATCAGCCCCTGGATTCGTCTATATTTCTGCCCATGAACTGCAAAATATCATTACATTGGACAGCACTCTCAGCCATTTATAGTTACAGGGATATGCAACCTGTAAAACCTTCTTGAGATGGGTAATCCATCTCAGGGAACAAAAATCACTTAATCATTGTGTTTAACATTACAAATGTCAAGTCATCTTACATTGTACTTAGTAGTGGATTCATGTACTGAGCTGAAGGTCTGACAGCAGATACTTTGGGTGTAGAACAGCATTAAATTGAACATTCTTTCAGGCTTGGAAATGCTCCGGCTGAAAGTTGTTGCAGGTGCTGAAGCCGTGTTACGCATGATCTGGCCATTTTCTGAAACAGTAAAAGGAAAATATACATTAAATTAGCTGAGGCTTTTAGTCAACTTCATCAAATACGCTGATCTATTTCAAGAGCTTTTTAATGGACCAAGGTGCAGACTGAACACTGACTGAGTCTTCAGTCTGCAACAGAAGATGTGGAGAGTTGGTCCTAATCAAACGGGAATTCATTATATATGCCATATAGCCACCGAGACTTCACCCATTGAAAAATTAGCATTTGGCATTTTATGCATCACCAACTTTTTTTTTTTATGAGACAGAAATGAACATATAGGGTGTAGCTGAGAAGGAAGACACTAAACTACCAGGTATCACTAGTGATAGCTAGCTAGCTCGGTTAGCAAGGTAATTCATTTTAACAATAATTTATTGGGATGCTAATTTTGGCTTGTGAAAAATAGGCTTTCAACAAAATGTGCTTAGCAGCAAAAAAAAAATCCTCAGTGTCTTTCAGTACAACTGAATGCTTAACAAGACATATCTAGGCAAACAAAAAGTTAAATAAACACACTGTGAAGGTCAAACACTTCAAAAACAAGGCAGCCATGCCCGGAAGCATATGTGTGCTTTATCATCTATTTTTTTCTAAAATTGTCCATGATTTTTTTAAAAAATAGGATTATGCTGTTGAGACCATAAACTCATGAGGAAAATGTGTTTGATAATAAATTAAGCAAGAGGTAGAGTCATTCTCTCATAGATTTTGATTCAATAACACTTCTTTTTGCAAACTGTGGAGTTGCCCCCGCCGGTCGTAAGAAAGAATGCAGGTTTAAAGAACTTCTGCACTGCATTCCACCAAGTGTTTCAGTTTCGGAGAACTTATTGGCACATGATGAAAGTTTACTGTTGTATAACAGGAACCTCAGTCAATCACTAAACTATAAATGACAAGGATCATAGAAAAGTGTTTTGTCTCAGTAATTAAATGTCTGTTGTATTCAAAGCAGAAGGACGGGTATGCATTATAGACCTCCAGCCTCCAGCTTGAGAATTGCTGCTCTTTCTTTTCACAAGGCTGTCTGCTGTCTGTACCTTCATTAAATTGATTGGAGATAACACCAGGTGTAAGAAAATAATCCCACACACTGCACATATGAGACTTGTCCGTTAAATCTCTGCTCTGAGTTTATGACAGATATGATAGATTTCCAGGGCTTGATAATCCTGTATGTGCATCAAGGCCTCTTATGCAACTTTTTCAGTAAAGTGATGTTTCACTTATTCTTGAAATGCATGATGATTCACGCGGCCCTGCACTCCACATGGTGTACCCAGAGCATCAAAAATAGAGGCTGTGCTTGGAGATGGACACTAAGTCCTTATGCCGATGACCTACCACGGTCACGATTTTGCCTCATTAAAATATGAAGCCCTTGCCTTCTAAAGAGTTTTTTTTTCTTCCTGTTTCTGGTTCTGAATATGCACTAAACTTTATCCTCTAATGGCAAGCAAGTGTATTTACATGAATTTCACTTCTGAATAAAATGTGGAAATTCAAGGTTGCTAGTTTTGTTCATGTAAACATCACAGCATCACTGCAAATTACTGCCTTTACATTTAAATTTTATTAATCCAAAAAATACACTGCTCAAAAAAATAAAGGGAACACTAAAAATAACACATCCTAGATCTGAATGAATAAAATATTATTATTAAATACTTTGTTCTTTACATAGTGGAATGTGCTGACATCAAAATCACACGAAAATGATCAATGGAAATCAAATTTATTACTCAAAATTAAAGTGGAAAAACACACTACAGGCTGATCCAACTTTGATGTAATGTCCTTAAAACAAGTCAAAATGAGGCTCAGTAGTGAGTGTTGCCTCCACGTGCCTGTATGACCTCCCTACAACGGCTGGGCATGTTCCTGATGAGGTGGCAGATGGTCTCCTGAGGGATCTCCTTCCAGACCTGGACTAAAGCATCCACCAACTCCTGGACAGTCTGTGGTGCAATGTGCCGTTGGTGGATGGAGCGAGACATGATGTCCCAGATGTGCTCAGTTGGATTCAGGTCTGGGGAACGGGCGGGCCAGTCCATAGCATCAATGCCTTCATCTTCAGGAACTGCTGACACACTCCAGCCACATGAGGTCTAGCATTGTCTTGCATTAGGAGGAACCCAGGGCCAACCGCACCAGCATCTCACAATGGGTCTGAGGATCTCATCTGGGTACCTAATGGCAGTCAGGCTACCTCTGGCCAGCACATGGAGGACTGTGCAGCCACCCAAAGAAATGCCACCCCACACCATTACTGACCCACTGCCAAACCGGTCATGCTGGAGGATGTTGCAGGCAGCAGAACGTTCTCCACGGCATCTCCAGACTCTGTCACGTCTGTCTCATGTGCTCAGTGTGAACCTGCTTTCATCTGTGAAGAGCACAGGGCGCCAGTGGTGAATTTGCCAATCTTGGTGTTCTCTGGCAAATGCCAAACATAATGCACGGTGTTGGGCTGTAAGCACAACCCCCACCTGTGGACGTCGGGCCCTCATACCACCCTCATGGTGTCTGTTTCTGATCATTTGAGCAGACACATGCACATTGCTGCTGGAGGTCATTCTGCAGGGCTTTGGCAGTGTTCCTCCTTTTCTTCCTTGCACAAAGGCGGAGGTAGCGGTCTTGCTGCTGGGTTGTTGCCGTCCTACGGCCTCCTCCACGTCTCCTGGTGTACTGGCCTGTCTCCTGGTAGCGCCTCCATGCTCTGGACACTACACTGACAGACACAGCAAACCTTCTTGCCACAGCTCGCATTGATGTGGCTCCTGGATGAGCTGCACCACCTGAGCCACTTGTGTGGGTTGTAGACTGTGTCTCATGCTACCACTAGGGTGAAAGCACCGGCAGCATTCAAAAGTGACCAAAACATCAGGCAGAAAGCATAAGAACTGAGGAGTGGTCTGTGGTCACCACCTGCAGAACCACTCCTTTATTGGGGTCTCTTGCTAATTGCCTATAATTTCCACCTGTTGTTTATTCCATTTGCACAACAGCATGTGAAATTGATTGTCAATAAGTGTTGCTTCTTAAATGGACAGTTTGATTTCACAGAAGTGTGATTGACTTGGAATTACTTTCTGTTGTTTAAGTGTTCCCTCTTTTTCTTTGAGCAGTGTATTTATGCAAAGGTAGCCTCATGGTGCCTTATCCCTCTATTTTCAGCTGAGCATCATTCAAACTAGTGATGTGTCAGTCGTGAACGAGCCGGTTCAAAGAGCCGGCTCTGTTAAGTGAACGATGGGGGCTGGCTCACGTCCGTCAGTGAGCCGATCTTCTTTTTACTTTTGTCATTAGGAATAGTACCTGTGGGTGCTGCTGATGCTGATTATGGGTGTCACATACATGCTGTGTGAACCAATCATGTGAGGATTGACAAGGATCATACCACCAAGCAGGGAGGGGCGGGATGGCAGCACTGAGACGTGAGAGAAGGAGAAGGAGACACGCAGAGAGGAGAGAGAGGAGTGAATACGAGAGAGGAGCGTGGTGCAAAGATGAGTGAAAGTTAAAAAAGAAGCAGCATTTGGATGCATTTTGACACTTGTGACAACATGAAAGCACAGTGTAGGATTTGTAAAGTGTCTCTCCTATCAACAGGGTCCACTAATAACTTACAGGCATTTGAGAGGCTAGGATGCTGCTTCTGCCACTACTCCACCTGTTGCTCCTGCTACTACTGCTGCTACCCCGCATGCATCAGGTACACACCTAAAAAAATTAAAATGTCAATAGCTGTCCTTTTTATTTTCTTGCTTAGGTTGTTATAGGCATTTTCTATCTGTTTGTGTAGCAGAGTGGTCCTTCCAGCAAGTTAAAGAGTTACAAGGGATTTTACAACTGTAAATGCAATTGGCTAAAGCAATTTATTGAAATTTAAGTGATATATGTGTTCAAATACAAATCAAGTGGTAAAATGAAGAGCCATTTGGGAGCTGAAAGAGCCGGCTCTTCTTAGTGAGCTGAGCCAAATGATCCGGATCACTTAAAAGAGCTGAAATTTCCATCACTGATTCAAACTGCACATCCTGTCCTCCAGAGACCATAAAAGACAGAATGGAAAATCCTCCAGTTGAAGGAAAATAACAAAATATTAATAACTGAATATAGAGTAGAGAATACACCTACCTTGTGGCTTAAATGGATTGAATCTTCCCCCGAGGTGAAGGTACTTCTAACACCGGTTAACTCTTTTGTTTTTTGTATTTTCTCGGTACAGACTAGAAAACTTTTGAACTTTGAATGATTGAGCAGCCAGAGGGACTCATCTTTCCCACAAGAGGCATGAAAAGTGGGAATGGATTAACTATTCATTGAAATACATAAACTATTGATGCCGGTTCACCAAGTGATAAAGAAAAAGACCACTGACCGCTGTGGTCTGTTTCATTGTTGTAAAGTTACCAGGACATATGACCCCATTTACCACTTATTAGACAATATGCTGTTAAGGCCAAATTATTGCACCATTGTTTTATATTTGCTATTTACATGCCTTACATTATTTAATCCATGCACCTATAGGTATTTTAGGGTGAATGTGGTATCAGACCATATCTACCAGTGAGGTGGACTCATCTTTAAATCTGTATTATTTATTTATTTATTTATTTGGGCCAACTGAGAAATAACCTATACATATCCAACACAATAAAAAAAGACACATTCTGACCTTCCAGTTATTATTATTTCCAATTAACACATCCAGCAGACACAGAGCAATATTAGTATTTATTTTTATTTATTTTATCTTGTGTCTTGAGACCTGATAAATTCAAGTCCAATATTCACTCTCATAAAAGCTTGGTTTTGGTCTCCACCAACTTCATGGGGGGAAAAAATCTGGTATTTGCCGCATGCTCCAATGTAGTCTCACATTATCGGGGTACCTTTTTGTGCTGGGGCATAGTGGGTTTATTAGAATTTCTTTCTTTTTTTTGCTGAAAACAGCTGCCTAATGGGCTAAAAACCTGGCTGAGGCCCTAAAACCAAAACAATAAGCTAAAAGGTGCTAAACCACTTTATAAAACTGTCATTGGCAAAACCACTCCAGAAAGATCTCTATTGTTGTATATATTGTGATTTTTAATTTTGTCTAATGTTATTTTATTGCACTAGATGTGTCTGTTTTAATGTCTTGTATCGACTTGCCATCTATCACTGCCTCTTGGCAACGTCATTGTAAAAGAGAATTGTACTCAATTGAATTATCTGCTTAAATAAGGGTAAAATAAGAATAAAATAGCTGAGTCAAAGTGACATTTATCTGTGAATTCATCACCACAATGATTCCTTTCACTTTAGACATAGTCATTTGCTTTACTGTTAATACAAAAATATTGATTGTGCAGCTTTAATTATGTCATGAGGCTGGTCAGAATTGGCCACAACAAGTTCTGTTGGCAGTCAGTAAAAGTCAGGGTATCGAAATGTGTGCATTTTTACATTTAGTAGTGTTGGTTTACAACTGGAGGTAGATGGGCAGGAAAGCCAAGCGTGCATTATAAAAAAGCTGTTTTCTGCACATTTTTATGTGGCAAACAGCATAAATGACAGCGTAGGCCTGGCAATTAAACTGCAGATTACAGAAAATCCTGTCTTTAACTTATAACTCAAGCATGACTAAAGTTTTCAAAGTGCTAGAAAGTGAAATTGTTGACAGAGTTGCTTTGTTTTGATTGCTTGCACACAGAGTGCTACCATTGTTTCTTCACAGAAAGAGACAGCTCTTAATGAAGCTTGAGCACAGGAGATAGATCCAGCGTCAACACTTAAATAACTTTTCAAAGTAATTATTCTGCCCTAATTAGGTGGGAACCTGGTTCCACACATAGAAACATTTCTAGGTGAGAATGAATAATTTGATGTTATGCATCACGCTTCTAAAAGAATTCAATTTTGGTAGATAAACATCCAGTAATATAATTAGCAGTGGGAATAGTTTGAAATCCCTTTTTCACAGTGAAATGATGTTGGCAGTTGATACAGGGCAGGAGGGTAAGATAAGCACGTCCAGAAGAGCTGCACTGCTGATAAACTTGGCCTACATTTACCATTGGATTTCAGGTCACACATGCTTTTTGCTTTGACCCACTGTGCTTATTTTTCATGTAGTGAATGCTCTCTAACCACAGGTGTAAAATAAATAAGACAAATTCTTGTGAAAGCCGGGCTAACCCAGGTTATTTCTGTTATTTTGTGCAAGAAAAAACATTCTGTTTGTGGTCCAAGTTCATGTTTGTAGCCCTTCTAAGAGGCATTCACAGTGACAGGAACAATACCTCGGTAGATCAGATACGATCAAATGAAAACCCAAACCTATCTCAACTAGCCTTCAGTTGCTTTGTTTCAAACGCAGACCCTCTAATAGCACAAATAGACAGTTAAAAGAAAAACCTTAGAGGATAAAAATTAGGAACACACCTTGGGCAACTAAAGATGAATGGAACAATGGAGACAGCTGAGTGTGCTGGTAGCTGTTCAGGCAACATAAACAATCACAGCAGGTAATTAGGTGCTAGCAGAGACAACCTGACCAAACAGAGAAGTCAATGATTTGATGGGCTGATCTCAATAATAAAGGCATTAGTGAACTGAAATTCCCTTTCTTTATCTTGTTACAGATGTATTCAGTACCTGTCTGCCAGTCTGACCTGCTCTTTCTCTTTCATGTGAACACCAGTGCGAGGAGCACATGCCAATGAGACACAAAGTATTAGGAACACCTTTTTAGCACAATGCAATCCAATGCAACACCACCACAAAGTAGAGCTCAAAAGATCCAAAGCACACAAAGAAGCAGAGTAATGGCCTCAGGTGTGCAGGAAGGTGGTTTCTGCCCTTCCTTCTGTGTCCCATTTAATGCTGGGAGGTGTGAGATTCACATCAGGGCAGCGGACAAGCTCATGTCCCTTTTGTCACTCCTGTGTATGAGGGACAGGAATTATGACTTGTATTAGGACTATCATATAACACATTTGGGATTTTTTTTCAGATAGTTATTTGGTTTCCAGGACTCCACACAGGCCCCAGCTGACACGGACTGTTGAAAGAAAAAAAAGCTAGATATTAGATGTCGTTTTTTTCTCGTGGGGTATAATGGAAAATGATACAATCTCAGCACGTCAAAGATTTTCTGAAGCAGTAAGAAGTATCAGCTTCATGCTTCAAAAATAATTTAAGGAAATATCTTACCTACCTTAACTCTGTACAGCTCTGGTACATCCAATGTTGCCTAGTGTCACTGTGATCAGTGTTCACGCAAACACCTTCCATCATTATTTTAGTAAAGTTTACATCACTTCATTTGGATGTCCTAATCTGTAATATTCCAACCGAGTTGACAGAATAAAACATTGGCATTAGACACTTCTGCAAGACACGGATATGTTAAATCTCAATGTTCTTGAACTTCTGCAAACGTTCTCACCTGTCCTATACTTGTCACATACTGATGATTCAGCCTGTCCTCTCGCCAAAAATGTCAACATATGTCGCTTGTACAGGCAGTGAAAAACAACCTATGTCTCCGTATTTCACCGACTGTTGTAATGTGTCTGTCGCCATCTTGCTGACGTAGTAATGATTGACAGCCAAGCAAAGTTTAAAAGGCGGATTCCCACAATCAGTTGTAGGCTGGGGTGGTGGATGGGTCACACAAATGGTGGACTTTCACCCAGAAGTCCCATGTGAAAACAAAAGTCAACCATTTTTAACTTAAGTCACATTGTTTAAGTAAATTACATGAATCACGCTTTTTAACGTAACTTATGTTTTTTATACATAACTTCAGGCAGTCACATGACCCTTGTACTTAATTTCCTGCATTTACATACATTTATTTACTGTGTAAACTGTATTTTATAAAGCCTTACCAGAAGTTAATTTGCCCTTAACCTGGGTCAATGTTTTACAACATAAATCCACAGAAACTGCAGCCTTTTTTTACAACCACGGACCATTCGTGTGAGATATTCTTAGAACGTGCTGTTGTACCGTGAGCTGTGCAATGATACGTGTGCCGTAATTTGTGGTACTGACACATGTCCTCTTCTGCTGTTTATGTTGGAGAACTTGTTGAACCAACTGGTGTCAGTTTTTGATGCTCTTGGAGGCTTTTCAACACATGTTGTGAATTCAAATAAAAACTACAGATTGCACCAGACTGGAAATCCGACACAGAATCAACGTAATACACTTCCCTTTCAAAATAAAACACCATACGCAGTTCATGCAGCCCAAAACTACTTCATATCAACATTGCGTCTTGACTTGGGGCACCAGATCAGCAACCAATCAATCAAAGGGTCTCAGAGGATCGGCGACATGGACGATGAGAGACTGATTGTTGAAGTGGAACAGCACACAATAATTTATGACATAACACATTGTTTTTATAAGGGAAGATGGTCAGATCAACAGATCTTCCACGTCGGAGAAGCAAAGTAAGCTGTTTGTTGTTGCTGTTTATCACGGGATCTCGTGGCCTCCCGTACGTTCAGGATTATCGCATGTTCTCGTTATTACGCGTGTATACTGGCTCGCTACGCTGCCGTTCCGCGCCCTTTGGGAATTGACTCCTGGTAGAGGACGGAGCAAAACTGCCATGCAGCCGTTTTGCGGCCGTTCCGTGCCCGGTGGAAATCCCCATTCCCTCCCTGGAGTTTCCCGCTCGTCATACTACGTCACGTGACTTCTGGAGGACTTGGCTCTGGGCATCTAATATTGATGTGGATGGTTTTACCACATTTACAAACACCTGTCTTGGTGACCTTGACGACGTGTCATTGGTCTTTCTAAGCTTATTTGTAGGGGTCTAATATTTTCATGTAAAAGACACATTCCTGAAAGCATCTCAGCTGTAAATAACCTGCACTGTGTTTGTTGCACCTTTTAAAGTATTTTTAAATGCCTGATTTATTTGAATTTTGGAACAAATTAACCCAAACCAAACTAGAAGGGCCAAGGCAATAACCACCTCCACATATTTTGCGTTTCAAATGCATGTACCCTTCACTAATCCATGACCCTGGTTAGCCCTACATGCATGAATAGCATGAACATCTCAAAAATAGACAAATTGATACAAGCCCAGATTCAGTGTCAGACACTCATTTGGAAACATCATAAAACTCAGCAGAAGGAGCTGCTCCTGTAGACGTCAGAGGAGAAACAGATAGAAAATATCTTTATGCTGTAACATTTACTTATCCACTGTGTAGCATGTTGTAGTTCATTAACCAAAGTGACAACCAGCAGCATCTATCAAATCAAATCAAATCAACTCAACTCCATTTATGTATTGCTAGGGTGGCCATATTTTGATTTCCAAAAAAGAGGACAATCGGCACGGCCTCGAGACACAAATTCAGACAGGCTTCTCGGAGGTTGATGAACATGCTTTATTATGCTTCAATGGTGCAAAATTAACTTCTGTAATAAAATAAAATGAAATCTGTAAAAACTTGTAACAAAATAATAGCTCTCGTAGACTCTTTTCAAATAAATGAATAAATAATATGAAATAATGTTCTAAATATGAACTCTTCTGTTAGAAAATCTAGCTTCAACAATATATCTCTTAATATCTTAATAACTGCAATAAGATCAATAATAGAAGAGTCTCACAAAGATACTAACTTAATAAACAAAAAGGATCTATACTTTTCATCTTTAGTTGTCTTTGAGCTTTGAGATCTCCAGCATCTTTATTAGACACTGAGACATATGTGCCAGCATTGCACACGGTGCACTCCGCCTCCCACCTGTGACGGTACGTCGGAAATTTTTTTTGCAGTTCATCTGTGAAGCTGCACTTACGCTTCGGCATTTCCTGTGCAATGCTGCTCTGCTGTTCGATCTGCCCTCTGTCTGCTCTGCTCTCTGTCTCTCTCTGTGTGTGTGCGCGGCGCTGACCCGCCCACTAGGCAGCCTCTTGGTAATTACGTCTCGCAAAATTGTGTGCAAAGCGCCGGTCAATTTACGTGCACGTGTACTGGTCCTATGAAAAACAGTGAACACCGGACATTTTCATGAATTTGTAAAACCCGGCCGGACGCCCCGGACAGGACGTAAAAAGTGGACATGTCCGGGCAAAAGAGGACGCTTGGTCACCCTAGTATTGCACTCTCAATGCAAGGGCTCCTCATAGAAATAAGAAAGATCTATAAGAGACCAGAAGGAGGTGATCTGAATTATACAGCAGCATTATCCAACAAGCACCAGCTGGGGGTAGAGAGTTGATGTTTTTCTTCTGCCATGCTGCTCTCTTTGTGTTAATAAATGTTTGGATTGTACGAGCAATGATGCCTCCCTGTGTGTCAGTGCGCACCATTAAAGCTGTTATGGTGGCTCTGTGGTACAGTTATTTCCCACAATAACAATAAGGATCACAAAATGATTTTTACCAAGAATTGAGATATCACGATTTTAGGAGTGCTGTTAATAAGCGCTTTGTTTCTTCCTCAATAATTCTGAATTAAAATGAGAAAATAATGGTGCAAGATAATGACGAGAGTTAAAGATAGGCCAGATGAACCATTATTTATTTAGTAGTTTACAGTTTATTACAGCACTATGGCTGTGATGTCACATCTGTAAGTAAATCTAACTGAATGCAACATTATGAATCACAATACAAAGTTAGCCAGCATTATTCTTGTCCTACATTGTTAGGGGACACAATTACTCAGTGTGTGTGTGTGCATCAAGTGAAGAAAACACTCACCCTGCATCAGAGACCAAAGCAAGTCCCAGCGGTGGTGCCTCTGGCAAGTGGAGGTGGACAGGATGGACAGGTACAGCTCCTTTGGCTCACAATTATTGTCACCCAGTGAAGACATAAGCTTGGGATCTCTGTCATCCAGTCTGATATCATATTTCAGCTCCACTGTGTAGCTCATTAGTGTAATTGTAGTATTTACATGCAACATTTCACCACTATGTGACCTTCAGAATTTGAGTTATTTTATTTATTTTTATTTTTGACTTGTAAAGAAGTCTGTGCCACAGTTTTTCTTATAAAAAATGCACCTTTCTATTGTCTCTTTGACAGCTAACAGGTGCAATGCAAAAAATTAGAATATCACAGAGAAGTTTATTCGTGTCAGTAATTCAGTTCAAAAAGTGTAAATAACACATTATATAGATCCATTACACACAGAATGAAACATTTCATGTCTTAATTTATTTAATTTCTTCTAATTATAATGATTATGGCTTACATTTAATGAACACCTAAAATTCAGTGTCTCAAAAAAAAAAAAATATGACAATAGACTAATTTGAAAAAGTGTTTAATATGGAAATGTTGGCCTCTGAAAAGTATGTCTATCTATATGCACTCAATACCAGGCGGCAATCTCCGGGTCTGAGCATGGAGGCCAACCAGGAAGTGCCTTAAGCTGCATTCTACCGAAAATTCCAGCAGGGGGCGCTAAGTTTGGCTGCAAAAAAATCTGCCCATTCATTTCAGTGCGAAATTTGAAAACTTCTCACTTGATTTATCACCTCAGAAATTTTTTTCAGGACAGCACTATGGTCTCAATCGCTAGTAAAAAATCTTCTTCAAGACAATTTTATGTCAATATTTCTAATAATGGCCCCATTTAGAAGAAAATAGAAGATAAAGAATTGTATGGTTTGGGGCGTGGCTAGCTTTGATTGACAGGTCACTGACAAGGTGAGCCGTCATCAGGAGAGAAGCAGAGCAATGCGTATCCACGGCAACGTCTCAATAAAGTTATATATAACGTTATATAGATAGAAAAGAGGACGCTTATCGATTTGGTCTCATAACTTTGACCCTTTCACACTGTATTTTCACTTAATGACAGTTTATTTGAACGTTTTGTTCAGTAAAAATGTCTTGTTCAGTGTTTGGTTGGACTAACAGACACTCCAACACGATAACATCCCAGTTAATGCTCCAATTAATGCTAACATGAATTAGCAGAGGCTTCTCTCAGTCAGGTTACCGGTGTAGAGAGGCTGTAGTCAGTGATCAGATCCCTCTCGCTCCTCCACAGTCCAGATATGGTCTGCTCTGCGTATCGGAAACAAGATGGCAACAAGTATAACGCTAAACTCGATGCTTCCAATGGTCCACAAACCAATGGATGATGTCACGGTGACTATGTCCATTATTTATATACAGTCTATGCTCAATACTTGGTTGGGGCCATTTGACTTGAACTATTGTAAATGGACTTTTTCATGATATTCATCAGCTGATAAGAACTCATCCTGTGAGTCCACTATATGTGAAAACCTGGTAAGCTCTGAACTGATAAGAGCATTATATTCTCACAAACTTGAAAAACTTACATGCAACTTATGGTTGTGCATGTCTTAGTTGTCTTTGTTTTCTGATGTTAGTCAGTTTCATCCTGTGGCTTTTGGTTTCTTAGTTTTGGATTATATTAAGCGTTTTCTGTTTTAGATTGTAGTTATGTTCCATGTGCATTGTGTCTACTGTTACTTTCTTTCTTTTTCTCCTTTCCCTCATTCTACCTATCTACACACCTCCTCCATATCTGTTTCGTTAGATTCGCCCTTCACTGCTCACTTAGTTTCAGCACCCTGTCTGTCTCATCACCTCATTCCCCTCACCTGTGATTCTCCATCTGCCCTTCATCTCCTCTTTAGTTTGGTTTGTATTTAAGTCCTGGTTTTCAGTTCAGTCTTTATTGGATAATTTTCTTTATGTCCTGGCCATGCCCAATTATGTCTCATAAGTTGTTGCAGCAATTGATAAAATAGCTGCAATCCCTCCAAACTACCACCTTAAGACACCAAAACATTTTGGTGATGGGGTGGCAAGCACTTTTATGAATTGCTGCAGCGTCTCCTTATTATCAATATACCTAGGAAAGCCATACACCCTCTGAATGTCCTCGGTCTCTGGCTTGTGGTTGTAAAGTTTCATGAGGCTGTGATTATCCTAGAGCTCACAGCAGGTCATTTTATACAGTGAGGTCTAGTTTCAAGAAATGGTCTCACAGCAATGAAATGGCTGCTATGTGGACTAATATAATCACACATTAAAAAACTGAGCTTATAGAATCCAAGAGTCTCAGCTTTACAGTTATAAACAATTTATGCCATTCCAACACTGTTGCACTGCATTAGAAAAACATTTTTTTTGCCCAGAACTGCACAGGATCAGCATAAAGTGATGATGCCTGTAAAGGGGGGACTAGTGGGAACCCATAGAACCCATTTTCTTCGGATACCTTGAGGTTGTTGGTCAAGGGAAACTTTTAAAAATGGGCATCCCAGTTTTCCCCTTGCCAAAAGGTTTGGGACATTGTATAGCCCTCTTCCCCAAAAGTTACCATGACATGGGTGATAACAATGGATTCCTTAGATCTTCTTCTAGTTCTATGTTACCGGTATCTTCACTGTTGCGACGCTTGATGGCATAGTGCTTTTTTTTTGGATGATAAAAATTAAAATGTTTTCTTTAGTCTGAGACTGAAGGAATAACTCATCATATTCTATAAGAGGAGTCGAGGTATAATGATGTAACACAGTGAAAATTTCAAAATCTAGGATTCAGTGTATTCTGATCCACACTAGTCTGCCTTTGTGCACTTTGGACTTACCTGCAGCTTTCATAAGGATCCACAACTACGTATATAGGATGAATTCCAATGGGAGAGCATCAAAGCAGTATCTTCTTACAGCTGTCAAAAATAAAATCTGTGAAATGACCATAAAGACTAGAATATGACCTTGTTGCTGAGAGTTTTGTTTTTCATATGTGGCACCCTATCCATAATTTGGGTTGAATTGTCCCTCACAGTAGCCCACACAGTGGATGGAAAACAAGCTGCCTTCTCAGGAACACAGTAAACATTAATGTGATATGCCACTCTATGAAAAATGTTTACTTTGCTAGAGTTGAATAATGGTCCTTATTTTATGTACTGGGATGTTTGTGTAATTCATTTAATCAGCACATGCTTGCTCTTTTCTTCAGGCCATTACAGAGGATTACAGATTACCTTTACCAGCTGTAAGCTGTGGTGTCATTCAGTATTCAATGCATTTAAATCAAGCCATTTTACCATGGCCAGCCTGTTCAAAATAGTAACTGTTTATAATGGAGGAGATATTCTCTATTCATGAAGTTGCTGTTTATTGATTGTTGCAGCCTGCAGTGTTTCAGCAGAGGAGCTGGTGCAGCAGACCAATACAAGGCTGAGAGAGGACCAGAGGAGGCTATATTAAGTTCCCCAAAGTCATGCTCGCTGTTCGGAAGGGGAGAGTTCAGTTTAATTAGGGAAGCTTAATGCCGCTTTTTATGAGGCCTGGAGGGGCTGCTCCTTTCCTCCTTGTCCTGCATATTCATGATTTCTGTTTTGTTGAAAGGGCCAGAAAAGAGCATTCGAATCAGGTAGTTTGGTCCCCTTACAATGCTGAGTGATCTCATCAGCTGACCGAAACACAAAAGGTACAATGCTATGCCATATCTATTTATTATCCTGCACAAGGCTTCTAAATAAAAAATAATCACTAATTCCTTACCAAAAGTTAACATTACAAGGACCCTAACATACACAAGAACTTCCTCAGTAGAACACAGTACACATTTATACATATAGTAGTGTAGTTTCCATGAAAGAAATGTCTAACCGGAATGGGCAGTTAAGCTGCCAGTATTGCTGATTGCGGTTTTCTCATACAAACAACTTCCCCCTCGATACTGAGCCTCCTTGGGTCCTAAGCAATAATGTCCTTGGAAGATACTGTAGCAAGCACTCAAGCAAGCTGTACCCATTAGCTGCTCAGCGGTATAACTGTTAATAAGGGGTCCCCTCTAAACAGCCTGGTTGTTATAGGGGGTCAATTGCTACGGATGACCCTGGCCCAAAGCCCAGGTTAGACCCAAGCAAAGGTTAATGATTGACTGTTAAATGGGATCAAGTACCAGGGATTCCCAACCTTTTTTCTTGTGACCTCTCACAAAAAAACATTTTCTTATCACAGCTCATAGTTATTAGCAGTTCCAGAAAATGGCTACATTGTGTTTGATGCACTTTATTTTTTTTAAATGCCTGCCTCATTTGACTTTTGGAGCAAATGAAACAAAACCAAACTAGAGGGGCATGTGGGTAGTGCCAAGGCCATCATGGTCTTATCCCCAATCCTGGTTAGCCCTATGTACAAGTAGTTTCAACACATTTCCCACCCAGAAGAATCACAACAACACCCCTAAAACAGTCAGATATGCAGCCTGGAATACTGTGTTGTTATTGGCTAATCACTACTTTAGCCAAGGGTATTTAGCACTGCAGTCTATTTGACTGTTAACTGTCAAACCTTGGGTTGGTAACAACCTGTTCAGGGGTGACAAATTGATATAAGCCCTGATTCAGTGTCAGCCACTCATTTGGAAACATCATAAAATGCTCCTGTAGACTCCAGAGGGGAAGCAGATAGAAAATATTGTTATGCTGCAACATGTACTTATCCACTGTGTAGCATGTTGTAGTTCATTAACCAATGTGACAACCAGCAGTATTGTTTACTTATTGCACTCTTCATGCAAGTGCTCCTCATAAAAAAATATCAAGAAAGATCTATAAGAGACCAGAAGGAGGTGATCTGAATTATACAGCAGTGTTATCCCCCAAGCACCAGCTGGGGTGGAGAGTTTAGATTAGAGAAAAGACCAAAATATAAACACAAGTGTATGTATCAGATTTTTCTTTCTACCTCATTTATAAACTCATTGCCCTTCAGATTTATCTTGTGACCCTTCGGAGGGGCCCCGGCCCTCAGTTGGGAACCACTGGCCCAGGCCACTCTACAAAGTACTAGACACACCTCAACCACCTACAGCAGTAAAATGCAGCTTACATACCAAACCGGCAACTTCTGGGACTGAACAATGCAGCCAACGAAAACAAAAACTGACTGGCTCCAAAAGCAAGTCGGTCCCCATAGACCCCCATATTAAGATGTCTAACTTTGCAGCAGAAATAAACATGTTTACAGCCTGGTGCAAAAAAAAAGAGGTCTCCATTTTCTGGTTGTTTTAGATGGATCACAATAAACAATTGAATAATGTTGTATAATATATAATATGCCAGACACAGGCAACTTTTCTGCAGAACCAGTAATTTTACTTTTAATAATTTAGGTATTAAAATGTATTTTGCTGATAATACTTCTGTGCTTTCTATTATTTTTGTAGTGATTGTACACAGTTGAATTGCTACTTTTATTCAGGTAAGGAACCTGGTTAGGCATTGTTTATGTCAAACAGGAACAGAATGGAAACTATCACAATAAATCTTCCCATGTTTTGTCATCACCCTGAAATATGTCAAATACAAACACAAATAAGCACATCCACCGGGCAGCTACCTCCAGCAATAATTCATAAAAGACACCTCAACAACCACTGTTGTTTTCCAAACCGATTAATGCCAAACTAGCAGACTGATGGCAGAGTCGCATGAGGAAGCGCTGTCACAACCTTATCCCAAAAATAGACAGTTTCATTACCATAAGAGAAACCAGTCGATCTGGAGCTGAAGCCAGAGGGGCTTGCCACATGTCAGGCAGATGACAGTCTGGACGTGATTCTAATTGTTTTCAATGATATTGTTGGATTTTAATCATCACAGAAGTGCACCGAGAGGAGGGAACAAATTGTGTTCCCTTGCCGGAGTTGCCACTTTTGGAAAGTCGGGGCACTGCTGTGGGACAAAGACTCAGACTTGGGGAAATATTTGCACATCCAAAGTGGTTATCTAAGTGCACCAGAGTCGAGGTTACATATCATAAATTGAAGAAACTTCAACACACCGCTCTTGCATAAACTCTACTCGAGCAGGCATGCAATGTTTTAGTGTTCCCCACAGAGTGCAAGGCCTGCAGCACTGAAACATTCGTTTTAGAATAAAACGGTGCTTCAGTGAAGGACTTTTATTTTTGAGCATTGCCACATACAATAGATACCCACAATCAAACAACCCCAAATGCTGTGAATAATTGAGATTGACTTTATATCCTCTAGCTTGTTGTCTATATCCACAAAACATTTATCAAATTGATATGATATTCATAGCCTGATGTACAGCTAGGGATGGCTAAAAGCATCAGTTGTTTCCTTCTCTCTTCCATTGTATAAAACATACATTGCAGACACATAATCAACAACAATCACAAGCTGCATTCCTACATCTTCGTGTAGCTTCGTCCTCTCTCATAATTTGCTTCATATTTCTGTCCAGAGGAAATATATTGCACGGCTTACATGAGTGACTGTCAAAGAGAGTTGCTATCAAAGAGACTTTTTGCTCCCCACCCCGCCCCATCATTGCACCGAGAGAGAGGGCTTCACCCTGCAAGTTACTGTCCTTTTCATCTTGGCGTGAAGGTTTTGTATGCACTCTGCCATCAGAGCTTTTAACAAGAGGACAGTCGGCACCACGCTCTGTCACCGCTCTTTATTGTTTCACATGAAGTGGCAAAGTCCTTCACCAAACAGCATGGGGATTGCAGACAGTGCCTCCAGGTCCCTGAGGAGGTCATTACGACAAGGATGAGCTGCTCGGAAGCACTGTAAGACGGACAGCAGAGTGACAGCAGGGGAGGACAGGACACAATGTGGGGAGAAAAATATAAATTGGAATGTGCTGAGTTGAAATAGATCAGCTTTCTGTTAAAGAAGAAACTTTTGACAGTTTGGGTTCTTACTTGTATCAGCAAATCCTCCTAGCTGAACAAATATGAGTGGTATATCTCTGGAACTCCAAACCTATACACATGTAAATGACTGTAAGTATAAGTGTGATATTCTTATATGATTATAGGATTTATATAACACACTGTGATAAATGTCAAGTCGATCTTGACTAGGTTGAAAAATACAAGAAAAAAGGCCATTTGTGGCTTGCTTGGAAAAAATAGAAAACTGAGCATTATTTTGGGTCAATACCATTTTATACAGTCTATGGTTAATACGTATAGACATCACTAAGAAAATTGTTTGATTGACAGACAATCTCAGGACTTCATATCAGAACTTCATTGAAGCTATATTATATTCACTCTGTGAAAAGTCTCCATGAGGTTGCATACTGTTGCCATATAAAATTTGCTGTGTTGTTGTGCATCGATTAATACACATTTTTGCCAGAATTCAAGCAGGCATTTTTGGTATCTAAGGGATCTCCATTGGAATTTCAAACCCAAGTTTTGCTGGTTTGATCAATATTTGGCTGCACATCACGAGTCTATGCTGGCTGATCCACTGTGGGCAGCTGTTTGTTTATTGGTGTTGAACAGTGCCCATGAAAATAGACAGTGAGAAATACTCCCGTATTCTGTTATGGCGCACAAAAGCAGCCCCAGATTTTCAACATTTCAACAATGAGCTGAGAGGGAGCGTTTTAAGGGGAACTGTTGTGTGCTTAAACATAATCAGGGAATATTTTTCAACAACACACTGATTAAACAGAATCCTGATACTGGATGAGTCTACCACTATGTATTTTCATTATTAATTAGTTAAATAGTATCCACACAAGGCAGCTAAAGTGTTGCTTTAACCCATAAGAACCCAGACCTATTTGTCCTTAAAGGAACATTATGGGGTATATACCACAGACCAAGTGGATCACATAGAACACATTTCTGATTTTTTTTTTTTTAATACTACCCCTAAATGTCAAAGATCTGCGATGTGACATAGACGTTACATTGGGCGTTTATCGTATTTATGTTCATGATATTTCTTATTTTAAAATAAAAACACACATTTTCGGCTTACAGAAACACAAATTTGCCTTTTTCTTTGCATCTCCACAACATATATCAAAATTGTGACATTAATAGTGCTGTTTAACAATAAATTATTTTTCAGATTTGTTTTCAAGTAACAAAATAATAATACATCAATAATAAATTAAAACAAATAACCATTTGCCTTTTTGTTTGCATCTCCATAACATATATCAAAATTGTGACTTTAATTTGTTCAGGAAATATGGTCAGAACAAGTTAAATGCAATACAGGACACACTATTAATGGATTAGAATTGTTAAATGGGTTAAAATTTAGCCTAGTAACAAAAAATAAGCTTTTTGGAATTAGCTACTTTTTCACATTTCTGTTTCCAGTCACAGCCACATGTTCGAGAAGTCACTTCTTGTCAAAGTCAAATGACCACCAGACCAGGGTGTTGAGTATGTGTTGCTTAGGGATTTAATGAGTTAAGGTGAATCATAAAGCTGAATATGGGAGATTCTAGAAGATTTAAAGTGTTTGTTACAAGGGTGTCACCATGAGTTCTTATGGGTTAACTTCAGACACTAGAGCAAATTGGTGGTCCATGTCCCCTTCCAACATCTCCAACCTAAACGGCAGAATAGAACGTTTGTCAGTACCATCCCTAACGACTTGTGAGTCGTTATGAGTGCGTTTGTCAAAAGCGGCTCCCGAATGGAGCGCTCTAAAGGTAGCACACACCTCGTTATACATACACGTACGGTTTGCGGTTGTAAAACAGGCTGCAGATTCTGTGAATTTAGGCTACAAAACCACTTATCTAGATTTAGGGCAAAAAACTTCCTGGTAAGGCGTTATAAAAGACAGTTTGAACCCATCCATCTCCCAGTGTGACATCCGCCATTTAAACTCATCACCGTCAATCACTACTACTATGTCAGCAAGATGGTGGTGGAGGACAGTCTAAAATGTAAATATGAGTCATATTATTCAGCCTGTATTGACATTTTTGACAGGAGACCAGTCTGCCCATTCAGGATGAACTGGAATAAAATTAGTGATCCCTGATATTTCAATAATAAACCTGTGCTATCACCTGGTCAATTGTTCAAAATGGCCAATACTTTTGTTCATGTTCAAATATCAGAAAACAATGATGTCCAAAAGAAGCTACATGAGCCATTAGTTGTATTTGTTAACCCCACTGGACGACAGTCTTGGTTTAAATAAACAGGCTCAAGGATGGGAATTCAGTGTACTTGTGGGCTTAGAAAAATAAAGTAGATTGTTCATGAAGCTTCAGTTGACCATCACTACCAGAAAACCTCATGACATTTCCATCAACAATAGCTGCACTTAAAGGAACACTCCACCGTTTTTTCATATTAAAACATGTTATTCGGGTAAGTAAGACGAGTTGATACAGACCTCTTGCGTCTCAATGCGTGCACTCAATCGCCCTGGCGCGCGGAGCTACTTGGCTAGCACTTAGCTTAGCCCAGTTCATTCATTAGGACCCAAACAGATGGACAGTTAGAAGCGACCAAACTCCTCCACGTTTTCCCTATTTAAATACAGCTACACAAGTAGTTAAACGACCAAGTATGGCGACACAAAATAAAACGTGGCGCTTTTCGAAGCAGATAAAAAGGATAACTATAATGTATGGCGGAATAGCACTTGGGAGCACTTCGACTCGGCGCAGTAATATCATCACTCCTGACGGAAGTGAGAGGGAGCGGAAGTGATGATATTACTGCGCCGAGCTGGCTAACTGGGCTAAGCTAAGTGCTAGCCAAGTAGCTCCGCGCGCCAGGGCGATTGAGTGCCCGCATTGAGACGCAAGAGGTCTGTATCAACTCGTCTTACTTACCCGAATAACATGTTTTAATATGAAAAAACGGTGGAGTGTTCCTTTAATAGCATGCAAACACACTAGGCTAAGGTTGTAAACTGTTCACTGTGACTGTTAGCATGTGAGCATGCTGAGACTAGCATTTAGCTGAAAGCCTCAGCGCTAGCATGGCTGTAGACTTCGCTTTGTTTAAAGTGTGATGGCAATGTTTCCCTACCTTGAAAACCATAACCATAATCTATTGTTAGTAGTTGTAGTTGCCAATCTTAACCATAGAGGTGGCAGTTCAGAAAATATTAATCTTTCTTAGAACATTCATATGGAACCGACAAGCAGTTTATTTTATTGATTCAGTGTTATTAGTAATAATTTTTGGTAGAAACGGTACATTGTTTTGGCTGGGTATCCTTGTAATCCCCATGGAAGTTATATTACCCTGATGTTAGAGGGGCATAATTAACTGTGCAAATAGTGCTGAAGGGTCAAAAACAGAATTATTTTACTCTAAATAATTCAGGACTTCCCTTGCATTATAACATGCTTTCACCAATGACATCATGACATCATCTAAAATGTGAGGTCAGACAGGAATTTAAAAGTTTGAAGGCACTTCAGACATTAAATATTCATTCTTTAATCTCAAACTTGGTCCTTATCTTATTAGGCTTTGGGCAGCTTTCTCGGGGGAAGCCTCTGGTGGGACGAGACACACATTAATGCTCAAATTATTTCAGATTTTTATTTTATTTTTTACAAACGAAGCCCTGAAGTGCTGTTAAAACATGGAACACATTTGAGCCATGCACTGCAGAGGGCAGATACAGCTGTGTGCTTGCAGATTGTAAAATTGCAGTTTCCTTTAGGGGCGTTACATTTTTAATTCACTCATTTATTAGTTGGGTTGTAATTATTTGGAAATCCCCAGTCGGCTCATATAGAGGCTTAATGAAAATAAGCCATATTTAGTCAGTAATTAGTCTTTATATAGCCTATATATATATATTTCTCCCCCAATCAATATTTATGTATTCTTTGAGACCAGAGGGTAAAACAACACAATTTACTCCCGTAATATGAATCGTAATATTTTAATAATTCTCTAATGCTCTGTATACAAGAATAGCATGCAATATAACAAGATTCTTGAATGTTTTTCTGGACAATTACACGTTAATTTGTTCACCTTAAGACTCTTTATCAAGCCCATTAAACACACAGTGCTGAAATATATAAGAAATATACTTATGTGTATTTTTACTTTACTTCTTAGCAACCAAGTTCAGGTTGAACAGTTTTTGTTTTTTTTGTTTTTTTTTTCAACTTATATCAGTGCTTTTATTAGATAAGAACACTGTGACCTTCAAGCACATCACAACTAATTCTAATTGGCTTTGACTTAACTTTTTCCTACACTTAGTTTTTTATAACCATGGCTTGTTGGGGGAAAATACTACTAGTACCTAAAGCCATCAATACCTTCAACTCCTGTAAAGATTACTCTCTTATCTCTCTTTCCTCCTGCCTGAAACTGGTGCAAAATTCATCCATGCCACTTTAATTAAAGGTGTAGAAGTAAATCTGACAATAAACAGCCTGGACCGTATAATGAGCATCCACGCCCCTGGCAAAGGATGCATGTTTTTCATTTCAAATAAAGCTAATAGGGTTGGAGGCAGTACAATTTGCTGCTTCCAGTGATATCACATAGTCGAACACAGGCCCACATCCTCAGGGTGGCTCCTGGCAAGTCCGGTCCAGAGGAAACACCGGAGGTGACGGACAGTCAGAGCAACAAGGAAAGCCCTGCCTTAGGAGCTCCAACAGGCAGCAGCTGTGTTATCTAACTTATCAAAAAACACTTTCATGCATGTTTTATAAAAATTCTTGCCACATTTACCTTGCATGATTTTGTTTTTTTAATATTGCATTTCATTAGGTTAGTACTAGTTTCACTCCTATTTTACATTTGTTACATATTGATCACTGTAATTCATTATTACAGAACTAAATTATTTTCTACTTTTAATTTTTTTGTTAATTGTGTCATATATGTATTAAAGGTGAATAAAATACATGTATGGGACAGACATCCAAACCATTACATAAAACAGTTATGGCGATGCATGTGATGATATTCTTTAGAGTCCAGGATTACTATTAATACGGTAAGTACAGTATGTTTGGGTAGTGTGTGTGTGTGTGTGTGTGTGTGTGTGTCGTGGTAGTTGTATGTATCTGTGTGTAGTGATCGTGGACAGGTTGGTGTGTGAAGTAAGGAGAAGACTATGGGATGTGTGTAGAAAAAAAAAATGATAAAGCGACAATAGGTATGCTGTAACAGCCATATCATTACAATAACTAATGATAAAATTAGGGGCGGGACTTTAACGCGTTAATTAAGATTAAAATGCGTCAATTTTTTTAACGCATTAATTTTTGTGTAATTAATTAATCGCACATATTTTTGCACACCGGAACGTTTCTCACTGGATGAGTTTCAGGCGGACCGATTATACTGGAGCACCAACTAGCGTTCATGAGTTCAGACAACAACAAACCACAGTGAACATGAACGAAGAAGCTGATGAGAGCGCTTTGGTTGGCCCCGTGGATGATGGGACATTTTGTTACAAAAAAACAACGGATGGAAGCGTCGATAAGAGCATGGTTGTGTTGCTATGCAACAAGAAATTCACATATCACCACAGCACATCCAGCCTTAAGTATCACCTCAATGCAAAACATATAGCAGCTAGCGGCTAGTGTGGTAGCTAGCGTGGATTGTGTTTTACTTAAAAAACCAAAGTATTATAGTTTACAGAAGGTCTACCTACCTATAGCCTACCTGAAGAAAGTCTGTTGGACTTGAACAAAAATAAACAATATTTTTGTTGCTTAAGCTTATGTATTCAGTCATTATTCAATGGTATACAAAAAATCCATGTGAAAAAAATTACTTCTCACTGTTCTCAGGCGATAAAAATGCAATTAATTTCGATTAATTAATTACAAAGCCTCTAATTAATTAGATTAATTTTCGAGTCACGGCCCTAGGTAAACTATAATGTTATAGTAATAAATACATTAAATAAGATATTATCATTATTATTAAGTTGTTCAGTGTAATACCATATTAATATTATTCTCATTATATAGCAAACTATGGATCTACATGCATACAGTTGCCTTTGTTCGGTGGACTTGAGAAAGTGTCCTCACACTGGCTTCCCTTCCAACCTCTCATGGCTGTCAGATGACATGCTGGGTGCCCTGGCCTGCAGTTACAGTGTGTGGAATTGAATTGTGCTGCAGGGATTTGGTGAGGGGAGATTGCTCTGTGAGTGTGTAGCCTCAGCCAGGCTGGTTGATGCTATTATGCCTCCATTTTACCAATACAAAACAGCTCAGAGATGGTGACTGTTTTCTGTGTATGAGCAGTAGATTCTGTTGATAGAGGTTTGATTAGACAGACAGGAAGACAGACACAGATATGCCGCCTTGTTTTCAACAGGAAATTACAGAGTACAGGGCTGTTGTTGACAGCTATTTAAAAAAAAACACAGCCCTTATATGGAGATAGACAAAAAACAATAATTGAATATCAGAGATGTCTGTGGGTGAGTTGTGCATTAAGTGCGTGCACATTTGTGTGTATGAAGGGCCCTTGTGTTTTCATTTACCCAGACTAATGAAATTCTTCAAGGGTCAGGAGGGTCAGGAGCCATGTCAGACACACTAACTTCTACTTTCACTTTAAACTGCCTTTGTGCCAGGAATTATACATTACAATTTTATTATTGATTTGTGTCAAAAGAGAATTCATTTCTCTGCTATCTTTTTAACTGTCCATTCAAACTTCTCATAGTGGATGAGTGGAAATTTTAAAAAAGACAAAGAAAAAAGATATCTGAATAGGGAAGAACTGCTGAAAAAAAACTAATAAAAAAGCGAAAAATGATTACTCTGAATTTCTAATTCAGTTGACTCCACACACACCACAATAGAGAAAGCACACCACACTGGGAGCAGCGTGATAAGCCATTGATTAAAAGCTGCTGCAGCTGACTCTCAGTCTGCCTCACAAAATGTATTTTCCTCCTGCGATGAGTATGATGCATATGGTGCACCATGTGATGAGAGGTGATAGTGTGTCTGCTCTAATCCACACAGGTATTAGACATATTGACACACAGACCAGAGACCTGCAGCAATGCAGTGGCTCCCTATCCCCACCCCATTAGACTGACAGTGACATGGATCAATGAAGGACTCTCATTGGAGATCTTTGAAGGAGATAATGCCTGAAGTGGAACACAGTATGTTCATTTGTGTGTTCTCAGTAATCTCAAAATAACCAAGGATAGTTATTTTAATAACCAGATGACGAGGGTCAGTACATATTGTCCATGCCAATATATGTTGCTCAGTTGCTCGTCATTATCATTATATCGTCTTAATGTAGTCAAATGAGTGTGTAATTGTCTATTACATCCATACCGCTGTATAACAGTCCGTTAAGCTGACTGATGTCTTGGTTTTGCCATTAGGCTAACTACAGTATGTAGTATGTATCGTTTGCTGTGCTTTTGTCCAACAAGTTATCCAACCTTAACGACAGAATAGGTAGTGTAGGTTGGAGAGCTCAGTGTCAGTAGCACCCATTACAACGGGACACAAACCCCGCTTTCCTGGGTGAAAGTCCGCCACTTGTTCCACACATCCACCACCTCATCCCCCAATTGAAGATGGAAATTTGCCATTTTAACTTTGCTCCACTGTCAATCGCTACTACGTCAGCAAGATGGCTGCGGACGAATTGGAGCCGTTGGTGAAATACGTCAATATCACTAATATTTTACTGCCTGTACACAAAACCTATATTGAAATTTTTGACGGGGGAACAGTCTGCTTTTGTCATGCTTATAATTAATAAATAGGTGTATTATATGTTTAAGATACATAGACGATCAGGAAGTGATAGCCATCATTAGCTTGAATAAGCCATACGACCTCCACCAGGAACACCAAAGTAAACAATGCAACCACACAATTTTGATATATAAATTTAGGAATAAAAGTTAAGAGCAAATCATTAGTACTAACCTTAAAAGTTTATGCTAATGTTAGCTTAAATGAATAGCCTACATTTAGCTTTTTTCACAACAATTTCAGCTAATGTTAACTTGCTAACGACATTAGCTTAGTTAGCAGGCAGAAGATTAGCACAAGTTGTATGCTGCGTTTAAAATTACAGGCAGGTAGACCCTTCTCAGTATTTTGGAACGTCGATTATTAAGTTTGGGCCACTTTAGAGCAGAAAGCAGACTTTATTAATGCAGACTTCATTATTAATTATTAATTATTAATTAATTAATACAGCTTCTTTATTATGGACGAAAAAGAAAGTATTAAGGACCTGAGGTTTTAGGCCCTTAGACTAAAAAAGAATATCTAGCTACATTTTGATCTTCATAACTTGGTGTCCAGATTCCCTGCTGTGTGTGATTAATACTGAGATGTTTGGCCTTTTTTCACATGTGGAAAGTGACCAAGCTCTTGATTATCTGTGTTCTTTCTCAGTAAAGGCATTCTGCACGATGTTAAAATGGAAAGAAGCCCTCTAGGTTATCCAGATAACCCGCAGAGTTGGCCTGGGGGGGTATGAGAATAAAGATTAAAGTCCCTGATGTTCATAGATCTCTGGTGTGAGAATGGAGGAAGCTCCTTGAAAATCTCTCCTACTGTTTGATCTGCACCTAACACATGCCTGCGCCTTTAATTATATTCTGCAATTTCTCTCTGCAGGACGGAAACACAAACGACTCCATGTCTTCTTTGTTGCTCGTATTTTTGTGGCATCAGATGTTGTAACAGAATCAGCTCAGATTGAGCTTCCTGCTGTAGCACTCATCAATTCATGAATATGTATTACTCAAATTTCACCTCATTCATCTTATCAGAGATGAAAAACTCTGATGGGCTTGTGTCAGCTCTCTAATAAAAAGCTAATATCCACCCTAAATATGTCGGGCCCTATGTGCCACTTTGTTTCCCTGATGTATACCTTAAATAGAGAGAAAGTCAGTCCTGAGGCATGTCCCAGACTGTGAGAATAGTTCCTCTATGATGTACTCACAAACCTGTGTGACATACTTACTGACGTATTCCATTCGGTTGCGTTGAGTGGTGGGGTGGCGCAACAAAATGGAAAGCATGCAGGAGGCAGGACATGATGCAAAAAGTACACTGCGTAAATTGCAAACATATTGTAGCTGGATTGTTTATTTGGTCATAAACAACCAAGTCTTTACAATTCTACAATGTCATTTAACAGACACTTTTATCCAAAGCAACATACATTTGGGAGTTAATACAACACAAACAAAGATGAAGTCAAGAAACATAGCACGAGTAAGTGCCATGGGTAAAGTTTGAGTCCATTAGGACGTAAGAGCTTTTAGGTCGCGCAAGTGGTCAGTGCGATATTTATTGTTGTCATCTGCGTAGATCAGGGATGGGCAACTTAAATGCTGGAGGGGGCCACAATTTTTCATCGACACTTCCACAAGGCCACATATAGGACTGTGCACTTAACCAGATATGATGAAACTGCAATTTCAAATATGTTAACAGTGCAGTAACTTAACATATTTCATGCTCAAATGCATGTATAACAGTATAAATAGGAATACAAAAGATTTGAAGTAAATAAAATATAACCACTTACTGTGATTTCTTTTTTTTTCAGTGCAAGAACAGCAGACCAACATTAATTGCAAGAAGTAATTTTGTGCATTTTTACACTGCACTTTTAAGATTTCATGCTGAAATGCATGTAGTTGTACTGAGGGCCACTTCAAGTTAGGGTATGGGCCGTATGCGGCCCCCGGGCCTCCAGTTGCCCATCCCTGGTGTAGATCAAGTGTGAAGGTGTTTAGTTAAGAGTTAGGTGTCCAGTCTCTTTTTAAAGATTGATAAGGACCCAGCAGATCGGATAGAGTTTAGAAGTACGTTCCTCCACCGGGGCTCTACAGAGGAGAGAAGTCTCATTGCAACAGAAGTTCCTGAATGGCGTCGTCATTTTACATGGTGTTTTCATGTAAATGACTCTTGCACTTCACCCTCAGATGATTACATTTTTCCAGTTTCAAACCCATCAAATGATGGGACACATCATCAACACTCCCACTCACTCACTTTGAATTGTCTGGACATCGACCATTCACATATGGGCTCTAATCTTACATTAGTCTATCCCAGTGTTGCAATGCATCTGTGAAAGGGACTTATGTGGCCTATAGACTGAAATTTAGATTTTACTTTCTTTTGCAGAAACTTGTCACTTCCAGCTGAAATGTTTGCATCATCTATGAACCCAAATCAACAGAAGTTTGAACAACAAACAATATATATGCTAGCACCAATGATCTCTTTGTGCCTTAGTAGCCATGTTTCCATGGATTTTGGAGCAAAACGTTGAAATGTCACATTAAAGAAAACCTGAAATAGGGACTTTTCCATCAACTGGTTTCGAGTGGATAAACAAAGCTGCATAAAGGTACTTTCACCAGAAGAAGTAGAGATTGTGAGAGAGAAAAAAACAACCAAAAAGAGGTTGTTAATCAAACTATTTTGGCCACCCACTGAAGAAAAGGTCTTTTTTGGAATTGGATTCAATTGGATTCAACTTATAACTGTTCTTTCATGTCAGCTCATCTTGAGTGGCCGAGCAGAAACAGCTGATCAGTCATGAGTTAAATGTTCGATATGTCAGAACTTATTTCCAAAAATAGCTTCCATCTCCCGTTTAGCGCCTTAACAATTTTTTTCGAAAAATACATAAACTACCTCAAGAGTACGTAAAAACTTTCATGGCCATTTTTGAAAGTTTTATCAAATTTTGGTGTGTGGTGGTGGTGTGTAGTAGATACAAGGACAAAGTGATAAAATGGGAAATAACAAGGAAAAGTATCACAATTGTCTGGGGCAACAAATATACAATAAGGACTTGAGCTCTGTTTTATTCATACTACTGCATTGTTAGTGTGCTGTTCTTGTTCCCACTGTTTTCACAATTCCATTATATATACGTATGAGTGAATGCAGGTAGACGGTAAGTAATGTTGCTTGTTCAGAGCCAAATGTATGGGTCTCTCACGGTGTTGATGGCACACCTGTTTCTGTTTAAATTAATTTGAAGATGTATTAAAATATCAGACATATAGCAGTTTAAATATGCATCAAACATGTTTTGATAAACACACAAATCTGACCACAGTCACAGTCTCTTTACAGGGAACTTCTGCTTGATTGAGATATGAACAACTCTGATTTAGGGAATCCCAAGTGTGCTCTGATATCAAAAGTGGAACATAACAGGACATTGAACTTTAGTTACACAGAAATTATGACGCATGAACCTGCAAACTAAAAAGACAAGACAAGGCGTTGTCTCTTTCAGTGTTGTTCTGACTTTTGGATTTGTCACCATTGACATCTGCATCTGTTTTTGATACTTGCAAAATAAATCCCGCACAAAGGCTGCTATTCCAATCTACCTGGTCGTCAAGTGTTTTTCTTTAAAGATTTTCTACGACACTACTTTTCAAGGTCACTTCTCTCTGCAGTTTTACCTGCTGCAATGCTACACATGAATGCATCTTCAACACAACTCTTTCCTGAGTACAATCCACACTTTCTGAACATTAGTGTCTTAAGCAGCTTATAAACCTATCATCAACAAATGCTTTTGACGCACAAGATGATTAAACATGAATCAAGCATCATTAAGGCATAAAACAGGGATTAGGTGGAAAACTATTTGCGCAAATGATGCTGAATATGCAGAAATGGCAAGTAAATAGGGCGCTTATCTTGCATTGTGAGGTGATAGCTGGGTGTCAGTCTGTCAGTAACCCTATAATTATATTTCACAGCATCTCTGTCTGCCATGGGCAGCGCTGATGACAACTTAAATCATTTAGATTAACATATTTAGTTCCCCTGAGACTTTGTTGCTATGACAGACTCAGGCTGACATGCTATAAAACCCCATTAGAAGCGACTTTCACTTACCGACCTGTTTACAGTTTGAATAAATGGACAGAAATAAGCCAGTGTTGTAGGTGTAAAATGTGTTAGCGCATTAGTTCAGCGGCATGCTGAACTCCCTCAGTTGGGGAAGTTAAGTCATCTGTATCATATGATGTCATCTGTTACAGAAATAGGCTTCAACTGTCAGGGCCAATGATGTTAGAGATGGAAACGTGAAACCGTCTGAATGTCAATGAGGGATGATTGCTGCAGTGTTGCATCAAATTGATGTGCACTGAATGAGACTGTTTGAATAAATTTCATTCTAGGTGTACAGGGCTGTTTAGGAACTAGAGTCGCTCACAATAAAGTATGACTCTATTAAGAACTTATTTTCCTATTTTTTAGGTTTTAATGCAGTTTTGATTCTTCATTTGAACCTTCTACACACCATACAGAGTGAATAAGCTGTCACTGCACGTCTTTATTTTCACCATACTCCACTACCTGAATGAAAAAAAAACTTTTCTCCCATGATGCATTGTCTATTTTAAATGGATGACTTCTTGGAATAAATGCAATGCGTGTGAGTGTTTAGAAGGTGTCACTCAAGGTCTGATGCAACCTTGTGCAAATAGGTTGAATAATTATTAGAGGGCTCCTTGAAAATTATGTTCTTCATAACTTTTTATGGTTCTGAATAAGTTGGTTGCTTTAAATAACTGTCGGGGCTCATTATTGTACTCGGTTTGCATGAGAATGCCGTAAGGTGCCTTTTCTTTCCTCAACAATTAACATCAGATTATATTATAAGGCTGTCAGCCTTTTTTTACTGTCTGGTTTTATTTTAATTCTAATGAGAGCCAGTCCTTAGTTTAAATTCTATCTTACTTCCTGAGAAAAAACAAAAACAAAGGACAGATTCTTTTGATCACCTTAGCTCACTTTATCTTTGTATTAGTGCCTTTGGTAGTTTTTGATTCTCCTGAACAGAAGAAACTATATTCTATGTTATTTATAGCAATTTCTCATCTCCTGACAATGTTCTCCACAATGTTTATTCATTTTTAGCGACACCACAGGTGCTTTTATTGCCTCAGCAGATTCACACACTGAGATGCTGTGACTGTATCTAAAAGAAAGGATTTTAAGACTCAATAAAGCACTGAGTGAAAGGAGAACGCAGTGTTTATGATCCCACATAAATTACAAGCAGTGCACCAAAGTGGGACATTGTTTAACCCTTGTGTTTTGTGGACAACAATATCTTCCTTTAAGTATTTTTCATAATAACTGCACTTTTTTTCCCTGTCTTCTTTCTTTATTAAACCCAATATGTAGGAAACTATTGAAGCAGTAATTCTTCCCTTTGCCTAAAAACTGGACTTGCAAATTTGATGAAGGTGCCAAAATACAGGGTATTACCATAAAGTACTGTTCTTTATGTGTCATATGGGATATTCAGAAACTATTCCTTTTGTTTGCCAAAAATCATCCAAAGACAAGGAAATGTACAGTATGTTACACTACGTGGTGAGGCTACTAATTCTTGAAGGCAGTTAGACCCCAGAGAGGTTTAACTCTCTGTTAGACCTTGTATAAAAAGCTGTTATAAAACTCCAAGAATAAAATCCTAACAGATTTTTTTGGGATTTGGGAGTCATACTGCTGTGTGAAAACTACTGTCAACACCAATCACAGATAGAGCTGATCAAATCCATTGAATTTAGCCATGCATTACAGCCAGGTTCACTGAGATAAAGTGTTACAGTATAATGAAAACAGAATAATTACTGCAGCAGCAGATGTTACAGAACATTTAAAGGCATATGGTAAGTGTCAATAAAAAATAAATTACAGCAGATTTAAGTCTTGCAAGCAGAGAGAAACCCTGAGATCACATTCAAATAAAAAAATGTATTCCAATACTGAGAATTATGTCATGTCTTTCTTCAGAAAGGGTAATTTTGACTGAATGTCGTTAATTAGAAGGGCCGTATGAAGGTCACAAGTGGAAGCTGTCTCCATATTCACACATTTATCCTCACAATGCTCTTGGCGTTCATGTCAGAAATCTAATTGAAAAAATCCTCAGTCCTTTGTTCCAGGCAGTACCTGCTCACAGACCACAGAGGAAATGAAAAAATGCAACGGCAGGGAGGCCACAGTGTGAGCAGGAAGCGGAGCAAAGTCTGCCAGTCCCGACTTACTTCTTGTGTCATTTGTTTCTCAAAAAAGGAGAACATTGTCTCCGAACCGTGGATGCACATTTGCCATTTTGCGTCTTGTCTGTGGTGTTGTAGCCTTGGGGTAATTTTCCCCCTGCGGTTCAGATTGGATCTCTGTCTGGGAGGAAATGTTTCCTCACAGCCAGGCAAGACGGCAACATGGGGAAGACACAGCCCTCCCCCCCGGAGCTACACGGAGAGGTAGCCTGCTGGCACAGCTCTGATGAAACTGAGGAGACAAGTATATTAGAATCTCCCAGAAACGCATACGAAATTGGAGTCTGGTCAGGATTGTGAATGCTCAGTTAGTTTGACATAAAACAGTCTGGCTGATTGTGCAACGCTGAACAGAGAGTGTAAAGTTGATCTTTAGTGCCCTGCTCAGCAAACATTGGACTGTATTATGTAGAAAATATTTATTAGTCACACCTGCGTTCAGTTTTCCTTTTATGTTCTCACACTTAAACCTGTAAATGCAGTGCTATTATCAGACACAGTTGTAAGAGGCATAATTATGTGCAGAGGCATCATTCAAGATAAATGTTTAAAGACGCTAACTCCAGCAGCTCTTTGGCTTGGGAGGACACGTTGTACAGACTGACACAAACCAATACAAAATTGTTGTGAATGTGTATTAAAGGTTTAAGTGGTCTGCAGGTTGCATTGTGTCCTTTTCATGCATGGTGTCCTCTACAGTGGACATACATTTGAAATCCATTTTGAACTATTTAAGACCCTTTTTACACTTTTCTACAGATTTTGTTACTAGCTAATATCACTTCCACTAGAAGGTGAAGTTCCCTCGTGCACATTTATTACGTCGGATAACAACGACTCTATAGTTGTTAGTTGCTATCTTTCTAGCAATAACCTCTAAACGTTGCGGTTACGATATGATCATTCGTTCTCTTTGGACTGAATCTTCTGCTCTAATCAAGATTAGACATCTGGTTTCCCTTGCACCCCGACAACGTACATCAATGCTCCTTTGCATTTGTACAATTGTTGGCGCACTCATTAAAACCAACAGCCTGCATTGATGACGTATTTTATGTCCTTGTCAGGGACGAATCAGGATACACTGGCACTACCACGTTTACACTACTAAAAAGGTGGTCAAACACGTCCTAGGCCACCTCAGCAAGTGGTTTGAGTGATCCGATCACAATGCGTCTTGTACCCTGTTTATACTTGTGTAAGGTTAAAATATAATAATTTGAGTTGAGTTAAGTGGTTAAAATATATTTTAAAAAGTGTGAGCAGCAAACATTTACAGATAATTATTATTTACATATTTACTTGTTTTCTTATATATTTTTTGTACCAGCAGTCTGTTGAATCAGCTTTTCTGATTCTGTTGCTTTTACCTCATTCTAAGTCCTGCTAGTTCTGATGGTTAATGGATTGACATGTGATGGTAAACAAGGAAGTTGTGTGGTTGTTTTTGTTGTTTTTGTTGTTGTGAACCTGTCTGAGCATGGAGAAGAGTAAAGTGCTGCTGAATAAAGATATGTCTCCATCCTGCTGTCTCATTACATGGAACCCTCACATGACTCTTGTATTTAGCACAGACCACTTGTGATCCGATCACCCAAGACACATTTTAAAGTGTAAACGTGGTCTAAGTTATAAACCATGTCCCAGCCGTTATGTGACAGACCCCCAAAGTTCTGTCTACAATTCCATTTGATCATAATGTTTGTGTCTCTTTGTTATTTTAAGATATTGCATCATACACTTAGAAATTCAAAATGAGGAAGGAAAGGAGGGAGGGAAGAGGAGGTGCACTAAGTTTCTCAGGAATAACTGCTCATTTGTTTTAATTTAAAAAAAACAAACAACAACAGACAAGTAGGACTTATGATAATATTTCCCTTGTACATTATTTTCTGTAACATCTGTCCACTCCAGTGATGGATTCCTTTAGTGCCTTTAGTGTGTTTTATTAACATTTTTTTAATTAAAGTTTTACTTTAATTACAGATCCTCTGCCCTCTATTTACAAAGAGCAATATTTAAAGTTCTTCAGATTTTATAATTGAAATGTATACTTTCTCAGGGCCTGTATGAATCACTTTTTATACACTTGATAAATGGTGTCTACAGAAACAAAAAATAATACACTGAAAAAAGCTATTATGATTTTTTCTATATTCAAACGTTTTTTAAAAAAGCATGACATTAAATAATGAATACATGAAAGGAATATGGCAGCCGCTTGTTCATTATATAGTGGCCTGCATGCTTCAGTAACCCATCTACAATTAAATAAAGAAATATGGAATTTAAGTATCATGAAACTTGCCAGTGGACTTTTAAGTCTGAATCTGTACATAAGTCAAAAAGTAGGCTGGTTCACTGTGAGCCAGGCATCTATATATCCTGAAAATTGTAAACGCTCCAAAGCCAAAGAAATCTTTTGTGCAAGTGCCATTGTTTAGGGATAATTGTGTCGAGAAACAAAGAGCTTACACCACAGTGATAAATGTGGATGCTCTTTCCCACTGAGCGAGGGAAGCTTGGGCTGACCCACTTTAGACCCATATGTGAAGGTGATGTATGGAGGATGTTGGAGAGGAAGGAATCAGGCACTGTGTGAAGGTGTGTAAGAGAGAAAAGCTGTCCGGATTTTCCTTGCTACATTTTAATTGCTCAAATTCATTGCCAGTGAATAATTATCATGTCGGGCACATCAGTGTCATTTTTTCTTAATCAACAGCAGCTCAATGAACGGATGGTTTCGCCTCTTCTTGGAATTATAGCACATCAAGAAGGATGGGGTATAATGATAGTAATAAAATATTAAAAATGTAATGACTTAGAGCAATGAATTATTGACCAAATGCTGAGCCCCGTGGGTCCAAATAACAAAGACTCAATATTAGACTTTAAAATAAAGAATCTCCATCAGTCGCTGTTAGGGTTGGGTATGCTGCTGAATAAACTCTCTCCAGTCAGACGTGTTCTTAATTTTTCTATTCATAGAAAAAAAACCCTCCATATTTGAGGTCAGACTCTAATGTGGTGGCTATGTTTGGCCTATTTGGATCAGCTGGGATTGGTGGGGTCCACAGATAGTTGCTGAGAGTCAATGATACATGATGCCTATAAGGATGCAGGGTAATTGCCGGTTACATTGCGAACATGACAAATTGCCTCTACCGCAGCGAGGTCCCTCAAGTGAAACAAGCTGCCATGAGGTCACTCTCAGGTTAAGAGTGTTATCAGCTATTGACCTTGACTGTTCACTCTCACTTGTGCATGGCAAGGGGTGGCAGGGGATTGAGGCAAGAAACATGAATGCCCATTAAAAAGGACTCGTTGAGAAACTCCAAGTGTTGGGTAAGGACTGTATGTACACAAGCCCAGCATGAAGCACTAAGCACACCGACAGATATATTTTTCTGCAATTTTAAAAGGAATAGATAGCTTGGTCTTGCTCTTTTTGCAGAGATACAGATAAGAAGATACTGAAAACAAGCATATCTCTGTAAACAGATTCTGCATATGAATGCACTCGTTCAAGTCTGGCATGTTCTCAATTTTTCAACGGGGTCATATTTTCGTTTTAGAAACTGGTTTTGTAGTTTGTGTGTAGCCCAAGTAGTACTGACCAATCTTTGAGCATTTGAGCAGGTTGACTACCTGTATAAATAGTCCATGTAGTGAGCAAGAAAGGTGGAACACATTTGAAAAAATGCAGTCTCTGAACCAATCATTGATCATCTGTCAACAATTTAGTTTTTATTACCTTAGCTAACTTAACTAAATAGTCTGATTGTAGATCTCCCAACTCCCACTCCAGTCCCACGTCGCAACACTAATCAAACAGTATACAATGACCAGCACACAGAACCAGAGGTCTTGGCCCAGAAAGCTAGTATCTGGATATGCGCTGGCTACACGGTAACCTCAGAAATATCAGCTCTCGCCCCCACTGGCTAAATATTGTCAGACTACTCGGGTTACTATTGGTTCCAACATTGGGTCCAATAGTCTATCTGTGTGACAGCACAGTGTTCTTTCTTTTCTCAGATACAAGCGCCTATCAATGATAATAACTCCAAAGATATAAAAGTTGAATCACTGACACTCTTTGAATCCCTTAATATTAATAACTTCCTTTAAAAAATAAGTAAATACATTATTTATTACTTTTTGTGTCCCATAATTCATACAGAAATCACACCCTGAGACATTAAACTTAGAAATATGAAAGCACAGCTTTTTCAGTGACCCATCAATATTTAATTTGTCTACATCAAATTTGCCTTTGGAGCTCATATTTTTAGATTGAATTTGTTATGCCATATTTCATTGGGTGGCGCCCCATGTGTATCCAAATGGAGAATGCGGTGCAAGGATGATAACTTGCTAACTCCCTTGATCTTTGCTTGGCTTGGCTCCACGGCTGAATCCTATGTGGTAATGGTTGCTGCTATTTTAAACAAACCATGGGGGATGCATCTATTTTGCATTAAACCATTTCATTCTGACAACTCTCCCTGGGCTGCTGACAAATACAAGTTTCAGAGGCTGGAAGCTGCATACATGAACACAGTGGACAAGAAAGCCCCCTTGATATTTCATCCATGGTACTTCTTTACAATACAATAAAGTGTTTTAAAATTCTCTATGTATGATCAAGCTTACTTGTTTTGGTCAAAACTTAAACAAAGAAACCCTCAGGCGGAAGATTTACACACTGTTATTCGATTTCACCTTTTTTCAGGAGGTTGTTAAATACAGCCGAGCCTTTGAAATCAAGTCCCGGTCTAAATATAACTCACTCAGTCTTACCTTTCTGTGTGTAAACAGGCAAACACAGGACCACCGAGCCCCCGTGGGTGCGAGAGGCAATTATTTGGAGAAAGCTGCAATGTTACAGGTTGAGGGAGAGATGTTAATTACCTTGGTGGATTCACAAGATGCTGCCTCTTCCTTTTTCTTTTGTTCAGTCTCTTTATGGGCTAATTAATTATGAAACAATGCACAGGTGATTCATCTGAGAGCTGAAAATGTTTAAACCTTTCTTCTTCCTTTCACATGCACGACGTGGCTAAGGGAAGGCTCTTTATCATATGTCAGAGAGGTGTGCTACACTGCACATAATGTACAGGAAGCTTTTAATGGAGGCTGGAAAATGGGTACAGACATCAAAGCAGTCCAGGATTTCCAAGAAGTCACTAATTATGGCTTGACACTAAATGTGCATGTGGCATTATGGTGTTTAGAGCAAAGTGCATGAAAATACGTACTGGGTGATGATGACGATGTGAAGTTTCTTCTATAGGCTTGTGGAGAGAAGCTTCCAAATGCTTATTACACATGCACCCAGCAACCTTACAAGGTTTAAATATTCACCATGTTGATGGTTTCTTTCATTCTTGGAAAAAATCCACTCACGCCACGACCCTTCTAGATACTCTCTTTTTTTCCCACTCATCATAGTGGCAGCCAGTCGTGACACCAATGACGAGAAGCGTTCTCCAATCTCACACATATTGCATAAGTGATGGAATTTAATTTGCAGTTGAATGGCCGTGTTGTCCCCACAGCAGACCTGTCAACCTAACTGTAATGAAACGTGGAGAAGGGTGATGAAAAATGTATAGAAGTCAGTGTAACTCTCAACATCCCTCAAGGCCCGGTATTGAACTTTAAGCATCACGCTGCAGCACAGTTTTGTGAGGTCAGCCATACACATCTGGAATGATAACCAATGACATGAAAATACATCTCGTAGTTATGTGATGGCCACTTCTGCTGACAGCGCTGCCAACAAATCGTCGACTCGAGCCAAAAAGGAAGGAAGGGAAGGGGTATCAACTAAGTGTGTCAACATACTGTCCAGGCTCTTCTCCCCTCAAAATCGTCAGTATAGGTTGTTTGTAGAGACAGTGAAAAACAAGTTATATTTATGTATTTTCACGGTCCGTTGTAATGCATCTGCCTCCATGTTGCTGACATAGTGATTGACAGCCAAGCGGAGTTAAGGAGGGTGATTCCCACAATCAGTTGGAGGTTGAGATGGTGGATTGGTTGAACAAATGGCGAGAGTAGAGTTTGCGTCCCGTGTGAAAAAAAAAAAAAAAGATTTTTAACTTAAGTTACATGAATCACGTTTTTGAACACAACTTGCATCTTTTACGTAACTTGCGGCAGTCACGTGATGCTTGTAACTACTTTACTTCTGGCATTTATTTACCATTTAAACTCTCCTCTATAACGCCTTACCAGGAAGTTTTTTGCCCTAATCCTAGGTCAGTGGTTTTATAAAATGAATCCACAGAAACTGAAACCTTTTTTACAACTGTGAGTGCGTGACGTGTGTGCTATTCTTAGAACGCACTGCTGTACTGAACCATGAATACGTGTTATAATTTTTGGTACTGACACACAACCTCTTTTGTCGTTTAGGTTGGAGAACTTGTTGTACTGTCACGATAAATTGCCCATGATAACTATAGTATAACGATGATTCTGTGACACTCAAAACACTGCAAGCAAGCATCTATCACCGTATCCATGTACCTGAAGAAAAAAAACTTAGTTTACTGCAATGTGGTCTCAGTTTTGCATAATTTGAAGCAGTGTACAAGAAAGTGCTGTACAGTTCTAGGGAGAAATTTTCTAAAGAAAGAATAACTATGACTCACTAAATGACAAATCTTCTCACTCAGAAGAATAGTTGAATAGTAGGTGGTGAATGGCTGCTATGGTAATGATTAAAATCAACTGGAATGGCTGTAGGCCTACTAATAGGCCAGCACAGCAAGTGACTTTCATAGTCTGGTTTTATCCTTCAACATTCAGTGCCCTTTCATAGAGAATTGCAGGTGCATGGCTCCCGTCAGGGGGGCTTAGCAGGTCAAAGGTAGGTGCCACATAGAAGTCATCTGAAAGCTGGGTACCTGGAGATGACTGAGCTGTGTCAAGATGAACAAGAACAAATTGAACTAATTCATCAATTAAAATGATTAAAGACTTAAGAACATTATGATATGAGTATATGAAGGTCCTATTCATGCTCAATTGTGTCTCATAATTTGTTGCAGCAATCTTTTGGTTGATACCATTTTTGTGCTGAATTTTACAATTTTTTGTTTTTGTAGAATGTAGATAAAAATTGGTCAAAAGTCCCTCCACAACACCACATTAAGACACTGAGACCTTAAGATGTTGAGGTGTTCAACCTTAACATCTGTTTGGTAACTGCTGAAAACTGACCCTTTTTGTCAATATACCTCGGAAAGCCATCCATCTGCCGAATGCCCTGGATCTCTCTTGGTGGTTGTAAAGTTTCATGAGGCTGTGATTATCCTGGAGGTCACAGCAGGTCTTTTTGTACAGGGAGGTCAAGCTTTTTTTTTTTTTTAAAAATGCTCCCAGTGTAATGAAATGGCTCCTATGGGGACTAACATTATCACACATGAATAAAATTGTGCTCATTGAATCCACAAGAGTCACAGCTTAACGATGATACCAGATTTATGCAAATCAAAAACTGTTAAGGTATGCATAAATATTTAAATATAACCCACGATAATAACAATTTTTACTGCATGAGAACAACTATATTTCTGTCTCAAACTGTATGGGATTAAAGTGTGCGTGTCTGTAAAGAACCCATTTTCTTTTAAATATCTTGAGGTCACAGGTCAAGGGACCACTTTGAAAATGGCCATGAGCTGTTTCCTTCCCTTAAGGTTCAGCATAACATCAGTGTGTTAGCTGTAGCTTTAAAACTGAGGGGTTAAAGAGCTGAAAGACTGTCACTGTGATGGAACAAATGGAAAAACAGTCCCGGCCGTTAATACAGTTAGTTCGGTATTTTGAGTTAGTTTTATTGAAAGCACCGTGAGGGACTCTCAGCTGGAGGAGACTGTCACCATAAACAAAGGACAGCCATGTGGTGAACCGCCACTGTGAAAATATCATAATTAACCTTGTTTGCTATTTGTATAGGCATTTATATTTTGTATGGGCGCAAGTATTATACTGAATATAAACATTCATTCAGTGGGTTTAGTGCTGTAACCTTGTGCTTTCTCTATCCATTACCGACACCAGGCTTTTTACACCGGAGTTATAAACTTGAGTGCAAAAAGCTGCCAAAAACATCTTTGAAGAAAAATATATACCTGCACTTTTCACACATGATGCTTAATGGCAAGATCCATTATAAATCAAAGCGCATTCAAGTGAGTTCATAGGAAGTTCTGTTTTTATACTTATTAATAAACTTACCTGCCAAACTTCTGGTACTGGCATGAGTGGATTGGGAATGAAAAATGGCCCTGGGCTTTTTGACTCAGGCCGAACCATAATGCCTTCAGCAATACACCACCAACACAACCCAAGCCACACTATGTAAACCTGATTATAGAACAATATGTTAACAATAACTTAAGTAAGATAAAATCAAAAGGACATGTTGCTCTGAGGAGCAGGCTGGCTAGAAAGAGCACATGTTGGCAAAGGCACCCAAACTCCAGCTCATTAGTCTACACCTGTCCTCTGTGGATCCACTATTCTCAGAAGAGATTCTGGAGTAATTGGTAGGCTATAACTACATGGTGAACCAAAAAAATTGGAATAATTTTGTTTTCAGACACGGTCCTCTGTCAAATGTGGTTTCATTTTCATTGTGAGATATTTGGAAGAGACTGACTAATAAAGTTTTGAGAAGATATACACTTTATCTGTCAAGAAGCAATCACATTGTCACAATCATTTCATGGAAATTGGTCAAAACTATTTTATTTCATTAAATTAAAAGTATATTGTTAACATCCATCCATTTTTATTTGCTTATCCGGGGCCGGGTAGCGGGGGCAGCAGGCTAAGCAGGGCATTTCAGACCTCCCTCTCCCCAGCCACAACATCCAGCTCCTCCTGGGGGACCCCGAGGCGTTCCCAGGCTAGGAGAGAGATATAATCCCTCCACCGTGTTCTGGGTCTTCCCCGGGGCCTCCTACCAGTTGGACGTGCCCTGAACACCTCTAACGGGAGGATCCTTACCAGATGCCCAAACCACCTCAGCTGGCTCCTTTCGACACGAAGGAGCAGTGGCTCTACTCTGAGCTCCCTCCGGATGTCTGAGCTCCTCACCATATCTCTAAGGCTGAGCACAGCCATCCTACGGAGGAAACTCATTTCAGCCGCTTGTATCCGCGATCTCGTTCTTTGGGTCACTACCCAAAGCTCATGACCATTGGTGAGGGTTGGAACATAGATGGACCGGTAAATCGAGAGCTTTGCCTTCTGGCTCAGCTCCTTCTTCACCACAACGGTCCGGTACAACGCCCGCATCACTGCCAATGTAATGACCTCCCTGAAGAGGGAAATGTAAATGAAGAGACAGGACACGGTTGAACCCTTTGCCAGCTTAAAAAAAAGTAAAAAACTCCATTATTTATACATTTTACATTCTCATGTACTCATTAATACACAACACTACACAAGAATAACATTACACAGCATTTCTCTCAGACTTTTAACACGCGCGCACACAGTGGTTTCTCAGACCTGAGAATCTGTACCGGGAGCGTGGCTAGTTAGCTTAGCTACTGCTACTCGACAATGCTACACCAGCGACACAAAACAAAAGATACAAAATAACACTTCCGACGACTCTCTGCTTTACGCCTGGGCACTCTTTAATTATGAACAAAATATACCTACAACCACATTACACAATTACTGTGTTTTTCGTACCTGAAGAGGGAAATGTAAATGAAAAGACAGGACACGGTTGAACCCTTTGCCAGCTTCATTACAACTGAAGCATCGAGCGGCAAGGGCTCCCTCTTCAGGCCTGTAGGCAAAATTAATCAATCACCGAAAACACATCCTCTTAACATCACTGTGCACTGTTATGAAGTTTTTACCATTGAGCATGCATTTTAACCCATGAACACACATTTTTAATACCTTAAATGAATTATGAGTTTTTAACCCTTTTTTATTTAATCTTACCAAACATATTTATTCTGTCTTTAACCACACATGAAATCATACTATCACACCGACACCGCACCAAACCGCCTGTCCATCTCATATTCAATTCTACCCTCACTTGTCAACAAGACCCCGAGATACTTGAACTCCTTCGCTTGAGGCAGTACCTCTCTCACCATAATGTTAACACACTAGTATAATGATAGAACAGTATAGTATTGTGAATATATATTATTTGTCTAATGAATGTATATTCATATAATTTCACATAGCAGTATGCCACATATGTAATATGAAATCAAACTGGCCAATACAGCAGTTTAAAAAATACACAGCCAATATTATTTATTTATTCATAATTTTAGGTTCTGTACCTCTTATAAATCCTTGTGCAAGAAAGTTGTTCTACATTGGTCGTACGTCGAGTGAGTGTTGTTTTTTTTCCTCTGCCTACTTCACCTTTAATATCCAACCCCATCCACCCTTTGTTGAGTCTATTTAAAGTCAAAGTCAGCTTTATTTGCAATTTCTTCACATGTAGCAGACATGCAAAGGAATCGAAATTATGTTTCTAACTATCCTAGGTGAAGACAAGACAAGACATTTCCAACACTAAAGTAAACAGAAAAGTTCACAGCACAAAAAGATAGAGACAAACTTATTCTAACACTAAAGTAGATGTGGAGGGGGCGTGGTGCACCAGCTGCAGGAGAGAGGTGTGGAGAGGGCTCAGGAGAGCAGCGCCAGGTGAGTGTGATTGGCACACCTGCATAGCATTAGCTAATCACTCTCTCCCTTTTAAAACACAGTAGCGTGCTGGACCTGGGAGGCAGAAGACTGGAGCACACACTGTGGAGACAATGAGACGGAGCACGGCAGCGTAAAGCCAGAGGAGGTACCTGTGAACGGCTCTGTGTCATTGTATGAAATTGTATTGAATAAAAGAAAGATGAAACATCCCTGTGCTCCGTGTCCTACCTGCTGAGAAGAAACCCACAGTGGCTCAGACTACGCCACAGTAGACAATAAAGTGCACAGTAGATGAAGATTTAAAAGTAAACATATACGAGAAGAGAATCGGAGGTCACAGTTTAGAAGTACCAGCAAAGTTATAGACAAGTTAGAAATTGTAATAGTGAAAGAGAGTCAATATTAGCAGGGATTTTTTATGTGCAAATGGCATGGTGTGCAAAGACAGTCATTTATGAACACTGATCGATGAAAAGGAGGCCCCTCGGGCTGGGTGGACTGGGGAGGTTCTGCCCTGTGTGTGGAGTTTCCCCTGGTCTGCCCGGGTCAGGGGCTCTGCACCATGTGCGGAGTCTACTCCAGTCTATCTGGGTCGGGGGTCTCTGTGGTGGCGGCGCTCCCTGCGGCCGTGGGCTGCGATCCCTCTCAGTGTGGATGAGCACCCCATAGGTGGTTTTCCTCTCATGGTTCCTCAGTGCCCTGCCATGTTAATTCAGTGATGGTTTGTGTAGTGTGTGTGCGTATATGTGTGTGAGTGAGTGTGGGTGTGCGGTGGAATGCGTGGGTCTGTGTGTGTGTATGTGTTTGGGGGGGGGGGGGGGGGGGGGTTCAGCAGCTGAAGCTGCCTTACTGCTTCAGCTGCTGAACCATAACTAGCACTTTAACTGGACTCAATGTGCTGCTCTCCCTCCTCTCAGCTGCCAGCGCCTTCACACTCACTAGGCTGAGATGATGTGTAGAGTTGATAACTGGTAATGTCATCGAATGAATAATTTGTTATTTTAAAACATTTGGCTGCATTAGCCTCAAGGGACTTCAATCTCAGCTTTTTAGCACCATGTTTATGGATTTTTTTTCTTTCCGCCTTTTCTTTAGTTCCTGTTGCTTCACTTCATGATTTGGTCAAATGTCACCAAACAAATGGGAAAGGGGCACTCCGGATGGCAAGCCTGTCATTGGTGAAGACTTGCTTCAGTGTTTGGTTGAGTTAAGGGGAGCAACCGGTTTGGTCTGTGTTATGCTGGAAAATATTGAAATTGTTTGACTGTGGTCACAGGGGTCTTGTTTTTGCAGATAGCCAGTTTAATGGCAGTGTTTTTGCAAAGGCCGACTTGAATGCTTTGGCCAGGATGTTACAGTTTTCCTCAGCAGCTTTTGTACATTCACAAATTATCCTTAACATTTGCAAAACAGGTCAATTCCAGAAAAACTGTGAGTCCAACCCTGAACTCTGGGGGGTAACACTATTTAACAGAGAACCAGTACAATACTTTTTGATCAACATGACAAGTAATTGTCAAATGTAGGACACAGCTGGCAATTGAACAAAATCATTTGCATGAATGTGTCAAAGCATTGGCAATTTGCTAATTTTTTTGTTATATAAATTGCTTTTATGCTTTGCCCATGTGATGGCAGGATGTGGAGGTTGACGAGTAGTGCTGCCTGTGTGAGGTTCAGTAGAAGGAGCAGCTGGGAACCCAAATGCAGATTCACAAGATGAGGATGAGTTTGATGGTTTGATATTAAGAGTACTTACAAAAAGGGTCCAGATTAAAGCAGGTGATGCAGGAAAGTAACATGAAGCAGGTAAGCAAAAACACCAGAAGAAATAAGACCTGGGGGGAAAAAAACACTTGGGGAAAAACAGCAGGAATAGAACCCTTAGGAACAGGCAAATGGATGACAAAATGCACAAGGTTGAACCCAAAACTTAAAAAAGCCATCGTCCTCTAGATATAAACATTGGATCAAAGAAAAAACCCATTTCAGTAAATAAAATACTCTTAAGAAAAACCTCTGAAGGCCCCTGGCAACAGATTTATACTCTGCCTTTCCTTTGTCCATCTGTGTGTTGCTGTTGGCTCATGAATGAAGTGAAGCACAACTATTCATGTCTTTCCTTTTGGGCGGTGGCAGAATAGTTCTTAGTTTTGTTTTTTACACCACTTACATCTATACTGTCTACTCCACATTCTTACACTTTGTTGCGTTACATGTTACAGTCACATTGCTCTTTTTTTCTCTCTCTTGAATGAAAGCTAATCAATAGCCAGAGAGGAATCGGTCCACTGAGCCAGGCGGATCAGGCAGGTGGTCGCTCCTTCAGTGGCAGTGAAGCGTCTCCAGCAGCAGTCCTCAACGATGACACGCCCAAATGGATTTGAGGGACACCACCACCGAGACTGAGCAATGAGACATTCGCCTCACATGACCCTGTTATAAGCTAAATCCTCTAATCTTAAGAAACATATTGAGGTAGGTTAGGTTGCTTAACTAACCTAAGCATGTTCAATTGATTTAGTTTAGTGAAGCTTTCTTCATGCCATTACTGAACTGCAAACACCCATGATTAGGTCATCTTGCATTAACTATCAAGTATACCGTATACGCTAGGGATTTTATTTCGAATATGAAAACAAAATAGTAAAAAAAGAGTCAGACAAAACATTTAACAGGACATGTAGAATACATATTCGAAAAGGAGTGAGAACCATTTTTTCAGTTTGTTCATTTGTATAGCAATATCCTTCTGTAGCTTTTGTAAGTTATCCCCGGAACAGAAAATATTTGTGTCATCTGCAAACAACACAACATGTAAAACCTTAGAGATCTTACATGTGTCATTAATGTACAAAATGAAAAACTTAGGGACCAACACTGACCCCTGGGGTACCCCACAAGCAATGTCCAAACATGGAGAAATACACTCACCCAGTTTCACATACTGCTGTCTCCCACTTAGATAACTTTTCACCCAATCCAGCACTAATCCCCTGATACCATATCTTTCCAGTTTCTTAATCAATATTTCATGGTTGATTGTGTCAAAAGCTTTTTTTAAATCAATGAATACTCCAACAGCATATTGCTTGCGATCTATAGCATTTGTGATTTCTTCTATAGCCTCAATTAATGCCAATGATGTAGATCTGTTTGACCAAAACCCATACTGATTCTCTACAAGTATTTTATGCTTTTCTAAAAATGCCAATCAGTTGTTGAAGAGTTTTTCCAGAATTTTAGCGAATTGAGGTAGCAAGGAGACAGGTTTATAGTTTGTGAAATGATGTTTGTTTCCAACCTTAAACAGAGGTATAACTTTAGCTATTTTCCTTTTTGGGGAAATGAACTGGTTTGAAATGATAACTTACAGATGTATGTTAATGGCTTTGAAATTCCCCCAATAACCTTTTTTACTAGTGACATATTGATATCATGAAAGTCAGTGGACTCTTTGTGCTTACACTTTTTAACAATATTCAAAATTTAATTTTCATCCACTGCTTGAAGAAACAATGAACAATAATTTCTCTCTAATAAATACTCATCATCTGTACCTGACTCAGGGATTTTTCTTGCAAGGTCAGGTCCCACACAGTCTTTGAAGCTGTTTGCCACCTCTTTCATGTTTTAGTTTTCAATATTCTTGTCCATAAAATACTTATTATATTGTTTAGTATTTTCCTTTCATGTTGTTATTTTTTTATCATCATCTAATATCCTCTTGTATTAATCCTTCTTACTTGCCCTTATAATATCAGTCAACTTATTTTTTATATTTATATTCTGCCTCTTTAGTTCTATGTCTTATGAAATCCCTGTAAAGTTTATTTTTCTTTTTACAGGCCTTTTGTAAACCTTTTGAAATCCAAGGACAATTTGTATAGAATTTTCTGTTATATTTCTTAATTGGCCAATGCTTATCATATAATGAGGAGAATATTCTCAGAAACTCAATATATGCAAGGTGAACATCTTTTTCTCTATATATCATTCCCCAGTTATACTCCAATAATTCATTTTTTTAGAGTGTTAATGGATTCTTCTGTTCTTACCCATCTATATACTGTTTGCTTGTTTGCCTTTTTACTGTGACTGATATCATAAACTGTAAACACTGGCAAGTGGTCACTTATGTCATTGATTAACAATCCACTTATTATATTGTTATCGATGTAAATATTATCAATGAGGTAGCAGAATGAGATGTAATTCTGCTGGGTCTGGTGATTCTTGGGAATAGGCTCATACTATATCATACTATATATTGTATTGATAATTTCATTGTGTTCATTGGGATTCAATATGTCAATATTGAAATCCCCACACACAAAAATTGTTTTGTTGCTTCTTTTTGAAAATGCACTTTCCATCCACCCCTTGAATGTGTCCATACTTGACCCCGGTGCTCTAAAAATGCAGCTAACAATAACATTTTTACTTTTCTCCATGCAAATTTCAATTGATAAGCATTCAATAAATTATCAATCACGCTTGTCGTTTCATCCACTAACCTGATGTCTAAAGAATTGTCAATGTGCATAGCAACTCCTCCACCATCCTTATTTTTTCTGTTTTTATACCTGAGTTCATACCCACTGAGTTCAAAGTCTATACCGTTTTCAGTGTCGAGCCATGTTTCAGATATTGCTATTATACTGAATGGCTTATCAAATGTATGTAAATAATTCCTAATGTTGTTGAAATTTGCATATAAGCTTTAATGTTGAAATTTGCATACAAGCTTCTACAATTGAAATGAATAAGTGAAAATTTACCCTCAGATTTAATGTTCTGATTGTATTGTTTATCTGTGTAGCAATTATTTTTTATGGTGGCGAAAAAAATATTGTCCGGATCTATCATGTTGTGATCAGTATGTTCAAATTCTTCTAGCTCCAGATGCTGATATACGCCTATCCTTTGCGTTATGTAACTGAGTGTAGAGTGAGTACTATCCTTTGCGTTATGTAACTGAGTGTAGAGTGAGTACTATCATTGATTGTTATGGTTGTGCTCCGTTTGTCACCTCAGAGTCCAGTGCAGATCCCCCAGTTCTGTCCGGATCATGTTGCTCATTGGTCCAGTTGTTGTAGTACAGCTCAAGACAGTCATTGGAATTCATCCAGTTCAGCGATGTTCCTGATGTAAATCACCTTGGCTTCCTCGGGGGTCCCGTTTAGTTTTATGAAGATTTTGCAGTTTGAAGTCCATGTGTTTTGTATTTTCTTCTGTTTCTTGAGCTGACATGCTTTTCTGGCTATATCCGTATTGTGTTTGGCTAGGTGCTCGTACATGAAGACATCTGTTTCCTTTAGCTTCCTTCCTTGTTTCAGAAGTGCTCTCTTGTGTTTCCTGTTTGTGAATCGCATTATTACGGCAGGTCTGTCGCTAGCGTTCTTCCTCTGCAGAGGGTGGCATGCTTCGATGTAATTACGGTCCAACTTGATTCCCTTGGACTGTAGGAAGACAGCTACCGGTTGCTCTGCAGAGTTAGCATCCAGCCCACCGGGCTCCTCCTTTTCGCCCGTGGCCACCGCTCGGGGTGTATGACCGGGGCTTAATCTTGAGACCGGTGATGACCACATCATTGACACGCGTTATGCTCCAGGTCCACGACTCTGCCTTCCAGAGGTGATGCGCTTCTCTTTTTCGGCGTTCTGCAGCCTCAGTGCCTTCACCTCCTCGACCAGGTTCAGGATACTCTTTTTTTGCAGCCGAACAGCAGACACTTCCTCCGAGATGTAGTCTAGCGATCTTTACTACAGTGAGGTTATACTGTAAAGATAACGTCAAGGAGTTCAATGTTAAATGTTTTAGCCCCAAAGAGGCATTAGGTTAGTTTTCACAGTAATCTTCATATTTAAATGTGTTTTGTGTTTAAATAAGTTTTAGATCAAATTAAACTCAGTAATTTATGCTAGCAAGGTTTGATACAGTAAGCTAGTTTTGCTCAACTTAATACTCTTGTATTTCTGTGTGTTTTATAATTGGTGTTGCAACTTTCAGTTTGCAAAATGTAGCTTCATCCAACTTCATTTTCAGCTTATTGGCTTATTGACGTACGGCTGAATCGATTAAGTATTCACTAGTATACGCAAATTTTGCTACGCTGCTCTCTGCTGGCCATTTACATGGATGCCAATACCAAGAAATCCAGTGGTTGGCATGGCAGTCTTCAGTAGAGTCTGCTGTGTGTGTGTGTGTGTGTGTGTCTAGGGCATATCTCTCTGACCGTTAGTCAGACTGACCTAAGATTTCTTATGTGTCTTGCGCATGGCGCAAAAGGTGTGCATCCTTTATTTTGAAGATTTTTTAATTCATTTTTCAAAATATTATTTATGTAGCATGTGTTGCGGCATTGCACTGTTTCCGATCGGACGCCCTTTAGGGGAGCGCCGCCCCATTGTGTGATAGGCCTCCTGTAGTGGAATTACTACCTCTCGAGTGAGAAAATGAATCAATGAGCATGTGAATGTTCCTTTTAGTTCTCTTTATTATCAGACATCAAATTACACTGCCTAGGTACAGCGGAGGAGAACACTTTGTCAATCTTAAGGACTGCTGAAAAAAGAGGTGTCCCGACTCCAATAAAGCCCTGAGTTCGCTCTCCTTTCCGTCTGTGTCAGGGCATTTTCAAACAATTCTGTAAACCAGAATTGTAACATCCCACACCTCCAATGTATTGGGCATGTTTTCCGTGCATGCGCACGCTGCTAGCTCTACTTTCAATCTTAAAAGGATACAACTTATACTGTTTATATTCTGCTTACAAACGCCTCTAATATCTGACAAATCCCAGATCCTATAGTACGTTATTTCTGGTTTAAACCGGCTGTTACATAATCAGGAGGACATACTGCGGCCTTTTAGTAAAGCAGAGGACTTATGGTTAAAAGTAACAGAAAAAATACCAGGTCAGTAACCCAATTCACTCTGGATTTACACCCTGACTCATGTCATCTGTAAGTCTAATTAGCCTACTTATCTCTTTGAGTTTTAAAGTGCGCTACAAGGTTCGATTTTCCAATAATATTCAAATAGTTTCCAGCAAATATCAATGTTCAATGTGTATGTGCTGGATGGTGTGGTACCTTATGAAAAGTAAGCGTTTTATGGAGTTGCAGACGCTGTATTGGTCTTCATGGCCAAAATATGAAACTAAATAGTAATAAATCAATCTACACATTTCACAACACACTTAATAACCCTTACTCACATCCATCTGTTTGTGCTGCATGTAAACTTATTCCCTCTTATATCTGTGTCTGTATATATGTCTAACCATGTTGAGTGATTAAGTTTCTTTTTCTTCAAATAACTATTACTGTGTCTCTTTATATCTCAATGTACATCCATGTTTTACCCAATATACACTTTGTATATTAACACTACGCAAGATTATGACACCTCAGTGTACATCCCACTTTCACACTCATTTGGCCATAATTGAAAATTCTACTTAATCTCCCACTAAATGAAGACATATTTCCTACGGGCACTGCACTAGTAGTACAAGTTAGACTAACATGGGCAGTGTACAGTTTGATAATATATTTCATTACTTCCATAAATTATATCAAGACAAATACAAACTTACAAGAATTTTTTTCTTTTTTCACAAAAAGATATTTTATTTCTTATCTCCAGCGATATCTTCCAATGGCCACAAAAGGAAAAAGGACCTGAGTCCAGTTAGAAAACTTCTACTTTCCAGCAGCAACTTGAGAAACCCACTAAAGTTTGTCAGAAGAGCACTGACCATGCAGTGATTAACTTTATATTGCAGGGTCTGCACCCTTATGTGAGTAGTGGAACAGTTGGGATTTAAAAGCCTGCTGCAGCCGGCTTCTTCCTCTGTGATACAACAGTTCAAACAAGACTGAACAAACTACAACGGAAATGAAGGCAAGTGTAAGCAAGGCAATAACACATATCAAATACACTTCCAGATTGATGAACTGCACATTGACAGAGTTTTTTGACCCTGACGGTCTTGAGAGATGCTCGGTAGCTCTTGTTTGCAGGCAGCTTAAAGGATCCCACATATTTGATGCATTAGCTGCTATCTTGAATGACAAAAACATGTTGAGTACAACATCTGTGAGAGAATTCTTAGAACCATCACGGATAGTGTTTCTAATTTGATCAAGGCCTTAAGGGTTTATGGCTTTGACAAAAGCTACAATATATGTAAAGTAATTGCTCAGAACATCTAACACCGGCTGCCAAAGCTTAACTGTTGTGCTTGTCATCTCATTAACCTGATCTCAGCCATAGACTGTATACCTGTCAATGAATGACACTTTATGTGGGTGGCTCTGAAAACATGTCACACACTTCTGGTAGGTTATTAGTGATGATTGTGTCTATTGTTTTTTAAGGAAGATTCTGCATAGTATACCTTTGACAAACAAATAATCAAATACATGTCACAACTTAGAAACAGAAGGGTCTGACAATTTTAGTGAATGAAAGAAAAAGTCACAACAAACAATTATTAAGTCCAATACGACAAGTGCTTAACTATAAATTTATTTGAAAAAAACTCTAAATTGAATTAACAAAGGCTGTTTGTAAACAGATAAATAGAACAAATAATTACCAAATCAAATGAAAAGCCCTTTTTCTGTCAGAAGAAAGGCTAGAAAAACAAAAGTTTATTTAAAAGTGGATAGGTAACAAAATAATATAAAGACTAAATGAAAATCAAATGCTATCAAAAGAGCAAAATGAGGCAGGTAAAATAAACAAATCAGAAATAACAACCTCATTATGAATCCTGCTGTTAGAAGCAATTATTTTTGTATGTTTCTTCTTTTCCCAATGTTTAGAGCTGAATTTAAAACTTTATTCGAGAACATAGGTAAATTTAATATAAACAAACATTTGTTTGTAAAGATTTTTTAGGAGCGATAGCATCCTAGCTGACTCACCTCCCTCTGTGTATGTTGTAATCTGCTGCTCTGTTCTGCGTTTTGATAGCCGGGCTGGGCGCACATGCATGTCAGTGGTATAGGCACCAAATAGAGAAACATCAGCATCACTCACCTGGAACAGAAGCCAACGCAGTGCCCAGGTAACAACTGCAGCTCATAAGAGCAGGGGGACTGCTTTAGTGTCATGGTGCAGAGCCACAGTCAAGAGAGCTCCAGACAGCACAGTGGCTACCTGGCCATGTTCTTAAGTCAGATCTGTAGTGTGCAATATGTTTCTAAAGGTAAACACATGCTAACCTGCCACAGAAGAGTGACAAAGACCGTTAAACAGTACGGATGTTCCCTACGGTGGCCCTAAAGTGCAAATCACAAGAACAAATCAAAAAACACAATAACAAATCAAGAAATACAACAACAAAACAGAAAACACAACAACAAATCAGAAAACACAACTGCAAATCAAAAAACACAATGACAAATCAAAAACACGACAAATCAGAAAACACAACAACAAATCAAAAAACACAACAACAAATCAGAAAACACAACTGCAAATCAAAAAACACAACAACAAATCAGAAAACACAACTGCAAATCAAAAAACACAACAACAAATCAGAAAACACAACGACAAATCAAAAAACACAACGGCAAATCAAAATGTGTTTTTTGATTTGTCGTTGTGATTTGCTTCAGGGCCACCATAGTTCTCCCACCAAAGAGCTACACTGGAATAAAAAAAATTGAAAACCAACTTCCTTTGAAGCTCAGGAACACATTGTGTATGGAGATGTGAAAAATACAAGTTGAGAAAATAATGTTATGACCATGGGTCATATAATTTTTTTGTTTTCGGAACCTTTTATACTACGTGCTGTGCTGAGGCTTCGGAGTGTGCGTCAAGAAATCCAGGAAGTCTTTCATGAAGCGTGTAATATCGAGGCTTGTTTCTTTAAGGGCGAGTGATGTCATTGATGATGTTTGAAACCTTAAAATCCCTGGTTCAGGGAGTGGTCCAAGCGTTGCCGTGATTTATGAACATATATAAAGTGCAATGGATCCCCACAACATTGAGTCCAAGCCCAGTGAAAAAAATATTGTTCCTTAATAAAAATTAATTAGGTCATCACCATCATCACCCCAGTATTCATAAGCACAATCACTGTCCCATCTTTGGAAAACACTGCAAGAGTTTAAACAAACATCTCATGTCCTATTGGATTTATTTAAACATTGACTGAAATCATACTGACATTTTTTTTTGACTGAATGAATGAATGAATGAACCACACAAAATCAAATTAAATCATTCTTAGCGGTGATTATTCCCACGCTGACACTGTTGCAAGACAGCCAAGAGGCCATCACAAATAGTTGAAATGACAATAAAGGTTTTGACCAGCAGGGGGGTTTGTGAACACATGAAGCCTCAAGAAATTAACCTTTTGAACCCATTGGATGGAAAGCTTCAAGGCTTCATGAGGCTTCATCTGGCCATCACTTCTTTTTCCTCCTGTTTTATGTGAGGGAGGCAGGTAAGACAATGATTTTTCTTTTTAGCTATTCATTTGTGGATATGCAAGTTAGTTTCAATTAAAAGAGATTTTGTTTGTTATACTGGCCATACTCACCCTCTTCATCTCTTGGAGTTGGGGGAAGACTTTGTGTTACGCTCAGGTTACCCCTAGGCTGGGGCGTAACAATAATGTATGTCATAAAGTTGAAACATACAGTATATGTAACCATAGAGCTGGAGGACTTGATGACAAATCAGCTACACTATGCAAGCCACGGATGATAAACCTCACTATTTTCTGTAAAAAAAGACACCATTGTGTAGAAAAGTAAATGAAAATGTTCCTGGTTAGTCCTACTACTACACACATGCCATTGATTTCATGATTTTTTTTTTAATGTTATATTCGTTATATGTTTTTATTAAGTCATCCCTGCCTCATTCTAAACTAAAAGATACCACTGTCTTGATTAACTTGAATGGAATTTAAAAGTCAGATTTGCAATTGGGGCAAACTCTTTTATGGGCTTCTAAATTCAACTAAATACTTACCAACTACCGTGACATTGTCAGCCCTCCCTGACATGCTTATGTTGACCCAGTCAAATTTTTCATCTCCTGTGAGAAAGCTCTGGCAAAAGTAGAACTTTTTAGAGCTGATGAAAGTCTGTTAGGATCAGTGGCTGCTGCTGTGTTGACGTAGTGCAGATGGTGTAGGTGGTGTCAGGCCTTTTTTATAGTTTGACTTTTGACTTGTTTGTGTTTACTGGAGTCTGGAGAGCACTACAATGGCTTTACATTAGATGGCTGTTTGAAAAGGTTTTTAAAAAACTGTAAGAAGTTTAATCAGTCTTTTTCTTAGTGGCATTACACTCACACTCTGGGGAAAATATATATAACGGTGTGTGTGTGTGTGTGTGTGTGTGTGTGTGTTCATGAGGGTTAACACAGTAAAGAATATTTGATTTATAAATGTTTTCTATTTATTTCAATTATGGAGTATTTAGGATTCATATTGTCAGCCCACCAATTTTTTTTTTCTTAAACCAAATTATGAATCTTTGCTGAAGATTGTTTGCTGATGATGTGCCTTTGAATAGCATGCGATATAGTGGCAACTTTATTTATTTATTATTATTATTATTATTAGTGATCAATGTTAAATTCATGTTGTAATTTCATAATGACCTAGTTGAAAATATGCAATTAAAAATATACATTCAATTGTTTATTTTTATACAAAAATCAATGAAAATGTAAGTTAAATGAAAAAGAATAACATGGGATAAAACCCTCTTTTATTCCTTCTCCCTGGTTATGTTTTCCATTTTCTAGGCTGCAGCATTGGAAGCCATTGTCTGACTGGTAAGTGTAACTAGCCCCTTCTATGTTTGAAGGTCAGAGGAATTACAGCCAATCTGGTAAATGTCTTGTAAATGGAGCAAAACTCTTGGTTGACCCTGGGATCCTATTGGTTTGATAAAGCCCATTGAGAAATGCATTATGGTTGTATATGATTGAAGAAAACATAAGCCTGATTTATTGATATACAGTACAGGCCAAAAGTTTGGACACACACCTTCTCATTTAATGCGTTTTTCTTTATTTTCATGACTATTTACATTGTAGATTCTCACTGAAGGCATCAAAACTATGAATGAACATATATGGAATTATGTACTTAACAAAAAAAGTGTGAAATAACTGAAAACATGTCTTGTATTTTAGATTCCTCAAAGTAGCCACCCTTTCTTACTAGAATATAAGACATGTTTTCAGTTATTTCACACTTTTTTGTTAAGTACATAATTCCACATGTGTTCATTAATAGTTTTGATGAATTTACAATGTCAATAATCATGAAAATAAAGGAAACCCATTGAATGAGAAGGTGTGTCCAAACTTTTGGCCTGAACTGTACATATAAATGAAAATACACAATTTCTTATTGTCAACATACATACCATAACATCAATGAAGAACATCCTTCTTTTACTAATCTATTCTAGACATTTTTCATGGGGAGAACTGCATTATATGTGTGCTGTATATTTCTGCATTTTCTGAACTGGTATAATATCGTTTATATTCTAGACTACAAATAGCATGTTTTCTTTCTGACGTGCAAAAATTACATCTTATATTCCAGAAAGAAAATACAGGTAATTTGGGTGATGTATATTGTAAAAATGCATTAATAATAAATATTTGTAAAATGTATTATATATGTATGCACTAGACATATATGTAAGCACGTAATGTTTTCCATGTATAAGAAATACAAATAAGATAATACATTTCAATATATAAAAAAATATATTGTCATTCAGTGTTATGAACGTAACAGAGTATTGTCTTAACAATTAATTTAACACATTTTGCAGGAAGTTCCCTGGACATCTTTGTCAAACAATGACCTTGATCAATAAAGTTAATTATAATAATTCACAAGATAACATTAAGTGCTTAAATAATAGCACACTTTAGATGTTTTTTTAATACATTTCACTGATTGTCCTGCAGTTTTGTGACCACACTGAAAAGGTGCATTGATGTAATATTTAAGAGGGATTAATTTACCTAGCAGCACCACCACAGGGGTCTTTGGGGTTTAGTGGCCACTTTATGCTTTATGATGGATAATTCAGAAGTTAAAGGAACTGACAGGATAACATTTTTACTGGAGCTGTACCATGTACGATTTCATGACACAAAAAATAAAAATGCATTGATTGTGAGCCCCTGCAACCCGTATCTGGTTACCAACCGAGCAACTGTGAAGCCATCTTATATCTGTATTTCCAGACTCTGACCTTCCGACTACCCTACTACTGCTCCTTGTCCACATTCCAAACACGTCCAAAATATGTGTCTTCTTAGCTGACCACCTAGCACTGATAAGACTACAGGATTCGATTGGCTTTGTTCAGAGTAGGAGGGTGTGTTTGAGCCCTGCTGCTTCTCTGTGAGGAACAACACTTGAGCTAGCTGTTGATGGTCAGTGAATTCTTCTACACTGTAGATTGGCTGCTTGTCAAACCACAGTGTCTTATTTTCAACTCGGAATGTTTCAAACGCAGAAGAAATACAATGACATTGATGATATTTCATTGAACATTATGTAATGAGAAGCTGATTAGATTTAGTCAAATGTGTCTTCACCATATTTATAGTTTTCACCATCTGAGCCCCAAGTCGTTTCAGGGCAAATCATAAGTCCTGCAGCTCTATGGAAAGAGTATACTGTAATTGTGGCTAGAAGTGGGAACAACTCAAAAATGTCTTCTACAGAATAACTCAATAAGGTGGTATTAAATGTAAATAACGTTACTCAAGTAAAATATGGTCCGTACAGATGTCCACTGTTGCTCGTTAACCAAAGTAATGGTAACAAGCTGTCACTTAGCAGCCGGCTAACATACAGAGTTTATGTCATATACACGCAGAGACATATTTATATATAATTATGAATGACCGAGTAACCTTTGCGTTACTCAAGTGCGCCTGAGTGTCTTTGACAGCGGTCAGCCCCCAAAAGATGAACACGGCCATCTGATTGGCTGGAGAAAGATGGACATGGTGATTTGATTGGTGAATAGAATAATCGAGCTGGCCTGTCGATTGGATGGTAGATACGGACGAGCTGCTGTTGGGTACCGTGACAGCCTCCCCAATAAATAAATGGTTCTCCCCATTCTATAAGTATTGAACTATTTGAATTTTTTACAACCTCTTCTTGCAACATATCTTGTCCTCTCCTCTCTGCTCTGTGTAAACAGTCTGCACTTCTGTCTGATTTTCAGTGAAAATTTGTCACGTGACAAATGTTTGATGTTATAAATGACACAAGTGATTTTGAGGGACTTTCATGTCTATGAGGAATTCAAGTTTGTTCAAGATCTTTGGAAAGTTCAAAATTTGACGATAATTACTGTTTTTACAGTTTCTTTCTATGATAAACGGCGTACTTTTGTAGATCTTTCAAAGAGGGGGTTTAGAGGGTTGATAGACAAATAATATGTCAGTATGTTTTTTCAGTCTCTATTAACTTCTGCTCTGTGATTTGATATGACAATAACCAGATTACTGTGTTCCAAGAGGTTTCGCATCAGTTCATGCCTGAATTCATGCACCTCCAATAACTGACACCACTTCCACAACAGGACTCACATTAGCGCAACAGCATGCTATAATGACTTTACAGGCTACATACAATTTAGATAAGATATTGATGTGGTATCCTAATGGAAATAAAAGTCTGTTTCATCTCAGACAGTCTCTACTAGCAGCTGAGAAATTCAATAGTGGCACCCTCTGATGAAGGCATACGCGTCAGATAAATAAAACACTTGCAGCTGTTTAACCTCCTACAGAAGGCAGCCGAGCCGGTGTCTCACTCCATCATCTGTCGCAGGGCTGAAGATCAGCCTGCAAAACTATCAGTGGGATGGTGTCTCTAGAGACAGAGACGCCTCTGGAGAGAGGCAGCTTTCAGGGACCCACTTCTCTGGCATCTCTCTCATTGTTACATGCTCAGCTTTCATTGGAAAAAAGTGTTGGGGTAACTTGTCTTGTGCACAGCTGAGTGGCTATGACTCACAAACACTTAAGGCCAATTTAGTTGAGAAATATTGCTGGTTGACTCACAACAGTTGTTGTTCAGGTCTACAGTGAATACAACATGTCTCATGGAATGTCTTAGCTTTGTTTTGCAGCCCAAAAGAGGAGCGGTAGAAAATAGGAAAGATTTTAACTAGGGCCGGGACTTTAACGCGTTAATTAAAATTAATTCATTACGCAAAAATTAACGTCTTAAAAAATTGACGCATTTTAATCACACTTATACCATGGAACGTTTCTCACTGGATGAGTTTCAGGCGGACCGATTATACTGGAGCACCAACTAGCGTTCATGAGTTCAGACAACAACAAACCACAGTGAACATGAAAGAAGATGCTGATGAGACCGCTTTGGTTGGCCCCGTGGATGATGGGAAATTTTGTTACAAAAAACAAACCGATGGAAGCGTCGATAAGAGCATGGTTGTGTTGCTATGCAACAAGAAATTCACATATCACCGCAGCACATCAACCTCAAGTATCACCTCAATGCAAAACATAAAGCAGCTAGCGGTTAGTGTGGTAGCTAGCGTGGATTGTGTTTTACTTAAAAAACCAAAGTATTATAGTTTACAGAAGGTCTACCTACCTATAGGTTACCTGAATTTCTGAAATGTACTATATTTCTAAATATGCTATTGCTACACTTAATGGCAAAAATTGAACTGGTCTGTTGGACTTGAACAAAAATAAACAATATTTTTGTTGCTTAAGCTTATGTATTCAGTCATTATTCAATGGTAATCCATGTATATGTATGGTATATATATATATATATATATATATATATATATGTATGGTATATATATATATATATATATATATATATATATATATATATATATATATATATATATATATATATATATATATATAAATATATATATACACATACATATATATTTAAATGTGATTAATTTTGATTAATTAATTACAAAGCCTCTAATTAATTAGATTAATTTTTAACATTAGATGGAGATGTTCTGGAGAGAAAACGCAAAAATGGTGTTGCGTTCTCACCGTTTATGCCACGTTTAGACGATCGCTTTTAGCGGGAAATCTGCCTGCAAATCGGCTACATGGTGGTTTAGTGGTTAGCACTCTCGCCTCACAGCAAGAGGGTCGCCAGTTCGACTCCAGCCTGTGGCTCTTCTGGGTGCATCTTCTCCCTGTGCCAGCGTGGGTTCTCACCGGGTACTCTGGCTTCCTCCCACAGTCCAAAAACATGCAGCTTTGTTTTAAGTTTAATTGGTGACTCTAAATTGGGGATCAGTTGGTAGAGCGGACACCCCCTCATCGGAAGGTCGGTGGTTTGATCGTCCACCATGGCAGCCTACATGTCGAAGTATCCTTGGGCAGGATATTGAACCCCAAATTGCTCCCAATGCTGTGTTCAGTGTGTGAATGAATTCCCAATGGTGGCAGGTGGCACCAGTGTACCACCACCAAGAGCTCCCACATGTGTAGACACATACTTCTCTTCCTAGTAGCGCGAAATAGAATAGAAAAAATTGCCTATAGGTAATTAATGTGCCTTCTCTGTTCTGTTATATTATCTGTGATAATTCTGCTTAACTGCTGAAATGAGTCCTGGATAGTTATCAGAGCTGCTAGGCAACTTGAAGGACTGACTGATGGAAATAGTTTGACGTGTTTGTTGTCGTTTCCCTTGACTGCACATGGATGTTACGTAAGTTTGAGCTGATCAGAGTACACTTTTGCGTTTTCAACCCCCATTAAAATTTCCACTCTGGAGGGTGGTTTCATTTTTTTTTGTATTTTTAAGCCCCCCAAAATGCCCTCTCCATCCAAGGCTCTAAATTATTATTAAAGTTCTTAATTCTATAATAATTTGTCTCCTAATTTTGAGAAACAGTGGCACTAACAATAGCACTCTTATTGAATGTTAGCAGGCTGCTGTGATAAACTGTCAAGTGTGCAAGACACAGCATGTTAAAATTAGTAATGTTAATGGCAACATCTGTGACTGAAACACATTGGTGATAAGTTTTGTACACAGTTACACCGCTTTTTTAAATGCAGAATAATTAATAAGATTAAATTTGCTTTGTGGTTTGAACATCAGATTAACAATGCAGGCAACACATTAATAATGTGAATAAAAACAACAATAAATTACAATTAGCAGCAAACATCTGCTCCACTGAGACTTCTTGTGTGGGCTATTTCTTAGTTAAGAATACAACTTTTATGGAACCCCAGACTACTGCTGTAATGTCTCCCAATATCCTCCTAAAAATCCATTTGGTTTCTTAATATGGTGATTTAGCCTTAGGAGAGATTTTCTATTCAAAGTCTACAGAAGAGTAAAGATTATATACGGCTCAAGAAGATTCCTGACTAACAAATTACTGAAGTTACAGGATAAGTTCTTTAATGTCCTTTTTCTCTGAACTCTTTGTCCTGGCATCTCTGTCCTGTTGTGTCTGCTTTCCATTAGGTCTATATGGGAGCAGCAGCCAGACACTGTGGACACTTTCAGCCAGACAGCTCAGAGCAGCCAGGATAATTTGTTGATCATTTCAGTCTAATAGGCAGACAGCATGTGAGGATTTTGTCAACACTTTCTGAATTGAATGAGCGATAATTGAAAGTAAATAGCAGGACAATGATAAGGGTCCGGGATGAAGAGGCGAAGATGGCAATACTTTCTGTTGCTACACGAGTCCAGCTTTCCATGTATGATGATAGCGGAGGCACACATTAAACATTGAAATTTATAGGCAAAATCCCAGTGTATAACACACAGAGAAATGCATTTCAACATGCCTGCTAACTTGTTAAATAAATCTATCATCAAAAAAAAAAAAAAAAAATGCTGACCACGCAGTTCCCCACAACCCAAAATGACATCTTCAAATGTCGTGTTTTGTCTGACTGACAGTAAAGCTCAAATATGTTCAATCTTAATATTTTTTTAATAATAATTTTTTTCATTCTTGTAATTTTGTTGACAAATTAATTATTGTCTTGTCCTTGTATGCACCACACAACATGCCGTACTTACTACAAGATAGTGTGTTAGTGGTTTTTCAATGGCCACCATTGGCTGATATATAATGCCTTTTTTAAATGCAATTTAACATTTCTGAACTGAAAAAGACACATTTATTTAACACTGTTGTAGTAGCTATTTGTAAGATTGTTATTTAAATTTTAACACTTGCACAAAAGGCCACTAATGCACCAGTTTGATTAGGATGTACTCAGGTAAAAAGTTGTCCATTGTCCAGGCACGTTTTGGTTCATTTAATTTCCAGTTCAAAGCAAACAAACATTTCATGCTGCCTCTAGTAAATAACTGTGTCCCTTCTGGTCAATAGTATTCTGGTGCATTACCTGTCACTACCACTTGCCCAAAACCCAATACCTGTTTGGTCCGGTGCTTAGTGCTAGTACTGTACACAAAAATAAATACCAATAAACAATAATAATAATATAATAATCAAACTAATGAAATAGCTCCTACAACTGTCATTTTCTGCATTGTTTCCATTTGCATAAGCAAATTTGTACGCTGTCTGCCATGCACTTTTATTTTTTGTAAATGGTAAATGGACCTGCACTTGTATAGCGCTTTTCTAGTTGCTTTGCGATCACTCAAAGCGCTTTACACTACAGACTGCACTCATTCACCCATTCACACACATATTCATACTGGTGGCAGAGGCTACCCTAAATGTTGCCACCTGCCACCATTGGGAATTCATTCACACACCGATGAACGCAGCATCAGGAGCAATTTGGGGTTCAGTATCTTGCTCAAGGATACTTCAACATGTATGCTGCCATGGTCAGGGATCGAACCACCGACCTTCCAATCAATGGGTAACCGCTCTACCAACTGAGCCATAGCCGCAAATATAAAAACATCATTAAAATATAAACCCAGTTTAGTTCACTTAACTAAAGAGAAAAAGGACATTTCTAAATTTACATAAATAAAATAATAAATGAGTGTAGTGGCATTCCCTGGTGGTTACTAATCGGCCTTGTGAGCGCAGGCATCGTCCGATGCTGATTATCTCAAAGTGGCATTAATCCGCCCAATTAGGCCTGTCACTAATAAAAAAGTGATTAATCCCTTCAAACAGTCCCTTTTACTGAACCTAGATTTAATCCAAATGTGTGCACAGTAGAAAAAACTGTTTGTTTTTCCATCAGATTCAGTCTCAGACAGTCCTGCTGCCAAGGCCTCTGCAGAAGCAATAGGGATGACTCCTTGGGGTGCAGACTGTTTAGTCGACCTGTGGTATGTGTCACAGTGAGGTACAGGGCTGTACCTCATTTGAAGCAAAATACATTTTATGTTCTTTACTCTTTTGTTTATTTTTACTCTATAGGGAAGAGATGCAAATCGGACAAAATAAACAATGGGAGATGAAGGCGAACAGCACTCTGGCCCACAGAGGTCTTTGTCCTGGTAGTGGTAGTAAAATACTGCCATATATTTATGCGGACTAGAAATAGATTCAACCTTTATAACAATCACTTCAGGTGATCTATCCAGAGTTAAAACAAAAGTAACAACAGAATAACCAACAGTGTTTGTGTTTGTTCATAGCATCGCCTCCTCAGACGCTCCAGCCTCCACAACAACAGCTGGAGACCAACAACCACAGAAGAAGACTCACTGGAGGTGCAGGCTCTCTGACTGCTGTAGAAGAACTTTTACACAAAGTTTTACAGCTTCACATTAACCATTTATTTACCAGTAAAAAAAAAAGTATATCACTGAATAAGTTAGATTATTTTTAAAGTTATTTTTTACAGTTAATTTTACAACATCCTGTTAATACAGTTTTTTTTTCACCATACAAAACTCCAAGTTGCTCCGGCTGCTAACAACCAGAGAGCACAGAACCCTTCAGAAACCTCACAGGAGGTAACAACTCATTTCAAATCACCAGGGCTGTGTCGGAAATTCCTTACCAATGTGCTATTTAGTATGCTAAAACAGTATGTGAGATATTTTAATGAGCCTGAAACCTGAGTATGAAACCACTATTATGTACTTTGCATACTATTGCCAGTGAAATATTACAACACACACATGCAGCTATTGTGGCTGGTGCAATTCCATTGCTTTGCCTTTTTCTATTTAGCCCTGCTCTTTCCTTAATGCTGAGATTTCTTTTGATAATATAATGTTGACAACATGATATACAGATTTAGAAAAAGAGGTAGATTAATGTTATGTCTGGTCTTCAACCAGCACAAAAGAGCACATGTCACTCCATTACTCATCTCTCTGTACTGGCTCCCAGTTGCAGCCCGCATCAAGTTCAAAACCCTGTCTCTTACATATAAAACTGCAACTGGCACAGCTCCCGCCTACCTTAACCAAAGAGCCAACTCTTTACTGAACATAATCTACATGGATGGGAAAAAGTATTTGCACTGCCTGATAGCACCTACGTCCTAATGGACTCCATCCATGGCACTTACTTACCTGATAATAGTCACACATACCTGTGGTATTACGGTCACATCCTTTAAAAAACTCTTGAGAGATCTGGAGGCAGACTCGTATCGCCTTTCTCTTGTTTTTTATGATGTTATGATCTTGTACTGTCCATGCCTATTTTACTATGTTGTCTGGCTTGCTTGTATTTTACTGTAGGTCCATGTTTTATTGTCTGTTCTTGTCATGATGCACTGTCTGTCTTATTGTTGTAACTTTAAACCCTGCTGCTATCTTGGCCAGGCTTCCCCTGAAAAAGAGGTCTTTGTGTCTGAGTGGGACTGACCTGGTTAAATAAAGGTTAAATAAAAAAAAATACTCATGTGTTGTCTTTTGACTACATATTTGCTTGTCAAGTATGAACTCTCAAATGTACGTCGCTTTGGATAAGAGTCTGCTAAATGACAATGTAGTTGTAGATTTCTGTTACATACAAGACAAGTTCACCTACCGTTCCCTTTTTCGAACAGAGTACTCCTACAGACACGAAGAAAAAGCAAAAACTCAAGCAGTTCATCGTACTTGCAATCAGACAGTAGAGCTGATAAAGCTGATTTTGGAGCAAGTTACCATGGTGATGCTCCTCCACCCATAGGCTGTTAATATAATTTGAATGTGTGGGTTCTATAAAAATTAATCCCCCGTACAATGGTCATGAACAGGGAAATTTAGCTATAGAGACCAACATAGTTTTATGTACCGGGCTGCAAACACGTTTATTTCACATTTATCACCCTCAGCGCCGGCTCTCCCCAGGGCTGTGTGCTGAGCCCCCTCCTGTTCACCCTGCTAACTCATGACTGCTCAGCCAAGCATCCGGGCTGTCACATAGTGACGTTTGCTGAGGACACGGCAGTGGTGGGATGCATCAGCAACAATGATGCGGGATACAGACAGGAGGTGGAACACCTTGAACGTTGGTGCAAGGACCAAACCTCAGCATCATTGTGAAAAAGACCAAGGAGATGCTGGTGGACTTCAGAAAGAGCAGGGGAAAAAAGGAAGCAATAACACCTCATGCCTGGTCAAGAAGGCGCACCAGCGTCTCTACTTCCTCTGGAGGCTGAGGTGCGCTGGACTTGACAGTTCAGTCCTGAGTGCCTTCTACAGGTGTGTGATGGAGGGCGCCCTCTGCTCCTGCATCACTGTGTGGTATGGCAACTGTTTTGCAGCAGAGAAGAAGTCTCTGCGGATGGTGTTGAAGGCTGCACAGAGGATTGTGACCTACCCACCATCATGGACATCTACACCACCAGGTGCAGGTCAAAGGCCTAATCATAAAGTACTCCACTCACCCTGCAAACACAATGTTTGTCACCCTTCCGTCAGGCCGTAGACTGAGGAGCATCAGGTGCCACAGCACCAGACTGAGGGACAGATTCTTTCCAGAGGCTGAGACAGTGGAACTCTGGTGGAGCCCTGCAACACTGCCTCTCCTCCGTACATCAACAAACATTAACACCCATCTCTTAGACATTAACAGAAACAGACTGAATCCCAACTTTACATTACATATGGTCATTTGCACTTTCGGGATATTTGCAAAATGTTACTTATACTTATTGTATTTGTAAGTAATTCTATGCACATCTAGAAAATTGCACTTTTTATTTTAATCACAATTTTTTTATGCTCATTGCTGATTTTAGTGCTGGTATGTTTTTTACCTATTACTTTATGCCCTTAGGTTCTTAAATTATTTTCTAATTATTCTATCCCTGGGTCCTTGGGTACGGTATTTTCCATCCCACATGTGAACATGTGCCTGGTATGACAAATAAATACAGTTCCTTGAATCATCCTGCTGTAAAAATGAGTATTTTAACAGGGTGGTCTATGGGGATCCATTTGGTGTTGTAGACAGCCTCAAAATGCCTTTCAAGAAACTGCAGTTTTTGACACTTTTGCATTGACTTCAATTTTTAGCCCCCCAATGTGTTCCAAAGAAGCTCTCAGGAAGTGACTCTGCAATTAAAGTTCAGTGCCTCCGAAAAGAAAAATACAACTCTATATTTACAGAGAAGGATGTTTAATGCTAGAACACACAAAGTGTATGGAGCGTGACCGTGTTTACCCGGAATAAAGAAACTCTACAAAAAAATTAAATCAGCAAAAGAATTACAGCAGTTCATTCCTCCACGTAGCAGCCCTGTTAAAGCTCCAGATGGGACTGCAGAGGAGGTGGATGAAGTGATGGAGTTCAAAGCTCCTTCTGAAGGAAAAGAAGAGCAGTGTAGAAGAGAGCGGACGAGAGAGAGACCGAGCTGCCCATTGTTACTGCCTTTCTGGCTCAGGCAGCGTGCCAGATATGGTCAACCAGGACTTTTCCTTAGGTCAGGTCAGTCCACAACTAAAATCACATTTCTTATTCAAAAAAACAAGCAGAACAAGAACAGGGCTGGAGATTTAACTTCAGTATTTTTTTTATACTGAAATGTCGCCTTTGACATTAATATGTCTGATCAAATTTGTTTACCAATTTTATGATTAGACGGATCCTGATTTAAATCATAATTTTGACAGTTCGACTATTTTTCCCCATTGGAGTGATGAAACCAGCTCCCAGAGCCTCGGGGGTCAGCAGGTTGGTTTAATAAATCTGCATAATATAAAAACACACAGACTGTTGACTTTTCTTCATAACAGGGCTCCATCGCGTTAAAACTACAGGACAAATATTGTGTTTTGTTGTGTCAGGTTTACAGATCCAGCCTGGATCTGCTCTATGAATTCCAGCCTGCAGAGCCTGCTCACACTGATGGACTTCAGACATGCGAGCTACCAGGAGGGGGTGTGACATTGACTGCCTGAGGCTAAACCGATCAGGCACAGCCATCAAACACACACACTCACATACACGAAAACACACACACTGTCCAGGAGACCAAACAGAAAAAAACAGCAGAAACCCATCTGTCCTACTTTCTCTTCAGCCTCAGCAGAAGACTCTTGAACATTGTAAGGTATCACCGCTCCATTGCCCTTCAGACCCGGGCACCTGAGTTTCAAGATCACTACAAGAAAGTGATTCAGTCTGTCTGATAGTTTCTGTGCGTCAAACCCTCTGTGTGTTCATGACATTCACAGGTTCCTGACAACTGTCCCGGATCACATCAAGATCTTTTGCTAGAAAGTCCCAGCAAGCTTGGAAAGAAGCAACAGATGCACCATGGAAGAACACCTGGTGTTCAGGGTACAGAAAAACAGGACCTACAAGGATAAGAACAACGCTGAAAAAAACATCACACAGCATTAGAAAATTCCCACAGCTGACCAGAATTTTAGTCTGCTCATACAATGTCATTCATTTTACAACATCCTGTTAATACAGGCCTGCAGCAAAACCCTGTTCTCCTACTCTAGCCTTTTCTCCAATACTTTAACCTCTGATTATGTGCATACATTCAAAACACTGTTATAAATCTCCACATTCTTCAAGATTAATATGAAGTTAGAATGCCACAGAGAGTTTGAAGAGCCTGTCAGTGCTGGAGATATATGGCAGCACCCATTGTCATTTGGGTATAGGGATAAAAACGCTCTGGTTTGTTTGTATTTCTTTTAACCAATCACACTCATCATGGGTGTACTAAGCCCAGGATGGCGCTATAGGGCGCCACAGGAATGACTTCTTAAATCCGGGAGTAAGTTAGCATTTTAGTGCCCTGGAGTGTAACCTCTCAAACTCAGTGAGGATTTTGGATGTGTTGGTGGTTAGATGACTGAAATAAGGTCTGTGGTTAACATGAGCTTAAGAGATGTTTGCGTTTTATTGTACGACATAAAATACAGAATTTTTTACGTGTCCTTAAAAAGGCAGCTGCTAGCATATGGCTAAATGAGACTCTAGTGGTTGTCGTTGGGACATTAAATATCATGACGCCAGACATGGAGAGGAACTCTGTCACTAGTCCATTTCACAGCTAGTCATGTTTTTCAGTGCACTAGCAAACTCTTGTAGATTGTGAATTAGGTTAAAAAACTGTTATGCTTGTCAAAACGGACCCTTTTTTAGAAAAAAAAGTCCAATCTTCCCAGTTTTTCCAAAAAGGGTCCTATGTTCCCCTGTAGCAATACATTCCGGGGAGCATAGGACCCTTTCCCAGAAAAAGGGTCCTATGTTCCCCACAATCCATCAATCTTTACGGTAGACTCAGCATGGCGAGCAGGCCTAAAGTCGCATGGCCCACCTTAGCTTAAGCAGCCCAAAACTTAAATTTGCACAGCAGCAACTTTCTGGCTACTTTCTAAGCGCTTTCCTTTTAGAGTTAGGGTTAGGGTTAGGGTTAGGCCTATTTGCCATGAAATTTGGCAGTAATGGTGGAAAAAGTTACAGAACGGGGAACATAGGACCCTTTTTGAGAAAAGCGGGGGAAAAGGGTCCTATGTTCCCTGGTCTCATACAAAGAGGGGAACATAGGACCCGGGGAACATAGACACGCTGCCGTTAAAACCGCTGATTAGCTTGTCAGAGAGTGTCTGAAGCTAAAGGTAGTAACGTTCTAGTCATGTGACCGTGGTGTACTTCGCTAGAGCATAACGAGCATAACGCTAGCTGCATTAACACTTTCCTGCAATGATCCAAAATCAAATGCAAAAATCCCATAGGAGAATTCTCAATATACCCCATGGCAATGCTACTTCAGGGTTAGCCTACAAAAAAATGTAATTTTGTTTGTTCTCTATTGAAAATAGATAGCAAAGTTAGCAAAAGAGCGGAAGGGGAGGAGGATTCTGCTTGAAATAAGCAATGCTAGGTTTATCAACAGTCTACATCTAGTGAGTCAGACTATCCTGATCTTTACAAGTCTGATACATTGTTTATTTTTGAAGGGTCAGTTCAACATTAAATAAGGCATGGATAAGATAAAATCTTTAATGTCCCTATTTTTAAACATGCAAAACATTTGCTTTATGAGATCCTGTTTTGAGATATCTGCCTCTGAAACATCTGCCTCCTCAAAAGAATGTATGTTTTTTTCATTACTGTTATTTACGGCTGTTTGTGATTATCTGTCTATGTTCTAACATCTGCAGCTGTATCTTATGCGTATCGTCTCCTTAACGATCAATGGTAAACAAGATAACAGTTCTCAAACTTGTCTCTGACCCTGGCACCTGATGGTAAGATCATCATCACAGGAACAAACACACACTGTCTGTGTTTGTATGCTGTTGTTGTATATAACTGACAGCTTGTTGTCTCCACGCTGTTCTGCTAGATACAGAGTTGGACTTCAGGTGTGACTGCTGTGCCAACGCATCCAGCCAGCAGTGCACCTTTGTGACCCTGTACAGGTGGATGACATCACATCCAATATTCATCTGTTTATCTACTGCCCTTAAAGGACCATACAAGAGTGTTCACTCCTCAACTGTTCATCATGTTTACATGACATTTTTGCTGAACATTGTGGAGGTTTATTACTTATGACTTACGACGTGTGAGATGGTGTCTGTATCTCATCTGTGCATCAGAGATCCTTTCTCTGCCTGTATTTTCTCTTGCCATTTTACTGTGTTGGGACATTTCATTGCATGAGCCTTTGGGCATGGGGTGTGTAGCCCCAAGCCACGGCATGCAGCATGTGAGGACTGGAATCTATAAAAAATGTAGCAACCAGGTGCCTGATGAGCATCCAAACCTCTTAGTTGAGTTCTTGTTGTGCATTTAAGTTGTTCTAGCTTTAAATATGCCATTAAACTTCCTACGCATTGAGAATGCAGTTGTAGCTTGTCAGATTTCCACTGTAACAGTATTAGCTTTCATGCTAATTGAGGACAAAGATATCAGAAGCCTGAGCCACGTAATGACAGTGAAACTTCAACATACAGGTGCCTCTCAATACATTAGAATATGATGGAAAAGTCAATTTCCAGTAGTTCAAGTCAAATACCCCAACCAAGTATTGAGTCATATAGATGGACTTACTTTTCAGAGGCCAACATTTCCATATTAAACATACTTTTTTAAAAGTCTTTTGTATTTTTTTTTTTTTTTTGAGACACTGAAATTTAGGTATTCATTAAATGTAAGCCATAATCATTATAATTAGAAGAAATTAAATAAATTAAGACATAAAATGTAACATTCTATAGGTCCATTACACACAGAATGAGTTATGTCCACTTTTTAAATTGAATTACTGACATAAACAAACTTTTACTGGGAAACTGGGAATATTTTAGCAAGTTGGGTTTTCGAGAAGTAGAGTCTGTGTGTTATCTGAAGTTGTAATAATTGATGTCTCACACAGATAGATGTTGAATGGGTCCGTTCAACTGCAAACTGCCAAAATTCATCTGAATGATCAAAATCTTTGACCCCATTGTTCCTTGAGATGGTTCAAAAGGGAGATGCCAAATTTTGAATTGCACTGTACAATTAAGATGTCAGACCAAATTCAAGAGGGTCCCACTCTAAAAGTTCCTCAATTCAACCAGTCATGGTCGCTAACAATGTGCTCAAAAGAACTTATGGCGTTTTTAAAAAGATTCTTTATATACAACAGCTCCTTCCCGAACTATAGCTGAAAATGAGAGCTATGGTATTTCTCCTGTTAGGACACTACATGAGCAACAGGGTGCACCCAGTCGTGGAGTTGGATGACCCCGCCGACCGCTGGCTCACTTATGATGATCCAGAGATCAGAGAAAACTGGGGCCTCTGTCTGTGAGTGGTGTCAGCTAGCAGCCAACATCCTCTTCTCAAAAAGAGGGCAAGAGGACAACACTGTCACATCCTGACGTCAAACTGCATCTGATCTTGTTTGAATTCACCTGTTTACCCAAACAGAGCTTTGAAATCCACCAATTCTCTATTGACTGTAAATCTTGTGTGTCTGTTCTCAAATTTAGAGCAGTCTGATGACGGTGGGACTCCAATGATGAATGGCAGATAATCCAACCCAGGTGAGTCGCTACAGGGGCTCCACAGGGAAGCTTGTTGTTTCTTTCCATGTTGCAGGTGGTGAAGGTAAAGGTGGAGTTTCAGGATGGACTACCAGCTCGCCTCATGGCGTGAAAACAAAGGAATTCCCCCAGTCATCAGGAGTCTCCTGATGTTTCTTCCTGTCACAAGGGAATTTCCCCTCACTGCCATGGCATCTGTATCTGGACCAGGCTGAACCAGAACTCATCTCACACATACATCAGCGTATTTGGCACTGGATTGGACTAGAAATTTTCTTTTTCCTTCTAATATGCTCTGCCTGCTTTGCCTCAACTTTCAGTGTTTCATTTAGTTTCCAGATGGACAGAAAGCTTTAGCCTAATGCTACATGTTGCTAGAGTCAGGCTAATTGCTAGTTGGAGTCCGTTAGCTCATTAGCTGTACTGCACTGCTCAGAGCACAGAGGGAGTGTGGAGAGCAACCTTGGTGTCATGCTGAATTGGAACCAGGCAAGAGAACAGTGGCATTGGGTTCAGCAGCCTTGTAGAACCTGATAATGTAATAAATCCCTGATAATGTAATAACCCTCATAATGTAATAAAAATCTGCACTTGAGTCCATTGAAAATGTAATAAAACCTGATAATGTAATAACTTCCTGATAATGTAATAATGTGCATTTCCCAATAATGTAATACACTTTTTTACCAACAATGTAATAAAGTATAACACCAAGCACCTTTAGATTTCAAGAAGCTGTTGAATGCATTCGTGTGTCATGGATACCTCGTTTGTGAAAAACGGATGAACGGGTCAAAAGTTAATAAACATTAAACTTTGACCTGTTGATGGTGCTAGAGCTCTTGAGCTAGAGTTGCCTACACAGTATCACTACTTGAACCCAAGTAATGGGTGGTCTGCTGTTAAATTATTACAATATTGGGGAATTATTACATTATCAGGACTTGCGAAATGAAGGCTAACCTGATAATGTAATAACCTCCCATTAATGTTACACTTTATTACATTATTGGTAAAAAAAAAAAAAAGTGTATTACATTATTGGTAAAAAAAAGTGTATTACATTATTGGGAAATGCACTTTATTACTTTATCGGGAAGTTATTACATTATCAGGTTTTATTACATTTTCAATGGACTCAAGTGCAGATTTTTATTACATTATCCGGATTATTACATTATCGGGAATTTATTACATTATCAGGTTCTACAAGCCTCTACGGACATCATGCCAGAGGTGACAAGAACAAAGAAGACATTGAAAATTAAATTGAATTAATTAAGAAATAAGTAAGAGAAAAGGACAGGGTGACCAGCAAGAGGCTGACATACAAAAGTTAATGTTTTTGGGAATGCAAGTAAAGTTAATGTTAGCTTGCTTGTTATGTCTTTTGTTGTTGCACTTGCTTGATGTTTGTCTATTAGCAAAGCTGTCAACTTGTTTTTAAACTGATAACAAATGCATGTGTCATGCACCCACATTCTTCTGGCTCTGCAGCTGTCAGACTGAGCGGTGACAAGCTCATCCATATGAGGACAAACAACATGCTCATGGTGAAAAAACTGTGTATATTAAATACGCAGCACTTCAAGGAGATAATAAAAAGCAAAGGGGCTAGATGCTCATCTATCATACAGCATTGGTCAGAGTGGTGATATGTTGTCAAGATATTGCTTTCATTGAAAACAAATGATGTAAAGGGTGCCAGCAAGGAAAACAGTAATGACACACACCCTCTGGGTTTCTCATAAATAGCAATAATATTGTAAAGTATCTTATTATTTTTTTAACGAGTATAACTAGTAATATGCAATACATCCCATTTTGGAAATGGCTGGCCTTTCCGCCCATACAAAGATTCTCCAACATATTGCACCAATGTTGCATATTAGGATAAAAGAAAACATCATCCAGCTCAATAACAACTATTTGACTCCCAGACACCTCATAGGAGTATGTGAAAATGCAAATTGCACATTTGTATTTAAATTTGAATCTTTACTCAAATAATACATAAATATGTGGAAAATTATAATACTATTGTGGGATTACATTTTTATTTTCGAGTTTACATTATCATTTTAATTAAGTTGCCTCAGGTGTTGCACGGATACCAAAGTTTTAAAACAACTGACCCCAATAATGTTTATTACACCACTGACCTCTGAAATGAATGTATAGGGAAGATACTAAAACCATCAATTAAAGAGAAAATAGCAGATTATAGCAGTATCCATTGCTGACAACCAATGTGTTCCTGCAAAGAAATGACATGCTTACATTAAAACAAATATCTCTGAATGTATGTCAAAACTATCCATTTGCAGTTCTTGTTTGCAATGTACCAGTGGCTGTGCAGACAACTATCACTGTATTACTTGAATGCTGATGAAAAAAGTAGCAATTAAATATATATATAGCAGTTTATTTGCAATATACATTGGAAATTGTAATTAACAATAGATCACTCTGAGAGGAAGCTTAAGTAGCTTAATTGCCTCCATGATCTGTGTGTCAGTGCCACCGCTGCTGCTGCTGTTGACTGTGCTGGTAAGCTTGCCAAGCGGGTATTGTCCCTGCTGCTGTGTGATGGCTACAGCTATTTCACTCAAAGGTCATAATCCTACAAACAGTCCTTGGGAACAGTGAGAAATATTTATTCATCTAACGTATTACAGACTCTGCAGAATTGTTGATGCTAATATTTCATACATAAAAGGTGTTTTGTCCTGGACTGTTGCTATAAATAAATTATTATCAAATGCACATGAATCATTCTGCATACATGCAATTATAAATGTGGAGAAAGAAGTCACAGGCCGAATAGCTTCTCAGTGTTTTCCTCATACTGATATCAAAGTACTAATGCACTGTGTACACATTAGTTTCTGCATCATTGAGCAAGAAATAATTGTACAATGTGTTTGTAATTATAATGGTACTGCTCTGTGCAGACGAGAGAATGTTATCGAATGACGAAAGGTACTTTGTGATCTCGCCTCTTGTTGTCTTGTGTGCACAGCTTCACGACAGCATGACAAGCATTTTCTCAAGAGCAGTTGTTTAGTCCCAGCTGCACTTGTCGAGACTGATTTGTCTGACCTTAGTCTGAGAGAGAAAGGGGAAGGAGGAAAAGCACATGTGAAGGGTGCTTGCTTTGGAAAAGCCAGTCATACTCATGGTCAGGTCATATCAACCTGCAGCAAGTCTGCACAATGATGGCTTATCTTATCTGCACATGATGACAACTGTGCTGTAAAAACACCTCCTGAAACATTGATGCCTGCACTTGTGACTGCAAAAATCTAAATGTAAGCTTCGTAGAAGGGAATAAAATATTCATACAATACTGTTTTTGATCCATCAGCCTTGTTCGGAGTCGAGTTAATGCTGCATAAAGGGAAAGCATGAGGAGAGGTAGGCTGGGGAGAGGAAACTCAAGAGATGGTCAACTTTTTTTCTCCATTAATCATACAGTAGTAGGCCATTAGGAGAGGCGGCAAGCCACAGCCCAAAAACTGTCAGCTTCCATAAATGCTATCAACACAACTCATGCAAGATAAACAACAGAGAGTGCAGTAATAGAAGACAGAGTGAAGACAGCTAGACAGGGTCTTGATGGCTCAGCGGGATGTGAAGTGGTCATCTAGAGATAAAGTCTCTGAATGATTAGCCTTGTATGCTGCTGCTGATGCAACACAAAATCATGTTCCTCATCTCAAGGGGTCTCTTTTGACTGTCTTTCAAGTTTGACATCTGTGGCAATAAAGAGATGGCACCTGCTGGCTGATAACCATGCAGTAAAAATGTTCTAATGTAGTTTTAGCTGTACAAACATTTCCAGGAGGCAGAACTGCTGCTGAAGTTGAATCCTCCTTAATGTTGAGGTTTAAAGGGAAACTTCGGTATTTTTCAGCCTACACCCTATTTTCTATATTTTGTGTCTAAGTGACTAATGGGGACATCAATTTTTGAAATTGCCCCAGTACTGAGCGAGAGCCTTGCAGCCAGCAGCCACTAAAAAGGCTGCAATGTAATTGTGTGGGGCAACTGCACAACTTCAATGTACGTCCCCTAAAAGTGCTTGTTTTTGACTATGACTGGCTCAGATTGTGATAAAAAGTGTCTGACAATATTGTGGAAAGATAGATAAGTTTTCACTGGTCCCAGGAATATTCGACTACAGAAAGATAGTGTTATTTAAAAAGACTTCCTAACAAAAACAATGGCTTATAATTGAACATTTCTAAAATTGTGCCAACACAATTTCAAGCAACACTTCACACAACTTTCTTAGACTACCTTTGTTGGATTAAGTTATGGCTTCTATGCCTCAATGAATCCTCACACTCCAGCCATATGACGTTTGCTATGAGTATTTCCAATTGGAGGAGTACCAGAAGCAAAGAGGGGAACATTGTATACAAAGCACCTTTTCCAAAAAAAACAAGCTGTTCCAGACAGCAACAGACAGCCTCCTACTATATTAACTTGGGTGCTTATTTTAGTCTTGGCATGTAGAAAATAAGTCCAAATAAGGTTTAGTCACATTGATTCGTTATCAACATTAGTTATCAACGACTTAGCACAGCTTTTGTCAGGTTCACAATACATGCATTATATTTTTCGTGATTTAGTACCCTTATAGTTTAAAAGTGCAATTTACATCTACACAACTGTCCAAAATATGAACAGCTGTACACATCCATTGGCTACATTAAATATGACTAAAAAGTAGCTGACAAATTTGGTAACACAGTCATCAAGCAAGTGCAATAACACAACACATAGCAAACCAGCTAATATTACTTAATAACGCAAGTCCAACAGCAAATCTGTCTTGCAGACTTCTATTTTGCTCTCTAAAAGCCAGTCTGAGATTTATTCTTGCATGGCAGCCTCTTGCTCAATTACTCAGCTTTTTTTCTCTATTAGCTTCCTCCATCAACGTCTCTTCTTCTCTTAGAGGCAGATGATCCTGGTTCCAGATCACCTGGGCACCTGTCCCCAGTTCACAGTCCAGGCAACTTCTGCTAACTGAGATAGCCGACTGCAGCTAAGTTATAGTTTGCAGCAGTAAGCATTATTTGAGCAACAAGTCAGGCTTTTTCTGTCAGTCAGAAAACTGTAAATCACTGAGAGTTAAGGCAGATCAGCTGGAGGACAGAGGAAAAACTAGAAGCTATTTTATCCATAAATTATAATCCAGTTTTACCAAAAGTGACAAGGCTGGTGTGTTAAGGCTAATACATACTCCGCAAGAACAGAACAGAATGTCATTTTGTTCTTGCAGCCCTGGGAGAGAGAACATATTTATCTTTCCTTGACACATCATCTGGGTAGAACTTTTTTCTTGTGTGGTGTCCGACAACTTTTGTGTGATTGATCAGAAATTTGAATTTGACGTGTGTTGCAGTGGGAGGGCCCTGTGACGACTTCCCTGGAGTTCTGCACTTGAGTTTCTCTTGGAGTATGAAAAGTCTTGGCCAGAACTAAATTTGTTCTTGTTCTTGCCACCTTGAGAAAATGAACACATAGTAGTATGTTTAAGCCTTTAGTCCCAGAAAGCCACTTTTTGTACTCGCTAACCAAAGTTACATATGGCAGGAAAAGGCGTTAGCTCAGGGCGCAGAGTGGGAATAACACAGTTCACAGTTCTTCTTAAGTCAGTGTAGAGTTGAAATGATTCTGAAGCTGTTACAAGGTCAAATAGTTCCATTTTGTTGCTTTAAGTCCACACAAAGTATGAGTATTTATTAGGTAACTTCAGCCAACTCTTTCCATGTTTAAATCTGCTAATGGCTTTTCTCTCACTTTGCTTGAGTACACTGCTCTGAGCTGTGTGGGTGTATACAGACTATGCATGATTGTTATCTCTCTCACCCTGTTATTAGTTTATTTTGCACGTTAGGGTGGGATGAATTTAACCTTTATCATTGTTTTGGTTCATGGAGCTTTTTAAATTTCATAAAGCCTGAAGAAAGCTACGCCCAACTAGGTCTAATTAGCTGGAGAAAGTGAGAACACCTGTGTCGGTATGTAGGGTCTTTGTCACAGAATACATTCTGACATTGACAAACAGAAATAGAAAAATCACAGGTGTAAATAATACACCTAATTAATGACGGCTGAATTCCATTTAATGGCGTCATTTCCAGGGTCCTGGCATTGTGCATGCCGGCTCACTCTCTGGCTGACGAGGATTGTTCAATAGAACAGAGCTGTTGTTAATGTTATTGGTAACACCTGTGCTTTTACTACTACAGTCTGATGAGTCACAACGTCTGCTTTGAAAAAGACCCCTGTTGATTTTTAAAGCCAGATAGAAAGACAATTGTACGAAAGATAACTAGACAATATATCTAATTGTGTTCACTGTCAGATCTGGGTATCA